>NC_080789.1:96290220-97002271 GCF_028018385.1 Neofelis nebulosa | reverse complement strand
TTGTACTGCAGTCAAATCATTTTGACATGACTAACATTGTTGCAATCACAAATAATATCAAGCTGCTTTATCAACTTCCCATGCTATCCAAAGTGAAAACGAGAGCAGTATTTCTATTCCAACACACATTTACAGCAGCTACGTTTTTCTGACCCCAAACTACAATTCCAATAGTGGTTTTTGGATTTTGATGCAACTGAAAACTAAATTTCCGTGTTTAAAACCCACTTAACTGTGCAACTGAGGCACTTCCACCTAATTTTCCATTGAATGTGATTAATCTGTAATGTAATGGCATGCTAAAGGGGAAATATCAAGAGAACTTAATAGAATTCTAATAGAATTATATGAATGCGTTCTAAGCAATGAATATGCTTGACTAAAATCATACATTCATGGATTATTTGTCAGGACCTATCTGGGTGAGAAAATGTTTTCAAAAATGAAATGTGTAAAATTTCATTACAGATCAGCATTAACAGATAGATAAACAATTAGTTTTGATGATAGAGAACACTAATTCTGAACTGGTGTTCAACTAAGTAAAATGTTAATCCCCCCTCCCGAAAAAAATTCAATTCCTCTCATTATTAGACTTGATTACAATTATTATTATTACACCTTACATTTTGTCAATAAAAAACGTGGATATTTATTTTCTCTCTAGTTATAGAAGTATCTACATAATGTCCTCGATTCTACTTCTTTGCACACAAACCCTCAAATATTTTGTGTCTGGCCCTTTACAGAAAGAGATTGCCAACCTCTGGTCTAAACGTACAGTTTTCCATAACTATTGTTTTGCTTTGGAATCACACACTTTCTAATTCAAATTACTTCTATGAGTCACTCGGAGAAGGTAAGGAGGAAAGGAAGTTGAGAGTTAATTCAGTCGTGAGGTTAAATAATTGTAGCTAACATTGAGCACATATAATATGTAGCAAGTCTCAGGTAATTATGTACCTTGTATATATTTGCTTGAACTCTTATGAGATAGGTACTATTTCCCACCTTTAACAGAAGCTGAGTTGCCAAAGATCTTATTGGTAAGTAAGTGATACAGAGGTTTATAGGATTTAATCCAGCAATAGGAGTCAATGTCTGCAACATAAGTAGAGGGATCAAAGGCAGAGAGATAAATGGGGGGGGGGGCGCTAAGGAGCTAAGGAGGGTGTCGGATGGGGTGGACTGCAGGTGGAGGAGTTGGTGTGGACATGAGCCTTCTTGGGGACGATAGAACTACCAGGTGACAAAAACTGCTGAGATCTCTGGAGGCACACAAAAACCCATTTTTCCCACCATTCCAGCAATAGGACTCTTCCATCCCAACCCCCTTAATCACTTCTGGTTCAGAACGTTCTTTTGATGTGTGAGGAGGTCCGAACACATTTTATTATGTGGAGAGTTGAAGACAAGTGAGTAGGAAAAATCTGTAGGGTGGGGAACTGGGAAATCTGTCCTGTTTTACACACACACACACACACACACACAATACACACACAATTAGGTACATACTTATACATACGTGTTTATACGTTTGTAATATAATACACATCTACACATTAAACTCCTATGTATGTATCAGCAGGGGTTTGGAATTTAACACATAATTATGTTCTCAGCGTTTTGCAGTGGACACTTCAGAGCATGTTAAGAGACTACGAATGACAATAAAAATAAGAGAGCGATCAGACCACATGTGCTCAAGGCTAGAACCCTCAGCCCCGCCGGATTTTGCTTGCCCACGATTGTTTTTCCAGCCAAAGATTCCTTCCCTGGCGGGATCTCAGGGTCATCCAACCGGCCAATGACGGTTTCAGAGAAGCGGTCCCGGGGAGGGGTATTATGTTCGGGAACACGTCCTGTCAACTTTGCAGTCGAGTCACCTATTTCGGTTGGTAGCGGCCGCTATTTCTTTAAATGGACAGCGGATTTCGAAACGGCAGGAAGGGGGGGGCGCTCAGGAAAAGGAACTCAACCGCCTTTGATAACTGCCCAGCAGCCTTCCCTTCCCCAGAACGCGTGCCCGGTTGGGGAAGCGCCTGCGGCGGCCGCACCCCGCCCCCGACCCCCCCCCCCCCCACGGGTGCGCGCGGCGCCTGCTCTTTTCGGGGAGCCCACCTTCGCGGGGAATCCCCCCCGCCCGGCAGTCCCCCCGCGTCTGCGGCGCGGCCGCCCGGCTTTGTCTCCGGCGGCGTCGCGCTCCGGCGCTTGCTCTCCCACATTTCCCCGTGTGCAGGCTGTAACCCGATCTCCCATTTCCTGGTGGATTCTCTTAAAGAGGCAGCGGTCGAGAAGCAGAACAAAGGCTATTGTTTTATTTCCTCCTTTGGATTCCGCGTCCTTACCGGAATGTCCCTTCATACATGATTATTGTCACTGCGTCTCTGCTGGGGCGCGGGGAAGCGGGGCGGCGGGGGGGGACCTTGTGCATTTCAGGGTAGCTCAGAGACCGAGGCGGGGAAGGTGGGAGGCGTTTCACAAAACCTGTCTTGTGGTTTCTGGGGCCCCAGCGTAACGTTTTTTTTCCAACGTGTCTCCCCGGACCTGGCGATTGCCCGGCCGCGCCCGGGCAGCCGGGCTCCCGGCCCGCAGAGGGGATCACGGCTGCGCGGACGCGCGTGGGCCGCGCTGCGGGGGGCTGCGCCGCGCGCTCCGCTGGCGGCCCTGGCCTCGCGCGGCCCCGCTCCCCCGGCTTCCCTCCGCCGCCGCCCCTCCCCCCGCCCGGCTTTTATTTCCCCGATGCCGGGCTGTAACCCGAGCTTTTATTTCCTGGTGGCTCCTTTAAGAGGCAGAGCTCAGTGCTGGGAATTCACGTCAGTTTCTGCACTGAAACTCTCAAGATCAATGAGCAAAGAGCTTTCTCAGTTCTGCCTTTCAGTTTCTCTCTTCCAGGAAGGAAAACATTCGAGAGAGCGAGGGAGAGCGGCGGGAGGGCGGGGGGCGGGGGCGCCGGCCGCGGGTGGGAGGAGAGAGCGGGAGGCCGGCCGGGCTGCGCCCCGGGTCGCCGCGCCGCGCCGCGACCTGCAGACCCCGCCGCCGCGCTCGGGCCCGGCTCCCACGCCCCCGCCGCCCCGCGCACCCAACTCCGCCGGCTGCCCCGCCCCGCGCGCTCGCAGACCCCCGGGGCGGCTGCCGGGAGAGATGCTGCAAGAAACTTCTTAAATGACCGCGTCCGGCTGGCCGTGGAGCGCTTCTGGGTTGGGGAGAGGAAAGGAAAGTGGAAAAAAACTGAGAACTTCCTGATCTCTCTCGCTGTGAGACATGTCTGAGACTCCTGCTCAGTGTAGCATTAAGGTAAAGATCTTCTCCCCCTCCCTCTGCGTGCTCGGAAACCTTGAGCTGCACCGGCCGGGGCAGTAGTGCTGGGCTCTTCCGAGGGGGCTGTTGCAGTTGCCTCGGTTGCAGTGAATTATTTGGGGCGCCGGGGAAGGAGATGCAGCTCGCGGTGGCGGCTGTACCCTTTCGTGTAACCTTGCTGCTCCCCCCGCCGAGCCCCATCTCGGCTCCTCGCCCCCCCCCCAGCCCACCCCCTTTCTTTTTGACAATTAAATGCCCGTCACAATTGGGCAGGAGGAACCCGAGTGGTCTCTAGACCTGTAAGACACCCCCGTAATTAGTGCGCTTTTGTAAAAAAAACAAAAACAAAAACAAAACAACAACAAACCTGCTCCTACTCCTACTGCCAACATGTGACTGAAATGTAACTTTTGTTCCGGAGGGGTGGTCTCCTTAGGAAAAAAAAAAAAAAGTGACTGCATCTCCAACGGGAGCTGAAGAACTTTTTTTTTCCCCCTTAAAGGACTCCCGGGGTCAGATCAGACTGGATTTTTCCCCCCTCCTCTGATTGTAATTTCAAGCACTGTCGGAAAGACAGCCCTGGTGTCAGCTTTTCCTGGGCATTTGCACAATGAATTTCGTTCTTTCTTTTTTAAACCAAGGTAATTAAAGTTGCCGAGTGGTTATTGTACTCCGATGCATAGGAGAGTTAAGTAATCCCAAAGTAGAAAACTCCTGTGATGCATTATCTGAGTGACCAGGCAAAGTGACCTTCCCTGTTTGACAGTGCGGGGAGGGTATCTGAGAGTAGAAATCTCCCGGCTTTCTGGTGGTGTTTTGCAGCATTGTAAATGCAGGATGGTGGATGTTTGCAAACACGGTGTTTGGTTCCAGTATATGTATATGTGTATGTATCGATATCTATAGAGCCGGTGGTGCTGTGGTTTGTTGCTTCTAAAAAGTTGTAAAGTTTGCCACCGTGAGGAGGCAAGATGATTTGTCCATTTCCCCCCATTATTTTTCCCATCGCCGCATTTATTGAACACTTTATTTATTTCACGATTTCATCCGTCCCCCAGGTGGAAGAGCCTTCTGCTTCTGCCCGAGGCTGAAGCCACCGAAGTTTGTTTGTTTTTGGCTTGGGCCATTTAATATGTGCTCATTGAGTGGACACTGCAGAAACAATGAACAAATAACCTGTTTTCCTCATCTGTGGGGAATTAGAGAAACCTTTCCTGTTTTAACATGGCTTTTCCATTAGGGTCTGTTTAAAGGAAACAGTATTTTATTATATTTGCTTGCTAGGTTTTCATAATCATACTCAGATTTTAGTGTTTCTTATCAGGTGAGATTTTCATGGATTTTAAGATAGGGCTAATGTGAACTTAAAAAGTGGGTTGGGTTTCTTTGTTTTTGCCTCACAGGAATGCCCAGTGGAACTTTTGTGTTTGTATATACCTGGGGTTATCCGTATGTCTGTGGTGAAGGGGGTGTCCCGGTAAATAATTTAAGCTACTTGTATACTTCAAAACTAGTTTTTTTTGCTGTATAAATTAGATTCTACAATGCACACGGTATAGATCATCTGTTTGGACGCTTCACAACACAAACAGAGGGAACTGCATAATAGGGATTAAATCAGTAAATTGTATTTAATTCGATGGCAGTAACTCTGGCATCAGGAAAACCGGACCAGCTACGGGGTCCTCATTTTCGGGTGACCGCAACAAAAAGCTATCCTTTCTGTGACTTTTCTTGATACTTCTTTTAAAGGGACTGCATATCCCCACCGTTCTCATGGGCTGATTTATGTTCGTGCATAAATCAGAAAACTCCTACTGAGTGGCTGGTTCCGCTGTACTCCAGTGGGAAGAGTACAACAGCCCCTTTCCTTGCTCAGACATGCAGAACCAGTCCCAAACCCAGACAAAATACCGTCTTAAATGTGACATAAAAATTTCTTCCCTTATTGCTTACCCTCAGTTTGTTTGTTTGCTTTTTTTTTAGGTGCCTCTTTTCGTGACTTTGTATTTCCGTGTAATTGAGCTAGATTGAATGTTCTCCACTAGTAATGAAGTATCACTTTTATTTGGATGGTTCTTCACGGAGCCAGTGTATGACTGTTCTGTTTGCTGAGACTGTGCATATGTTTAGGTGCACATAGGTGAGGTGTATTTTTTCCAAGGAGTTTGCTTAATTCGCTGTGTTCCAGTAATAAGTGTTGCAGATCAAGGCCTGGGGATTATTCCGGGTCATCTGAAAATGTTCTGGTGATGTGTGCAGTGTTTCATTTAGTCCTTGGGATGTGGTACAGTGACTGCATAATAAAAAATGTTTGCTGGTAACCCGCAAGCAAGTACCGGGATTGCTTTTAGAGCCCAGTAAACAATAAACTTTTCTGTGGAGCAGAGAAGGAATGTCAGAAGCTGTCAAGGATGACCTGATGATTCTGATGGATTGAAGACATGTGACACGGAAGCGTGGCTGTAGGTGGAGAGATTTCCCTTACTCGTCCACTCCACTCCTGAAACCTTCCTCCCTTGCTCCTGTTCCTTACAAGCAGCTGGTCAGCAAGCGGTAAACTCGGCAGCTGGTGCGATGGCACACAGAGGCAGCCACGGAGGGAAGTGCTTAGTTTACTTCTGAGCAGTGTCTGTTCTGCTAGAAAAGACCAGTGTACCATTTGGGTGCAATTTCTAAGGTGAAAGTTTTTGAATCAGTCAATCAGCGACACCTTTGTATGTATCACTTATGTGGCAGTGGGTGACCTTGGATGCCCGATAAAGCGCTTTTATATTTCTTTGGCGTTTTATAGGCATCTTTCCGTCACATAGGGAGGTGACTTTCAGATGCGCATTGTACAGGAGAAGACAGGTTGACTAGCCCAAGGTCACCCAGACTGTCGTGGAGCCCCCACTGTTTCCCTGCACCGAGCTGCCCCATGCGTGGAGTGACACTCTCCAAGAGTTTAAATGCTTCCCTTCCTGATCCTTGGGATTGTTCAAATGTAAGGATGGGGCAACCAACTATATAAAAAGTCAAATAACTCTTTTTCAGAGGATTGTGTGGCTGACTGCGCCGGTCATGGGACGAAGGAAGGAAGAGGCTGTCTTTTCCATCATCAGCCTTCACCTTCAAATCACCTGTTCAGTGTTAAGTTCAGCCAGCTTGCTGTGGAACGTGGTTATGGCACAGCAGACATAGTCCTTCATGTCTTGGTAGGCTGTTTTAGTCGTGAGGGCCATCCAGGTTACCAAAACTAGTGGTATAACTTCCTCTTCCCCTTTTCACTGCCCTCCCTACTTGTCTCTACTCTCCAATATGGTTGGCTTTCTTGGCAGAAAGAAATCTTTTTTCTTTCTTTTTTTTTTTTTGCTACAACTTGGATGGATGGATGGATGGATGGATGGATAGATAGATAGACAGATAGATAGAGTGAGTGAGTCCAGGTTTCCCCTACTGGACTCTGAGCTCCTTGTGTTTAGCGATGATTGTCTTTGTATCCTGCTACTTAGCTTGGCACCTGGCATAGACATGTTTCTCAGTAATGTTTGCTGATTTGAAGTGAGGCATGGGAGGAGGTCATTGCCCTTTCTTCTGTTTGTCCCTGTGTACCAAAGGCTGACTTAACACCTGCATCCATTAGCTTGCGTCAAGTATTTAATAGAGCCACACTGCTCTCTCAGGGAGGCCTACGACACTCTCTGGGTGTCGGTCCAAAAATGATTATCAGTAGAATTTTGGTATAATAATACTATTTTTATCATTTGGTAAAGTTAAACAAAAACGTTTGTGTCTAAACAAAGGAATTGAGTAAAAGATCATAAAAGGGCCTGAAGAATTACCTTAGAATCATGTTAGGCTCAGATTCGCAGGCTTCTAAATTTCCCCCAGTCTCTCGGACAATTGAATCGGGGAACGTTCAGGCTTTCAGAGCTGGAAGACCTTAGAGATCACCTGGGCCAGCCTCTTATTTTCATAGGGAGGGGCTCCAGAGAACACAGTGGCTTGGCTTTGGCGAATTGGTGACCGAGCCAGGTTGAGAGCAGCGCAGGCCGTGTTCTCAGGCCCCTGCCCTGCATTTGCTGGGTTCGTGATGCATCCCTATAAAAGGCCAAGGACATTCGATACAATAGGCTGCACTCTCTCCGGCACTTCCTAGCTTGGTCCATTTTAATCCCAAGCCAGCTGGTATGAGGGCACGGAGGTATGTGCCAAGGAAGATGTGTGTGGGGGGGAAGCCCTGGGCCCAGAGGGTGTATTGTTAGACGTGAGAAGAGGAAGGAGTAGGAGTAGGGGATCAGGGAAGAGGGACTTGACAGACTTGTATTTGCACCACTGTTTGCAGCACCAACTTTTTTTCTTTTTAATTGTAAGACACGCACGATGTTCCGTTTACTGTCTTACCCGTGTTTAAGCGTCCATTTCAGTAGTGCTAAGTATATTCGCATGGTTGTGCAACAGATCTCTGGAACTTTTTCGTCTCGCGGCTCGGAAACTCTGTACCCACTAAACACGAACTAAACACTGCATCCCTCTCCCCTCCTCCCAGCCCTTGGTAACCACCTTTCTGTTTCTATGATTTCGACTACTTCAGTGCTCTGTGGAAGTGGAATCCTAGACTGTCATTTTGCTTATCGTAATGTCTTTGAGGCTCATCCACGTCGTACCGTAGCAGGCACGGATTTCCTTCTTGTTTTAAGGCTGCGTAGTATTCCATTTTATGTGTATGCCACATTTCCTTTACCCGCTCACCCGCTGATGGAGATTTCGGTTGCTTCTGTCTCCTGGCTGTTGTGAATCCAGCTGCAATGAACTTAGATGTGCATTTATGTCTTCGAGATCCTGCTTTAAAAATTTTTTTTTTTTAACATTTATTTATTTTTGAGACAGAGAGAGACAGAGCATGAACGGGGGAGGGTCAGAGAGAGAGGGAGACACAGAATCTGAAACAGGCTCCAGGCTCCGAGCTGTCAGCACAGAGCCCGACGCGGGGCTCGAACCCACGGACAGTGAGATCGTGACCTGAGCCGAAGTCGGCCGCTTAACCGACTGAGCCACCCAGGCGCCCCTCGAGATCCTGCTTTAAGCCCTTTGGATGTATGCCCAAAGATGGGACGCATGGAATGCAGCAACACTTTTTTTTTTTTTTTACAGTGTGTGAGAAGTCTGGTACTTCTGTGCTGGGCTGAGGGAACTGGGCCTGTTATGAAAAGCGCCCTTTTCTGAGGAAACCTTGGGTGGGCCATAGGCTCTTTTATCTAGGGGTGGCCAAACTTATACCTCAGTTGAGGTGTAGTAAGCTTCCTGTTTCACACAGTACGAGCTAAAAGCATGGCAGTTGGTCCTAGAAAAGTAGCTTCCTTCCTTCACATAGGTCAGTCAAGGGAAGAGATACCCCTGATGTGGCTACCAGAGAACCCAAAGGAATTCTGTAAATCTGAGTTGAGCTGCGTGCACTCACTCCAAGGAAGGTAGAGGGGCAAGGAGGCACGGGGTTATTGGGACGAACGGGAAGAGCCGTTTCATTTTATTACCAACTGTGAAAAGTTGCCCTTTGGTGTGGTTCTCCCAGCTAAGCAGCGCAGTGTTAAATGAAGCCCCCAAGGGTGTGGGGGTTTACAAATGGCATATTTTTCTCTGTGAATGTGACTTTAGCAAAAGCGCTGGTGTTTGTTTTCAGGCAGAGTCTGGCCCTGCTGTATTTGTTGTTAGACGTGTGTCAGAAACCAATCTCTGTGTGTATTTGTTGCCGAGAATGAATGTGAGTACACTCAGGGTTCCCAGGCCAAAAGGGGCCCCGCTGAAAAACTAATCCCCGCCACACCTAGTATTTGGGGAGTGGAAGAGTAGGCTGAATTAGCAAGAAGTTGGGATTATGGCCCATTGAGCAGAAAACACATTCTTATTTATTTCTCAACGTACAGGAACCAGACTGATAAAGCGTTGTTCACTGGGGCGTCTCAGGAGGAGCCCCAGCGAATAGGCAAAAATGACGTGTGTTCCACATCACCTGTTGGTTAGAAATGAGTGCTGCTGTGTGCTCGAAACTGTTCTTTCAGTGTCGAAATGGTACCACAAATACATCATTTGCCTGATAAGCCTTTCTTCTGAGGTGGTGAAAATGTACAGTTCATCTGGTCTTGGTCTAAATGAGCTGGAATTTTCAGACTGTGGGAGGATGGTGGGGGTGTTGAGTGAGGAAGGCATTAGCCCGAGTTTGGTAAGTGTGGATTCCCAGATGAGCATGGCCGTGTCTGGGTCCTGTGGGTTATGCTTATGGAAAACTGGGGAACACTTGCATTTTGGAGCTTTCCCTGTCCTGTGATTAAAGGTGTCTGTCAGCTGTTTTAGTGGTCATTGCTCCTACCTTTTCTCCCCTTCCTCCTCCTTCATCACCGCCACCACCACCACCATCGTGTATGGAATACCCCTGTGTGCCGGTCTGTGTGCTAAGGGCTTTACCTCCATTATTTTGCTTACTCTTCACAACTCTCTCGAGGAGAGAGATTCTGAAAGATTCTGAAGCCCGGAGTGTTTAAGCCATGGATTGGTCCAAGAGCTCACCTGCCATAGATGGTAAAGCTAGGGCCTATAGTTCCAAAGCATCTTCCATGACTGTTCTTGGGTGCGGCCATCTTTATGAAGAGAAGTAGGAAATCGAGAGTGACGGGTGATGGTGGACGCTCCCATGAGCTGGGATGAAGGGCAGGAATGGGGCTGCAGAGATGTTTATGAGGCCCCAAGTTCCCTTCCCATTCTGGGTTCCCCTGAAGGTGGATTTCTCCTCACTGTTCCTCTCACGGTGGGGAGAGCTAGATGGCCACACTGTGCAAACCATCTTCGAATCAATGTCCAGATCTTCCATTTTTATTCCAATCTCTGGTGTTCTCTAGCGATGTTTTGTCTTTTGACGGGTTTCATTTTGGGCCCTTTATGTTGTCAGAAACCTTTCTTTTCCCTCTCTGCCTTTTTCTTCTTTCCCCTGGCACCTAATTTCACCTGAATGTGGGTGACAGGCTGTGCGGTGTCCTCTCATCCTGTCCAGCCTCTGGGTTGGATGCCTTTGTCTGCGTTACTCTCTGGTCAGTCTCTTTTCCTTCCACAGCTTTTTTTTTTTTTTTTCCCTCCCTTGAAACTCTTTATACTATCGATCAACGTAAAATTTTTCTTTAACCCATCCCTCATGTACATCCTCAATACTGTATGATGTCTAGGAATCTGTTTGAGATCTTTTCAGATATTCCCTGATTATCGCCTACCACCAAAGGAATCATCTTTTTTTTTCCCCCTCCCTCTTTCCTGATAGGCTGACCACACTGGCCTGGTTTATTTTACTTGAGTGAAGAGAGGATTTTGGCCATCTGACTTCACAACATTTTGGATTTGAATGGCTCTAACAAAGCCTGTCTACAGAGCAGATGTGGGGAAGGAAGCAGAGAGAGAGATTGTGTGGAGGTAATAAGAAGGAATCTAAGAGCGCCCAAGCCAAATTTCTCATGAAACAGATGAGGAAACTGAGTCCGTTGGCATTTATTTATTAACTTATTAATATTTTATTGAGACAGAGCACAAGCAGGGGAGAGGCAGAGAGAGAGGGAGACACAGAATCCAAAGCAGGCTCCAGGCTCCGAGCTGTCAGCACAGAGCCTGACATGGGGCTTGAACCCACCAACTGTGAGATCATGATCTGAGCCAAAGTCGTACGGTTAACCGACTCAGCCACCCAGGCACCCCTGAGTCCTTTGGCATTTAAATAGCATGCCTGAGATCACATTGTGCATTGTACCTGAGCCAGAGCCAGAGTCAGAATCAGGTGTTCTGTCCTCGGGCCATGTCCCTCTAACACTGGCTGGGGAAAAGTGATACAGAGCAGACAAGAATTCAGAAAGTGAAGCTTTATCACAAGGACTCCTATAGAGTTAAACCCATTTGTATGGCACCCCACAATGACTGATGATATTAATGATCATAATTATGACTTCCAAGTTAAAGACAAGCTTTAAGTTATGAGATTTAGGAAGTGAGAAAATGTAATGCATTTTGGAAAGCTATCCAACAAAAATGTTTGGCATAAAAATAATGTGAAGTTTTAAAAGGCTACGCTTCAGTTATCTGGATGAATGACTTACGAAAAATATGTTAGTCCCCAGTGAAGACAGGAAGGAGCTATCCAATAAATCTGTATGCTCACCAGACCTGTGTACTCCTTGGGGGTATTTTCCCTTTGTGTGTGGGAGTCAGACATACGGAAGACGATCTCATTTCCTGAATGACCTGAAAAGGACGCATCACCCCGCCAGCACGAGCACTAAGGGTGAGTGTGCACAATGATGTAAGTGTCGCCACAGTGTAGTTCCAGTCACCTCTACTTCAGATTTTGATTCGCATTTTATTCTGTCTGGTGTTCTTTGGTTCTCATCTATAAAGTCGATTTCCCTTAAGAGGATTGTAAGTTGCTGGGAAGAGGGGGCCAGTCATTGCCTTACCGCCGAGCCCTTCTCGGGGAAGACCACGGACACGGGAGTGGACCGACAGGAGTGTGAATCCTGGTCCTTGAACTTGAATTTATTAATCTTCATCTTCAACCTGTGAACTCATCTGAAGTGGTAATAAAGATACCTGTCTCTTGGGATATGTCAATTTCATAATGCAGCAATTTAAAGAAAAAAAAAAGTTAGTTCTCTCTCCCTTTATGTATCCTCCACAATATCTAGATCTGGAAGGAGCTAGAGATTTTCTAGAGCGTGCCTACGTGATACAGTTGGTGCAGCGGCCAGAGATGTTGACGGTTTGCTCACGTGGCTGGTAGGTGGCACCTTCCAGAACCAAAGATCTAGGTCTCCCCAGTTGGCCGACTCCCAGCAAGCGTCCTTGCCGCTGTCCCACTGGTTTCTCCTAGGGCTGGGGTCACTCAGTCCTGGTTGAGCAAAGCTCATAGTTTAACTTTAATTGAATGCAAGCCTTGACAATAGGACAGATGAGCCAGCTGCGGTTACATGATAATAACCAAGGCCTTTGGCATCTTCCAGTAAAGTTTTGAGGGAATGGCTAGTACGGTTCTGAATAAGTTTCAAAGATAAAAAGAAAAGGAAAAAAAAAAAACAAAACCCTAAGCCTGGAAGTACTGTGCAGTGACTCTAACTAGCATTATTACTCAGCACTCAAGTATTTGAACCTACTCAGGGATCCGCTGGTTCACACAGTTGCTTATTATTTGCGGCTGGGGCGAGACTTGAACGAGGGCATCGGTTCTTTAGTCTGCTTTTGTTGAACAGGCAGTTCCACGTCTGTCTGACCACAGAGCAGACACTGTTTGCTGCGGGGTGGTGAATTTCCAGTTTCAAGAGCCGGGAGTATATATGGCTCTTGGTGGAAGTTTATACAGAAGAGTCTGAGAAAGCCAAATTTGTTACTTTGGGCCATGAGGGAGCCTTTGTTTTTAGACGTTCAGGGACCGACGTATCTGTTTTCAGCAGCTTTGTTCTCTTTGCCGTGGACTTGAAATGCTTTCCTGAGTTTTCCTCTGCGTGTCCACGTTCCATGACAAGATGAAATGAATGACCCTTTTTGAGGCACAGTGGGGAGAATGTTGGCTCCTCGTCTGCTGACCCCACGCGGCGGGCGTGGGTGCTTTCGGGCTATTGGAAAAAGAGCATAGGTTTGGAAAGAAACCGTTCCTCTGCACTCTTCCTTGGAAAACACAAGTGAAAGCTGGATATTTTCTTCTCAGCTGCCTTGTCCCCTCCCCGGTGGGTTATGACGGGCCATGTAACTTTATCTTTCTGGAGACTTATCTGTGTAACAGGCAGTAACCCCTGCTCCACTGACATCCCCTATATGTGAGGAAGCAGTAACCAAAGATGAGATGCTGACTCTAAACTATTTCCTGGAAGAAAGGAGCTGCAGATACAAATCAGCCTGGTAATTAAAAAAAAAAAAAAAAAAATGAAGCCCCAAAGAACAGCCTGTTTGTCTCTGAAGTTACCCATTTCTCTAACACCTTTCCTTGTCCCCTAGTGAAAGTGTGGGTCTGGGTGTGGCCCTGGTGACAGCGTTGGGAGATGGGAAAGAAAGGAGAGGGCTCAGATCTGCCCGCCTGGCCACGGGTGTGGCCAGAGCAGCGCTGGGCTCCCTGATGGAGAATCCAGGTCAAGGGACAATTTAGAGTTTGTGTCATCCAAAGCCTACTAATTAACACTCAGATCAATACATCTGCACTGGGGTGGGCAAGAGGGAATGTCACAGAGACTTGATAGAAAGGTGGGTGGGACTTTGCTGAGCTCTTTTCTGGATTGTTCTGAGGAGCTCAGCCAAGGGAAGGGGACTTTTCTCCACCTTAGTTCCTTCATTATTCACTGTTGCTTCAAGACCATTTGTCTTTCCCACAGTGTCCTTGACCATCGAATCAGAGTCTCCTGCCAGAGGAGAACCACATAAGAGAGTCTTCTGACTCACCATATGGTCTAGCTGTGTCTTTTCACGTATAGACAGACTTGTGATCACAGGTGGGGCCCCCAAGGGGACAGAAGTGGATTCTCTTTCCTCTGGGCCTGTGTGTGTCCTTGTGCCCAGCTTCCTGACACAGAGTTGGTACACCCTCGTTTTGGGAGATGGAAAATCGGAAGGATTGGACCCCTGGTGCATTTTGTAGTCGCTGTGTCCTCCTTTTGACCTGAGATGTGGGAGGTTTCAGATCTGTGTCATGAGGTCACATGACTGGTACTTTGCACTGTTGAGACCCATGGCTCTCCTCACTCGTGGGTCTTGACATTAATGGCCAGTAATGGGTGGGGACAGCAGGTCAGGAGTCCCTTTCACTTGGTGCCTTTGATGTGGTCTGTGTTCGAAGTGAGGTGAACGAGGCGGGGAGAGCTGTCATTTGGGACTGAAATATGAGTGACATAGGTCCTTGGTCTGGAGGTGTCCTCTTCCCCCTGGCCAGGAGGCCTGAATGACCCAAGGTGGCTGACTACATCCCAGATCCCCTGGAAAACTGCTAGCTCTTTATTTGACTTTGTGCCATTTAGTCCTTCCCTTAGTCTGCTGACTTGAATAAGTACTTTAGGATGAAGTGGAAGGAGAGACCTTATGAGTCGAAAAGGTAAGAGTTTTTGCCCTCCCAGGGCACCTGGGTTGGGTGGCTCCGTTGGTTAAGTGTCTGACTTCGCCTCAGGTCATGATCTCACGGTTCATGAGTTCGAGGCCCACATCAGGCTCTCAGCTGTCAGCGCATGGAACTCCGCTTGAGATCCTCTGTCCCTCTCTCTGCCCCTCCCCTGCTCACTCTCTCTCTCTCTCTCAAAAATAAGTAAACATTAAAAAATTATTTAAAATAAAAAAGAGTCTTTACCTTCAGAAAACCAGAGACACAGAGGCTCACTTTCTGAATTTTGCATTGCGCTTTTTTGTGTCTCTGAGACTTTATGCCTTTGACTGTGAGCTGGGTGGTGATGGTCCATTTCTCTGCAGACAGAAGCCCCCTGTAGGTCAGATGTAGCTTTTGAACACAGTGGAATCCATTGGGGATGTTGGAGGGCACAGGAAGGCCAGAGTGATGATCTTATCATCTTTGTGTTGCCAAGATAGGCGAGGAGATGGGCAAAGGGACCTGGGTGTTCAGATACATCTCAAGTGGGCCATCTATTAGAATATCCGTCTTACTTACTCCCACCCTTCCCAGTACTTTGGCTCTTCTACACTACCTACCTCAGGAAATGAACCAGGGGGCCCTGATATCAATGGCAGGATATTTCTTGATCGTCTTTTGGGTGCAAGGGGAGATCTGTGGGACAAGACCTCAGAGGGAAAAGAACCCTAAAACTGCAAGAAGGAAACAAGGTCTAGAGCCATGCAGACCCGCTGAAAGGCCTAGTTATTCCTGCAGAGAGGGAAGAGGTGGCCCCAAGGGCAGAAGTCACCGTTACTTTGAGTTAGCTCTTCTGAGAATTCTTCTGTCTCGAAAAATTTGGTAAAATAGCCAAATGGAGCTTCTGTAAACCATGGGGAATGCCTATGTGTGCTTTTGTGGTTAGCTCTCGTGTTGAGCAGTCTGATTTAAGGGAAAGATGCTTCTGTGTACATTTCCATTTCAGTTGTGGTATTTGAAGGTTTACCATGGAGGAGGAGGTGTGGGTGAATGAGAAGACAGTCCTCTTGCCTCTTGCTTCAGTTATATCTAGGTTACAGGCGAAAGTAAGTTCACAACACATCCACTTTCTTATTCGGTCGGGTCCATTTTAGGATGGCCCGCAGAGGCCAGGGCAAATCCAGTCACTCTACCTTGGTGCTCCTGTTTCTGGACTGCCGGACTCAATGCCAAGTGGATTATTGGAAAGAATTCACTTCACAGGCCTGGCTCCCGGATCGGTGTCTGTGATTCTCCGTGGGGTCTCGTATTAGGGCTCTCTTCTCTTAATCCTTGTGGGGCCCGTGTTGACAAGATTATGCTACTTTGGGGAAGTTCTGGCCGCACACTTCCCCGAGCAGGGTGAGGCAAGTGTTGTCCAGCTGGCTGCCTATTGGGCAGTTGGCCATGCTTGGCACTTCTGAGTTTCTGGTATACCAGTTGCCAGAAAGGCAGTCTCTCAGCTGGTCCTAGTGTCCCCAGGGCACAAATGTTAGGCTCTGGAGGAAAATTTTGTAAGTTCGCATTCATTCTTTGTTTTCATGTGTGTGCATTTATGGCATTATAGTTGAAGTGCATTTAAAGATGGCTCCACACCCCAAAGCCTAGCAAGTAGCTTCTTTGGGTCAGGGAGAGGTCCCAGGTAAAATTATTGAAGGCCCGTGTGCAAGAACGCGCACTGGAGGTTAGAATGAGCCTGTGCTAAGGAGAACAGTGAGAGGGTCGCAGACACCATGCCTTTAGATGCTATTTTTAGTTCTAGTCATGACTGTGTGGTATGGCTTATGCTTCCTTGGGCATCATTCCGCTTTTATTCTAAGCGTTTGTTCTTGTGACTCTGCGTACATGCTCGTGTGCATGCTCACAGGATCATAAGTCACAGAAATTATGGTATAATCTGTTTTCTAGCTTATAGAGTGAAAGATTGCACAAAACCCAGCCTTGTGGCAAGAAAACCTTACATATAGATGTAAAATATATCTCCTTGGAGGGCTGGCTTTCTGATGGGCTATAAACGGATTGTTAAACAGCAATGTGAGGGGCTGTTAACAAGCTGTTTCTAGGAGCATCTCCCTGGTCTGGTCTGAAAAGGTAATGTGTACATATTAGAGCTATGAAATAGTTTTCCTGTGGTGTTTATACGTTGGTAGATCGTGTGTGTGTGTGTGTGTGTGTGTGTGTGTGTGTGTGTCTTCAGTGGTGAATGAACTGAAGAGATCCTTTTAAATGTTGTTTCTTTTCTTCTACATTAAGTGTCCACATTCTACCTTGGGCTGTGTTCTGGTTTTTTAAGCTGGCTTAAGTGAAGAGGTGTTTGGTCAGCCAAACTTCAGAAAGCTTCAGTTCGTTTATGAAAATACCCTATGTATGCAATCACTGCTTTAAGGACTTAGAAGACACCGATGGATGGGTAAATCACCTCCTCATGAGCAAAGTAGCATTCAGGTTTCCAAGTTCGGCAAAGCAGTGTTCCTATTAGGTATCTAATATGAGTTGAACTCCTTTTCACGGTCAGGTGTCCTAGCTGAACGTGGGTCCGTGCCAGTTTCTGCTACTATTGGATTTTAATGAGAACTCTTTCTTGTTACTAGGATGCCATGCTTCTACTGTGTTCACAGCTGCTGTGTTAAAAAACAGGTGTCTCTTATAATCCTCTGACTGGATCAGTTTGCTAGGCTGGCAAAGCCTCCTTATTATAGTTTTTATTTATTTATCTGTGCCCCACATAGGTCAGACACTGCCAGGAGCTGTTGGTGAGCGGGATTAATGTGAGAGAAGATGGTCGCTCTCCTTGGTGGAGGTTTCTGTGAAAGGAATCCATCTAAGATCTCACACCACAAAGACAGAGCTAAATAAAACTGTTCGGGATACGAATCACAGGGGAGAACAGCCAAAAGAAGGATAGTAAATGAATAGTTCTGCCAAGTCACCTCTCTGTCATTCTTCAAAGGCCAACTTAAAGCCAGTGCTGCCACAAATGCCATCCAGGACTAAGGGGCGTGAGTGATGGCCCTTCTCTGGTCCCTGGCACAGTAACAGATTCATCCGCTTGTGCTTCTTAAGGCTGCTGGTCCCTAAGCTTCTGGAAGGCAGATGTTCTGTCTTCTCAGGCCTGGAAGGCAAGCTGGGGTCCTGCCGCACGCCTCATCCCTCTCACCCTGTTTTTTTCTTCTTCGTCCTCACTGGTACTGTCTTCCCTCTGGCCCCAGATTTTTCAGGAGTCTGCCACCTCACCGTCCTACCTCCGTGCCCTACACTTTCCAGTCCAACCCACGGTGATTCTTTGCCGGCTAAAATTTGGTCCCGTGAGTTCCTTCTCGACGCTGCCCGTCAGGATGAAACCCAGCCCTTCGTCACGGAAGGCCTGGTGCACTCTTCCTTTCCGGAACCCTTTTCCAACCTCCCCCTTCGTATTAGCTTCCAACCAAGACCTGCTCTTCTCTCAAACCACATAATGAGCTTAGTGCCTGGAATCTTCCCCTCATTCTTTTTCCGCCTGGTAGCCAGCCTGTCACCTAAAGCCCATTTCTCAAGCTTTCCGTGTTGCTGATAGGCACAGTGTCCTTCGACTCATTGAACATGCCTGCTGTTGGCATTGAATTCAGCGAGAGCCCATGGGGAGCAGGAGTCTGAGGGATTCGTTTTTTATGTTTCCAGTGTCCAGCACAGTGCTTGGCACAGAGAAGATCCAATGTATGTTAGCCAAATAGAGGTTTTTTTTCAATCAACAAGTATTTATTAAGCTTCTGTTATGGGCTCAGTGGGTGCCAGGCTCTGTGATACGTATGTGGGAAGAGGAACACCTTGCACAGTCGAAATCCTGAGCAACTAACCCTTAAAGGTAGAGGAAGGAAGAAAGAGAGCCCACTTTCGCTGCAGTGTGAGACCACGAGGCAAGGCTATCTGCACTGTCAGCCCCCGTACCTAAGGTGCTCGTGAGAGACTTCAGCGCTGGATACACACACCCACAGGACCCACTCACACTTGATTGCCTCTTGATTGCCCACCTTCCAGAGAGGAGCACAGATAGCTGGAGAAGAGGCTCCAGGACCTTTAGGCCAGATGTGAAGGGAGAAGCATGGAAAGCAGTATATACTGATCTGCCCTCTTTCTTGGCTTGGCTCAGGATGCCCCTGGGTCCGGGAGAGAGAGCTGATAGCTGTGTGTTGCCGCCACGTGTAGCCTTGACATCGTTGGCCGTGATCCTCTGGGAACCAGCGGCTGGTCGCCACTGCGGGGGGCTGCCCGTCGTTCCCTCCCCTCATTCCTCTCCCGGCTGGTTGGCAGAGAGAGCCTGAGAGAGCAGCATGGCTTCCTGAGCCTTCTGTGAAGTCTGTGATTGCCTTGCCAAGTCAAGGGAGGAATCTGAGCCTGCACTTGGGTCAGCCCTTTTCAGCTTTCTCCTTCTGATCCCGTGTTCTGTTCTGTCTCCACTTATCTGAGCCGCTGATCTCCTTGGAGCTCTTATTTTACTCCCAGCATGTTGCCCTGGGGGCCTAAACTGGAGAGAACACCTGAGTGTGCCATAGGACTAGAAAAACAACTCAAAGCCATGTCTTAGGGGCCGGATGACGGCCTCACCATTTCTCTTCACACTGGACAACTCAGTGCTCCTTACTTAAAGAGGAGGCTCTTAGGAGATTGTGTTAAGGGTTATGAACAGTCTGGTAAGTGGGAAATGGACCAAGAGGGAAAAGTCAGGTATTTTCAGATACAAGCAGACATCCCTAGACCTTCCACACAAGCCCAAATGTCTCATTTTCTTATTCTTGTCTGCCATTAACATACAGCTGGGATGTGGGCATTGGGGATATGGGAAAAGTTTCAACTTCCTGAACCCAAGCAGACCCCACAAAGGTTCCCCAAACTGTCACCTGCCAGGTTTTCCTGGCTACCTGTGGGGGGGGCGCTCTTTTCCAGACCCACACTGCAGCTGCCGGGCTCCATCTCAACTCTGCTGCAGGGGACCCGTCTCCACACTGCTTAGAGTGTCTAGGCCTTTCTGTCCCCGCCGGCAGCCCGAGGTTTCCCTGGCCTCAGATCGGCTCCAGGAGGGGTGGTGTGCAGGTCAGGAGCTGTTACAGCCACACTGGGGAGCAGCAAGGGCATCGGCCGGCGTGTTCCCAGTGCAAGCACACATTTATGGAACTGCTGAGGTGGGGGTGGGCACTAATGGTGCACCCTCGGGAACATTCTGCGCATCCGCCTCGTAACGTCTAGGACAGAGTGGTGCTTTCTGGTTTCCTCCCACCGCTGCTGTCCTTGCTCAACCTCTCCACTGCCGAGGCTGTTCATTTAGAGGCCATTTCTCTCCTGTCCACTTCCCTTTCCTTTCCTTCCAGCCTCAGCAGACCTAGGAGTAGGCTTACGGTTCAGGGCACACGGGAGCCTGGGGCTTAGCGCTGCTGAGACCCGGGGTTCCTGATGACTAATATGCCGTAGTCTCATCTTGGGTCCCATTTAGTTCTGTGAGGAATCACAGTCCTTGTTCTCTCAACCTGCTTAGGAACATACTTTTGAACCTCCACAACTGTATTAGGGCCATCAGTCTTTGTTTTCACTTGCAGTTGCTTCCAAAGTGACCTACCCGGGAGCGCATTTCAGAATGCTTTTCTTTTCCTTTCCTTTCCTTTTCTTTTCTTTTCTTTTCTTTTCTTTTCTTTTCTTTTCTTTTCTTTTCTTTTCTTTTCTTTTCTTTTTAAATTTTTTAAAATGTTTACTTATTGAGAGCGAGCAAGCGAAAGAGAGAGAGGGTGAGAAACAGAGTGCAAGCGGGGGAGGGGCAGAGAGAGAGGGAGGGAGACACAGAATCCGAAGCAGGCTCCAGGCTCTGAGCTGTCAGCACAGAGCCAGACGCAGGGCTTGAACCCACGAACTGTGAGATCATGACCTGAACCAAAGTCAGACACTTAACCAACTGAGCCACCCAGGCGTCCCTTAGGACGCTTTTCTTAATGAGTTGTTGAAATATAAACAAGAGTAGAATAGCAAGTTCCCATGCAATTGTGTGGGAGGGACAACCCCCCCCCCCCCCCCCCGCCAGCCGCTACCACCATGAGAAGTTACCACATTTTCCAAACCCTAAGTGGTGATGTGTGATCTGGTAAAGGACTCCTCACTGTTTTTTATTTATGTTGCAAGCCTTACCAAAGGGTATGCTGTTATGTTTTAATAAATCACTTTTATCGAAAATAAAATCCTGTGAGATCCGAGCTGTTGAGGAAGAGCCTCACCTCCAACCAGTCTTCCAGAGTGGCGAAGGTGATGCCCCGTGACCTAGATACCACCCCGCGGTGGGTCTTTTCTGAACTTGTTCCATTTTGACGACCCCTGGCTGGGACCGAGAAGGATTACTGAGTATGTTTGTCTTTCT
The DNA here is from genome assembly GCF_028018385.1 of Neofelis nebulosa. Taxonomy (NCBI): domain Eukaryota; kingdom Metazoa; phylum Chordata; class Mammalia; order Carnivora; family Felidae; genus Neofelis; species Neofelis nebulosa. Next base: position 96,981,491 of record NC_080789.1, on the reverse strand, counting down.
TCTGCATAGAAGTTGCAAGGACACTTAAGCCTGAATGCTTCAGGGCAGAATCTGATCGGAGCTGAGATCAGGAAGAAATTTCCCCCCTGGGGGATCAGATTGCACAATGGCCTGGCCAGGTGTGCTACCTCTGTTAAACAAACACGCACGAGCACATGTCACCTCGCTGGCCATCTTTGGGGCAGGCTGTTGGACCTCATGGGCCAGGAGTCCGACTCCTTTGGCAGGTCCTGCGCTCGACGATGGAAGGCGACTGCCCCATGTATTCCTGCACTTGACTTTCCTCCAGCTTCCTGTACTGAACTCAGGGCCGTGTCTTCAGACCCTCAGAACTCTCCGCAGCTTTGCGGGAGATTTCACATGGGGGTCTAAGTATATACACAGCCACGCACACGTGCAACACATCTTTGAGGAGTTTTCTGTAAACTCGCTGCGCCTCTCCTGGGCATTACTGTAGTTCCTACACCGCATCAAACCCATATGCATTCCCAGAACATCAAAATACTGTTCACAACCAATAGTAGAATTCTTTACCCTAAGGCCCACGGTTGACGATCTCAGACCTGCATTGTGGGCGGCTTCGAAGTCCGATCCAAAAGTCCGATCATGGACCTTTTCTTTTCTTTTCCTTTCTCTTCTTTTTTAAGGCCCTGTCTGTGCTGCCTCTTGCGCGGTGAGATAATTACCAGCGATTCCCAGGCTCTTCTTCCTCTGCGTCTCTATCTCCTGTGGCGCACGACTTCCTTGTCTCTCTATTATTAGCCTACTTAGCTTTACCATTCACTTCCCCACCTCTCCCTGGTTCCCCCCTCATCTTCCTCCAGTCTTTGTTTTCCCTTCACCTCTGTAAAGTCATTTTGGGGAGCCCTCTCCTTGTTCTGTTCAGATGGAAAGCTGCTTTTTCTTTATCCCAGTACAATTAAGTAGTTTCTCCTTCATCTCATCATGCATTCATTCATATTCCCCAAATAGAAAGCAGTGCCCTCCCATGCATCATGTCTGGCTGGCGAACCTTTAAAACAGGAGGTGCCCAGGTGACCCCCGCCTCCCCCACAGGTGTGCTGTATTCCCAGGACTGCGGGCTCCGATGCCCTTCCGCCCAGCTCCCTCACCTGCAACACCATTGTGTGCTCTCCTTTCTGCTTTTTGATGATTCTGCCCCAATCACGTTCCTTTCCCAAATTACTGTTTTAGTACTTAATGGTTCACCTTGGTTTGCTCATTTTGTAGTTTATTGTTTCCCTTTTCCCTCTAAGTTTTTCTGTTTCTTTGGGGAACACTGATATTCCTGTTAATTAGAGATTATACCAGTTTTCATTACCTAAATTTGCTAAATGGACATAATGGTGAGTATTTGGCACTTACGTGAAGCATGCCCTTTGGAAATAGGGGAAGACAAGTAGAATTAAGGGCAGCTCTTGGTATAACAGTAATTCCAGATTTTTGGAAAGAAGTAGTTTGTGAGATTCTTACACAGTAAAAGCTTGAAAGTAACTCTCTTCTTTGTAATTTATGCAGCTCTCAGTTTGGGTAAGAAACCCAGTTTAAATGTAAAAGTTTTTCAAATAGAGGACTGAGAAATTGTCATTATTGCTTTAATTTTGACAACTAATAATTAATTCCTGTCGGTTAAGAGTTTTAACATTTATGACACATTGCGGTTTTAGCCAATTGGGAATTATAATTTTTGGTTTTATAGCAGAGTTTATAATGTGGGCTGTGATGTATTTAAGTAGCAAAAGTGCATTTCTTTAAATAGGCTTTCCTATTCAGACTTTTACTGAGGTAGCCATATCCTCTGACGCTTTATCACTACCCATTTGTAAGATTTTTTGCTCTAAGGGTAGTTTCATCCTGTTTGCGACATACCCTGCTCTGGGAATAGATAGAAGAAGTTGAGGGAATTTTGTTTGAGTCATACTCCCATCAAAGAGCAACATCATTTTAGGAATGAAAGCAGAGAAGTTCTCACTCTTCTAAAAATAATGGGGAGAAGATTTAGGGAGGTAGCTTATGGGATCAGTTTTAAGACCAGGCCAGGCATACAAGCGAATTCCCTCTTTGTAAATGAGAAGTAGCCTCTAATAGCTTTCATATGGTTAGGTGAGCAGGTGAAATTTTATTCCATGCAAGGCACGACGCTTCCATAAGTACTGCACTTCGAAACTTGCCCTGTGGAGTTTTTAAAATGTTCTTTTCAGGGCGCTGGCTCCGTTGGTAGAGCACGGTGACCCTTGATCTCGTGGTCATCAGTTCAAGCCCCATGTTGGGCGTAGAGATTACTTAAAAATAAAATCTTAAAAAAAAAAACCCTCAAAATGTTCCTTTCAGGATTTTAATCATGTATATATAATAAAACAGAGAGCACCTTGCATCTTATTAAAATCATGTGTGCTTTTTGGAGAGGTGAGGGAGCAGGGATTGTGGATTTTTCTTGCTTTTCCTTATCTGCCTTGCTTCTAAGAAGTGATGGGAATAACCCAAACCGTAAATGTCGTTGAGGATGTCTGCTTCCCAGGACGGGAACCACCCCCACCCCTACCCCAACTTGTATCTCAGTTGGTCCTGAAAAGGAGGAGTGGAGAAAGCTGTTGATTTTTTTTTTTTTTGGGGGGGGGGGAACTCAGTTTTAGCCTTCACAGCAGGTCCAAAACCATGAGGACTTACTAGCTTAGACCTGGGAGCCAGCGGGGTTTAGCGGTGGGGGTAGAAAATGGAGATTCTGGCTCAAGGCACTGCTATTATAGTCTGAGAGTTGTTTAACAGGGCTCTAGTTGGAAGCCTCGTTTCTCTCTTTTCGTTAAACGTCGGTATGCCGTGCAGTGCTTGGGACAAGCCGCGTCGTGATGTCTATCCGGTCAGTTCTGACGGCCGAGCACGTGTAATTCAGACGGTAGTTGTGAGGATAACTGAATGTAGACATTTGGAGCTTCAGTTTTTAGAAATTTAGGCTCCAGCTAGAACCCCGGTCTCCTGACTCCCAGCCAGCTTACTGATTTTTAATTCAATCGTTGGTTTTACTTCAGGCTTTATGTTCAAAATGACAGATTCAAGTCACATCACTCTAATTAGTGGGAAGTTTGTTTGTTTGTTTTAATCAACCAGGTGGACCAAGTGAACGGATCTACTTCTCATTTGGGTGTTTTTTGGTCGTGTAAGCAAAACCACAAACTCAGAAGCTCTTACATGCTTCACGTTTGTTTTTTGGGTCTTGCTTTTTGTTTTTGTTTTTCTGTTTCTGAATTCAGAGTGAATTGAGGGTGGTGAAGTAGGAAATAGAACATAATACAGCATCCACTCCTCTGTCTTGCCACCTGCACTCCCATCGGGTGTCGTAGGGCTCATTTTAAGGTGAGAGTTCCATGCCGCCTCCTTGACCACCCTGTTTCCTTCTGCCAAAAAAATATGATCGCAAGGTTTTAATTTCACAGTGCACTTTAACTATAGAAAGGAACCAACTCCCACCCCAAACCGAATTGCCTTCGAGATCCTATTAAACAGCGAATGCCCTGAACACCAGTATATGAAAATGCTTTTCTCGGATGAGCTCAAAGCATTTCATCCTCCAAATAAAATCTATCTGCTCGCACTTAGATTGTTCAAAGGCAGATGGTAGGCAATTGAAACGGCGAGGCAAGCTGGCAAAAGAAAAAATAAAACCACAAATATCTGAACATGAAGGTGATCTACGCTCTTGCCAAACCCCCTCCTAACTTCGTTAACACAGCAGTGTAGCAATTAAGTAACATGGGAACTCAGACTCATATGGCTAATACAATTGTCCTCCGTTAATGGGGTGAAACAAAGCTTGCATATAATATACAGCTCGCCAAAATGCAGAGCTAAAGGAGAGTTTAAGAGGGAATCAGCGGTGGAGCCCATCAACCATGCTACCCATACCAGACGAGCACCCGATTGGAATCTCGCTGACCCTTACCACATATTAACAGTGGGGTCACTGAGATGAAATGTTGGCTGTCACAGAGTCGCCACGTCTTAGGAACAGGGGCCGCTCAACGATACTGAGCTTCAGAGAGGCAGTAAAATGCCCTCGAGGTGAGGGGAAGGAAGGGGGTGAACAGAATGGCTCAGAACACCGGGAGAATCCACAGTAGCTGCTTTGTGGGAAACCCTGAATGAGCCAGGAGCAAACATTATTATTGCCGTCATACTGCTGTGGGACGGCCGTGTGATGAGACAGCCCTCTCGGTTCCCTTAGTCTTATAACCAACCAGAGGACTTTGCAGCCACCAAAACCTGGCACTTGTCACTAACCTTGAACTTGAACACTCCGTGACAGAAGGGGAAGGGCATGTGTATCTCAGCTGCTGGAGCCGGGTGTCTGTGTGGCTGCTGTCTCGTAGCCGGCCATTTGTGGCTGTGCTGGGGCCAGGCTGTAGTGTCCCAGGGTGCGTGAGTGACAGGGTGCCGGTCCCCACTGCGGAGGGGGCAGCCTTCCGAAGCAGGTGGGGCTGGTGTGTGCGAGGGGGTGTGCTGGGCAGGATGTGAGAGGAGTTTACTCTGCTGAGCGGCAGTCTGGGGATGCGCGTGAGGAAGGCGACCGAGATGGCTCCCGACAGCGGGCTGGGTGTGGGAGACGAGGCTCCGACTGCCACCAGAAAAAGGCAGGAGGGATGCTTGGTATCGAAAGGAAACCACTGCGTGCAGAGTCAACCTTTTGCTGCCTGAGTAATGAAGGGGAGACTTGGGCGAGTTAGCCCTCTGTGTAAAAAGGCAATAAAATCAGGTCTTGAACTTTGTAGTCATACAAAGTTCGAATAACGAGGTGTCTGAGGGGTCGTGATTGAGAGGAAAATTATGGCGTGTGAATGAGTGAATGCGTTGCCTCGAAAATCAGTGTTTCTCCTCCCAGGCCCTCCACGTGGTTGTCCCAGATACACGGGTTTATCTCTTACATAAGAGAGCTTGTTGCATTTTATTGCTGTATCCCGTTTTCCACTGTTGTCTTGCCTCATGGTCCTGTGTCTGATCCTGGCCAGATGTCACCAGCGACTAGTGTTAGAATGGTTTTTTCTTTCCCTGCCTGGTCAGACCATGGCCTGCGGTTTCTCCCTTGGGATTTGGTAGTGATTCTCGACTGTTGTGAGTACAATGCAGCATAAAAAGCTCCGTGGTGGAGGGGCCATATCATGGAATTTGGTGGAAGCCGTTGTTGTTTTTATTCTTCTGCCGATGCTGATCTATCCCAGGGAATGTGTCTTTACTCACAAAGAATGGCCTCTGTACCACCTTGCTCTAAAATGTACAAGGTCACGGTAATGCGCATCTGACAGGTTTGTCGGCTTTGACCTTGGGGACCGGCAGACCACCCCTGAAAGTACAACGTGTGGGATCAGCAAACAAGAGCATGCGCTCACACGGCCGGCGTCCTTCCTTTTCTGCCTTGAGTTTGAACTTGTTGGTTCCTTAGGCCATGGGACTTCGCTATATGAAATGCCAGAGGGTGCTCAAAGGCGAATGTGGAGGAAGAGGGAAAGCAGGATTCTGGGCCAGAGAGCAGATGGCCAGCTGGTGACCTCGGGAGGGAAGCTGAGGCTTTTAGAGTGAAAAAACTAGTAATTTTTTTTTTTTAAGAGGGATTTTTGTTAAGTAGTACCATAGCTCCAAGTTGGAGAATTCCAAAAGCAGTCATTGATGCCTGCCCTCGAGGGTTTACAATCCAAAGAGGAGACAGCGTTTTTAGTTTAACGTGACGAAGGTATGCAGAAGTCAGCCAGAGAAAATGGAAACACCCTTGGTCCGCCACCTTCTGTGGCCCCGTGCGCTGTGGCTCTGGGCCTAGGGGATTTTTTAGATTTGTTTCTGATGCTTTTCCCCCACGATGACCTGGTTGTGCAACCCTGCATTTGGAAGCCAGCTGCTTCCTGCCTCTCTTTTCCAGGAGAGCGTGAATATCCATCTCCCGGAGTGATGATGGAGACGAGGGTGGGGGCGGGGAGGGAGACTGCTCATCCTCCTCTCGCTCTCCCTCATCCCATGTCCCGCATTCAGCTGGGAACCGGGCAGATGCTCAGGAGGCCTGTGGCTGTGTCCCTGCCTCGCTCTGAGTGGTGGTGGGGAGCCTGGTGGTAATCTGAGGAGGGACAGCCCTCCTAATGCAGGAGGGAAGCTGCAGCTCTTGTTGAAGACATCGGATATGTCACGGGCTGTGCCGGTACAGCTAGGCCCCCTTCGGCTCCCGGGGCAGGCCTTGCCTCTTGGCATACACACATTTATTTATAGTCACAGACCTAGCAGCAGCCGCAGGGGTGAGCCTCGTTCTCCAACCTGCGAAAGTTGATCACCACGGGAAGCAAGAACCCCGGGATCTTTGTTGCCCCAAACTACCTGCAGTGCCCAGGTGGTTTTACATCCATCTCCGAACTACCCAGAAACCATTCAGAGAAGACCTCGTAGAGATCGCCATTTGTTTTTGTGCTACAGAGGGCAAAAATAAAGGAGGCAAGCAAACAAACCAAAAAAAAAGCGCTCGGAAGTGCTTTAGTGGTAGTGGTGTATATCTGAAAAGTAGTATACATCCCTGGGCGGGGACCTCTACGCGTTTCAGTCACTTGGAAAGAACGCACTCTTCCAGACATCATGGTACAGCCCTCTAAAGTTAGTTAGCACCTACTGTACCTTCACAGGAAATGCCAGTTTGAAGATGAGACGTGTGAGACGTGGAGCTTTTTTCTTTTCCTCCCCCTAGCAAATAGGGGGAGTTGAGGAGCTCTGTGTACCTAGAAATGGTTAAATGAGACGCTGCTGCAAAGAAAAAGTCGCCAAAGGCAAATTGAAGGCTCCTATCTCGCTCCCTGCCCTGTGTTTCTTGCCACAGTCTGGGGCCACTCGCTGCTTGTTCGCGTCCCCTTCCTTATTAGTGTGCAGTGGGCCCAGGCTGGGTGATGGCTTGGAGATGACTGTGGACAGTCATTGGTGGAGACATTGTGAGCAGCATCCAGCATGGTCCCCTCTCCTCGGTTATTCTCAGCGTGGAATGCAGGAGCTGTTAGAGGCACTGCTCGGTCAGCCTGTCCCTCCCCACAACCCCCCGTCATTGTGCTTTCCTAGAAGACTCCAGAAACTCCCTGTTGCCCTCAGGTGAAAGCCCAGCTAACCCCAACGAGGCCACGACACCCTGTGTGATCCGGCCCTGCTTACCTCTCTGTTATTGTCCCTCGTCTCTTGCCCTCGGATTCCCTTTACCCACACCAACTCCACAGGATCCCAGGAAGGTCCTCTCCCCTCCTGGTCTTTGCCCTTGCCATTTCTTCTTTCTGAAATATTCCTCTATCTTCTCCCAACTGACTACTCATCCTCAAGTCTCTCTCCCAGGAGCCTTTTCCTGGACTCCCTGGGTCTGGATGAGATGTCCTTCTCCTGTGTCTTCCGAACACTCATTTTGAAACTGCTTTCCCATGATTCTGTGACTATCTCTTCATATCTATCACTTGGTAAGGAGCCCATTACATCAGGGCTCCATCTTGGTTTTCGTGCCTGTGACCACGGGGTGGGCATAGCATTGGTGTTCCATGATAAATATTCGTGGAATGAAGGAACATTAGAAAATGTAGAAAATGGAATCTGGTCTTTGATTAATTCTGTGTTTGGCTCAGTGTCTGATACCGTACAGATCCTTCTTATCAGTTCATAAGACCCCGCAGAACTCTGAGGGTGATGTGTATCCACAGTATTGTCTGATGCAGTCAGGTCGTTAGAAGTGTGCTTATGCAGGAACAACATGGAGTTTTTTATTTTTAGTTGTGACTTCAGAATCTTAAGTTATACATGAGCTGCAGTGGTTTGGTTTTTAAATTGAGTTTTTGCTTAAACTTCAATTCAAAACAAATGAACTGAAAAAAGGAGGTCTTCCTTATCATTTGCTCCTCCGTACAAAGGCTCTGTGGCTCTCTGGGTGTTTCCGTAAGACAGGAGAAGCTATCACAGATCAATTCTAGTTGCTGCCTTTGAGAAAAGAGAGGAAGATAGATGGGTCTGGGTTTGTGAGGAACCTTCCTTCTCTCCCCCCCTCCCTCCTTTCTCCCTCCGTCCCTCTCTCTCTCTCTTGCTCTCTGTGCCAGTAATTGCAAAGCTGAACTGAACTGCTTGTTGAAAATCCACGTTCTTTCTTGGCTCTGAGTAAGAGAGCATAGGTAGCACGCACATCTATGCTCTTTGGAAACAGACATACGTACATAAATACGTGCACACGCGTATACTCTGCTTTTGGCCTGAAATGATGGCCCTACATGAAGACCTGTTTTCTTGTTTCTTAAGCAAATGGATAGTTACATTATGTTTATCTGAATATTTCTTGGTTAATTTACTGAGATGTAGCCAAAATCACATAGGACTTGGAGTCCGGTGATTTGGATTAATTGAACTAATACTTACTGAACACCTGTGATATTCTAGCCATATCGCAATTACCATGGTGAAGAAAGATAAGGCCTCCGATTCGAGAGGCATGCTGTATAATGGGGTCAAGCTCATGCCATTTCCTTTGTAACTTTGGAGGCAGGTAATTTAACTTCCTTCAACGTCCCGTTTCTTCACTCTAAAATGAGGGGAGGAACACCTACTTTGTGGGGCTGCTAAGAGCATCTACGTGTTCACATTGTCAGATTCCGCCTGATAGACACCTGTTCCTCCTTGATGTTTCTCAGTGAGGTCGCCTCAGCCCTTTCCGACCTCCACTGCTAGAGATTTCATGCCTCAGCACCCCACAGTCCCTCGTGCAGTCTGCTGTGACACTTCACTCCTCACCGTACGCATCCTGTGCTTTGGGGCCTGCCCTTGTACCAGACTCTTCTGGAGGCAGAACTGGTATCCGCCCATCTCTGTAATCCCAGTCCCCAGCACAGAGTCTAGCACGCAGCTCTTGGTCCATGCTTGCTACTAAATAAACTAAAGGGCACGGTTTATGAATGATCAGGTACCACACGTTCTGTCTTACTATTGTAAGAACTTTGGGCAAGAAAACAGAACAAAAAGACAAGAGTGTCTTGAGGCTCTGGAGATCGAGGGAAGACCTGGTGTATTCAACTCTTACTTAAAAAAAATTTTTTTTCTTTTAGTGTTTCTTTTTGAGAAAGAGGAGAGCGAGCGCGGGGGAGGGGCAGAGAGAGAGGGAGAGAGAGAATCTGAGCCGTCAGCGCGGAGCCTGATGCGGGGCTTGATCTCACGAACCGTGAGATTAGGACCTGAGCCAAAGCTGGACGCTGAACCGACTGAGCTACCCAGGCGCCCCCCAGCGCTTCTTTTAAGATTATAATTGTGTGCCACTTTTTCCACGGTTGCTGATAAACAGAGTCAAGTCTGTTGGATCAGACATCAAGGTCAAGAAACCTCTTCAGGTCAGGGAGGAAGTCTACCATATGTTTAACCTAAAGGTTAGTGCAGGGTTTCACTGGCTAACAAAACTAGCAGAGGCGGGTGGTTGACAACGAGAGGCTCATTTTGGTTATTTTATACTGTGTTCACCACAAGTAACATGGCAGCACCTTCCCACTGGCTTCATCTCCTCTTGCAGAAAGAAGGGTGTTTCTCCTCTTCTTGGAACAGCTCTTTTTTCTACTCTGGCTCTACCGTTTTTTGTGGTTGTTGTCCATGTAGACAAGAGAATGGATACGAGTTATCAGTAACATTTGAGTTGAAAAGAGAATGTTCTCCACTGTGGGGTGTGTGTGTGTGTGTGTGTATGTGTGTGTGTGTATAAAATCTTCACATTCTCGGGGCGCCTGGGTGGCTCGGTCGGTTAAGCGTCCGACTTCGGCTCAGGTCACGATCTCGCGGTCCGTGAGTTCGAACCCCGCGTCGGGCTCTGGGCTGATGGCTCGGAGACTGGAGCCTGCTTCCGATTCTGTGTCTCCCTCTCTCTCTGCCCCTCCCCCGTTCATGCTCTGTCTCAAAAATAAAATTAAAAAAAAAAAAAAAACGTTAAAAAAAATGAAAAAAAAAAAATCTTCACATTCTCAATGTGTGGGAAGCAAGGGTAAGTATTTTGGAAAAGACCATGCCCTGAAGGATTATTTTTTCCCTTTACTCACCTCTTTGGCTATCAGCCTTGAAATCACAGGTCAGAAGGTTGTTGGAGAAGAAACAGCCACTCTCAGCCGTTGCGTATGGTGTTCTAAGTAGGGTAAGTTCTTAGCACTGGGTAGGTAGATGGGTGGGTGAATGGATGCGTGTATTTTTGAGGGAAAAAAAAATTCCTTCCTGAGTAAAGCTTAGTAATTCTTCCCACTGCTTCTCCTTTCATCCCTTCCCTGGTTTCCGTGACTGGGGCCTCCTCTGTACTTGTGGGGCTACCATAGAGTTTACTTAGGGCATGTTAAATTGTCTTGATGTTTCCCTAGTCTATAAATAAGGGTATTTTTAAATGGGGCCATCATGGGATTTGGCCGTATTTACTTTTGTCACTCTCTCCTCCTCCTCCCAGAGAAATGGCGTATTTAGGAAGAATTCCCCTCATTGGTAATACGCGTTGACTTGTGTCTTTCATAGACCACGTCTCCATCCTGGTGTCAGAGTTAGGGAAATGGACCGTTCCTTCCTTTCAAACATGCTTGTTCTAGGTCTGTGAATGGTCTGGGACAGTGGCCACCCTCCCTTTGTCATATCCATCATCTTGACATCCTTTGGTTCCACACATCTTCCCTGCCTATTACACTTCTCAAGTTTACAAATCTCTTCACTGATTTCATTTTAGTTTGGCATCATGATGTAGTGGGACTAGCACTTGGCTGGGAATTAGGACTAGCTGCACCCTTGGATAAGACACTCAGCATTCCTGGTTTGTAGTTTTGGCCTCTGTAAAAGTCGAGACATCCAATTTGATAGCTCTCTGGCTCTAAGGGCATTTTGACCTCTGATTGTTGAAAGGATGCAGGTGGGATTTTAATCTTTCATAGCTTACGCTTTCTGAGAGCATTTTGGTCAGCCAGCAGAGTGATGATTCAAAAAATCCTGTGTTCCCATGAGAAACAAAGGGAAACAGGCTGGTCCCTCCGATGGGAGCTGCTAGAAATAAAAACCCTACTGTTGTTTGATTGCAGGTCTCACGATAAGCTAGAAACCAACTTGCAGAGTTGACCTGTGTATATTATTTAATATCATCAAGGTATACATTTTTCTTATTTCAAAACTACTTTTGATGGCAGAGTATTTATTTCCTTTCTTATTTTTGGTTGTGAACCCCTTTTGCCCTTTAGTGATGGTGTTCTAGCTGACCTCCTGCAAAAAGATCCTTATTATGTGTCCAGCTAGGACAGGTACTGTGTCAGGGGGAGCATCTCTCATATAATTTGACTCAGCCTGAACACATTGATTTTCTTGCAACCCGGGGATTAGACTCCCTCCATTGAAGCCTCATATGAGGAGAAGAACAGATAGCAAAGTGTGTGTTAAGATGATGGACTGTCGTTATTTTGCCTCCGGACAGCAAAGTGATCTGCCTGGAAACTGATTTCCCCTATGGTGTTGATGATCTGCTTCTCCTCCTGGCTAGAATTAGAACACTCCTGCGGTCTCTTCGTTGGCCGTGCTACCTGTCAGGACCTGGCCGTAAAGCAACTGCCCATCTTTTCTAGCCTGGCTCCCTCGCCTGGAAGGATGCGGAGAGTGGCTCGTTCCTTCTAGTGAATTCAGACCTTTCATTTCGGGACTGTTATTTGAGAAGGTGATGCTCTTCCATGATGATCCTTGCCTTCTGCTTTTCCAAGTCTTGAATACCATACATAGGTAGTTAGGAGACCCGAGGGTCCTCTGGGTCTGGTCCACGCTTCGTGGCGGCACGGGGGTGAAGCTGAGCTCTTCTCTGGAAGCCTGCTAGGCCAGCCCCTCTTCTCCGCATCCCACTGAGTCTAGACTTAATTTCTTTCTAATGTGGCAGCATCCTTGCCCACATGGGGAGAGGATAAGGACGATCTTTGTTATGCTGTAGCAGCTGTAAGCCACGTGTATCTGTGTTCCGTAGCGGCGGGAGCACGTCAAGTCCATTGGGTTTCTTCGTCTTTCAGGAGACATTTTGTTTGGCTCGTATATTGAGTAGCCACATATCCCACCTCTTCTCTTTTGCTATCATGTGCTAAAACTTTGGGTCCTGTGGCCTTAGACAATCATTTATATAGCTCAAGTTGTCTATTAATACTTTTTTGCAGGTTTAATGCCCCTTTCTGGTGGGCTTTGGGTATTTTTTGTTTTCACATATCCTAAACCACAATGTCCTGTGCTGTAGAAAATCACATGGTAAGACTGGTTAGGAATGGAAGATGCTGTCAATGATATGATGCTCATTTTCACCACTGGCTAAAGGCTTCAGACTGTCGTTCCGGTATATTTTGTTTACATTTTGATTGTTGAAGCTAATTGTTTTAATTTTAAAATTGTGCCTTGATTAGATTCAGCAAACACTTGAAGAACAAAAACTCATGAAATTTGTGGGAATTTCTACAAGACTATTTTAATTTCACGTTTCACAGGTAACACCAAGGTTTGGCTACACTTTTTATACTGATGCCTCTATTATAGAGAAGATACTTAAATTATAGGGCAGCTAAGGTAAAATAAAAATGTACAAAGAACTCAAATAAATGAATCTACTCATTCCTTCCCGAGAAATTTCCTTATTCCTGTATTGCTGCATTTTTAGCCATAATGGGCACTAGTCTACCACTAGACTGTATTACTTTCTAATTTATCTGTAGGTTCGGGAAAGTAGGACTGGAAAGAGGAAAGGGAGCATCAGCTTTAAGACTACTTTTTCTTTAAAAAAATTTTTTTAATGTTTATTTATTTTTGAGAGAGAGAGAGAATGAGCAGGGGAGGGGCAGAGAGAGAGAGAGAGAGTGAGGGAGACAGAATCCAAAGCAAGCTCCAGGCTCTGAGCTGTCAGCACAGAGCCCGACACGGGGCTCGAACTCATGAGCCATGAGACCATGACCTGAGCTGGAGTCAGATGCTTAACCGACTGAGCCACCCAGGCACCACTAAGACTGCTTTTTAAGTCTTAATGTCTGTAACTCCCATGTCTGAAGGAACTGAAGACAAACCGTGAGCCTGAGTTTAACATTGGTTTTCCTGGAAATGTCATCAGGATGTAGGCTCAGAAGCAGACTGCCCAAAGAAAAATTCCCTAAACAATTGCCTTTTTTTATTACGTTACCAAATTTCTTGCGGGATTCCATGCAATAGTATGTAGTTTGTAGAGTTGCCTCCCAAACTTCCTTGCTGAGCTCTTCTTATGAAAGAGGCTTTTCTTTAATTACTGTGTGGACACGTGTATACAGATGAAAGCCTGACCTTCCTAAATGCTGTGTTGTAAAATTAATTGCTAGTTAATTCCACAGATGCGTACTGACACATGGATAGAAGATAAAGATGGTCCTTTGGCACAGATATTGTCAAAGTGACTCAAGGGAATTGGGCCTGCAGGTACAAGGTTCTGGAAACACCATAACCAAATCATTTTACTTACTTTCCTTTTAAATTCTTAAAACAAATTTTTTTAAATGTTTATTTAATTTTGAGAGAGAACAAGAGAGGCAGAGTGCAAGCGGGGGAGGGGCAGAGAGAATTCAAAGCAGGTTCCAGGCTCGAGCACAGAGCCTGATGTGGGGCTCGAACTCCCAAACTGTGAGATCATGACCCTAGCCGAAGCCAGACGCTTAACCGACGGAGCCACCCAGGCGCCCCAGTTTTCCTTTTAATATTTGCACAAGATGAATGTAAACATTATATATCTAAAAGTTTTAATAAGTACAGAATAAGTATAAATGATAAAACTTTTTTCTAAAATTTTTTTTAATGTTTATTTTATTTTTTGAGAGAGGGAGAGAGAGGGCATGAGCAGGGGAGGGCAGAGAGAGAGGGAGACACAGAATCCAAAGCAGGCTCCAGGCTCTGAGCTGTCAGCACAGAGCCCAACGTGGGGCTCGAACTCATGAGCCTTCGTGCTGTGAGATCATGACCTGAGCCGAAGTCGGCCGTTCAACCGACTGAGCCACCCAGGCGCCCCAAACTGTGTTTTCTTCGTGGTAGGTAAATTGGTGCATCGGATGGATTCTCATCTGTGGCCTGCTGTGAATCCTGGCTAATTTAATAAACTAAATGAGCATCTCATTTTATTTAGCTTTAAAAATAATTCTGTGAGGGTTTTGTTTTTCCTTTGATATTTTACTTAGGATTTCTTCACCCCAAGATCAAATACATATTCATCGAAATATATGGACTGTTACCTGTTTCACTGTTCCATTTAGGTTGAAGAATTTATTGGAGGAATTTGCACACATATTACAAAGTAGAGAAGAATATAATGAACTGCATACACTCACCGCTCGGCTTTAACAATTACTGATACATGACTAATCTTGCTCTATCTATATCCTCTTGCACTCTTCACCCCTTTTCCACCCTGGTATTTTGAAGTATAAATCCCTCACATGATTTCATCCATAAATACTTAAGTATGTGCCTTTCATAGATTTAAAAAAGAAATAAAATGTCATTATTACATCTGACAAAGCTAACACTAACTCCTTCATGTTATTTAATTAATATCTAGAGTTCAAATATGATACCTAGTGTGTTAGGCCTTGAGGATACAGCCTGTAAAAGTAAGGTCTATAAGGTTTTAATCCCCGTGTGCCAAAATCCTAGTGTGAGGAGACAGGCAAAAAAAGTAAGATAAGAACAAGACAGTTGTGTTAAGTGCTCCGAAGCAAACACAGTGGGCCATAGGACAGAAGGACCCAGGCCAGGTGTGGGCTGTTCCAGGCAGGGTGGTCAGGGATGTCGTGGGGGGGTGTCGTGGGAGACCTGATGAAGAGAAGGACCCAGGAACAGGTTCCTGGGGTCGGGGGTTCCTGGGGTAGGTGGCATTGAGGGGAAGGAGATTGTGATTTCGGTGGGCCTGAGGGATGTGTCCTTTCTCCAAGCCAATTCTTTTCATTGTTAATGCTGACTTGAGTTACAGTCATTTGTAATTTGTAACTTTTTGGTATCTAACTTTTCGGCAGGGTAAATAGGAGGAGCCATCCAAAATACACTGATACTGAACTTTGTGATAAGTTTTGGCTGAGTTGTTTATCAGCTATGCTTAATTGCCCCTGAAACGTTCCAGAAAAAGTGAAACTGAAAATTCAGGCTACTGAAAGACCCCTTGAAATAATATAAACTCCTCAGGGCACCAGACCCTTATCTGTCTGTAATAATGGAGCCCTAATTTCTGTAGGGCAGGTTCCCTTTTGAGATTTTGGACACTTCCTGATTATTTCTCAGTAAAATAAAAGGGACAACTTCTTTTTTGCTGTTGTTGTTGTTGTTTTCTTGTGACTCTTTAATACTTCTCCTTCTCTGGGTTAGAACCAGGAAGTGGAAAATCAAGGTATGGAAACCACCGGTACCCACACACATTTGTATTTTCATGTACATGTGAATATATATGTAGGTAACAGGGTGGAGAGAAGTAATGCCTAGAGAAGGTGATCTCTATTAAATTTGATTTAAATGTAATAGCAAATTAGAGTACCTTCTTGTCTTAATCATCTCTGTAACAAAGATAGAACGAGGTATTACATTCAGATGATTGAACAAAAGTGGATGATTCCAGCATTCTTCTTCTCCACCCTTAAAAGAAGATTTTGAAGGAAACAGTCTTTACATAGACGTACGAAGAGTTTGTCAGCCTTTCTTCAAACACAGCCAGCCACAGTCAGACTAAACATCGGTAGACGTTTCACTTAGTTCACAGTGGAGATGTTTGTTGATTCACATTTTTTTTTTTTTTTTTACAAGAAAGTCTTCAAGCATTTACTGTGTTCCTGCATTTAAGGCACCTCCAAGCGTTGTAGGGAAAGAAAAGCACATGAACTGTAGCCTTTACCTTTAAGGGACTTGTGGCCTAACTGAGATAAGACATATGTATAAGAAGATAAATAGAACGTAAAAGCAGTATGTAAACAATGCCAAATGCACATGTGTGCTAAAGGCGCTTATTTATTTCAATGTTGTTAAATGTTTATTTATTTCGAGAGAAAGAGAGAGAGCAAGCGGGGTGGGGGCAGAAAGAGAGAGAGCGAGAACCCCAGAAAGGTCCTGCACTGCCAGTGCAGAGGCTGGATGTGGGGCTCGATCCCACGAACCATGAGATCACAACCTGAGCCGAAATCAAGAGTTGGATACTGAACCGACTCAGCCACCCAGGTGCCCCTAAAGGGGTTTAAAGGAGGGAGAAAGTTCATTGCAAACTTGAATAATGGTAAGAATGACCGCAGCCACCCTCTGTTGAGTACTAGGTTCTGTGCAAGTATTTTACGGTATGTAGTCATTTAATCTTCCTGTCAGCCATGTGACGTAAGCGCTCAGGATCACATGCCAAGAAGTGGTAGGGCCCCCGTTGGATTCTGGGCCACCAGACTCCAAGGGCCCAGTCTTATCCGTACTGGGGGGGGGGGCGGGGAAACCTGCGTCAAGGGGGGGATCTTTTGGTCAAGGGAAGCAGCCCACGTCATAGAAGCAGCCGGTGTATAGAGAGAAAGAGTGACAGGTAAGGTTTCAGGGACATATTTAAAAGCCCTTCAGTATGGGTGAAAAGCCTTTGAACTTGATGAGGAAAGGAGTCGGCAGAACCAATAAATGGACTTACCAAGAAAGTAACATGATCACCCAAGCACCCTGGGAGGATGGGTCTCCCAGGGGATCCTTGGCTGCGTTGCTGGGTTTGGGCTTTCTAATCATTTCCGCTTCATTCTTGTGGCTGTCCCGTGACTTGTTTGGTTTTCCATTAGTCCTTTCCCCGTTGGCCTGGAGGGATCAATAACTACAGAGCCTCAGTCACCAGGCAGTATGAGCACACAGTCCCACAAGGCTTCCCCGCAGGCCCCACAAGACCTGTGTGCTGTGTGTGACCTGCCTTCCTTGGTAAAGCCCTTCAGGCCCGGCTCTGCGTCTTTAGGGGCTCATTAGAAGAATCCTTTGTGATCACCTGGTCAAGACTGCATATATTTAGACAGCAGGGTCAGGGGGAGTAACCACAATTTTCTACTCCATGCTGATTAATCTAGGATTTAAATACAGGCTCCAAAATAAAGTGTAAGTGGCAGGAGCTCAAAGAAGCAAACGAAGCTTAACATTAAATGACACGGGGCTCCTGAAAATGCGGGAAGGCCTGGGAACCAAGGTTACTTACTACATCTATAACTCTCTTTAGACAAAGAAAATATGTGATTAAGGAATGTTTTGGCAGGATCTCACCAAGATTATTTACTGGGAAGGAGGCCCAGGACTCAGCCAGGCAGGAAAATGTGGGGTGTTTGCCGGAGTTGTGGAAGAACTTTCTAAAGTATGGATGTAGAGTGAACGTGCCTGTGTCTGGAGAGGGAGGGAGAACCATCATGCAGTTTTCTGCACTTAAAGGATCCCTGCAAAAGCCAAAATAAGTATAGGAAGGGCTCCCCCCCCGCCCCCGCATCTTGAAATGAGGAGACCCTGCTGAAGTAAGGAGAGGCTCAAACCTTACTCTCAGGGCTTGGATATTTAAAGACATAGCACAGTACTTTTAACTTTGTTTTATTTTATTTTATTTATTTTTTAATATTTTTATTTATTTTTGAGAGAGAGAGAGAGAGAGAGAGAGAGCGAGCACGAGTAGGGGAGGGGCACAGAGAGAGGGAGACACAGAATCCGAAGCAGGCTCCAGGTTCTGAGCTGTCAGCCCAGAGCCCGATGCGGGGCTCGAACTCATGGACCGCGAGATCATGACCTGAGCCGAAGTCGGGCGCTTAACCGACTGAGCCACCCAGGTGCCCCAACTTTGTTTTATTTTAAAACCATGGCTAGCTCTTCTCTGGTCTTCTCCAGGAAGAAAACTTGAGTGTTTGCATTTGGGCTGGCATAAAAATGTCCACAGTTATGTTAACGGACAGGCTTAGGTAAGCAAAGAAAATTTGCCTTTCTGGTTCCAGTGTTTCACTACCTAGCTTTTTATAAAACAAAAGATAAATGGCCATCTACTGAAATTTCAGGTTAGGGGCTTGGTTTAAAGGTGTTTGAAGATTTGGTAGTCCTTTGCCATGTTTTTTGGCAGATACTACATGTGTTTCAGTGTCCTTGCTGACCACATTTCCCCCTAGGGCATGTTCTCTCCAGAATCATTTGTCTCCCACTGGGAGACTCTTCCTCCCTCCCCCTTTTGTCTGTTTCTCAGACATCTGCTGCACACTTTCTCCAGGGCATGCAGTCCAAACCATCCGCAGAGAGCTTTGTCTGCTTAGTATAACTTCTGGAAGAAGATAGAACTGATTGATTTTCATGCGCAAACACAGTGATGTTCTTGCCGGAAGCTCCACGTCCCTCAGTGTCACAAGCATGAATTTATGATGCAGTTTGAGAAGGGTCAGAACGCTCCATGATGAAACTAATGCTGGCCCCCCAGCGCTTTGTGGCGCTTAGGTAAATGAAGGGTTATCTGGTATTCTCTGGAGCTCGGGCTCCTCCAGCAAATGCCAAGAGGAAAAGGAGGGCTCCGTGGATTGACCCGGGGACGTGTGCATCCATACGTCTTACCTCCTTTCAGTTGGTGATCTAGATACAGGCCGGCTGGTGGAAATCAATTAGTGGCGGGATGTGGCAGGAGCTGTCTTCCCTTTGCCCTCCTCACTTTCCTTCCAGGACACCTGTTCGTTTTGCATAGATTCAGGCCCCACTTTCTCATATTCCTGTAAATTGATTTTTTTGTTGTGTTGATATTGGTCTTTAGAGGCAAAGAAGTAGATTCATCATAATCCTTACTTCATGGCACATCATTTCATATTTTCACCTATTTAAAGCGGTCTCATGAGCGACCTAAACCCATCCCCTGAAACCAAAGCTGGGACCTTGAAAATACCCTCCATATGACCCGACGATGCTCCTCTTCCCATCTGCCCCTTCTTCCTTCTCCTCCCCAAGGTAACCATCATCTGAACCCTGCACGCACCCTTCCTCTCCTGTTCTTTCCGTATGCTTGCTTTCGCCTGTGTGTGATCCTAAAACGGACGACATTAAAGGATAAAGCGGATACACACAAAAAGTATGTATCTGTACAGATGTATGTTTAATTTTACTTCTCTTTTCACCATTTATAAAAAGGGCATCAGACTGTGTGTCATCTTTTTTACTTAATATTTTTCACTGCCGTCATCCATCTGTATTGCTGTATGCCGCTGTAGATCATTTGCCTTGTCTCCTATATAACGTTCCATTGTGGGATTATACTCAGTTTATTCTTCTCACTCTCCCATTGATGGGCATTCAGGTTGGTGCTAGGACTTTGGCTGTTGTGGACATGTTTGCTATGAATATTCCTGAACATGGAATCAGCTGTCTATGTGTGAGAGATTACTCTCTGTAGAGGACTTCCATGTTTTAGACACCTAGCCGTAGTATGCTGAACTGGAGGAACATTAGCATGTAAACCTTGCATGAGACAAGACGCCAACCGAGTTTCACTTTGTGTCTTCCACCATTCTCCCTGTCCCACCCAGTACTTGGAACAATTCTGGCCGCACAGCAAACGCTTTCTTTAATACATGGTTTCTGTGTGGTCAGTGCTTGTTGATTTTACTTAACTTAAAACTCTTTGAAGGTAAAACCATATTCTCATGAGACCAGTCTTTGTGTTTCCACGTGCCTAATTGGGTCAATTTTTCTGCGTTTTTTAGTGCCACCTGCAAACTAGGTGGATGCCATCTTAACAAGGCAGAGTTCTTGCCCTGAAAGAACTTCCCATGGAGTGGGGAGAATTATAATGCTATACCACCAAGGTCATGGAGACAGGGTACTTACCTGTCCCCGGGAGACAAAACTTCTGGGGGTTGGTGGGAAGAATGTGTTGGATCTGATCTTTGGCAAATGAGTAGATTAGGAAGGTGGATAGGGTGGACTATTTCAGGGAACCGAGAAGTATGGGAAAGCATGGCACACTCAGGCCCTGAAACTCAGTCCAGGTGGTTTTGACTAGAACATGCATTGTATGCAGTTGTGTGTAGGCAGATGAGAGGTCAGATGTGCTTGTGATTTTGTGAGTCTCTTCATTTTTGAGGATTGTACATAGACCAAAGCCATTTTCACTTGCTCCTACTACTAGGCATCTGGGTCTGTGGTACTTAGTGACATCCCTCACCCTTCCCCTTCATGACACATCCGTTTGGCTGAGAAGGCCACCTGACCATGTGCCCAGAGTAGGGGGAAGATCCTAATTACCTCTGGTCCTTGTTAGATAGACAGTAGAGTTCACCTAAGGTAGGATTTGGGAACAGTCTGTGGTGCTGGAGCAGTGTTTTTCTCTCCAGGGACTAGACCAAGATAGCTCCATTGTAGGGGTAGCGAAAATTATATGCTGGGGGAAAATTTGCCTTCTCCTTCTGGTGGCTTTTAGCCTCTGTGTACTCTTGCTCTCTCTCTCTCTCTCTCTCTCTCTCTCTGTCTTATCTCTGTGCCTAGCTGCTTTCATATATTTGCTTTCTAGTGATGGAGCACTGTGGGGGGGGGTGGTTATAGGGATGACGGCCTCACCCACACCCATCCCTGGCCATCTGTTTACAGAGACTCCATGGCTCGCAGAGGGAGTGATGATTTCAGGGAAGGGGACCAGAGGGGGCTGGTGGACAGCAGGCAGCTTTCTTCTCGGAGAAAACAGCTAGTCCTCTGTGACCAATTCTCCTTCTAACAAGAGAGATTATACAGCCACTGCACGCACCAGCACATGCACTTGGGAAGATCGGATGGATCTTACCAAATAAAATTTTTATTGGAGCGGATGGTGGTAGAGAAACACATTTTATTATGCCACGGGAAAGTAATATAGTGTTACATTTGGGGTGACTTTTGGAAAGTCTTTATTTTAGGTTCGCCTTGGTGGAGATCTGATCTCTTTGTAATCTTTTATCTACCTAGCACGGTGGGTTAAGAACGCAGCCTTTAAAGCTGGGTAGATCTGCCTGTGTTTGAGCTCACCCTGTGCCACTTTTTAGCTGTGTGACTTTGGGCGTATTGTTTTACCACTGAGGCTCAGTTTCCTCAGCTGAGAAATGGGCCACTGATTCTTAGCTCCCACACTGGGTTATTATGAGGGTTATGTGAGCTGTAATGCATTTAAACTATTTTGTAGGGGTGCCTAGGTGGTTCACTCAGTTGAGCATCTGACTCTTGATTTCGGCTCAGGTCATGATCTGATGGTTTGTGGCACTGAGCTCCACGTCAGGCTCTGTGCTGACAGTGCAGAGCCTGCTTGGGATTCTTTCTCTCCATTTCTCACTCTGCTCCTCCCCCGCACCCCCGACCTCAGAATAAATAAATAAATAAACTTAAAAAATTAAAAATTTATAGCAGCTTTCTCTGGAGTTATTTGAATCTTGGATTCATGTGTTGCTTTATTATTATTGTTGTTTTTTAATGTTTATTCACTTTTGAGGAAGAGAGAGGGACGGAGCGTGAGCAAGGGAGGGGCAGAGAGAGAGGGAGACACAGAATCCAAAGCAGGCTCCAGGCTCCAGCTGTCAGCACAGAGCGCGTTGTGGGGCTCAAACTCACGGACCACAAGATCATGACCTGAGCCGAAGTCGGATGCTTAACCAACTGAGCCAGCCAGGCACCCCATGTGTTGCTTTTGTAAAAAAAAGAGTCAGTTCAGCCTTTAGGCTGTGACAGTCAGGTGGCCATCGTGAAACCAAATGAGCTGTCTTTTGTGAGGTTTAATAGGTTTTTAATATCATTCGGTGCAGAGGTTAAATTAAATAGGATCATATACAGAGTGGGCACCTCTCTGCCTAAACGTGGCTCTCTCTCACTTTCAAAGCAGTGCTTTAAAAAAATCTCCTTCCCTAGGAATATTCCCAATGAAAACTCTTTTTCCACCTGGTTATTGTCTCTGTGTTTGCTTCCCTCCGCTTTCGCATATTTAGCGCTGCAAAGTCGGAATCATCTATCCACATGAGCTTTCGTGTGTGTTTGTCCCGTCTCTCCCTTTAGAAGATGTATCCCTGCTGGTGTATGGAATAGGATGTTCTCTTCCTTTCCCAGGGAAATACTATTTTCCTTCTCCTCAAGGAGCGAGGAGAGAACTCAGGTCAACATTCATTACGTGTCAGTGTCTCACTGTGCTTCTCTTCCCTTAGTTTGCCAGGTGGTTAAGAAAACCACGTGGGGACACGGTCCCGCAAAGACGGCGTGTGTCCGCTGGTGTGCATCACCTGTAACTTCTGTATACTGAATTTCGCTGCAGCCTGTCAAAAGATACTAAAGACAGGCCTATTTGAAGCACTCGATTTTCTGGCGTTTCCATAGCGAAATCCATACGCCACACTGATCTACCGTGAACCAAAGGGACGTCGTCCTTCCTTTGCATGATGTTATCAAGTCTAGCTCAGCTTCACAGGACTCTTAAAAAAGCTATCGTGATATGAACAGAGTCTAATGGACTGAAATAGAGATTTCTCCGCCTTACGTTAATGATAGCACTTTGAGAGTTAAATAGTGAGGTTGGAGGATAGGGACAGGGATTGAACGGTATGGAGACAGTTGGAGAGGGGATCAATGAGGAGGGGGCCGGGAACAGTCCCCACAAAGGCCATTGCTTTGAAGCAGTTGGAATCCTTTCATTAGACACTGGGACCCTCTTTGGCAGGCACTGTCGTGTGGTGCTCTCTCCCTTCCCTGCGTTCCGGGCTCTCCGGTCGAAGTGAGTCGTCGTATTGCGGTCAAGTCCAGTTTTACTCTTCAAAGGCATAAGGTGCAGAGAAGACCGATGGTGCGGGCTAGAAAGAGAAGGACTCGTACTGTCTGCAGGATGGTCTTCTCTCAACTTGACTAGGTTTCATGTGCGAGGTCCCCTAAGATGTGGGGTCAGAGCCTGCACAGCTTCTGGGGCTCACGTCTGCATGCTTTCTGGGGCTTTGTGTCCTCACCTGGTGGCACTTCCTCTCCCTCATGCTTCCTCCTGCACTGGATGACCCAGGGGGCGTCCCAAAGGCCTGCCGCTCGCCCGCCCTCTGACCCGGCCGTGGGTTCAGCTTTGCAGGCTCCCGTGTGCGGCGGCCCTTCGTGTGGTCAGTTGGCTCTTCCCTTGTTACCTGTGACCTCTTTGTTCTTCCTGATCATCCCCTCGTGGAATGTTAGCAAGGGCTTTGTGGTTCCTGTTGCCTAATCTCCCTCCCTCATTACAGCGGTGAGGCCTGGGGAGGGAGAGGTAGCAGGTCAGCCAAGACATGCTTTGGCTCAAGGCAGAGCGAGGACCAGAACCCAAGTCTCTGGAATCCTCGTCCGGGGCTCTTGCCATGTTTCTCTTCCATTCTGTGTCGTCAGGCTTGGAGAACATCCGGTGTGTTTAGCTGATGACCCTCAAACCTCTGCGAGAGCCGAAGTTGCTGTGAAAACCCGATTTTAAACTGATTTTCTCCAGCGAGAACACACTTACAATCAGAAGAGAATATAAAGGGTTTTTTTTTTTGAAGGAGGTTGATCGAAGGCAAGGCAAGGCTTCGCTCATCTGGGTCCTTTCGCACTGCATTGTGGTGGACAGTGAATCCTCGCTCTGGTGCTCGCCTCGGATCTCTGCTGAGACAGGCACCTTATCAGAGGCCTTCCCGGGCCACACTTCTAAAATAGCAACTACCCAATGTTCACTGCTTTTTTTTTTTTTTTTTTTGAGAGAGAGAAAGAGAGTGCACATAAGTGGGGGAGGGGCAGAGGGAGAGGGAGAGAGAGAATCTCTTAAGCAGGCTCCGCACCTGCCCAGAGAAGAGCCTGCTTTGGGGCTCGATCCCATCACCATGAGATCATCAAGAGTCGAACACTTAACTGACCAAGCCACCCGGGCACCCCACTGCTTTGTTTTTCTGTCAGGTGCTTGTCACGCTCTGACATCGATTGTAGTTGTGGTTTGCTTAAATGTATTTCCATTTCCATGAGTATATATAAACCCCATAGGACTGGAGACTTCTGTCTCTTGTTCGCTGCTATATATCCCCAGCCCCCGGAGCCGTGCCTAGAACGCAGTAAGCAAATATTTCTCAAAACAGTGAATGGACCTTTGTTTGGGCAAGCAACCCAACCTTTGTGCGCCTTACGTATCTTGTGAGTAAAAATAGGGATGAGAAATAGAGCCTACCTATAGGCGTCCAGTTATGGAACGGATAAGTCTGGGGATGAAAAGGCACAGCACAGGGAATACAGGCAGTGATATTGTAACAGCAGTTGTATGGTGACAGATGGAAGTTACACTTGCGGGGAGCACAGCATAAGGTAGAGATGTCGAATCACTCTGTTGTACACCTGAAACTAATGTAACACCGTCTGTCAACTGTGTTTCAGTAACCAAAAGAATAGAGCCTGCCTCATCACTGTGGTGAGAACGGGAGGAGTTCGTCCCTCTAAAGCACTTGGAACCAGCCTGGCGCATAGTAAATGCTCAATAAACGTTCTCCGTTACTATAATTATTGTTAAATATTTGACTTCCTTACACTAGACTGTAAATTCCCTGAGGGCAGAGACTGTTTCTCACGTCATCTTTATATTCCTGGTAGCAATGCGGCTGACACGTGATGGATACGCAGCGTTTGTTAAATAGATACATTATAGAGAAATTGTAGGCGATATCTGCGTAAATAGTTGTTACGTCTAGGTGGATAGTTTTCCTTCCTGTCTTTTTCTCTGAGCTGTAGGTGGTGAATCTTCGTGGACTAGGATGATTGTATCTAGCCTTAGCTCATCGCTTAAGCAGTGGGGCCGATGATTTATTTTGTGGCCATGACTGGGCTGAAGTTTCCTGGGGATTGACGGCAGTGGCAGAAGCTTGGTGGGTGACGAATGTCACCCCGGCCTGTCAGATACGTGGCGGTTC
The DNA here is from genome assembly GCF_028018385.1 of Neofelis nebulosa. NCBI lineage: Eukaryota > Metazoa > Chordata > Mammalia > Carnivora > Felidae > Neofelis > Neofelis nebulosa. Next base: position 96,956,613 of record NC_080789.1, on the reverse strand, counting down.
ATGTATGAACCATGGCGGTTGAGATCCCCTCCATTCATAGTTGATACTTCACAGAAATGCTTCCCTGGTAAAGGGGGTGCTTATAGAGACGGCAGGCGTCTGAACAGACAGATGCTGGAAAAGGCGAAAGAGAAGGTTTAGAGGGAAACATACTCCTCCTCTCTGTTCTCAAGAAACAATTTAAAGGTTGTAAAAATACGCTTTTAAACTTGAGCCAGCCATTTGAATTCCATGGGCCTCACGGTTTTTGTGGTGAAATTAGAGACTGGGACTAGAAGATCTCCAAGGAAGCTCCTTACTTTTTAGATTTCCTGGTTCTGTGGCAAATGTTTAAGAAGACCCTAGACTGATGAAGAGTTTAAGGGCAGAGGTTTAAGTAGAGATACCGCTAAAGTGGAAGAGGGTGTTACCATAGGAGCATGGGACAAGTGGCTAACTGACATATAGTGTCCGTTTGTGAGAAGGACTGGAAAATTATAGTATTTCAATAGAAAATGAACTCAGAACCCACATCTTAACAAAAGGCTTTTCTGATCTCCTGGTTTGGGTCAGTTTATTTAATGTGAACTAAGTTGCGTGTTAGCTGTCCAGTCTGGGTATCTGATTTGTGAAACATTCCCATAACTAAGTCCCAGGAGGTTTCCAATCACGCCCATAAGGTAATGCAATTTGGCAAGAGGATTTGGACCTTGACAAAATCTCTTGCCCAATTTGGTTTCCAGAAGGGCTGACTTACCTAATTTGAAAATAAATTGAAAACAAAACCTTTGGTTGTTACTTGTTTGATGAAATGCCACAGAGAGCTATAATTTTTTTTTTCTCATACCCCATTAGTGTGGAGAAGATTGTTACCATTTACTGTCCTTGATTTACTGTCCTTTCCTGCCATAGTGCTCCAGTAGGGCTAAATCACTATAGCAATGATATTAAATCCTAGGAATCCTTGTGTGTGTGTGTGTGTGTGTGTGTGTGTGTGTGTGTGTGTGTATGTGTGTGTGTGTGTGTGATGTGTATTAGTATGTATGTGTATTTTGTACCATGTATTTCTGCCTGCATTCCCAACCTCCACATTAATACTAACCTTCTATTGCTGTGTAACAAATCAGCACACATTTACTATCTTACAGTTTCTGGGGGTCAGGAATCCAGACACAGCTAATTGGGGCATTCACTTAGGGTCTCACAAGGCTGCAATTAATGTGTTAGCCAGGGCTGTGGTCTCATCTGAGGCTCGACTGCGGAAGAATCCACTTTTGTTGGCAAATTAGTACTTTGTAGCTGTGGGCAGAGGATTTCAGTTACTTGTTAGCTGTTGGCCAGAGGTGGCCATCAGCTCTTTACCATGAATGCCTCCCAGCCCAGACACCCCACCCATGGTGGCTTGCTCCTTCAAGACTAGCAAAGGAGTTTCATATTTTCCTGTAGCTCAGATTTCTTTTTAGGTGTGACCTCAGTTTTTTCCCTATTATCCTTGTAAGGTGAGATAGAAGGAGGGAGAACCAAGAAGCTTTAAAAAAGCTAAATGAAAAATTTTAAATGGAAATACCATATGATCCAGTAATTCCACTACTGGGTATTTTTACTCAGAGAAAACAAACAAAAAAAAACCACTAGGTCAAAAAGATACATGTACCCCTCTTTTCATTGCTGCGTTACATACAGTAGCCAAGATGTGGAAGCAACCTAAGGGTCCATGGATAGATGATTAGATAAAGAAGATGTGGTGTGTATATATAATGGCATATTACTCAGCTGTCAAGAAGAATGAGATCTCATCATTTGTGACAGCACGGATGGACCTCGAGGGTATTATGCTAAGTGCGATAAGTCAGAGAAAGAAAAATGCCATGTGACTTCACTTATATGTGGAACCTAAGAAAAGAAAACAAATGAATAAGCAAAGAAAACAGAAACAGGCTCAAAAATGCAGAGAAGAAGCTGGTGGTGGCCAGCTTCTTGCCAGAGGAGGTGTGGCGGAGGGGGGGCGGAATCGGCTATTTGGTGAAGGGTACAAGGATACCCTTGTACTGGAAGGATACAAACTTCCAGTAATAAAATAAATAAGTCACAGGGATGAGAAATATAAACCCTGCTCCGTCCCACTCCCCCACCGTCCCCCTCCCCGCCCCCAGAAGCTAAGTATAGTAAGGTTGCAAGTGGCCACTGGTTGCTCTAGAATAAGAGTACAAGTTGATTAGCAACAAAAACTAACATTTTCTAAATATTTCCTGCATACCAGATCATGTGCAAAGGGCTTTATGGCACTGTATGCTCATTCAGCTCTCTGACACGGCTCTGAGTTAGGTATTAGTATTACTAAACTATTTCATAGGTAGGGCAGTTGAGGGTTGGAGAGGTTATATAATCGGACCAAGGTTTGCAGACAGAAAGCGCCCAGGTCTGAAAACAGGCAGGCAGATTCCAGAAGCCATTACCATCCTACTCTGAAAATCTTTTCCATTAGAATGTACTGCTACCCATGTTTGGAATTCCTACTCGCTTTTGGCAGATACTTAACTCCCTGCATATTGCAAAGGGTCATTGTAATAGATTGCTCCTTTAAAAGTGCAGCGCTAAAATGGGAGGGCAGTGTTCTTTCTTTCCTACTTCAGCCAAGCTTTCTTATTTTTTTTCCGAAGACCTATGGGACAAATTGAAGGAACCCAGAACCTAGTGGGATCTGTATGTATTAATAAGACTTTTGCTGCACATACGTCCAAGAAATGAAACCTCAAGGTTGGTACAATACAGCTTGCTCATTTTAATTTATTTAAAATGTTCATTTTCAAGTAAGCATTATGCACTTCATTATTCCACAAAACCTCAGGAATCTGGAAAAGACCGAATAGGTCTCTGTTTCCATTCTGTAAGTCATTTATGTAGATATGGATCTTGTTGAGAGATGTGCAAAATTTGATTGGAGTATTAGAAACTGAAATTTTAGAGGGGTGCCTGGGTGGTTCCATCAGTTAAGCCTCTGACTCTTGGTTTCAGCTTGGATTGTGATCTCACGTTTTGTGAGATCAAGCCCCACATCAGGCTGTGTACTGACAGTGCAGAGCCTGCTTGGGATTCTGTCTCTCCTTCTCTCTGACACCTTCCCCCCACCCCTGCTCTCTTTCTCTCTCTCAAAATAAAGAAATAAACTTAAAAAACAAGAAACTGACATTTTAGAATAAGTCGTCTAGTTGTGTGTGTTTCTTCTATATTTCTGGAAGCCTGGAGAGTTATATTGCAAGATACTTTATAAATACAGAGGAAAAGTAAAATACAGAGAAGGCTCATTGATTATTGAACTTTTTCATGAGGAGCAGCAGACAGAGGTCAAGAGGATGGAAAAATGCTGTGCTGGGTGAGATCCAGGCAAATATCCAAAAATGTGGTGGCCATCCCACATGTTATATAGAATGGCAGAGTCCTCCAGTTGGAAGGACCTTAGGACCTACTGAGGCCCCCTTCATTTGCTAGAAGGGATGCAGAGGTTCAAGTAGGTCAGGGTCGTGCATCTAACTTCTTTCATCAAATGCTTATGAATTTGTCTTCCCTGAACTCATTCTGGACATCTTTCTTGAACTTAAAGTTGCCTTTCCTCCTATATTACATTTTTTATGTGCTTCAATTCAGATCTGTCCAGTGCTGTAGTTATTTGAGTATGTGTCTCATTCTCCCTAGGATTCTTTAGACTATTTATAATCAACTTTAATTTCCTTCCAACCTAGGATGAGACCTGGGACATTGGAGGTTCTCAATATGGTTGTGGAAGGCAGGGCTTACAACCGTTAAACTTCCATTTTGAGTTTTTGAGGAAGATCCCCTCATTCCAGGAATCTGAGAGTTGGTGAACAAATTCAGATGTACCCTGTCAGTATCCTCATGTTCCTCTGTTTTTGTTCTGTGTTGGTCCTCAATTTCTTTTCCCTCATCCATTGTCTTTTTTTCCCCCACTTAGAAATTATGACAGAATAACATCAAAGTGACCATTTTAACCATTTTTATGTGTACAATTTATTATCACTGAGCTCACTCACATTATCGTGCAACTGTGTCCACCATCCACGTCTAGAACTTTTTTTATCTTCCCCAGCTGAAACTCCATATCCCATTAAACACTAACCTCTGCTCACCCTTCCTTCCAGTCTCTGGTAACCACCGTTTTCCTTTCTGTCTCTGTGAATTTGACTCTTGTGGGTGCGTCACATAAATGGAGTCATACGGTATTTGCCTTTTTGTGATTGGCTTATTTCACTTAGCCTACGTTTGAAGGCTCATTCACGTTGGAGCATATTTCAGAATTTCATTATTTGTGATGCCATCCATGGTCTGTTAAGACTCAAAAGTTTCAGTGTTTTTAGTTTCTGTAGCCAGAGGTAGATTTTTTTGCCAGACCTATCCGGAGCCTTTTCCTGAGATGAAATCTCCAAGGGCATGCCCTGACTTCCTTTGGGGGAGCTGTGTAGCAAAACTGAGGCAATTCATGTCAGTGCAACACAGGAACACCTGCCATGTATCAGGGGCTCTGCCCATGGTCTCTTGGTAGCAGCAGAATTCAAATAAAGCTTTTATAAAGAGTATAAACTTACACTTTGAAGAACAAAGCAGAATTGGCCTCAAAAGCCATCATCAGCATGGCCATCAAAGCCTATGTCATGGTCCATAAAGAACTTGACTCTTCACGAAGCGTTTTGATAGGAAGGAAGTTCACCAGGAAAAGACATAGCCCCTACCTGTATGCAGTGTATATCCATTTACATTTATGTAAAATATCAGAAATTGCTCTGGGAAACAGAAAAAATATAGTTAGTATTCTTTTTTTTTTTTTTTTGAGTTTTTTTAATGTTTATTTATTTTGGAGACAGAGAGAGAGCATAAACGGGGGGAGGGTCAGAGAGAGAGGGAGACACAGAATCTGAAACAGGCTTCAGGCACTGAACCATCAGCACAGAGCCTGACGCGGGGCTCGAACTCACAGATGGCGAGATCATGACCTGAGCTGAAGTCGGATGCTTAACCGACTGAGCCACCCAGGCGCCCCTATAATTAGTATTCTTAAAAAGTGATCATGGGGGCGCCTGGGTGGCGCAGTCGGTTAAGCGTCCGACTTCAGCCAGGTCACGATCTCGCGGTCCGTGAGTTCGAGCCCCGCGTCAGGCTCTGGGCTGATGGCTCGGAGCCTGGAGCCTGTTTCTGATTCTGTGTCTCCCTCTCTCTCTGCCCCTCCCCCGTTCATGCTCTGTCTCTCTCTGTCCCAAAAATAAATAAAAAATGTTGAAAAAAAAATTAAAAAAAAAAAAAAGTGATCATGTTGTGGCGCCTGGGTGTCTCAGTCGGTCGAGCATCCGACTTCAGCTCAGGTCATGATCTCACAGCTTGTGAGTTCGAGCCCTGCGTCAGGCCCTGTGCTGACAGCTCGGAGCCTGCAGCCTGCTTTGGATTCTGTGCCTCCCTCTCTCTCTCTGCCCCAACCCACTCTCATTCTGTCTCTGTCTCTCTCAAAAATAAATAAACATCAAAAAAAAAAAAAAAAAAAAAAAGTGATCATGTAAGGAGGGCCCCAGGCTTTCAGATACAGAAAGGGAAAACACTGCTTGGGTACAAGTATTGAAAGAAAATACCCAGGAGTCATTAGTTGACTAAAAGCTGACTGGGAAAAATGCTGAAATATACTAAAAATAATATGAGTTTCAAGGAAAATAACCCTTTTGCTAACCTTTGCATTAGTCAGTTCCTTATTAGAGTATTTTTTCCTGTTTTAGTCACTCTTTATAAGAGTGTGTATAAATACAGAAGATGAAGAGAAGTGTGATAAAAATAATTGAAACTGTAGAACATAGGTTTTAAAAGAAAAGGTTAGAGAAATTTGGGGATTAGAATGGCTAACTTTGTCATCTTAATATTAAAAAAAACCCAGTAGACTATTTGTGGGCAAGCCAGTGTGAATGATACCAAGAAGTTTAAAACACACTTTTGGGAGCCTGGGGGCACAGTTGATTGGGTGTCTGACTCTTGATTTCAGCTCAGGTCATGATCTCATGGGGTTCCCTGCTGAGCATGGAGCCTGCTTGGGATATTTTCTCTCTTTCTGTCTCTCTCTCTCTCTCCCCCCTGCCCCCCCGCCTCTGCCCCTTTCCTGCTTGTGTTTTCTCTCTCTCTCTGCCCCTTCCCTGCTTGTGTTTTCTCTCTCTCTCAAAATATATAAATAAACATCAAAACACACACACACACACACACACACACACACACACACACACACACACACACAGACTACCCTTATGGGGCTTTAATCTACTGTCCAGGTTCTCATTGCGCAGTTGATCAGGGGGTTTTTTTGTTTGTTTTTTGTGTTTTTTTTTTTTTTTCAATTTCCCATGAGAACTGAGTGGAAGGAAATGCATGTGAAGTTGTGGAAGATATTTCAAATGATCCTCGGAGCCTAGCAGAGTGCCTTGTAACTACCCACTGGGAGATGAGTTTCCTTCCTGGCGGTTAAGAGGGCTGGGCAGGACACCTTCCTGAAGGAATCTGGACTGAATGATGTCAATTACGTAACTCCTTTTCGTTTTAAGATTAGAAGGAAACTTTAGCAAGAGATAGGTAATTGCCCTGTGAGTATAAGAGTCAACACCTAAAATATATGTATATTTCCAAGGTTTTACAAATAAAAAAAGAAAAGCTGTCTTGGTCCCTCCAAAGTATTTTCAGGTCTTCTTCCTGTAGTTTTTACCTGACTCTTGCTTGTTCCTTTCTTAGCAGTTATTGCAACTTACAGACACTTTGTTTATTTTGTCTGTCTTGCCATCACAATGTAGGCACCACGAGAACAGGGACTGTGCCTGTCCAGTTCTTTATTATATTTCTGGCATCAAGTGCAGTGTTGACACACAGTAGGTACTCAAGAGAGAATGATTTAATGAAAGAACCATCATTCAAGAGTGGGGTGGGGAGAGAAAAGTGCTACAAAGCCCAGGCAGTGGATGTTGACTGCCTCAAAGGGCTACTAGCCTGGGGGTTAAACAGGGAAGGAAGAGAGAGGCAGAGAGCAGGAGAAGAGGAAGGGGAGTGAATTCACAGGGCTTTTCTTTCTTTCTTTCTTTTTTTTTTTTTTTTCCTGTTGTTGTTGTTGGTACCTTAAGTAAGAACATGCTAAAAATGGTTGACGTAGAGTGTCCTATAAAAAACAGGAGGCTGCATGGGCTGGTGCCCAGACACACTAGCTCTGGGAAGCAGTTCACGCTGACTTGCCACCGGGTGAAGTTTGTTAATGTTTTCTAAAATAGCCAAAGGCTCTTGAAAAAACCAAGTTTCCCTGGGGTGCAAATCATTTGGAGGTTTTAGTGGTGGTGGTGGTGGTGGGGTGTATATGTTTCAAGCGTCTGAGACCTTTAGTTATACTTTCTGCCCTGGCCCTTAAATGTTTTTCGAGCAGCTTTAGATTAGATGATCTGCATTGGGATAATGGGATGATTTTGCAGTGAGCTGCCTCTGTGCTTTGGACTCTGCAGTTCTCCTTGGCCTGAATAGCCACGCACACACACACAAAATCTTGATTTAGTCTGGTCTGGTCTCTTGTAGCCTCACTTAAGGACATGAAGTCCAGACCTGAGGATGATTAACCTAAAACACGAGCCTATTAACAAAAGGGTAAAACAAATAAAGTTTAGAAAGAAAATCCCTTCTTTCCAAACAGTCAGTCCTCCCCAAATCCAAACAGTTCCACGTTCCAAACTGCCCCATGCTGACGGCGCTTTTCAGGGAGAGTTTTCTGAACCACAGGGTTCCCTCATAACTTGAAGAGTGTTCCAAGGGGAAGACAGGAGGGCAGTAAAGACAACTCTAACCCTCGTCAGCCTACCCAAGGTCTCTGGCCATCTCTGTATGCTTCCCCAAGAGAAGGGAGGCTGGAAATCAGTCTACTTGCTGGTGTTGAACTGCTTTTAATAACAGAGGAAACAGAGAAATGAAAGCAAGAGCCTGAACCTATGGACTTGTCCAGAATCATTGTGAGAGATGTACTGTCGCAATGGGAGCCCCGCCCCCTCAGCTTCCAGGGTTTTACACATCTTTGGAGGACCTCTTTGGGACAGGGATGATAAGAAGTAAATGTTCCTTCTGCTGATGTCCCTTTGTCTGAGCTCTCGGTGTCCTCAGACCCCACGTCCGTGTTGGAGAAAGGACTCAAAATAACAGTGCCTTTCATTTTATAAAGCAGCTCTTAAAATATTTGCTTTTGTTATCTCGTTCCATCCTGATAATAACCGTGTGAGAAAAGCAGGGTGCATTCTTACTGTTCCTGTGTCTGTGCAGAGAAACTGATGCACAAAGTATTTAGTAAAATAGGCAGAGCAGGGACTGAACTCTGTGTCTTCTCACCATGAAAGCAAGCGTGAGTGCACGCGCACATCATCTCTGGTGAAGCAGCCCTGACGAAAAATCAAAGAGTAGACAGACCGATGGAGCGCACTTTGGCTTTTTAAATTTTTCTTCAGTGAGGGGCGCTTGGGTGGCTCAGGTCACGATCTCGCGGTCCATGAGTTCGAGCCCCGCGTCAGGCTCTGTGCTGACAGCTCAGAGCCTGGAGCCTGCTTCGGGTTCTGTGTCTCCTTCTCTCCCTGCCTCTCTCCCGCTCACACTCTGTCTCTCTTTCAAGAATAAATAAACATTTAAAAAATAATAGTAAATAAATAAATTTTCCTTCAGTGAAATAGTGAATCAATATTCTCTGAGCCTCTGTGGTGGCGAGCCCTCCATACTTTCTAGGCCTCACTGAGAGAGGCTCTGAGAATCCCAGTGACCCCAAGTTTAAGTGTTGGGGAGACCGTAGGGCCAGCTGGACTGTGTTTTGAGAGTAGGACAGATAAGTGACTCTTTGTGTGTGTGTGTGATTTTTTTGTTCTTTAAAAAAAATGTTTAATGTTTATTTATTTTTGAGAGAGAGAGAGAGAGAGACAGGCAGACAGAGCATGAGCGGGAGAGGAGCAGAGAGAGAGGGAGACACAGAATGCAAAGCAGGCTCCAGGGTCCGAGCAGTCAGCACAGAGCCCGACGCGGGCCTTGAACTCACGAACCGTGAGATCATGACCTGAGCCTAAGTTGGACACTTAACTGACTGAACCACCCAGGTGCCCCAATAAGCAACTAAGCCTTAAGTGAACTGAGCAGCAAGGAATTCTTAAATTGACAGGTGGAGAGAATCCCTGTAAGGCCCGCTTTCTTGTAGGGCAGTTGTTCCTCAGGGCCTGGCTCCAGGATGATTGCTTCCATGGCGGTATCTGTTTGCTTTCTGATGGGGCATAAAATTTACCTTTTGAGTTCTATAAATGGAATCAGGGGTAAAGTCTTGACTTTGTTGGACGCAGGACCCGCAAGTTGGTTTCTCTTGTTTGGGGAGCCCTCTGCTCCACAGTGAACATTTTGTACTGTCAGGTAGACCTTTCGGCCAGAGGACCAACTCTTGGGTGTTTGGAAAGGAAGACAAACCTGTATTTTGGAGAAAGGGCCTATTGTTCCCAGGGAGCGGTTGTAGCCAATTTCTCGGGCTCCTTGGCCGACTCTGAAGAAGGAATTGAAGTCAGAATGCTAATCACTGACTTGCGCAGACATCAACAATCAAACCTCAGGGAACTCATACGAAAGTAAACAAAAGTGCTGCATTTCAGATTCTGGAAGGAGAGCGGTCCTGTAAAGGAGGCTCAAGACGAAAAAGAAATGTGTGGGTGAGGAAAAAACTTCTCATTCCTTGCTTCTCAAGTGGGTAGTCTTGAACAGAGGGAAATCCTGAGGTGTGGGCTCGTTCGCCGTCACCAGGATTAATGTGGCTGGCGAACTTTTCTTTTTTCTTTATCAGAGATGGTCTCCTCAGCCCAGAGCCCGGAGCAGCCTTGTGAGAACCACACCCTGTCTGGATCGCACGATTTCTCCACGTGAGCTGGACACATACGCTGTATTCTAGTTGGGCACCGTATCTCCATTGATCCATCTCATGTTGTCACTTGTTCCCTCTAATGCCAAAGAGCGGGCTGCTGTCGAGAATGCTGTTACCCGGAAGGAGCAGTTTGCTTCTAAATGGGAGAAAGTTTGGAATTGTTGGAGCCCAATTGTGTAGCTCTTGAGTCGTGGGCCCGTGAAATGTTCTTCTCAGCCTGGGTTAGCCCGTGATGATTTTTCTCCTCCGAATGTCAAGACAGAGTTATTTCCCCCCACCATTACTGTCATCCAGCCTCCTTCGTGTAGATTTATGTATTCTAATCTGGGCCTTTCTTTGATTTGGTGCCAGTTTCTACAAATTCCAAGTCGTGTATGTGGCAGGTGGCTAAAGTGGTCTGTCCTAGAATGCATGGTGGAAATAGCAGCACTGGTCGTGGAATGGGGAGACCTGATTCTGCTTCTGCCAGTGGCCCGCCTGTGACCTGAAATGTCACTGAGCCGGTAGTGTCACTTTACAGGCCCATATTCACCTGTTATTGATGAGGCTGGACTAGAACATGGCTACGGTAATTCTAATCTCGGCCCTCTTTCCTTCTATATTACAGTTTATAAAGTGACTCTTTAATAGGAGCCCTTTAGGGGTGCCTGGGTGGCTCAGTTTGGCTGGGTGTCCGACTTCGGCTCAGGTCACGATCCCATGGTTCTTGGGTTTGAGCCTTGCGTCTGTGCTGGCAGCTCGCAGCCTGGAGCCTGCTTCAGATTCTGTGTGTGTCTCTCTCTGCCCCTCCCCCACTCACACTCTGTCTCTCTGTCTCTCTGTCTCTCTCAAGTATAAATAAACATTAAAAAAAAAATAGGAACCCTTTCTAGGCTGTTTGAAGTCTATCCATTCTTCTTCTAGTACTTCTATTTATGATTCTCCCAGCCTTGTTCCCTGAAGTTTGGTGAGCAGAGAAGTTTTTCCATCCATTATTCTGTTACTCTCAGTTCTGTGGTGAGCGTACATCCAAAGCTATGCTTACTCTCCAGGTTAACCTTTGTTTCCAGTGTGAGCACTCATTTACCTGAAATTGGAATACATCAGGGCTGGGGCGCATGGGACAAATGGGAGCATCTCAAGTTTAGGGTTGAGGCGTCCTGATGAGGGCAGGGAGTTGCCCAACCAAAGGAGCCACCCAGCTGCCCCTAAAGGGCTCCTATTCAAGAGTCACTTTATAAACTATAATATAGACTATTTATAAACTATAACATAGAAGGAAAGAAGGCTGAGATGAGAATTACTGAAGCCCTGTTCTAGTCCAGCATGGGGGGTCGCTTGGGTGGCTCAGTCGGTTAAGTGTCTTGACTCTTGGTTTCGGCTCAGGGTTCGTGAGTTCGAGCCCCACATCTGGCTCTACGCTGGCAGTGAGGAGCCCGCTTGGGCTTCTCTCTCTCCCTCTCTCTCTCTCTGCCCCTCTCCCACTTGCTCTCTCTGTCTCTCAAAGTAAATACATAAACCTCAAAAGAAAATGTATAAAAAAGAGAAAAATGATCAGAATTGATGAGGGATTTGAAGGCAAGTAAAGCGTTCCTCACTGGGGACCATTTTGGGCAGTCCTGTTGTTTTCCTAGCTATTGACATGACTGGTCAGGAAGCTTACTGACAGGTTGGCAATTCGTTAGAAGTGCTGTGGGCCCTGCTGTGTTTTCTTAAGGAGACGTGGGGCCGAGGTGCCACATCCCTGGAAGGTGCTCCCACTGGCGGCTCACAGTCTGGACATCACAGATGATCAAGATTTTCATCTCTCTGGTGTGCATCCCCTCTACAAGCCTTTCTATGTTAACCCTTATCAACCGGGGGGCCATTGACAGCTCCCTACCAAGCGGGATGGCCATTGTTTTGCTCTGGGCACGTTTTACCTGTGCCCCTGCCTTGTTTCACTTTCCCAGAATGTGAGGGACTTAGAATCCACTTGAGAAGGGTACGCCTCAGTGTGTGAAGAGTTCTCTAGCAGCATCAGCTTCCGGATAGCAAAGACAATGTGATCCGAGAAGGAGAGATCTGTATTCAGGAGTGATCAGGGGAGGCTGTCTTGAGGTGGTACTCTCACTACACGGACGGAAAGCTTGATTTTTCTCCCTTTTATTTTATTTCATTGTTATTTTTTTTTAGAATTTTTTTTAATGTTCATTTATTTTTGAGAGAGAGAGAGAGAGACAGACAGACAGAGTACAAGTGGGGGAGGAGCAGAGAGAGAGAGAGGGAGACAGAATCTGAAGCAGGTTCCAGCCTCTGAGCTGTCAGCACGGAGTCCGACGCGGGGCTCGAACTCACAAACCGTGAGATCATGACCTGAGTCGAAGTTGGACACTGAACCAACTGAGCCACCTAGGCGCCCCTCTCCCTTTTGTTTTATGTGCAGCACCTGGTGTGTGTGTGTGTGTGTGTGTGTGTGTGTGTGTGTGTGTTTATAAAGATATGTGGGTTACAAAGCCTAACAATAAAATGAAAACCTCAGAACCACCATCTAAGGAACGAGAACATTACCAGCACCGCTGCCACTCCCCTGACACCTTCCCACCCGAGTTAGCGCCTGTCTTAAATTCCGTGAGGCTTATTCCCTTGCTTTTGTTTTTCTTTTTGAAAGCCTCTGGACAGCTCATGTTTTCTTTGGAGATCTCAGAAGTTTCTGTGATACAGGATCTCTGAAAGCAGAACACCTGGGGCATATGTGATGGTCAGTTTTCTGTGCAGGCTCCTCCACTATCCAAAAGTAGAGCGTTCCTGCGAAAACTGCCTTAAGCTGAAATGGTGTTAAAGGGAAGGGGTAATTACCACTAATTTACACGAAAGAAGTTTTGACTATTCCCAACCCCCCCAAAAATAACGTCCCTTGGGCTTTTCTGGAGTCTTAGGACACAGACACATCTTGCAAACAGACCCCCACAGTAAGTTGAGATAAAGCACAGATGCTCACAGACACAGTTCAAAGCCTTGGCAGCTTAATGCCGTGATGCTGAGTGTGGTTCCCAGGGAAGGAGCTTGGCGGGGGCCCCTGTCATTGCTCGGGGTGCTTTGCCTCTATAACGGCTTGCTGCAAAACAAACACCGAATGCAATTTTCACGTTTCTCCTTTTTTCAAAACGGAAAATCCTCTTCAGGTTTCATTTGGTTCGTGAAAACAGGTACTAACACGGGTCTTTTATAAAAGTGAAGCAGCGTAAAGTTTTGAAAAGTGGGGGATACCTGTCCATGCTTGGCTGGGCCACCGGTGCTCAGATGTGTGATCAAATGTGATTTGGGATGTTTCTCTGAAGGTGTTTGTGGATGAGATTCGTATTAAAACTGGAGACTGTGAATAAAGCATGTTGCCCTTCGTGGTGGGGGTGGGTCTTATCCAATCAGTTGAAGGCCTGAATAGAACAAAAGACTGACACCCCCCCACCCCCCATACTTCCACCCCCTGCCTTGCCCTGACAGGGCAAGAAGGAAGGATGCAGAGGACATTGGCTCTTGCCTGGGTTCCCAGGCCACCAGCCCACCAGCCCACCAGTCCACCACCCCACCCTGCAGATTTTGTACTCATGTTGGCTGTGTTTCTCTGGTAAACCCTGACTACTACAGCATATCACAGTTCTCCGCATGCCATGTGAGTAGCATGACAGAATTGATTTGTGGAGTATTCTTTTGTCAGGAGATCAGCAGTATATTAGTCACATGCTAGGAAAGCCTTTGGCCGATTCTGGCCCAGGCCATGGAAGGGAAATCTTGATTTTTCTATAGAAGCAAAGCCAGCTCTTTTTGGAGCACTGTTTTCTCCTTGGTGTAGTACTCTGTCCCCTTCCAAAGTCCCATTGCTTTTGTTAGTCACTCAGATACCCTCTCCTACCAACGCTCCTCTGCAGTACACCCATCCTTCCTCAACAACACGTGCACAAGCATATCTGTGTATGTTCCCGCATCTTCTGTCCGGAACCTAGCTCTCCTTGTTACCGGGAAAGACATTTCTGCCCCGAGGCTGGGGGGCATCGTCCACCTGTATTTATTATGTGCTGCCATGTTCCAGACCCAATTGAGGTACTTTACCTGTTTATTCCATGTTTATCCTCGTAACAACGAGCCCAGGTGGTGGCTTCTGTCATCATGATGACTTTGCAGCGAGAAAACAGCGAGTAGGTTATAGAAATGTGATTTGAATCCAATGTGACCCCAAGAGCCTCTGCTCCTAACACCTTTTAAACATATTATGAACTGGAAAGTATTCTGCAAATATAAGAAACAGCTATTATTAAAATACACCCTTGGGGTGCCTGGGTGGCTTAGTCGGTTGAGCGTCTGACTTTGACTCAGGTCAAGATATCATAGTTCACGAGTTCAAGCCCCGTGTCAGGCTCTATGCTGACGGCTCAGAGCCTGGAGCCTGCTTCAGATTCTGTGTCTCCCTCTCTCTCTGCCCCTCTTCCACTCGCACTCGGTCTCTCTCTTCCTCTCTCAAAAATAAATGAACATGAAAAAAAACATTAAAAAAAAATACACCCTTGCCTTGAGGCCCCACGCTCTGCTAGTTGATAGCTAGGGCATTTGAGGACCTGATCCAAGCCAATGAGGTCATTGGTAGGAATGTATCGCCCTTCCTGGAAAGCTCTGGTTCTTTGACAGAAGTCTGGCCGTCCCAGTGCCTGAGCACCAAGGAAAAGTTCTAAAGGGGGCCCTTAGGACGTGACAGTTGGTGGTGAGCTGGGTCACGAGCCTCCCCTTAGGTCACACCCAGGAGGAGGCCACTGCCTGCGTTGTGTTTAAATAGATCCTGGAGACTACAGTGTAGCCCATCGAGGCAAAGCAACTCCTCAGGCGAGGATGCCTTGGCTTGGAGAGTCAGAGTCCTCCGCCGGGCACGGCAGCTCTTTGGTTCTTCTTCGCCAATCCCGGACCGTGGCAGATGTTGTTAAGTACTCCTAGCCCTCTGCAGAATAACCAGTGCTAACTGATCGAGTTGTGCAAATAGCACGAAAGGTCCTTGGCCGTCATTCTTGCAGCGATCTGGGTTTCCCCAGAGAACCCAGCCTGGCTTTACTCTGGCCTCCCTGGTCTCTCTTGTGTCCTATTTCTCCAGGATTTCAACACTGGCTCTGCCTGTTATTCTGGTTTCTTCAGTGTTTTTTAACTCCTTTTCCTGTCTGGTTACGAAGTGGAATGGGACTACACACCTCAGTTTCCAAAGTGGATTCTCAGGGAATAAGAATCATTGTCTTTTCATGGAGACAGTTCCTTTTTTTGGGTAATGGCGGTGCCTGGAGACTCTCTCCGCACAGCAATGCACACCAACGTTCCTAGGACCGTCCGTCCCTGCGAGACTCATGTCTCGCAACCGTGGAGGGGGCAGAAGTTATTCCATTTAAGTGTAGAAAGTTTTTTTTTTTTTAATGTTTATATATTTTTGGGAGAGAGAGAGAAAGAGACACAGAGCATGAATGGGGGAGGGGCAGAGAGAAGGGGACACAGAATCCAAAGCAGGTTCCAGGCTCCAAGCCATCAGCCCAGAGCCCGACATGGGGCTCGAACTCACGGACCGCGAGATCGTGGCCCCGGGCCGAAGTCGGGTGCTTCACCCACTGAGCCACCCAGGCGGGGCGCCTAGAAACTTTCTTTTTTAAAAGGCCTCCCTTCCTTTTTCTTCATGTGTCCTGGGTCCCCCTCTCTGGTACTCTTACACGCACACTGGTATACAGAGATGGTGTCTGGTCCCAGATTCCTTTTGAATGAACGTTTGTGTCTGCCTTTGTTTTCTGTGGGAGATCCATGCTCTTCCCTCGGCTCTCCAAACGTCTCTCCCAAAAGCATTTTCAAAATGTCGGTCAAGCAAGGGAACAATGGTTTCTGGGTCGTTTCAGGGGCACCTAGTTAATTACTCAAAAACGAATAAAATGTGGAGGAGTACTCCTCCGAAGCTGTGATTTGTACGTCATTTCCTTGCTTTCTTCAACACCCTTATTTTTGAACCAGTAAGTATTTTGATCAACATTTTTTTTTTTTGAGGAAGAATTGTGTGGTATTTCCCAACCTTCCCCCATGGGTGGAACTGCATTACTGAATCACTTTTCTCTATTTTTTTCCGCTTTCTGTCTCCTGTTTTGTCAAGGCTCCA
Organism: Neofelis nebulosa; assembly: GCF_028018385.1. Lineage (NCBI taxonomy): Eukaryota > Metazoa > Chordata > Mammalia > Carnivora > Felidae > Neofelis > Neofelis nebulosa. The sequence continues at coordinate 96,940,567 of NC_080789.1, read as the reverse complement.
GCAAACTCCAGCCTTTTTTCGGTGTTTTTTAGTCCTGGAATTTTAGCGTGGCATCTGTGGTTGTGTTAATTTCCCATCATTATTTTCCAGCCCATCAAGGAAGCCTCAGAAAAACAAAGCATTTTGTTTAATCCTCAGGTGGAGGTTGGAAGCCTTGTACATATGGGCCCTTTTGAGCGGTCCCAGAGGCCGGGAAAATAGGGGTCTCACTGACTGTTGGTGAAGCGAAACACATTCCTTTCATTAGCCTTTGTGCTATTCCCTCCTTCATCCATCCAGTCCTTTTTACGGGATAGTAGTGCTGTTAGAAACATTCCTTGTGTGGTCAGATTTTCAGCCTTAACCTAGTCGGAGACTTAGGGTGACAGGCCAGTTCTATAGAGGCCCTGTGTGGACTAAAGGACTCAGAAGCCAGTCTAGTCCCATCCCTTCCTAGAAACGTGCCCTCTCAGGGACACATCACCTCACCGTGGGTGGGGACGATATTCCTGGTGGTGCCCGTCTGTACCAGTCGGGGTTCTCTGGAGAACTAGAACCAGTCGGGCGTGTGTGTGTGTGTGTGTGTGTGTGTGTGTGTGTGTGTGTGCGCGCGCGCGCAGACAGGTTTATTGTAAGGAATTGGCACACGCAGTTGTGGAGGCTGGCAAGCCCCAAATCTGGAGGGCAGGCAGGCAGGCTAGAGACCCAGGGGAGAGCTGATGTTACAGCTCAAGGCCAAAGGCAGTCTGGAGTAGAATTTTCTCTTCCTCGGGGAAGACCTCAGTCTGTTTCCTCTTCAGGCCTTCCAACTGATCGATTGCACGAGACCTACCTCCATTACAGAGGACAAGCTGCTTTACTCCAAGTCCACTGATTTAAATGTTCATCTTTTCAAAAAAAATTGCCTTCACAGCATCATCTAGTCTGGCACGTGACCAAATACCTGGGTTTCACGGCCCAGCCACGTTGACACGTAAAATGAACCCCCGCATGATCTCGCAAGACTTTTATGAGGGTCAGCTATGAATGGTCGGGAGCCGGAGGCATGTATGGGGAGGCAGCTGTCTTTTAGTGCTTCTCTTTTCCCTCTGTCTGCCTTCTTCACCTCCTGAATTTTGTTTCCTTCCCTTCCTCTTACCCGTTTCTTCCTTCTTCTGACATGTGCTCTCCTTCTCCCCCCCGACTCTGAGATGGGAGACCTGTGTGAAGTGAGAGTAAGGGGAACAATCCAGTGGGTGATTAACGTGTAATGAAAAGAGAATGACAGATCTTGAAGTCACTCTGACTGGAGTTAATCTCGCCCTTTTATGGTCACGGGCAAGGGGATATACCTCTCTGAGCCTTTGGTCACTGATTTCTGAAATGAGGATAATGGTATTTATCTGGTACAATTCTTATGATGATTAAATGATTTAACATAATCATGTACATTTCCCTTGCTTCCAGATGTGTCCTCGAAGTAGAGTGTATTTTAAGTTGAAAGCATTGCTCATTTTGAACTCCTTCAGGCTTTGGGTGCCTAGCCTTGCCATTAAGATCAGATGAACTGTTTTGCTATGATGGTGAACCATCGTTTTGATAAAGTCTCTTAGTGAATGTTCTTGTGTCTTAGTCTCTTTTGCTATTTCTCAGACACTCTAAGCACACTCCTACCTCAGGGCCTTTACATGTGCTGTTTTGTCTATATAGAGCTCTTCCCCCGGATAACTGCATGGCTTATTCTGAACATCTTTCCGGTATCTGCTCAAATGTCACCTCTTCAGTAGGGCCTTCCCTGATTACCTTCTATACAATAACATACTCTTTCGCTCTGTTGCACTTACTTATTTTTCTTTATAGTGTTCATCTGAAATACATATTTCTTTTCCACCCACACCTCCCACTAGAACAGTGGTTCTCAACCTTGGACATTCATTATAATTGCCATAGGAGCCTTTAAAAATCCTAATGCCACGTTGCACTCCAGAACGATTAAATTAGAAACTGTTGGTGCGGGAGGTGGTGGGGGGGGGGTGGGGAGACCCAGGCATCAGCATTCTGTAAAACTTTCCAGGTGATTCCTGTGTGCATCCAGGATTGAGAAGCAGTGCTCTCGTCTAGAACTTTACTACGAAAATGTGGACAGGTAGCGCCCACATCACCCGGGGAGCTTAGTGGAAATACAGGTGTTTGCCCCCCCCCCCCCCTCGCCCCGGGCCCACTGAGTCCGATTTGACTGTTGGGCACGATCTCCAGATGAGCCAGGTGCCACTGACGTTGGGGATGGGCTGCACTAGAATGTCATCTTGGGGCACTGTTGCGTTACGTCCTTGGTGCCAGAAGAGTGTCTAGCATCGAGTAAGCGCTCACTGAGTATTTACTGAGTGAACGAGGAATTAAAGTTGGGGATGAGAGAAAGGAGGTGATGAGGGAAAGAGGACAGAGAAAGAAAGAGAAGGCAAGACCGAGGGGAAAACAGCTTTGCCCTGCCCACATTCCCCGGGGCCCGGGTATAACCTGCTGCCTGCTCCTGCTTCAAGTCCAGCGTCCCGCGGGCTTGCCTCCAGCTATGGTGCTTTCCAAGGTGATAGCTGACTAATCAAAGATACTGCGATAATGAGTCGCCTAACTACCAGGGCCGACTTCTTCCCTGCAAGCATAGATTTTATTAGGAGCCCGCTGAAACCAATTTGCCAGTTAAGTCATAATTTAGTAAGACTTTATGGACTGCCCGCTACATGCGTGGCTTAACCTGGCTCAAGAGGCGAGGCACCAAAGATGGAAGAGAGACACTTATGGTCCAGCAGTAGAGACGGTCGTGGAGGTGAGTGATTCCAACTTGAGGCAAAATGTGATTGGTGCTGGAAGACATGCAGGCAGGGTGCTGTGCAAGGTGAGGCGTGGGTGCTTATCTCAGGGTCAGGGTCGGAGTGGGCTTCCTGGTGGAGAAGCCCGGGGCACATGGGTGGCTGGAACATGGGGTAAAGTGAGGCGTGCCCAGGAGCGCAGGGAAGGCGGGTAGGAGGCGGTGAGGGCGGTGGGGTACGGCCAGCTGTTTCCTCACGACAATCCTGAGAAGTAGGGGATGTTGTTTCCATTTTTTTTTAATTTTTAAAATTAAAAAAAAATTGAGATACAGGTGACAGGTGACGTCAGATTCGTTTTAGGCGTACGATGTAGTGATTTGCTATATGTATACACTGGGCAGTGGGTATCACAGTGAGTTCAGTTAACATCCATCACCACCCAGAGTCATGAACTTTTTTTTCTAGTGAAGAGAACTTTGAAGATGTAGTCTCTTAGCAACATTCAAATATGCAATACAGGGGGCGCGTGGGTGGCTGAGTCGGTTAAGCGTTCAACTGGGGCTCAGGTCACGATCTCGGGGTTCATGCGTTCGAGCCCCACGTCGGGCTCCGTGCTGACAGCTTGGAGCCTGGAGCCTGCTTCAGATGCTGTGTCTGCCTCCCTCCCTCTCTCTCTCTCTCTCTCTCTCTCTCTCTCTCTCTCTCTGCCCCTCCCCATCTTGCACTCTCTGTCTCTCAAAAATAAACATTAAAAAATTCTTTTTAATTCAAATATACAGTACAGCATTGTTAACTGTAGTCGCCATGAGGCACATTACATCGCCAGGACTCACTTCTTCTATGACTGGACGTTTGTGCCTTTTGACCCTTCCCCATCCCCCCCACCTCACCCCTCTACCTCCCGCCTCTGGCAACCACCAATCTGCTCTCTGTGAGTTTGTGTTTTTTTTATTTTGTTTTGTTTTTAGATTCACGTAGATGTGCAATCCTACGGTATTTGTCTTTCTCTGACCTATCTTATGTAGCTACTTTCATTTTAAGGATGAAAAAAACCAAGACTTACAGAGTAAGTAACTCACCCAAGGTCACACACCTAATAAACAGTGCCATTGTGGGCTGCGAACACAGGTCTGTCCCCTGTAAGCTGTGATCCTCACGGCTGTGACTGGCCGTCTCACGAATCAGCCCTTTCTCCCACTGCTGACAATGGGCAGACCTTACAAAGGAAGGTCAGGCATTGCTTGCCTTATTTTTGAACAGTTTTGTTTTCTATGACTGTCATAAATTGGGGATTTATGGCAGCCGAATTTTCTCTGAGACTTTGGTCACAGTCACACAATATGACCTTTAGAAGTAAAGGCTTTGAGTTCCTTAAAAAAAAAAAAAAATCTAGATTGTGAGTGGAGCTAGAAGAAACCTAACCCAAATCAGAGCATTTCTATCAGCTTTCTTTATTAGGTTTCTAATAATAAGGAATAAATATTCAGCAGTTCTTTCTTTGCATAACTAGAAGAGCCAGGGAAGAGTGGTGACCTTCGACCTAGCTGTATCAAGCCTATGATCTTGGTAAAAGGGAATTTGCTGAGCACTCTGGGTCTCACACGGAAAAGCTGAAGAAAGCAGCATCTTGTATATTACCCTTCTGTTTAAGACCATTTGGACCCACTTAGGTGGAGAATCAGGGCTGTGACCTGGTGAATTGGGACTGATTTATGCACACTCCCACCCCTGCCCCGTGACCTAAATGAGTAGGATCCATTCAGACTGCTTCAGTTTCTAGAAGCATTCGCACTAGTATTTGGTGGAAGTTGGTTGAATTCTGGCTGAAACTGGGGGACGTGGGGAGAGCAGAACTGGTTTCAAACTCTCTTTCGTCCTTTTCTCCAGGAAAACACTGCAGTAGCTCAGAAGACTCCTTATTCAGAGCAGCAGTTGAGAACCTTAGACCCCTCCATTTCTCTGTCTGTGAAAGAAAAGGAGGGACCTAGTCAGGGGGACCACTGATCACTCCTCCAGCTCTAAAATTCTGTGATTCTTCTTCTACGCAGTGAGTGAAATAGCTGTTGAGCTGCTGTGTCGGTTTTGCCTGTATTTTCCCCCAGATCTGTGTATTCAGCTACATATGCTCATGTCATCCGGTTTTAAGAACACCTCAGTGGCCTCCGCGCAGTTGTGCACAGTCCATAAGCTGCCCAGCCACTTATCCCAGGCTTGTGAGTAGGTGCAGATTCTCATCTCCTAGATCTAAATAATGAGGTGGATTTTGATTCTGAGAGCGGAAGGCCCAGTGTGGTGAGCAGTGGGCACTCATCCAAGCAGGTCCTTCCGGCCTTCAGTGCACACAGGTGGATGGCTTCCCCCGAGCCTCAGGGAAAACCTTTCTTTTGCCCGTCATTGCCCTTCCAGCACCGTGGGTGCTAATGTCATTCTTGCACCCCAAATGCAGCAGGGTCTGCTCAGCTCCATTTTCTTCCATTTGCCAAGAAGCAGGCAACCAGCCCTGCCTTCCCAAGAGAGAGTAATAAACCTGGAGCCAGAGGGGCCACATTTTCAGCGCTCTGATGGCAATGGCTTTGGTTCCCTTATTTCATCGCCGATTAGGATGCGCGGGCAGTGCTGTGTGACCCAGAGCCCATAAAGCATACCTGCTTCCTGCTGATTTCATGGTTCTGGAGGGGAGGCTGTGCATGGGGATTAGGACAGACTGAAGTAACAAGCAGGGGGCCACGGACTGGTTAACTTATACCAAAGGGAATCACTGTCATTTTGTAGGGAACACAGCTGCCTTTCCCCATAGTATAGCACCGTAATGCTGTGCGCGCGTGTGTGCGCGTGCTGGAGAGTAAGGGGTGTCCATCCATCTCTGGCTGTCATGTCTGAGAACATTAACAAAAGGCTCAACCTCACATGCCTGCGGGTGAGCACAAGACAGCTACTGAGGCATTCAGAGAAACAGTGTCTCTTATCTGCTGGCTCCTCTCGAATCACTAGGGAAAACCTTCCCCAGACCACTTCTTAGAGGGGATAGTTTGAGGCAGTTCTGTAGTTTTGTTGTTGTTGATAATCATTGGGAAGTTTGCACCCGGACGGACTCCAGACCAGGAATGGCCCTAATATCACCCTCCCCCTCCCTCCACTGCCCCGCCATCGTCCTGATCCGTCGCGTCTGATCTGGTATTACTTCCTGTGGCAGCCTCTTCTGTAGCTGATGGGGCCTGGACGTTCCGCAGAGAGTTAACAGCCTGGAAGTGGAGCTCTCTCCATCTCAAAAGCACTCATCTCATGCAAATTTCCCTTAAGCTGAAAAGAAAAGAACAAACAAATAGAATGCCAACTTTTCAAACAAGCTTGGGAAACATTGGGAAAAAGTCAGACTATGTATAAATCAGAGAGAGAAAATGAGGCCCATAATCAAAGATTTGAGATAAATGTGGGGAGTCTCCCAAAAATAGTGCTCCAAAGTGAGCAGTGCTTGGTGTATGTATCTGAGCAGCTGTTTCCGATGCCGCCATCGCATTGGTGGTATTGCCCCGCTCCGGGCACCCTGTGCCCCCTGTCGCCTGGCCAGCGCCCTCCTCTCTGGGGAGCGGCCATCCTTCCATGCCTCACCCTTGCCAGCCCAAAGCCTCACACCGGGCTTGACCACACCTTGCTTCTGTTGGCCCAGCTTCCCAGACTTATTGGAGTGACTCTTTGACCGGATTTAAAGTGCTTGGCAGGACTTACTGCATCATGTGTGGGGCCCAGTGCAGGATGGAGACGCAAGACCCCGTGTTCAGAAATGGTGAAGAATTTCAGGACGGCCGCGGGAGAGCATTGGAACAAGGACAGGCGAGCTCAAACGAGCACGAGGCCACTGTGCCACTGCACGGGTCCCACACGCACGAAGCCAGCCTGACCTCAGGATTGCATTTTGGAATAAGCAAGAGTTGGTTGTAAGGCTGCCTGAGAGGCCCGGTCTCAGCAAGGGCCTCTGGCGAATCCCTGAGCTGTGATTCACAGCCCTTGAGACGGGAATGGCGCAGGGTCTCTCTCTTTCCGGAAGTTGTTGAGGTTGTGCTGAATGTATTTGTTTCGCGTTTCACCTTGGACGGTCAGGGTAGTCACTTGGGCAGTCAGTTTCTCTGGCATCTCTGGAGGTAGAAACAGACCAGATTCCATGAAGGATGGAGAAGTTACCCAAGGACCGGCCAAGCTGCCGCCCTGCCCGTGACACAGAAGCCCGGGCTGTGGGGAACCACTTTCCCAGAGTCTGGGGTACATTTGCTCCAGGCAGGAGGCCTGCATCTCAACCTAGGAGGCGCTGCCTTGGTGTCCAGCATCATGTTGATGTTCTTTGGCCAAGGAATATCGCATTTGCCTCCAAATTATTTTATAATCTCTTTGGGCCATGTGATTCGTCTTAAAAATGCCAGCAAACTTTTGGCCCCTAACGTATACTGATCTTTGAGGTCTGCCGTGTGATAGAGACATCAGTCCTGTGGGTAGGGGAGTGAAGAAGCTTTTCTTCCCTGAGGCACAAGCTTTCCTGCACTGAGATTATGTCACGCCGGCCTTTCACTCACCAGGGATGGCAAGAGAGGACTGGCTGACAAATAAGAAAGCAGGCCCGTCTGTAATTTCACAGGACACTGAATAACAGCGGCTTTATCTCTGAGCAGCCCGGGGACGGCCTCGGTGTTCCCCACAGGGAGAAGTTCCAGGTGCCACAGCTTCTTTGGGGCGCGAGGGCAGAGTCTCGGGGAGGAGAAAGGCAAGTTCAGACACTAAACTCCAGTGAGGGTGGGGCTGGAGAAAGAAAGGGACGGAAGAGGGAACAGGAAAGGAATCGTAACAGATTCTCTTCCCCCTTTCTTCCTTCTGCCTTCACACTGGACCTTTTGGCTTCTTCCTTCCCTGAAATGGAAAGCGGTCGTGTGGTGGCATCCAGAAGCATGGGCTTCTGCTGCCCAGGCACCCTGGCACCCTGGCTGGCCCTGACTCATCTGGGAAGTGAAGGCGTCTTTTACAACCTCCTCTCCCACCAAGGCCTTGGGCTTCAGCCATGTAGGACGTGTCTGGTCTCCCACTAATCAGAAGTGATGAACAAGTAGTGGCCATTTGTACAGATTTGGCAAAGGGGTGGACGCTGGTGGACTATTTGTATTAGTGCCGATAGAAGGGGGGGAAAGTACATATGTGAAGATGTCATGAGGGACTTCTAAGCATGTTTAGGTACGGCCTTACTCCTTAATGTTTGTTGGTTTGTTTGTTTTTAATTCTGGAGAGAGAGAAGCAGAGAGAGAGGGAGACAGGGGATCCAAAGTGAGGTCCGCACTGTCAGCAGCGAGCCCGATGGTGGGCACACTAGCAAGAGCAACTAGCACAGCCATCCCCTAAATGAGCCTTGAGAGCGTGGTCACGAAGAGAGTTCTAGGTGGAAGTAAGTAATCTTACTGAGTGACGGGGGGGGGGGGGTGTCATGAGCATAGGTTTGGGGGTGAGGCGTGGGGGAAGTCAGCCCTGTGTTCAAATCTTAGCTCTAGTGCTTAAGAATTCTGGGACTTAACTCCTCTAAACCCATGTCTCTATAAAATCAGGATAAACATTTCTTGCCGGGTTGTTTTAGAATTCCACAAGATGATGTTTGTAAGGTATCTGGCAGATGCTTTAGCACCCCAAACTGTGCAGTAGGTACCTAGCTCATTTTAGAGTTCTTGCTTTTCTTATGAGAGTAAAGATGTCACGGGCAGTTGTGATGGTGGGAAAAGTCAATTATCAAAATTAAGATAGGATCCATAGAGAGGTGATGGATCTCAGCCTTTTCACCTGTGGTCAAAATTGCCCATGATCTTGGCATCTGTAAGAGGTTTCATTCAAGGTAAGAAGATACCATAGGTTGCCCCAGTAGAAATTCCAGAATTAGAACGTTATGCTTCTGTTCCCTTGCAGACTGGGCTGACGCTACAAAGTTAGCCTGGCCTGACTGTGTCTGATAATTAGGGGCTGGGAGAACAGGGAAAATTGAAGCCCATAGATAATCCCAGTGTCTCGTTTTAGCCAATAACAATTTTTCTCCCACCAAGTCCTTACCAGAGCTGTTAACAAGGAGAAAAATTGGCTGGTTTGAGTTTCCTCACCTTTTATTCTCCCCTGCTTATCCTCAGTAGAGGTGCTAATGAACAGTGAAATGGCCAAGAGGTAAGCTGAGTGAAGTCACAAACTGGATAACCAGCTTGAATGATTGAGTTAACCTAGCAGAAAGAACAGACTACTTGCTATGCATTGTCAGGAGCCGAATTAACACTTGCAGCAAAGCCTTCCTTTTCAGTTTTCTTTCCTCTTTTTTTTTTTTTTAATGTTTTAAGTGTTTATTTTTGAGAGAGAGAGAATGAACAGAGCCCAAGCAAGGGAGGGGCAGAGAGAGGGGGAGACACGGAATCCGAAGCAGGCTCCAGGCTCTGAGCTGTCAGCACAGAGCTCAACGCGGGGCTCGAACCCACAAGCTGTGAGACCACGACCTGAGCCAAAGTTGGACTCTTAACTGACTGAGCCACCCAGGCGCCCTCCCTTTCAACTTTCTTTTTTGTCTAGTGATGGGTATTTTGGGACCCTGTGGCCTATTTAGTCTGCTAACTGATGTTGGGATGCTATGAAGGAGTGAAACCACCAGAAGAGTATCTAAGGATTTCTTAACCGCTTCTAGCCTTCTTCTGTCAGGGTATAGACAAGAGTCAGAGAAGCCAAATTGACTTCTCTGAAAATAAAGGGAATGGTGATTGCTCTCAAGCGCCAGTTCTAGGCCACTCCCTAAACTGACAGACTGGATGATTCAAGTATTTTCACCTTTGCCCAATGCCAGGCAAGGCTGCTCCCCACGAGGGAGAGGTATTTTATAATCTGTTTTAATGTAGCCACTATCTGGCAAATCGCTGTACTGTTAATGAATTCTGTGGTGCTCACATTGTTCATCAGAATTATCAAGAGGGCTTTTAAAAACGGTTTGCTGGGTCCTTCCCCTGGAGTCTTCGATTTAGGACTGGGTAGGGACCAAGAATTTGCAAATCTGGAAGTTCCCGGGTCTAAGGACAGTGCCTTGGGAACCACAAGTGTAATGGATAAGAAGGTGAGCTCTGAGGGGCACCTGGGTGGCTCAGTGGGTTAAGCATCTGAGTCTTGACTTTGGCTCAGATCATGACCTCACTGTTTGTGGGTTCAAGCCCCTCATCGGGCTCTCTGCTGACGGTGCAGAGCCTGCTTGGGATTCTCTCTCTCTGTTTCTCTCTGCTCTTCCCCCACTCTCTCTCTCTCTCTCAAAATAAATACACAAACAAACAAAAAAGAAGGTGAGCTCTAAAATCAGACTACCTGGATTTGAATCCCAGATCTCTCACCTGATAGTTGTGTGACTGGCTAGTTAAAGCTGACATAACCTCTTGGTACCCAAATGGTCTCACTTATCAAATGGAAATACTAGTATCTTACAGGGTTGTGAGCATTAAATTAATTACTGCATGAGAAGCCCTTAGAATAGTGTCTGCTGTGTGACAAGTGTTCAGTATAGACTCGCGTGACTCAGTGATAGGCCCTCTATGACAGTGAATAGAGTCTGATGTTTGTTGAGCACTTACTGTATCCCAGAGACTAAGCACTTGGCAAGGATTGTCACATTCAATACCCACAACCGTCTTTCTCTCCTTTTTTGCTTCCTGCCTTACTTCTCATTTCATTTTTCTTCTACTCTTCCCTTCCTCCCTCCCTCCCTCCCTCCCTCCCATCCTGTCCTGCTCTTCATAAACAATCTTGTAACAAAATTAATACAATTCTAAATAACAAAGAAAGTACACATCTTTTCTTTTTTGGTCGTAAAGTGTGACCTTCAGGAGTATGAAGGCCTTCTTCATCTTGGCCTCCCAGTGTGGCAACAGCCATACGGTAGGAGTTTGCTGAACATTTATTGCACGAAACTGGTCATCCTTGCAAATCAAACCGGATTTATCCACCAGGGTTCCCTTCTGGTTGTTCATCCTGTCCTGGTTTCTAACACATTCATGAGTTTAGCCTCTGTTCTTACTCCCTCTGGCTCACACCCACCAAGACAAGGTGGTGTCCCCATCTGTCTACAAAGCTTTTATTTCACTGGCTGCTACCTGGACGACTTGTCCACATTTTAAAAACAAGACACCCCTACCCCCACCCCAGGAAGAACCTGGGACCCCGTTTGGGCTCCTAGGACTGACTGACACCAGGCCATCCGAAGCCACCCCGTGCTCCCTGACCCAGGAAATTGGTGCTGTCTGCAACATCTCCCTCCCAGCCCAGCCTGCCACGTAAGGGATGCCAGTGTCCGCTCGCCTGATCCCCGTCTTGTAGGGAAGTTGGTCGTCAAGTGTTGCCCAGTTACGGTTGGTTTGAACCTGCAACTAACCCATGCTGCCTCCAGATCGCAAGCAGGTCAGCCGCCTTGAGTCTCTGGTTACGCTTGCAGCTCAGATTTCCCTCCAGCAGGTCCTGATAGGGGCTAGTTTTGCACAGTTGATGTGGCCAGGGCTCATGGCCAGGTTTAGGATTTCTGTGTACAGCCGTGTTAGCAGGCAGCCCCTAGGGAGGGAGTATGTTCTGAGGGGTTGGAAGGAAGTTTCTTTGCATGCAAAGCATGTTCCTGGATCTTTAGTGTTTGGAGCCAGTCTTGTGGAGTGGATCTGTGCCAGTCAGCACCAGGAGAATTTTTACTAAGGGGAGAGTCTGTAAACCCCGTGACATTTCAAGGGTCTGTGTTTTCACTGTTTCTCTTTGCTTGCCCCATGACTGGGTATTACAGAAACATTGCTTGAGGGCCTACTGTGTGCCAGATACCCGGCTAGCGACTCGCAAGGGCGGGGAGGAGAATGCAAACGTGGATAAAGCCTCAGGAAGCCTCTGTTTCCACGCTGTGTATCAGTGGAAGACTGAGTTAGTGACAAGAACAAAGAGTTCAGGGAGAGGGAACTGAGAAGGAATGACAGGCTTTCGAGAAGTAGGAAAAAGTGTTAACTTGGAGAAATTTTGAGACAGTTTATTAAGGTATTGGTAGTAGATATATATCTCGATAGGGGGCTTCTCTGGCTGGGCTGCATGGTCCATGCATGAGATCTTTGCAGGCTTCCCAAATGGCTTTTGCCTGGGTACTCAGCATTAGCATTGAACCTGTATAGGGGAGACCTGTCTCATTATATGACACCAAGGTTTTGGGTAGAGCTCCCCCAGTATCCACACAGATAAGTCTTATCGTCTGTCCCCTGGGTCCTCCAGCTTCCCATTTGGGAAGAGTGGAGTTCTATGACTATATATTTCTTCTGTCATGAACTGGCCACCGCCCCCTTCTCTGACCATTTTCCCTATCAGGTTCACCCTGGGTCAGGGCACATCTTTCCTCCAGGATCCATTCCCTGCCAGGAATCCACAGGGAACTTTTAAGGCTTACATTTCTTCTTCCTCTTCTTCTTCTTCTTTTCTTTCCTTTTTTTTTTTTTCTTTTCCCCATTCAACACCTAGTCTCGTGCTAAATACTTACATGCTATGCTGTGAATAGGAGTGTGAATGGATTGGTCAGAATTCCAAATTTTAGTTGCAGGAAGATTCTTTTGTTTTGCATCGTACACGGCTTAACATGAGGAAGGGTACTGACAAAGACTTGGCAATCCGGAGATTCTGTTTGGAATGACATTTGCCTCAAAAAGTGTTGACCTGTTTTGTGACCGACCAGGACGGGGTTTCCCGTTTGCCTACAATTTCAGCAAAGTTCAGTCCATCGAAGGTCTATCTCAAAGGCAATATACATTTTTAAAATTTCAGAGCAGTGTTCGTAAGCTGAATTACAGCTTCCTCTTGTCTTAGCCTCTGGAATGCTGGATTATTTTGAGTGTTTGCCATGTTGCCGTCTGACTCCTTCCAGTCGCCTCAAGGATGGGCAAGAATCATGTCTTAACCATTTCTGTGTCCAAGTATGGATTGACAGTGCCTGTCACTGGCACATAGTAGGTACTCAGGGAATTTTTAGGGACTCAAGAAGTGTTCTCAAGAGAAATGTACTCAAGAGGTGATGAGGGCGCCTGGGGGGCTCAGTCATTTAAGCATCCAACTCTTGATTTCACATTTCGTGAGACAACAGCACAAAGCCTGCTCAGGATTCCCTCTTTCCCTTTCTCTTTGCCCCTCCTCCACTCATGTGCACTCGCTCTCTCCCTGGCTCTCAAAATAAATAAACATTAAAGAGCGACCAAATGAATGGATAACTTGGCTTTTCAAAGTTCTTCAGGGCATTCCAAATGGCAGAGGGATATGTCTGGAAGAAGGAGTGTGAGGAGTCCAGGGGACAGAGGGGAGATCAGCTATATCCAGAACTTGCAATAGTTTCCTCAGGAAACATTACCAGATATCATGGGAGGTGGGGGAAATGACCCCCTTCCTCAATATCCTAGACTACAGTTGTCACACTGGGTACTCACTATGCACACAGCTAATACAGTAGATAGGAAAAATTAACATGATGTGATTCTCCACCACCAAGATGGGGAGATCAGATATACCCAAAATAATTAAAAAATACAAATCAGTTCAAGATTAAGTGCATGAGTACTTAGGCTAGAGAGAGGAAGGAAAATACCTCCTGCGTGCCAAATACTGCATCATAACAGCGGAAGGAGCCTTAGACACACACACACACACACACACACACACAACTTCATTTAATCTGTACAGCCTTTCAAGATAGGTGTCTTTATCTCCAGTTTACAGACAAGGAAACGGGGATTTAGGGGCTGGGTCACTTGTGCAAAATAGCTAGTAAATGTCCGTGCCAAGATTTGAAGCCGTGGTTGGGGAAGAGATATATCTATATGGTGGAGGGTAAGTAAACGTATGCGCGGGCAGAGCGAGAAAGATACCAATAGGCAGAGGCCCTGCCTTGTAGCTCTGAGGAGGTAGACGCGCACACACACTCACACACCCCACCCTGGATGACAAGTGTTGAGTCTGGAGTTTACCTGACTCTCCCAACAGAGAGAGCGGCACAGAAGAAACCTTACATAGCACAGACAGGCCCACGTCCCATGGGTTCCAGGGCTGTTTGTACGCGTGCACCAGCCAGTTGCACAGAACTAGCTTTTGTGAAATGTCAAAGTCCCCACATGAAAAACCATCTTTTAGGGCCCTCTACCTCATCAGGGCAGTGTACCTGGGAGCTTCCCATTCCACTGTGGTGGCCGAGTTCCCTTCGGTCATTTTACATCCCCTTTGTTCTTCTCTTTCATCCTTGTCATTCATGAAGTCACTTGAGAGGGATGATAATAATGCTAAAGAAGGCCTCAGAATAAGAAATAGGAAGAGCTAAGAAAATACAGCCTCAAGCATACTTGGAGCTGGTTTTCTGGTTAAGAGGCTTGATTAAAAGTGTGGGGGGACTGAAGCCGATTTTCGCATCATTATGAAAAGCGAAGGAAGTGTTCTAGCCCACGTGCCGTATAGACTGCATCACAGGCTCGGGGAAGAAGCGTGGGGCTTGGTGGTCACAGGTGAGCACGGAGTGCTACCACCAAGGGCCCCCTGATGGCTCCACAGGAGGTGACCCTGGCCAGGAAAGTGGCTCTGGTTCCAGTTATAGGACTTGGTCATGGGACTTCTAGAAAGACTTCGTGGGGCATCTGGGTGGCTCAGTCGATTAAGTGTCCGACTTTGGCTCAGGTCATGATCTCATGATTCATGGGTTCAAGCTCCGCGTTGGGCTCTGTGCTGACAGCTTGGAGGCTAGAGCCTGCTTCGGATTCTGTGTTTCCCTTTCTCTCTGCCCCTCCCCCAGCTTGTGCTCTCTCTCTCTCTCTCTCTCCCCCCCCTCAAAAATAAAATAAACCTTAAAAAAAGGCTTCTGTTGCCTGTCCTTTCTTCATTCTTCAAATTAGGGGTGAATTATACACCAGTAAGCACTGGTATGCCTCATGAGAGAATAGTCTACACCTTAAAAAATAGATCCCATTTACTCTATGGTGATAGAAGCAATGGGGCTGGCCTTGAGGCTATTTGGAGATCCCCTTCAGAGTTAAGATTTATGACACTAGTTTTACTGTCAAATTGCGTCATAGACATTTATAATTACAGGAAATCATTTAAACTTATTTATTGTTAATTAAATGTTTAAACCACTTTAAAAGATTTTTTTAAAATTGAATTTCTTTACGTAGTAACCAACCTCCTGCACCTGACTTCTTCAGTCTTTAGCCCTATGTGCTCCCATAGCTACCGGATGGTTTTTGTCAATGTTTTGTTACAATTTCATATTCTACTTTTAGCTATTTAATACTGATATAATAATAAGTAGCACTGTATATCAGGCTTTATAGTTTACAAGACACTTGGACATTTTCTCTTTTTTTTGATGGCTCGATGACATTCCAGCTGAACTGATCTGCAACAGTTTAAGGTTCTCTTTCTTTTTATTTTTTTAATTTTCTTTTTCATTTTCCTTTTTCAAAAAAAATTTTTTTAATGTTTATTGAATTTTAAGAGACAGATCATGAGCGGGAGAGGGGCAGAGAGACAGGGAGACGCAGAATCTGAAGCAGGCTCCGGGCTCCCAGCTGTCAGCCCAGAGCCTGACGTGGGGCTCGAACCGTGAGATCATGACCTGAGCCAAAGTCGGACACTTAACCGGCTGAGCCGCCCAGGCGCCCCTCTTTTCTCTCTTTTAAATTTTTTGTTTAGGTTCTGTTTCTAAACTGAGTTCTGCTCAAGCGTGAGAAACCATAGCAGTGAGCATGAACTAGTTTTAGCCTTATCACTGTTTCCTGCTTAGGCAGGTAAGATCTGCTGAAGGAAAGAACAGTTGCCAAACGGCTAGGTGTGCCAGTTCATGGCCTAGAAGGGGCAGCTGTCGGTTGGACTTTGCCCATGTTTTCAGGATTTTATCTGATCTTCTGGGTATACTCATGAGTATACTCCTGTGGGTGGTAAGCTTATTTATTTTTGAGAGAGAGAAAGAGAGACACACACACAAAGCATGAATGGGGGAGGGGCAGAGAGAGAGGGAGACACAGAATCCGAAGCAGCCTCCAGGCTCCCAGCTGTCAGCACAGAACCTGACGCAGGGCTTGACCCCACGAACCGTGAAATCATGCCTGAGCTGAAGTCGGACACTCAACCAACTGAGCCACCCAGGCACCCCTGAGTCAGAGACCTGTTCAAAGGCTTTGTACCTTTAACTGAAGAACCTTTCTGAAGGTCCTTCCAGCCATGAGGCAGCCATCTGGGAACAGGTGAAGGTCAGGCTGTAGAGAAATAGGTGTGGTTCATGCCTACCAAGTGGTCTGTCCTGGGATCTGAGACGATTGCTCCCTGGGTCACCTGCTGCACTATGAATGCAGAAAGAGATAGATGTGAAAGGAAGAGCCAGTTTCCCTGTCCTGTTTGGTATGACTGCTGGCAATTTGACGATTTCTTCCTTAATCTTGAGGCCATCTCAATATAAATACCGTGGAGAAGATAGTGGTCTTTGAACTCTTGGTTCATATGGTCTTGACCTTGGTTAGATACCATCTTGACCTCTGGAAAGAACTGTGCCCTCGCCTACTAATTTATTGATTCTCCTCTCTACAAAATAACTGGTGTCTTTTAAGATTTTTTTTTTAATTTTTTTTTTTTTTTTTTTTTTTTTTTTTACTTTACATGCTTGAAGTTAAAGGTCATCTTCCTTGTAGTGAACAAATAACCCTTTTCCCAGTGGTGTGCCAGATGTGTGGGTTAAAGCAGGAAGACTAGCTGTCGTGGGTGCCATCCCTTGGTTTTTTGCTGATTCACAGGGGCAGTTAATTTCTCTCTACCACTTTTTCTGGCTCTGCAAAAATAAAAGAGGGGAGTTCATGAACATTTGTGTGCTACCGGGGGATTTTTCTGTGCAAGTGAAAATTATTATTGATGCAGCCACAGGACTTGCTGCCAGCTTTAGGGGGTGCATTTTTACTTTCTCTGGAAAGAGGCCAGCAGTAATGATGGAAACACAGTGCATTTGACTTTGACCTTACTTTTGACAACTGTTCCCTTGCAATCCTTAAAAACACACTCCACCATCTAAGAGCCCGGCGGCAGGCCTTCAGCGAAGCCTATGGCCTATGCATGCCTTTGTAGGTCTTTGGGATGGTGGTGAGAAAACCCTATCCCTCACTTGCTTCCTGGTAGCTTGGCATTTTAGAGGCATCTGGAAAGAAAGGTGGCAGAAAAGCAGCCTAACTGGCTTGACAAGTCTTGTATAAATAGAGGAAGTCCAGTAAGGCTCCTGGTCTGGGATTGCCAAGCTCAAAGAAACCAATTGTGTGTGCACAAAGGCACAAGTCACTAAGGCCCAGAGATCTCCCAGGAGGCCTGCACGTAGGCAGGTCCCAGAGATCTCACCAAAGACTGAATGGTCCGTTGCAGCCAGGGGGCTGGCAGAGTTCAATGACTGTGGACACTTGGGAGAGGTAGCAGTGTTGCCTGAACTGGCCATGTGGCTGGGGCGGGGAGGGGACAGCTGTCCCGGCCCTGCCCTCCCACAACCCTGTTTTCTCAACCCTTTAGACTCATCCAACAGGTGCAGAAGGTGCAGATAGTGGCGGTGACCGCTGTCTCCACTGCAGAACTTGGGGGCGAACTTGTGCGCTTGATTTGATTTCCTCTTTTTGCTTTAAAGGTGCAAGTCAGCCATTAGAGTGGACCCACTTGGAAGGAGAGAAACCCTTTCCCCCCACCCCCCCTCCACCTGGCCCCTGGCCTCTCGGGGGCGGGGTGGGGGGCTGCCCTTTCCCCTTCCCTAGAAAATGACTTTATCTTGTGCATGTCATGCGTCTAGGACATCAGAGAAGGTGGGAGAATTTGCCTTTCCCAAATATGTGTACAGGCAGCTTTAAGCCGTTCTTGTGAGTAGGGGAGCCCGTGGACATGCTCCCCTCCTTGGCTCACAGCCTGTCTGCCTTCTCTAGGCTGAGCGCCTCCAGTGTGTTTGGGTGACCCAGAAAAGGCGAAAGTGAGATGGCCCTCTGTGGGCACTGCTCTTAAGAGAATGGGGAGTGCTGCCTGGGAGACATGATTTCAGCGTGAAGTTTTATGTTAGGGCGGCTGTCATCTTCCACCGCAACCAGGAGAGTCAGGAATAAGTCCAAAAAGGAGTGTTTGATCTTTAGGATACTGTTTTACGTAAAATGAAAATACATCCTCCTCGTTCAGTGTTGTATTCTCAGCACCTGGCACAGTGTTGAGCAACAAACCAATTTTTGATTGAAAGTATCGCTAGACGGCTGAATGAACGGGTGCTACTTGAGTGTGAGAATTTATCTGTTCTAATCAGGTGGTTTTCTGCTCACCTCAAATTCCATGTAGCAAGAACGGAGGATGCTTACAGGGGAAGAAGATGAGTGCTGTTTGTTTCTCCATAATATTTCTGTATGAAAGCAAGAGCTTGCTAAACTTTAGAAGCTTTTGGAGGTTTTTGAAATTCCCCACCGTTATTCTTAAGAAGAGAAGGGAGAACAACTTTTCTTTTTTTTTTTCTACCTTCTTGGCCGATAAGGAAAAGCGAATTTCAGAAAAACATGGGACGGAACAGGAAGTGTTCAGAGATTTAGTCATACTTGTTAGGTATGAAAAAGCCCCACTGCATTCTCATATTGTTTCTTTTATGGACTTAACACTTCCGACTTTGAGAATACCTTCCTCCCCAAACGGAAGGCTCTTTATAGTCGTTAATCTTCATTCTGCTTTCTTTTTCTCGAAAACTTGAAATGTTAGCGACCGTTTTGCTGGTGTCATACCAGCTAAACCTTCCAGCTAAATACATGTTACCTGTCCAGGTTCATTAGCTCAGTTGAGAATGTGGCCCTGCTGTAGGCAGTAGGGGGACCAGTTTGTCCTGGTTTCCCTGGGACTTTTCTGGTTTTAGCACCGAAATCCCACATCCCAGCAACCCTTTCAACCCCAGGGAAACCAGGATGGTTGGTCATCCAAGGAGGCCACCAATGCATGTAACCCTGAGTGAAGAGAAATCCTGCCACCCCACAGTCCTGCCCTTCAACCTGGCCTTAGAAGTGACCCAGACAAGAGTGTGTGAATGAGGTTGTAGAAACCTTTAGTGCCTCTCAGTAGTTGAAGAAGATTCAGAGCACATTGTCATGGAATTAGGGAAATTCAAGATGAGCAGGGGTATCTTTGTGATACGAAGTAAAATTTCTGGTTTCTTGGGGGTTTTCTTTCTGGTTTTGTTGTGTTTTGTTTGTGTTTTTGGTCTGCCCTTTCGCTCCTTACTACAGTATATGGTGAAAAGCGAAAATGAGAACTGATAGCTACCTAATTTCTGAAACAAGAAGTGTGATTTCAGATACTTCTCTTGGTCTCAGATGTTTCATCTGAAAAATGAGGACGCTGGTCTCGATTTCTAGGGCCCTTTTCTGCTCAAACACACTATGAGGAAAGAAGCAGGAAGTAGGAAGCAAGAGAGGTCAACGAGAAAATGGACTCCGGTCCCTTTCATAAGCTCTACTCACACGGAGGACCTTTTTCTTTAAGCATGAGTCTTTCGACATACTTAGGGTGTTTCCATCCATCGTTACCCACCTCGTCTTTTTCTGCCGTCTTACACTGTGTTATTTGAATGTGCTGGGAGGGAGAGGGTGGCCACCATGGTTCTCCAGGTGCACCTGATACACAGACATCTTTTCCTTTTCCTGCTTCCAGAGGACCTAGAACAACCTGTGCTGTTAGGACACCCTGGCAGTGGGCCTAAATACATTACCCCAGATGTCAGAATATGCTGGCTTGTACCTAAATTGTCCAACTCCAGGTATGCAGTCGTCTTGTGAAACACTAAGACTTTCAAAAACTTTCCAATATATATATGTATTTTTTTACCATCTTTTTCACGAGTCCATAATGCCACTTTCCTTTTGCCAAAGATCCTTACTCCTCATTTTGGTGGGGGGTGGGGGGGAATGTAAAGGGATCATGGATTTTTTTTTTTTTAATTTTTTTTTTAACGTTTATTTATTTTTGAGACAGAGAGAGACAGAGCATGAACGGGGGAGGGTCAGAGAGGGAGACACAGAATCTGAAACAGGCTCCAGGCTCTGAGCTGTCAGCACAGAGCCCGACGCGGGGCTCGAACTCACGGACCGTGAGATCATGACCTGAGCCGAAGTCGGCCGCTTAACCGACTGAGCCACCCAGGCGCCCCAAGGGATCATGGCTTTAAAATCCAACATACCTTGGTTCAAGTTCTCACACCATTTGTTGTATGGCATGGGAAAGAACATTCTTTAAGTTTGACGAGGCTGGCTTTCATCATCTATAAAACCAAAAGGTATCCTATCTTAGTGTTGGCACATAGAAGGCACCGAGTGTATTTTATTTCCCCCTCAGCCCTTCCCACTGTACCAGACCCCCTGACGTGTCACCCTGTGTTCGTTCGTTGCCCCCTGTTGATTTCAGAGGTTACAAAAAAGGTGTTACAGGTAAGGGAGGGTAAGTACACAGTGTGTGGGTACTAACTGAATAATTGTGCCAGGCTTTCCTCCTGACAATTCTTCCTAGGCAACGCTGCCCCTGAATGGTTACGGAACCAGCAGGGGAAAAGGTGTCGTTGGCAAAGAACAGGTCACCTGCACGTAAGAAGTGAAACGTGCGTGTTATCAGACACCTTCCACACCACCACTCCCATGCTCCACGATATTGAAAAGTTGATCCACAAATGCCGGTAGAGCTGACAACTGATCGTGGCGGCAGGTGGTGGGGAAACCTCTGTTCAGCAGACCCCCGGATGTTTCAGTTGTAGTCATGTTCATCGAAAGAATCAAATGCCTGGTTTACCTTTTAGCAAAGCATCGCTAATAGTGTTCGCGAAATTACCTCGAAAGAGCTCTCCTGGAATATCTACCGAATCCGGGTATCATGCCAGGACACGTAGACCTGGAAGGGGCCGCTTCTACTGCAACATCTTTGTGGGAATTGAGTCTTTCCACTTTCCTGTCCACCACCCCACCCCCCCGCCCCGTTTTTTTTTTTTCCTTGCTTAAAAATAGATCATTTGCAAAGGCACTCGAAGGTGACTTAAACAGTTTTGCACGAGCATTGTGTCTTTTATCATGCAGCCCTTGATGTGATTATGTGATAATTATGTGTAATTATGTGATATCTTGAATCTACCACAGATGGAGCTACCATGCTGTCTCAGAAATGACCATATCTGTATGTGTGTATATCTGTATGTCCTTAAGATTTACCACAATTTTGGCACATGCACGCTTCTCCTTGCTACTTATTAAACTTTTTGCCTGCTAGGTCCTGTGCTAAGTTCTAGTGTATCATGTCCTTCAATCCTCACAGCCTTTGAGGGAGAGCCAGTGTTGTTAGTCCCCCCCCCCCCAACCCCCAGTGTAGGTGAAACGACTGAGGCTTGCGGAGTTTAAGTCACTGGCACAAAGTTGCACAAAGTCATGAAGTGCCAGAGCCAAGACTGAAAACACCCGTGGGTGCTCCCACACCATAGCTCTTGGCCACCACACCTCTAGATTGGTAAAAAAATATTTCTAGAACTGAAGAAAGAGATCTAAGGAGAGAGATGCGATCCCTAGATTTTAATGTCTTTGGTGATAACAATATGAGACTTCTGTCTCTTTAAAATGTCATTAAAATAAAACTCGAAAGTCTCCATTCTCCATCTACTTAGTAGTAAGAATGAGCGAGAAGTCTCCGTAATTCATGGCATGTGGCCCCTTTTCGAGAGGCTAGTTCCGGTCTCCAGGCCTTCTTTTTGCTTCCAGTTCCGCGTGTATCAATGTTTATCAGCTGCTTACTCTACCCACCTAGGTGTTTGTGGGTCCACCAACATTCCTGTGGGAGCTTCTCCTAAAAGTACCTTTGCCCCAGCATCAGCACAGAACGGGGGGCCTGGAGCTCCGACTGAGTGAGCCTGTGGTTTCTGATGCCCGGGAGAGTACAGCTAAAGGAGCTGGTCTTTCGAGATCTTACCTCTTAGTGAAATCAGGGTTGCTGTGTCACCTAACATGATTTCTAGAACAGTAGGGATAAGGCCAAAAGAAGGAATATGCATATCTGCACTTAGATAGCCATTTACGTGTCATCTCCTTCAGGCTTTCAGAAGTAGTCACTTAAAAGCCAAAACGTTTGCTTGAATTGCACAGCTGTTGCTTGGTGTCATGGAAGAAAGGTCCTTAGTTCATAGGCTCTGGGTTCAAAGACCGGCTTGTCACTTATTAATACTACGCAAGTTGTGTAACACTGTCGAATTCCAACTTTTTAGTCTTTAAAGTGGGGATCAAAATCTCACACTTATTTGATTGCTGAGGCACTTAAATAATATATGTGCGTGCTCCATAAGAGTTGACAATAAATATTTTTCCCTTTTCCATAAGTTTTTTTTCTCTTCCAGACTTTAAGCTCTTTAAAGAAAGTAATTTTTTTTTTCTTATTCATCTCCATATTCTCAACCCCCAGCAGTGTCAGGCATATGTTCACTGAATCAAAGAAAAATCTTTTGGGAAGGTCTTCAGACCATTCATTTATTCACTCACTCATTAGTTTCACCCCTGCAGCACATCGGGCTCTGTGCTTGGGGTAGTGCAGTCAACAATACAAACGTAGTCTGCCGCCACTTTTTTAAGTCTATCTGAGAGAGAAACATTAAATAGATAATTAGAGTAATGAACAACTTTGGTCCTTGAGGCGGGATCTACATTTCGGAAATAGCCGAAATTATTTGGCCTCAAGTCCGATGAGGCCAAACTGTTTTTGGCCAGATACAAAGAGGAGCACTAAATCATTATAACTGGTTCTGAAAGTCCTAAAAAAGGTGTTTCTAAAGTATTTCTGGGGAAAGATGGCATCACTGGACTAAGTCTAATCCCATTATAAAGGATCTACCTCAAGAGGCAGTAGAACTGATGGGATGAGATCATAGTAGGTCAGGTGTTCCAGGAGCTTGGAACCGCCTGGAATAAGGCCTAAAACCAAGTCAGGTAACTGGATAATTGGGCAGTGAACATGCCTCTTGGAGGGGAGAAGAGGAGATGAGGCAGCTTGTAGCAAGATTGTCATGTGGATAGTTGGACTTAAAATCTTTGTCAGTGAGTCGCTGGGTGGCCCTAGGGAGAAAACACAAGACAAAAGATGAGTTTGTGTTGACATCAAGAAATGCTCTTGGTGGGACTAACAAGGCTCATTCAATTCATTCATTCATTCATTCATTCATTCATTCATTCATCCAGCAACAGGTGCCTAGTGCTAGCGAACAGGCACTGCTCTAGGTGCGAGGGGAACAGGATAGAGAAATCCCTGCTCACTCAGAGTTTGCTGCTAATGACAGCCTTCCCTCCTGGTTCAGTGGAAGGGTCTGGGGCTCCAGTGTGCTCCGTGGGGGCCTGAGAAGCAGGTGAAGGTGAGGTAGGCCTCACCTGCAAACCGTCAACTTGGAAACGAGGAACTATGAAGACAGCACCTAGATCCAGACTCCAGGGCAGATCCGCTGAGGAGAGCAGGTGCGTGCAGATGGGGGAGACTTGGCCTGAGACGCAAGGAGAGGTAGAGGCAGGACAGGAGGCCCTGAATGGGCAGTTGAGCCCATGGAAGGGAGGGAACTGCTTAAAGTCCTGCGTCGGGATGATAGAGCTAAAAACCTACAATCAACTTTAAGAAGTTGTCTTAACATTTTTATTGAACTAGATTGACAGTGGATTTGAAAGAGCTGGGTTTTTATTTAGGTGTTAAGATGCTCAGGGTCTCGTGGAGCTTTTCATCTTACCCCTATTTGTCCTGCAATTTATTTTTTAATTTTTTAAAATTTGTATTATTATTATTATTTTTAATTTGAAAGAGAGTGGGGGAGAGGGGCAGAGGGAGAGAGAGAGGATCCCAAGCAGGCTCCATGCTTAGCACACAGCCTGAAGCAGGCTCGATCCCACGACCCTGGGGTCGTGACCTGAGCCGAAGTCTATAGAGTCGGATGCTCAACCAGCTGAGCCACCCAGATGCCCCATCCTGCAATTTCGATGTAACACACTCAAGGCCAGCCTCTGAAAATGGGGCTGATTTATTTTTCTAGCCTAAACCAAGGAAAATACTGCGTGTTCTTCTCTTCCCAGTGATCTGTCATGCACAAAGAAAATGTTATAATGCTGTGAGACAAGGCCTGTGAATTTTTTTTTTTTTTTTTTTTTTTAGCTTCTGGTGAGAGTTGTGACAAGGGAGGCAGCATTAGTCTTTGAACCTAGGTCTGAAAGTAGTGGAAACCATTGCGTGACAAGAACACAACATGGTTTGTGCGGCCTTTTTCACCTATTCTAACTCAGTTGACTTAC
This sequence comes from Neofelis nebulosa, assembly GCF_028018385.1. Taxonomy (NCBI): domain Eukaryota; kingdom Metazoa; phylum Chordata; class Mammalia; order Carnivora; family Felidae; genus Neofelis; species Neofelis nebulosa. The sequence goes on along the minus strand of NC_080789.1, from coordinate 96,916,458 downwards.
TGGAAACCTCGTCAATCCATCAGCACAGTTGTCTCCATTTTATAGCTGAGGAAACTGAGGCTCAAGATTGCCCTCCCTTCTTTTTGTAGTTTTTGTGGGAAGAATCAGTTGGCGTTGAGGGAATATTGAGTGTTCAGGCTTACGCTTGTGTGGTTCTTCAGTCTTGCAAGGACAGAAAGGCACGCGCAGGTGATGAGAATAGGTAGAAAGACACATGCAAGTTGCATTGAAATGGGAAGGTTAGTGTAAAAGATTGAGTGTGTGGGGGGAGGGGATGCAAGGATGTCCTTCCGGTGGGGCATCAGTCACAGCCTAGAGTGCCTCTGTTCCTTTTCAGCAGCTGCTTTACCTGCTGCATGGAGTCAGGCCAGGCAGGTGAGCACAGGTTGGACCCAGACTTGCTCTCAAGGAACTTGGAATCGTGTCTTTTACTGTGTGTAGGGCCTTACTTCCACTTTCTACGTCAATTCTGTTTTCTCTTAACTAGATACCTCTTTCCTCTGATGAGTGCAAAGGGTCTTCTGAGAAGTTTAAACCTCTCTTGTATGGTTCAGGAATTGCAGATGGTAGAAATAATTAGTATGAAACAGAGTCCCCAAAGCTTAGGGGCTGCAGGTGGGTTATTTCTAGGTGTCGCCTAAGAAAGGTTGTGGCCAAGTTCAAGAAAATCCACGTGAGGAGAGGTTGCCTGGCACAGGGATGATCTGAGCTGGGGAGGAGAGCTGAAGCTGTAAAGTGGCATCCTGAACAAACTTGTTTCGCAGCTCCCAGGGAAGTTTGTTAGGTAGGTTAAAAGAGTGAGCAAGCAAGCGAGCGAGGGAGATAGATATTGATAAGAAGAAGAAAGTAATAGACTTCTCTTGGTGGAGCCTGAACTCCTCTATATTCTTTCTGCTGAGTTCTGAGAGGCTCATCGTCACTGAGTACAGGACAGGAAGTATCTCTGTCCCCTCTGTCCTTCTCTGTAAATGGCTTCCAGTTTAGAGGACTCTAAGGACTGACCCTTGTTTTTCCTTTTTTTTTTTTTAAGTCTTATTTATTTTGAGAGAGAGAGAGAGAGAGAGAGAGAGAGAACAGGAGGGGTAGAGAAAGAGGGAGAGAGAGAATCTGCCGTGTCAGTGCAGAGCCCGATGTGAGGCTTGAACTCAAGAACCTTGAGATCATGACCTGAGCCCAAACCAAGAATTAGCCGCTTAACTGACTGAGGCACCCATGCGCCCCTAATGACTGACCATTGTAATTGGAGAAGTGCAAGAAGAGAGGGGTGCCCGGGTGGCTCAGATGGTTAAGTGTCCAACTCTTGATTTTGGCTCAAGTCACGATCTCATGGTTATGAGATCGAGCCCTGAGTCAGCTCCGTGCTGAGCATGGAAACCTGCTTGGGATTCTCCGTCTCTCTGTCTCTGTCTCTGTCTCTGTCTCTGTCTCTCTCTGCCCCTCCCCTGCTCCCTCATGTGTACTCTTTCTCTCTCTCAAAATAAATTAAAAAAAAAAAAAAGACAAGAAGAGGAACATGGGTCATGTGTAGTCATTGTCTACCCAGACTTGATGATGTTTCTGAAAGCATGTGGGACAGCATCACACCTTGTGACCTCTACTCATTCCTGTGGGGTGCTCACTGTCCCAGGCTCTAACCTACAATACGCAGTATGGTTCCCCGTAGCTACATGTGGCAAATGAGCCCTGGAAATGGCTAGTGCAACAGAGAAACTGAATTCTTAATTTATTTAATTTTAAAATGCACTTGATTTTTGTTAAAAATCTTTTAAAGTGTGTTCGGAACAGCTTGGATATGTGAATTTACCTTTTCAACTGTAGATTTTGTATAATCTAAATATAGATCAAGTATTTTCCATGAAAATTTGGTGTCTATTTGAACTGTAATATAAACTAGGTTCCAAAGACCTAGTATGGAAAAAAAAAAGAATGTATCTCAATAACTTTATTGATTTATATGTTGAAAGAGTATTTTGGCTATATTGGGTTAAATGTAATATATTATTTAAATTAATTGTACATGTCCCTTTTTAAAATGTGACTGCTAGAAAAACGTTGAATTACACACATAGCTCGCATTGTATTTCTGCTGAACAGTGCTGGTCTAGATAATGTCTTATTGGGTCCATTGGAAGTATTATGAGGACTTTTTTAGGGAAAGTTGCTAGACTTCCAAAGTTAGAGATTCGTTTTTCCCTATTGTGTTAAACTCTGCTTTTTTAGATGGATGGGTTCATGACAAGGGAGGGTTGGAAAATAGGTTTTGGTTAAGAGTAAGTTAATTGAGAAGATAGTTTTGCTTCTGGTAATTAGGATGATTTTCAGATGCATTTTCACCCACTTGGAAACCACTGATTGTCATGAAAACAAAGCACATCGGTGCTTTGTCATTTGTGTCTGTTCGGACCCTGCTCCTTTTCTTCAGGCAGAAATCTTGGTGATTGTCAGCAGAGATTTGATTTGCTCCTGGCAAGGAACCTAAAGAAATATAACTAAAGGGGAAGTCTGTAGCATTAAAGGAAATATTTAGCCCTTTGCTAACTCCCGTTTGAACCCTACCAGCTCCCAGTGGTTTTCAGAGTCCCTATTTCAACTTCTTTGTTTAAACTTTCCAGATCTTCCTATTTATAGATTTCAGTTGTTGGCAGCTCGTGTTCGAGGCGTTGTTGACACCAGTGGTGAGGCCTGACTGGTGGCGATGCTGTAGGCTGCTTTCACAGCTTGGTTTGCAAGTCGCTTTCTAAAGATGCAAAGAGAATTACTATCCGCTGTAGTAGTTTCAACACCTGAGTGAATTTCAGATGACAAAGTCACATCCTTGCCACGCTGCTCCCGCTGTTTCAGAATTGTAGTTTGCTTACAAGGAAGAAGAGATAAAATACTAATGACATCAAGATGCTTGGCGACTTGAAAATTTTGTTTCATAGGAAGAACTGAAGTTTCCAGTGACTTCTTTTAAATCAAGGAGTGAATAAATAATTCTGCTAGATTCTTAAGTAAGCTACCCTTCCCCATAAGGGCCACTTTATACCCAGACTTTATCACGATGACCAAGCGTTTAAAAAACATTATAGGCAAAAGTAACTCTGGAGAAAGATGGCATCCTCGGTCTCTGGACCTGCCAGAGGAGTTGCGGGATCCATTCAAGGATCTCGTTAGCCCTTCAGCCTCCATTCCTACATCCGTGGAGTAGGTTTTGTGCTCGTTCTGGTGACATGACTCCTGGGAGTGTTAAGAGGATACAGCAGCCTGTAATTGAAGGGCTTTTGGTAATAGAAGGGTATCTTGGTAAAAGGCCTTAGCAAGCTCAAGATTTCTGCTAGTTTAGGGTTCTAAGATTTTATTAAGAAGTCAGCTGCTTGGAGTTCAAGCTGCTTCTTCAAATTATAATAAGTTGATAGTTTGTGTGCAAAAGTAAAGACCTACCCACTGGAAGCAAGGTTACTTTTGGGGGGCGGGGTGGAAGTAAAGCCCACTCAGCCCTTTAGAATGGTACAAATGTAGCCCTGAGCACCGTGTTGGGGATCCTGCCCCTCACCGAGGGAAAAAGCTGTCCAGTCTCCAGGCTACTTGATTCGGTTTCATTCTGAGCAAGAAAGGGGTCCAGGACCTGAGCATATGAAGGCAGACCCTTCTGGGTGGGAGAGGAGGAAGGGAGGGCAGGCCAGAAGTGGAATGGGTTTTCGTTCATTCTTGCTTTTCCTTCGTCCACCTTGTCTTGCTCCTGTTATACTTAAAAAAGTGCTGAGAATGCAGGTTCCATGTGGAGCTGCAGAGAGTGAAGCAGGGCTTCCTGCTGGTGGGTTTGGGGAGGGGGTAACTCTAAGGGCAGTGGGGAGAGAAGAGGAACCCCTGCAGGCACACCTGTCTGGGCCACTGGTTCCTATGTAGGTCAGGTAGTCCTCATTCAGGAAATTCCTGTATTACACCCATCATCTCCATTGTATGGATCATTCAGGAACTTCCTGTATTACACCGATCATCTCTCCATCGTATGGTTCAAGGCAGAACAATAACAATTTACTCAGGAGGGAAGGACAATTAGCGAATTGGTTAAGATGGTTTCTAAAAAACTCTTGTGACAGATAATCAGTTAACATGTGTCTTGATTTACTGTATTGACTTCTGTCTTGATTTAAGATAGTGATTCTCAGCCTGACTATTGGAATCACATGGGCGGAGCTTTAAAGCTACCGATACCTGGCCGATTTACTTGGATAGTGGAATTTTTTTCTTCTTAGAGCTGCTCCAGATGGTTCTCCTGTGCAGCCAAGATTCAGAACACCTGATTTAGAATGTGTGTTTCCTCAACTGTTAACTGATCCCGAGTCCCTGAAGTATGTGGAAATTCAAGCCTATTTTTCAAATACTGGGGCGAACTAACAATTGTAATGAAGGCATGGATCTTACTAAAATAAATTGCTAGTTAGCCTTCACAACAGGGCTACAAGGGTGTAGCACAGGAGTTTCCTTATTTCAAGCTGTGTCATATTCTGATAATCACTGTTGTCATCGTGCACACACACAGGAATCAGTTGTCAGAAACAAAACTTCTTTCTACCACCCGTGGCCTCAGAGAAGGAGAAGATGCCTTTTCTGCGTTCCTGTCGGGAGTTTTGTGTCTAAGAATCAGGGAATTTCTAAGGTTTTTGATGAGCATAGGTAGTATAGGTAGAAGATAGTTGCCACGATGGTTATTACTTCTGGAAAAGTTTGTCTGAAAGAGGAAATTCAGGTGTGTGACCTTGGTCATCGGTGTTCAAGGTTGTTCGTATGTTACTTTTTAGAGGTGTAGAGGCTGGGCGGGGCAAGAAGATAAATTCTGCTCTGATTCGTCAGTCAGTCCTTTAGTGAGGTCATGTCAATCTTGTCTTGGTTTAAGTTAATTTCTCATTTTACAACATAAAGACAGGTTTAATTCTTAAAGATGTTTAAACATTTTTTTTTTTAACGTTTATTTATTTTTGAGAGACAGGGAGAGACAGAGCATGAGCCAGGGAGGGGCAGAGAGAGGGGGAGACACAGAATCCGAAGCAGGCTCCAGGCTCCGAGCTGTCAGCACAGAGCCCCACACGGGGCTCGAACCCATGAACCGTGAGATCATGACCTGAGCCGAAGCTGGACGCTTAACCGACTGAGCCACCCAGGGGCCCCAAGGCAGGTTTAATTCTTAAAGCACACACTGGAAGTAGTGCTTTATTTGGGTCTTTTCAAATTCCTTGTCATAATAAAGGCTTGCGTTTATAGGCAGCCTTTGTTTGAAGAAACTCATAATAATTTACAAGCTTCATCTCATTTATCTTTAAAATAATGTTATGTGACAGTAAAGGTTGGGTATCGGTATATGCCAGTTTCTCAGACAGCAACGCTGTGGAGAGGCTGACTTCTTTCTTTCACACTGCTTTTTAAGTGTGGCGTTCTTATGTGGGTCTACTGAAATTATTTTGGCAGTAAACATTTTCCAGAGATACAAATCTTTTCCAGATCTAATTTGCGCTTATGACCCTAGGTATACAGTTTACAGGGCTTTTTCTCTTGCTATGTATTCCTCCGCCTGAGGCAGCCCGGGAGTGATCTGATATAGGTAGAGCAAGGGAATTTGTTCAATTTGGCCATGGTCGTGGCTGTAACCCAGCCCTCCGCCTTGCAGAGTGAGCCCCAGTGGGGTGGGGGTGTCTCCTGGTTCACCGAAAATGGACTGGATCCAGTTAGGAACTTGCAGGGCTTCCTGCAAAGCGCTTCCTTGGGGCTGCCCTTTTAGAGACTTTATTCAGTTTTATTTAGCATCTCTCTTTGGATTAGTCTCATTTGAAGGAGAATGTAAATCTTGCCTCTGGGATCAAATCTTTAGATCCTACGATTTCTTCTGGTAAAAAAAAAAAGAAAAAGAAAAAGAAAAAAAAAAGCCTTTTTAGTTTTAAAGGAGGTCTGAATTGCCTCCTCTGTAACCACCCCCAGCGAACAGCTGGGGCTGTGGGTTCAAGCCATAGCTTCTCTTTCTCTCTCTGTCTTCCTTTTACAAGACTTCCAGGATACAGCCGTTCAAGAAAGAGGTGAAGAGGAGCAAAGCCCGGAGTGATGCTGTAACAGAAAGAAGAAAGCTGCGTGGGGGAGGGGTGAAGGGTTTATGAAGCAGGAAGCGGCAGGTGGAAGGGGAGGAGGAACAAATGGATAATGCACCGGTTTGAAGCAACAACCTGAGCATTAACCATTTATTCTGGCGCTTCTGCCTCTGGGCTCTGCGGAAGCCTGACCCTCGATCTTTCTCTGCCCAGGTCTCAAGGTCCCACGATGACCCCAGGGGACTTAGCTCCCACCCCAGGGGGGGCACTGTGAGTACTCTAGGAGAGCGGTCACATGGCAGGTGGAACATGCCTGGAAGGTATCTCTCCTCTGGGGGGAGAAATTGAGAAGCTCTCTCTAATGGCGCCCTTGATACAACTAAATAGCAACTCTCTCAGTTCATTACTCGTTAGCCCCAGGCAGGGACACCGCATCCCGGCTAATTGTAATAGCCAAATCATTAAGGGGAATGGCATTAATGGAGGAGAAAGCATCTAATCAAGAGCTGAACTTGGCCACTTTGTTGTGCCCAGGATATAAGCTGCTGTGAATTTAAGCACCTAGTTCTTCTGCTATTAGAATTAGTTAGGAAGAAAGGATTTAGTGACCCTCTTTCAAAAGGTGGTTCAAAAAGCTTAGGGGCGTTTCTGGGTAAATCCAACAGGAAGACTTTATTTTTCCCAGAGATTTTATTTATACCTGCTGGTTGTGTATAAATAGTCACACCCCCTTTCTTACACTGAAGCGACCCACTATCAGTAGGACATGCCCTGTCACGGGGTTTCTAGGAGCGATGATGTATGTTGGCAAGTTTACCTAATCTCTGCTTAGAGCGAAAGCAGTCATCTCCATCAAAACAGGGATTAGGGGTATAGTCAGGGCCATGGAGCTCCCATGTTAATTTCCCCATCCAGGTCAAAAGCTCGTGACCTCATCTGCATCAGCCCTGGGTTCCAGCCAGGTGAGCTGAGTATCCTTCAAGCATAGACCTCCCTGGAAACCACAACCTGGCATGAAAAGGAATCACAGCTTGAGATTCTGCTTACGAGTCATGTCAGAAATACTTAAGAAATTCGGGGGAGGGGGGGAGGAAAGAAAAGAAAAATTCATACCATCTCAGGTTGGAGAGGATCTTAATTAAAATGTTTTAAAATTAGAACAATAAATCTATCTGAGTTCCCCCCCCCCCCCACTCCCACCAACCACCACTGGTGCTTGTCTTTAAAGGGCTTGCTCCTAGTTCTAGACATTAGTGCTTTTCCTGATAATATTTGGTAGAAGCCTTGAACCCTGTGAGGGATTTCTGATGGAGAGAGGAGGGGATTGTAGTGTTCAGGCTTCGTTTGGATCCGTTCCGCCCTCACTGTAATTAACAAGCTCTGACTTACCAGAAGATCGAAGATCCTGGAGTCAGAAGGCATCTTCACGTTCTACTTGAGTTCCTTCCCAGTTTAGGAACCCCATTTAGAGTGACTTTGGAGCCTCAGCTTCAACAGGCTTGAGGGAGAACAGTATACCACATACATATTTTTAGTGTGTGGGTATATGCTGCTGGCTGGGCCCTCTGAGGTGCTGAGGAGAGGCTTTCTCTCTTCCTTACACTAGTCCTTCCCGTATTTGAAGACATCTAGGAGAATCCTGTAGCTCTTTTCTTCCCCACAGGTTCCATATATCCTTAGTGCCTTTACCCATGCCTCATTTGAGAGAATGGAGTCTGCTATCTTCAGGCCGTTGGAGAAGCCTCATTGGACTGTGGCCGCTGTGGTTTCTGGAGGCAGACTCTGCTCCTTCTCGGTATACAGATATTCTCACTGCAGGCGTGAATAACATGTTGACAGGGCCTTTCCTCCTCACTGCTCCTGGGTGTCTCACCTGTACATTTAGATTTGTTGCTCCTGGATGAACGGAAAGCCATTGAGTAAGGGAAATGTTTTTCTCTTGTTGTTAAAGAAAATGTTAGAGATAAAAGTAACATTTTTTAAAAACATTTTTTAATGTTGATTTATTTTTGAGAGAGAGGGAAAGAGAGAGTTGGGCGGGGGCAGAGAGAGGGGGAGGCAAAAAATCCAAAGCAGGCTCAAGGCTCTGAGCTGTCAACACAGAGCCTGATGTGGGTCTTGAACCCATGAGCTGTGAGATCATGACCTGAGCTGAAGTTGGACGCTTAACTGACTGAGCCACCCAGGTGCCCCAAAAGTAACAGATTTTTACTCAAAAATTACCTCAGGTGAGATTTCTATACCACATGAAGTCATCATATGCACAAGTAATTGATCGTATGCCCCGGTGGCCTTGCTGATTGTGTCCTACAGGTAATAATACCTGTCCTTGGATGAATTCTAATGGCCGCCCCTACTCAGAGGTCATTCCAGGAGAACTTCTCTCATACATCGTATTTAGTCCCTTCCTCAGCTAAATGAGTTTATGCCCTCCATCTGTGCTCCCAATAAGATAAGCATTAGGCTTAAGAAAGTTGGCACCCTGGCTTAGGTGACTCTGTTGAGTGACTTTCAGGAACCCCATGCAATTCTGTGAGGAGCAAGGGCACAAAGCAATGAAATATTCCAAAGCTGCAATGATTCTATACAAGCTTGGACTTATCTTTTGGGATTCCCCATAAATTCTGAAGCCACCGTTGATGGGCAGTGCTTCTTAAATGTAATATCTTATTTCTCCTCATGAGCTGGGAACTTGAACGGCTTGCTTAACCCCTGCGATCTTCAGGTCAGATTCCTCATGTGGAATGGAGATGATCGTGCCCTCCTTGCAGGGTTATTGTGAGTCTGAAATAAACTGAAGCTTTCATGGGAAGCACATTCCAAGTGTTCTCTGAATGCTAGCTCCCCCCTTTCCTGATGGTTGCAGTGAATATCTTCCAGCTGAGATTGGCACATATGTTCTGAGGGGTGTTAAGTATTTATTCTGTAAAGTGATACTGAATTTTAAATGTTGGGACCATCTTGGCAATTCTAGGACTTATGGTGGCAGAATTCATAATGCCTAGTACAGGCGCTGGGTCTTAGTGGACCCTAGAGGGATGATGAAGTATTTCATAATAACCATAGGGAGAAAAATACCCTAATGACCTTTTACAGCAATATTAGACTACAGGGCCTATCGCTCACACTTCTTTTTTATTTATCTTGCTGTCCACCGAGAACATAGTTCTGGGTAAAAGGAAAGCTTACAATGTTTTGACTACATTGTGTCTGATTGACAGACATGGATGCTGTCTTCTGATTTTAGGCCGGGAAGGTGAGGAAAGGGGCTGTTTCAGGTGGAAATACACAGGAATCTGCATATTTCAGGTCTCGAACCCCTCTTCTCAAATGTCCAAAGGAAGAGCCCTCCTTAGACCAGTAAAGCCAGGTTCCCAGGAAGATCTCCCCGTCAGTATGTGTGTGGTTCGTCGGGCACACGCTCCCTCACCCCTTTCCAAGGGCTGAATGGGCATCTGGGTGACAAGAAAGGAGGGGGGCCAAGCGCATAGTTCCACCTATTCTAATTTGCACAGAGTAGTCCCATTACCCACCCACCTCTGAAACTACCGCAAGTGTGTTAAAAGCCAAAGACCAGTTGGGCTGTACAAATCTAATGGCACTTAGAGGGTGCTCAGGAGAGGAGCTGGACGCTAAGAGGAAGGCCCGCTCAGGCTGTTGGTACAGATGTCTTCTGGAACCTCGATGGGATGGAAAGAGAGCATCACAACTTCACAGCTGGGGTTTGATGGAGCTGGATTTCTACTTCAGAGTTGATGCTTGAATACCTCAGATCCCAAGGTATATCTCAGATCCTAAGGTATACTGCTTCTTTCTGGGGAAATGCCAAAAATGTCATGGCCTGCGGCTTTCGGTGCAGTGTATATCTAGAAAAGAAGACTGGCGTTTGCATCTTTTCCCGGGTTCTTGAAGTTGACCTGGCTGAATTTTGGGGTGGACAAAATATTCAATGTAGTTTTTCCTTTAAAAAATTTTTAAATGTTTATTTATTTTTAATATTTTTTAATATTTTATTTTTATATTTATATTTTATATTTATACTATTATAAATATTATATTTATATAATTTTTATATTTATATAAAAATTTTAAATATTTATTTATTATATATTTTTAATATTTTATTTTATATTTATATATTTATATTATAAATATTATATTAATTTTTATTTTTATATTTTATTTTTAATATTTTTTATTTTTTTTAATATTTATTTATTTATTTTTGAGAGAGTGAGAGAGACAGTGCAAGCAGGGGAGGGGCAGAGATAGAGAGGGAGATACAGAATCCAAAGCAGGCTCCAGGCTCTGAGCTGTTAGCATAGAACCCGATGCGAGGCTTGAACTCACAGACTGAGAGATCATGACCTGAGCCAAAGTTGGACACTTAACCCACTGAGCCACCCAGGCGCCCCTTCAGTGTAGTTTTTCAAGTGAAAGGAATTGGCATTCGAGAGTGTGTTCGTTCGGGTTCTTGTGCGTGTCTGTTTGTACCCCCGGCACCAAAAACCTCAAAAACTGTGCAGCTCCAATTTCTGTCTTGTTCAGGTTTTGGGTGATGTATATAGATCTCGCTTGTTAATGAAAGCTTATTTAATGTAAGCTATAGCCACTGCCTTGAATCATTTCACAGCCAGAAGAGTGTACTTAAATAATTGTGTGTTCAGACTTCAGTTTAGTGAATCTCAGTAAATAACTTCCCACTGGAGACATTTCTTCCCTTCAGTCTCTAGAAGACAAACTGTAGTACAAGCATCAGCTTTCCCAGGCAGCTTTCCCAAAAACCTGCAGGGTGAAAAAGAGATCCTTCCCTCAAAATAGGGAATATTACCAGGTGCCCACCGTATCTCGGGTGCCTGTTGTTTTCCATTGTCTGAGTTGCCAGTTAGAGTGCAGGGAAGGGACATCAAAGTGCAACAGGACGAAAAGGGCAGCTGTAGAATTTTTACCACATTTCCCGGCGAAATGGTCACCACTCTGTTTCCATGACACTCTTCCTCCTGAGAACCTGACCTGGGCTTCAGAAACCATCCTTGGGGTAATCTGGCATTCATAATGGGGATGGGGGCTATTTGGGGAAACACTTCCTAAATCGGGGACATCTCAGCCTTAGAGGAATCTGTAAAATTACCGGTAAACCATCTCTTTGCAAGTACAACCAAACTTTGTTTCTATTCTTCTCAATTCCAGAAACGCTTTATTTCCAGAAAGTTAATATTTAATTGGCAACAGGCTCTAAGTGTGTCAACCTTCAGCCTCTTTAAAGAACTAATGGTGTGAAAACAAATGTATAAATGCATCAGGGGGATCCCTGTGATTTATAGAAGCTCTACATTGAATAATTTTGAAAAGGGAAGACTTTTCTGGTAATAAGAAGATTCATTTTTTTGACTTTTCTGTAGTATGCAGCCATGGTAGGGGGTGGTTAGGGGAGGGGAGAGGGGAGGAGAAATACCATTCTACGGAGCATAAAATGTTTAAGCTTATTTTACGTGATAGTCACACGTTCCCTAAGCACTTGATTTAAAAATGAGCAGAATCCAATGGGTACCCTTCATTGGCCCTTCATGGTTTGGGGAGGAAGGAGGACAGGGAATAGACCTCATTTTGGTTTCGGTAGTTAAATGCTTCCAGCAACCTTACTCCATATTCCATTTAAATTAAAAGAAAAAAAAAAAGAAGAAAAAGAAGAAAAGAAAAGCTTTCTATAATGGTTGGTGAAATTTACATTTCATCCCTTGCCTAAAACTATTTTTAGCCTTCTTTCTCTTTTCAGAGCTTTGTGCTGCCCCCTGCCCCCCCTTAGGTTTTACAATTGGTCTTAGAAATGGCAGTGCTTCCCTTTTGTTTCTGCAGGTTGGTTTGATAGGTTGTGTCTGCACATTTGAGAGCAGCACGTTTTCTTTATTTTTTTTTAGCATCTAAACAATAATGTAACCACATCACGGCCTTTTCAGTCACATCGTTGACCTCCGTCAACATGAATGCATTAATGTTGCATTCATTTTATCCCGTACAACACTTGAATGCATTAATATCACTGTCTGTAGCATTTTAATTTAATTAGAGCAGTGGTTATAATCCTCTTGGGAAAAATCGTTATCCCCTCTGTAATGTTAAAATAAAACACCTCTGGTTTTCACCCGACTGACAATTTGCTTTTGAGGTGACTGAGCTCTACATGTGTACTCCCCTTCTCTTTGTTGGGGTCCGACCACAGAAGCAGTTGTGAGGATAAAGAGGTTTCTTTTATTTGAGAAATTGGATGTTAGTCTCCTTAAGCCTCTCGGTCTAGATGTCTCCGTCTGAGATAGTGGTGTTTGTTTCCTATTTCTAATTGCTGATAGTCTGCTGGTTATGCCTTGTAGAGGTTAAGTGTATGGTTATAGGAATAGATGAAAAAATATGAACCATGTGAATTGCCCTAGAAATTAACAAAAAGAGAGATAAAGCCTGCAGTGTGAGATTTCCAGGTGTGTGTTTCATTCTGTTAGGAAAGGAGCCCACATACTGGGCAATGTCCTTTCTTGGGTCCCTTCAGGGCTCTACTGGCTGCTGAACTCAGGGTCAGGGTAGGTGTATAATGGCTGCTAGCAAAATGCTCAAGGCCCTAGAAGTGCATTTTGCTGCAACCCCCCTCTTGGTCAATACCCTCTCCCGCTGCTGGCAGGTATCTTCGTTCAATCTTTTAAAAAGAGCTTCCCGTCCCAAGCTTAGGGTGTTGCAATATTGCTGAGTAGAAACCGTCGTCTGGAATGAGAATCTAGAAGCTGTCTCCGTCTAGAATTGTTTGGACGTGGGGGTGTTATAAAATCCCAGGGCAAACACTGAAGTGTGGCTTTTCAGTATAGCAGTAAGGACAGGCAACCACTCAGATGCACGCACACACACACCGGGGGCTGCCTCTTGAGAAGGTACAACGGTGATAATTTAGCAAATCAAAATATATACACTTGAAAGGTGATACCTAGCTTGACTCATATCAGTAGGCTAGCACTAGATTTCCCAAGAAACCAAGTAAAATCTGCTCTGAGGCCTTGTTTTCTCCCCTTTTTGACTTTGATGGGTTTGGTGAGGGGTGAGGGAGCTGGGATGACGTGGCCTCTCACTCACAGGGACCAGTTGCAGGATCTTGTGAGTTTCTCCTTGCTTTAAGAGATAGTCATCGTGTTATGAAATGCTGTCTTCCTTTTTTTCTCGCACTCGTGCCATGCCATTTGAAAACTCTTTGGCTGCACAATGTTTTCTTCATCAACAGTTTCACTTCTGCAAAAACCCTAACAAAACAAAGCTATTTCTGGGAATAAATTTAACGGCAGATAAGATATCTAGACATATATTGGGACTTTTTTTTTTTTTTTTGAGGGTTGAAGTGTGTTAAACTAGAAAAACAGACTGCGTTTAAAATGTTTAAAAAGCCTATCTCTCTTTGAAAACCCCCTAAACAGATTGTATGTTTCCCAAAGGTGTGTTTATGTCTTTGACTCTTTCACCCCTTGAACCCCAAACTAAACACCAAAAGTTATAACTCATCCTTAAGCTAGAGTTGCTCAAAATATGCATGATGGTTGGTAAAGTTCAATAAAAGTGAAGTTGAAGGTTTTGCCTCTGGGTGACCTTTCACAGGACATCATGATTGATACAGAAATGAAATCTAGGGTGTATACGCCTGCCTTTAATTAAGAAATTCACCAGGAAACTTTAGGATGTATGTTTAAACGGAAATACTCCAAGTGCCCTTTTTGCTGGTAGAGGATGCCTCAGGGAAGGTATAGCAATTCCATTCGGAAATTACAGAAATATGTATATATTCATTTAAAATTGAAACTTCCTACCACAACCACCAAACTTTCCAGGCTCTGAGCAGAAGAAAAGCTTTAATTTGGTTATACAGCCAGGGGGACTCCCCTGCTTCCCTTTTGCACATTTGATGAAGTATAAAATGTTAGAGAACTGTCTTTCCAAAACATAAACACCCACTTTGCTTTATTTTCATCTGCAATTTTTCTTTTGCTCCTGATTCTTGTTTTCATAATGGCATCTTCCTGATCTTTCCCCCGAACTTATTTTTGGACCTTGTATGTCCCACTTTGCTTTGCCCAGTTGAACCACAGAAACGAATGGAAGTTATGTTTATTTATGTATGGACTTTAAGTCAAAGTAGTTGGTATATAGATTTGAGATGCAAATTGTACTGCTCGTCTAGCTGAACATGATAGTTGGTTCCTTGTCATTATTTGCTGTTTTAATTTGAAGCTAGTAATAATCCTCATCCCATCCAGTTGTTTTAATTGATCTAACAAACACTGCCTGTTTGAATTTAAACAGTGGGTCTGCAGTTGTCAGTTGAATTAAGTACCTTCAATAAACAGCACTTTCCTTAAATGCAGACAATTCTTGAATGAGCTCTGAAATACTTCAGAAGGAAAGAAGCATGTGTCTAAGATGGAAAATGAAGGGACAAGGAGATACTGTTAATGTTGCAGATAGTTCCCTGCTATGAAGGAAAAAAACATTGGATATTTTTGGTTTCTAATGAGATAGGTAGGCCATAGAAAAATCTTGTTCGTAGATTTATTAACTAAATCTGGAGTTTACAAGCCATCACTTTGAGCTCACCTCTCATTGGATCTGAGTACAGAATCATATTTGCATTAGGAACCGGGGATATTGCCAGAGAAGAGGAAACGTGGTTTTAATGTATGGGTGACATTAATTATGTGACTTGGACAAGTAATTTTTGACAGTAGTCTTTAAAGCCATTCTCTTGGACATACGGTTTCATTTCCTCCGCCTTGTCTCCCCTCTTGACTTGAACAAACCTCTAGTACAGAGGGGAGGGGAAACAGACACCCATTGACCTGAGTCCAAAGGAGAAGCCCTGTGTTAAGCCTTTCCACAACCTTGTTACAAACCCCAAATGCTGGGGATCTGGAAGACAACTGAAGTGTCTGGAAAGAGGGCGAGCGGGAATGATGTGAAGCCTGGTTGGCCAGTGCTCAGATGCCCCCTCTCCCTTTTGCCCCCCACCCCGCGCGCTGTTTTCACACCTAAGTCAGTTCCAAGCTTTCATTGTCTTCTTCCCCCTCCCCTCTTCCTGCCCTTCTTGTTAACAGCAGGAACGAATTTCATATACACCTCCCGAGAGCCCGGTGCCGAGTTACGCGTCCTCGACTCCGCTTCATGTTCCAGTGCCCCGAGCGCTCAGGATGGAGGACGACTCGATCCGCCTGCCCGCGCACCTGCGTGAGTGTTGGCGCGCATGCGCGCGGGGGTGGGAGGGAGGACAGACCGCCCTAGGGCTAGAAGGACAGACTGACTGAGAGGGGAGTGGTTGCCTGCGCGGGGACGGGGCTTCAGGCAGGAGATTGGCAAGCTCTGAGATGGGTGGCACTCCTGATGTCCACCGTGAGAAGCTGCTTCGCGGTCTTTTACCCCTCTCCCCCCGCATTGATGGCTTCGAAAAGCTTGAGACTCCTGTCCCTTGTTGACACGTTACCCCCAAATCTGGAAGTGTGCACCATGTAGCAAGGTCAACTACATCTCCTAAGAGGCAAAGTGAACGTTTTTGGAAAGTTTGCTTCTCTTCCTGAGTTCACCCGTAACTCCTCTAGGATTTTCGTAGGCCCTAAATTTTGGGCAGTTTCTGAGTCAGACTCCCTCCCTGCTTTGCTTTTAGGCTGTGTGCTCTTCCTTTCTTTACAGGGAGGGCCTTCCCGCCATTTTTTTTCCTTTTTTTTTTTTTTTTTTGTTTCATGCTGGCTGCTTTTCTTTCCTTCGTTTTACTGCCCAGATAGGGCCTCTCACTCCCGTCCTTTCTTTTGCTCCCCTCTCCTGCTTCTCTTGTGCCTGCATTGCCTCCACGGCCGCAGTCTTTGTGGTCCTTCCACCTCTCTCTCTCTCAGGTCACCTCTGCCCCTTGCCTCTACCAGCTCCCTATCTGTAGCTTGGCAGAGTATCGGCACCAACACACTTGTGCTGTTGGGGCCAGTCTCCAAAGCAGCCGACACCTGTCATTTCCTTTTTGTCTTCCTTTCCTGTGCTGTCACCCAGCCTCTAGATGATACAGTGTGATGGGGCAGCTGGGGAGAATGAGTCACCTGATTCCCACCCTGATCACAGTGTCCAAGAAAATGCCAGGTTTCCTGGCTTGACTATTGCCCTGAGGGCTCAAGTCCAGGTTGTAGGAAGCACGGGGGGTCACCTCGGCCCTTCCCTAGCTGATGCCTCAGACTTCCGTGGTGGCACGCACGGTTGTGCTTGCCATCTCTTTCTGGCATGGTAACGCTCCCCGGGATGTTCGCCTCCTCTCATCCCGTCTCTCCTCAGAAGCCAGAAGGTTGCTTGCTGAAAGTGGAGAACAAAAGGAGACAGAGGATGCAGGCTTCTCTTCCCTCTCCCTGTGATAATTCAGGGAATCAGGTGACTGTGTTGCTGGGAAATCCTGGGGGAATACTGCTGGCTTATTCCTTCTCCTCCGGTGAGGACGCTTGCCGGGCTTCTGGCGAGGACTTGAGGGCCGTGAGAATCCGTCCCCTCCTCCGGCTTGCCGTGTCCGACGGTATTTACAAAGTCGCTACGAGTCACAGGCAGGACATTCCAGCTTCGCTTGGGCAAGGAGGTAAAGGGCACAGTTGCACTCTGCCGTCTTCTCCACAAGATGAGATGGGGACTGTAGAGGTGCCCGGGTCACGACTGCAGGCACCATTGTCCCTGGTAAACTGGAATGTTGTGGCACCAGTAGAGTAGACAGGACTGGAAAAGGAACCACAGTCAGGGAATAACATCTTTTCCTCCGGAAGCTGTCCGGTGGCCAGTAGTATATTCGCTTCGGGAACATTTGCTTCCACGTCGAACATGGTCATGCCTTGCAGAACACTCTTACCATCTAATCTCATTTGTTTATTTATTCAACACCGTGCTGCACCAAACACTCCTGGATGCCAGGGATACAGAAATCGACGAAGCAGACCAAACTCCTTGCCCTTTGAGAGAGCTTCACGTCTGGTACAGAGGGGAAAAAAAAAAATGTGTGAACCCTCGTCCCAAACAGGCTGAAGTTTCTTTCATAGCTTTTCATCCCTTGGCTTTGAGACATCTGCCCCAAGAAGGCCCCAACTGTTGGTTCACCTCTGGATGCCTTTGCTCTTGTAAGCTCTTTTACCACATGGGGCTCTCGCCCCACAAGTAGTAACCATGGCAAAACCAGCTAAGACACACACTGAACCGGAGGATCTTAATTCTTAACTAGTTCTGCTGTTAAAATGAGCTGTTGGAATGTGAGTCAGGCATGATAATACCCAGTTCTGCCATACAAGATGGTGATGGGACAAGAGACGGTTTCCTGGCCCTCTTACCTTTAACATATCATGATCTCACTGAAGGACTCTTTCTCCGCACTTGCAACTGTCTCTTCCATGCCAACGCTGTTCTGGAGTAGACGGTTTCCTCAGGGGCCACGACTGGGCCACTCCCTGTGCCTAGCACACAATTGTAATAGCTAATATTTGTCATAGGATAACCCTGGACCAGGCACTGTGTGAAGTCCTTTATGTAAATTATTTTATTTAATTCCTCCCAGCAGCACTTGTAAGGTAGATCTTCTTCTTCTACCCATGTCAGACATAAGGAATTTAGGCATTAGAGAACTTACGTTAACCTGCCAAAGTCACATGGTTAGTAAGAGAGACAGTAAGGATTCAAACTCAGTTCTGTCTGACCCCAGAGCCAGGCTCTTACCTGTTGTGCCACTATGTAAGTGTGTTCAATACATAGTTTTTGCAGAGATGGATGAATTCGGGCTTCACACTTAGCCAGGATTCACCCGTGTGGCTGTAGTGGCCAGAATGGTTTATGGCTGGAATCTTCTAACCGGTCAGTGAATTGTTGAATAGTTTGCTTATCTCCCTCGGATGGGTGGATGGAGGGATGGATGGATCCCCACATAGATTATCACATCTAGGATTGTCATATCTAGGATTGTAGCATATTACTGCTGACTTTAGGATATAATCAGTTGATAGAATATGGATTCAGGTCAGGGCAATGCCTTCTGTCTGGCAGCCTGACTCTAGAAACCTTCTGGGTAATCTGCATGAGCCCTGTTGGTTCTGACATCTGGAATGAATCCTGTGCAAATGGAGGTTCCCAGGCTTTTGTTGTTTGTCCTCAGCTGGGGCTTTCCACATGAGTCTGAGCCGCCTGCCCCACTCTCCTGTTCCAGGATTCGGCTGCCCATTGAGCTGTTTGAGAAAGCTCTCATGTAGCCCCTAGGATGGTTGAGGCTGTGCCTTATACTGGAAGATGCATCCCAGCTGGGTTTCCAAACCTAAAAGAAAATAAATATTCTAACAAGGGAATTGGGTTATTGCTGTTTTAATCTGGGATTCCAGACAATTCCCAATGGAATGCTCATGGAAAGTACGGGGAAGAATCTGGAAGCCAAGACAGCAGCAGGACATTTATGGTATTGCTAGGTTGAAAGCATTTTTAGCTGCTTGTTTTAAAGAGATACTCACCAGACTGGTATGCGTCAAAGTAGCTTCTTTTCACCATTTGTCCTCATTGATCTGCAGAAAAACCTTCTCTCTTAACTCTTTCTTTTTCTCTTTCCATTCTGCAGTCAAAATATAGCCTTTCCTGGTTGGAGGGAAAGTAGGGGTGATAATGTTTAAGATTCTCATACTGAGGGCTTCTCACCATTTTGTTCTGCAAAGGCAGAGCTATATGCCCAAACGGAAGGCGTGTGACAAATTAGCAAGCGATTGAGAAGTAGAAAGTAATGCCTTCTACCGGCCTGTGATAAAAACAAATGGTAAATGGAGCAAAGTGTTAAGTGGTGATTAAAGAGGGCTTGATAGGGCCAGATGGGGTACTCTGGGCCCAGGAAAGGAGGTGAGCGAAGGGGAGAAGGGCCAGCCCCATGCTGTCCTGGTCTGGCCTCCTCACTGCCCACATGTGCAGGCTGGTACCTGCCAACACAGGTTCCAGGAACCACCCTGTTCTACTAGGAGAGCAAACACAAGGATGTTTATTGAGAAGATAGAAAGGGCTTCTTTCCCCCTCCACCCCACCCCCCTTCCACAGAGGATACTGACTTAGTTTTTAAGCTTGAGGGTAGAAGAACTGAAATACAACAATTGTAACAGGTTGGGTGAAAAACACAAAGTTCTACTCCTTAAAGGGAGTCTAAGCCTCTTATGATTCCTTGAAAACACAAAAAGGATCGAAGGCCCCCCAGAGTAGCTGGAGGAGCTCACTCTTGACTCTCTAAGTAAGCAGTGAAGGCCGTGGCCTCATTCTCACTAGGGGCCTCCTGTTGTGAGGGCGAGGCTTTGTCTCATTTGTCTGCCCGAAGACCGCCTTTCTCTAAGTGCCTGGGGGGAGTGTGGGTGTTGAGGGGGCCACCAGAGGTGCCTCATGAGGTGGTGCCCACCCTGTGAACCTCTCAGCCTCAAACAGTGATGCTGGGGGCTGCCCATCTGATTCCAGGAAAGTATGCTTCAGATCTGTCAGCAGAATTTAAATCACTACATGTCTTTTCTTTCCTTTAAATTCCTTTTTACATGATCATTTTGGATTTAGTTGATAGAATCCCATCTGATCACAGGTTGACATGATGCTCTTTGCCCAAAGACCTTGCAGAATTTTGCAGGGCCAGGTGGGCCTTCTAAAATCCCTGTGAACTGGTATTTAAAAGTCGGAACTGAGGACTCATTCATCATTTTTAATAGGGTTACGGTTTATGATGCTGTGGGTTAATAAATAGCCATAATAGCCGCTCAGAGTTTTCTAGAATCGGAACACCAGAAATAGTCCCTTGGCTCTACTTCCTTTCCTTGTGAATCTTTCAAAATTCTTACATTACTACTCCTACTTGTGTGTGTTTAATAATTTAATTTAATGCCTTCCTTTGGAAACGTTACCTCGCTGCTCACCCACTTGGTGATTTTGCCTTCTCAGCAGAGTAACTGAGTTGAAGACAGTCACATGGCGAGCAAGGCTATATTAGAACCGGGATAGTGAAAAGAGATGCACTGCCTCTCTTTTCTAATTAGCTGGAGCAACCCACAATTTTATATGCTTGCAAGTTAATTTTGTTCCCTAAGAAGACGCAAAAATGAGAATTAAATGGAATCGTGGCTAGTGCTTTATATTGTTATGAGCCACAGCATGTGCTCGTATATGTTATCTCATTTAATCATGTACCAGCCCTTGAGGTAGGTGTTACGGATTCTGTTTTATTGATGGGATGACTGTGGTCAGGAGGTCCACCGAATTGTCCAGATTCACACAAGCCTGTGAGGAGCCGAATGTGATGTCTACCTTGGAAGTCATCAGTTAGGCTTCTTAGGAGAATACAGAATGACAGAGTCTTGTGGACATGAAAATACAGGCACCTCTGACTATTGGAGTCTGGGTGGCCGTGGGCGCGGGAGACTGGGAGCACTTGGGCTCTGGTAATGCACTTGACCATTAATTTGCACTGAACCTCAACACGTCGGCTTCCACCAGGAACCAGAGGCTGTTACTGTGAATAATTCACTCCTGTCTTGCCCACCCATCTCTACTGTTCCTCCCTCCTCCCTCTCTTGTGAGCGCAGGTTGACGTTCAGTTTCTGTCTGCAACAGAGCTGGCCATGAAGGCCTCAGAGGTTCAGCTCCAGGAGTGGGGCCCAACCACATTCCCACATTCCCTGGCATTTCACCAGGAATGGCCTCCTGGGAACAGGTCTCACTGTGTTTTTGGTGTTTCCAAAGGAAAAGGCATGGTAATAGAAAGGACGTGGGTTCAAGTCAAGAAAGAACTGAGTGGGCTTGGATTCCAGGGCTCCCTCTCTCTGTTAGAGATGATTTAGCCTATAACTCAAATTTCTAAGATACCTACTCATGAGAGTTTCCTGTAAGGATCAGAGCTAACTCACGGGGAGCACCTACCATGGTGCCCGGCAAACAGCGGCCAGTAACTCACAAGAACTCTGTTTCAGTTCCCAAAGCTGTTTAGGAGGTGGCTTCCTCATTTTTAAGGGCAAAGAGAAGCATGTATGTCCTTGTTTGTTTCACTAAAGAGAGGGCCTAGAGTTCTGTCTGTATAGCATCGGGACCGATTTCCATCAGTCACACTGGAAACCAGCTTTCTTTTCTAACGTCTCTACGATTTCCAGGAGCTCAGTTCCGCTCTCGGGCACTTTCCTACCCAAACCCTATCTGCACGTCTGCCTGGAATGGTTTTCTTCACTGGCCTTGCCCAAATCTGTAGGTCTCCTTCCGCGGCCTGTCCTACCCTTCTTCTAAAACCCAGCAAGTCCTCCCGTGTCCTTTGCCGTTATCAGTATTCCAAAAATGGCCTCTCCTCACGCAGCTGCCTGTGACGTGTTGTGACATCACCAGCAGAGTTGAGGCAAGGACACGGAGAAGATTTAATTCTCAGTCAGAATCTGACAAAGCGATAATGACTCCCAACAAAGATGGCCAGCCACCAGCATTTTGTATCTTGTCCTCCGCCCCCCACCCTCCAAGCCTTCTTTTGGGTGCCTTCACCATTCACATTCAAATGCTTAAAGGCTTTCTCCTTTTCCAGCAGCACGTGAGGCTGTATCAGGGCCCTGCTTAGCTCTTTCAAACAGCTTGAAGAGAAAAAACAGCCCACAACCGAACAGCCAGGATGCTTTGGAAGGGAAATTTCCTTTTTGGGCTCGCTGTCTGAAAGAATTTCCGATGCAGGCAGACATTAATTCCTAGCTCCATGCTTCCTGATAAGGAAGCAGCTTCAATAAATGCAGCTATTTATAGATGTCTTTTTAAAAAAAAAAAAATATATAACCAGAGGTCTATTGACCTTTTCTTTCACTTTGCATTTCATGCCGTGCGCTCCTTGTACATTTAAGGCAGTTCCTCCAGCAGAAGCTCTGACAAAATGCCTGTGATCCCGGGGGGATGGGGAAGGGAGGGCTTTCTCAGTCTTTGGAATTCTGAAGTTGATGTTTGGCAGTCGTTGGCAATTGGTGGTCCCTACTTGGTCCTGTGGGCTATTTGTGTGAACCCAGAGATGCCCAGCACTGTTCTAGGCCCCATATTGAAAGAGTATGACAGACAAAGTGAGACAGCCATTTAAACTTAAGAGCCGATGAGAACCAGTCAGTTCTCTGAGTAGAGACTTGAACAGTGGGAAATAAATGATATTCCCATTTCTTCTGTCTCCTCTCAACTGTCTCCCCTGGGATTTTCCAACCATTAGTATCTCTGCGGTCTCTCTCTTGGCATATTAGGGCCCCTGTTCATTAAGGTCCATGGCCAACTTCATCTGTTGCTACATAATCCTTGCTGACCGGCATGATGAAGATTCAGTGTGAGGTTGGCTTGAAATAGCTTCCCTAGGTTTCTCCTCACGTCCTCTCCATTATCACAAAGCACGGATTGGGTTGAATCTATACAAATAGGATAAAGTCTCCATTCTCAAATAAAAGATATTTTCTCCCATTTTGCTTTATGCCTAAGTTAAATCTTATCAGTAGCTTAGACGCTTGGAACTTCTGACAGGAGTGGCTTTGACCTCCTCATCTTTATGTTTTTCCAGAGGTGAAAGTTACCAGGGGACCTTCGATGTTACTGATTTCCCTGTTGCCGTAGGAGGATTCTGGTTCAGTTGCCTGAACTGTCCATGTGTCTTCTGGGGGTTCTTTCTTCTTGTCCCTTCTGAAGGCAGATAGAGTAGGATTTTAGAGATATAAACTGTCCCTGTCTCTGGCCACATGCTGACTGTAAATTCCCAAGAATAATTAGTTACCCTGCCCTGATCGTTACTGCTTCCGTCTTGGGTAGGTGGATTAAACTCCATTCCTTTGAAATTAGACTCTATTTCTGTTTCCTCTAGATCATGGATAGAAATAGCCTCAAATGGAGCTCCAAGATTTCAGTAATAGAAATGCAGATTGCAGATATAGGTACTGGAGAAAGAGCTGTGGATGTGTGGCGGATGCCGATTAGATGCTTGAAAGGAAAAGTCTAACTGGTGCAGGGCTGTGCGGGGAATACTTGATTTCACCAATTCGCTGGGGCTGAATTCTCTACTCTGGGGATGGGGGCATTAGCTAAAGCGGTTCACTGAGGATGGGGAAGGTTTGCAACAATCAAGAGGAAAACCAAAAGGGACCTAGGTGAGTCTTGAAGGGTATGGAATAGTACTGTCTTAAGAAAAATTACGGGCGTATCAGGCAGTCTAGGTAGCTCCACTTTAGAAGTAACAGTATTAGGACTTACTTACTGTTTGTTTTCTAGGAGTGGCTTATCTTGACAAATGGGTGTCTTTTTCTTGTTGTCATACCCCACTTGCCCACTTTGCCAGAACTGTGCTGCTTCCTAGGAGCCATTCTGAGGTCAACTGTATACAAGATGCCACCCTAGGGAGGCCTGGGTGGCCCAGTCAGCTGAGCATCCAACTTCGGCTCAGGTCATGATCTCGCAGTCCGTGAGTTCGAGCTCCGTGTCGGGCTCTGTGCTGACAGCTCAGAGCCTGGAGCCTGCTTCGGATTCTGTGTCTCTCTCTCTCTCTGCCCCTCCCCTGCTCACACTCTGTCTCTCTCTCAAAAATAAATAAACATTAAAATTTTTTTTTAAAAAGGATGCCACTCGAAAGAAATCTCTGTTGCAATAATATGCAGAATAAATAATCATCGTCACTGCTGTTTATTGAGCACTTTCTGTGTGCCAAGACCTTTACATAAATTATCCTGAATAATCTCTAACACTGGAAGGTAGATACTGTGTTTGTGTCTGTATCTGTATCTGAGGCTCAGAGTGGTAAATCACTGGATGAGGTCACACAGAGAGAAGGTGAAGGAGCCATGATTTGAGTCCAGATTGAATCCCCAAATTTAGGCTTTTTGTCACTTTGCTGTGTTGCTTCTTCATTAGGAACTGATAGAAGTTGTGATTAGAGGCTGTTGGTTGGCAGGAGAAAATCCAAGCAATCAGGTTGCTGGCTTTTTTTTTTTTAATTTAAGCAAAATTTTTATAAACGATAGACAAGGAAGGCCAGAGGGGTAAATGAGTGACACAAACTAAATTACCTTGTGAATATAGAGGAAGAAAAAATTTTCAAATTCAATCCTCTATGCAAACTGTTATTTGCAGCGTATTTTCAGGTACCTGTATAAATTCTGGAGTGTTAGAAATAAAATTAAATAAAGTAAAAGAATCATGTTGTTGGCAATGTTCCTTCTTTGAAAAAGAGATGATCTACCCCAGATGACTGTTAAACAGCAAGAAAGATGCTGTGCTGGAACGGAGACTGTATTACTGGGTTCAGGAATGAAAGCATTTCACTTCCTAATACTTTATGTTAGTCTGACATGCTTCAGAAAAATTGTCTGACATTTTGGTGCCTCAGTTTACCAACATGCCCTATGTTCCAGGAAATTCTGCTGCAGGGTAATAGAGAGCAGGGAGCACATTTGTTGGGCTTGATCCTCTGAGCGTTGGCCCCGGCGTGCTGGCTGGTGGGGTCATGCCAGACAATCCGTTCTCTCTGCCAGTGTGGTAGCTTCCTCATATGAAAAGCAAAGTAGCCTGAGTGCAGGATTTTGCTGGTCCTTCACAGCTCAAACATTTTATGTGTTCTAATTCCAGAAGAGAACTAAGAAGGGATATGGGCAGTGGAGCATCATCTATAAATGCTAAGCATCATGGTCATTCACTTGATCTCAGTGCTCAACATCAAATTTTGGTTCGGATGGTGGTGTTTCAAGGATACAGGAGATTATCCTCTACTTTCGCCGTGATTGTTTTGTCAGGATGCCCTCGCACAAGGAAATATGGCAGTTCAACACCTGACGCTGTTGGATGCTTCCCTGATGATTGAGATCAGGTATGGGCGCAGTTCCTCGGCCTTCCAGATTTTCTGAAGGCTGTTGCGTCCACTCACACCTTACACTGGGTCCCAAGAACCTTCTCTCTGGTCTCAGGCCTGCTTCCTAATTCTCGTAGACCTGAGAAGTATCTGTGAGTTGGCTCTTTTCCCAGGGCATTACGCACAGGTGTGGCTTCTGGTAACTACCCCTTGACCCCAGCTGCGCGACTTGTGGGACTCCCCTCTGCACCTCAAGGCATGGTTGCCTTTCCTGTAACCTGTAAAAATGACAATGTGTATGTTTCTCCCTCTGTCGATGTCCACTGGGTTTCCAGCTTTACAAAGCCGGCTGATCTATCTGCACGGATAGGGCCACCGTATCCTCCTTCAGCCGGCCCCATAGCACATGCACAATTAATACTGCATTAATTAATTATAAGGGGGGGGGGTGAAGCACAGTTGGCAAGGGAATGAAGGCTTTCAGCTTCTAAAGTGAGGCTTTGATGCTGAGCTTTAAAGTACATTTCCATCCGCCCCAGCCAGCAAAGAGAATCTGTGACACTCCTACCGTCCCATGGGCATGAAAACTCACACCCAAGAAACTATTTCTAAATAGGGGCCCTGAACTAGTTACTCAAATCATCTGCTTGTTGCCTCAGGCCGTGAAAAAGGGGCGTAGGATTAGGGAGAAAAGAATTGCCCAGAGCAGCCGTGATTCGCAAACAAAGCTGATGCGTGGTTTTCTTTTGCCTCCTCAAGTAGCTCTCAGGTCACCAACACCAGGAACTCATTGTAGAGAAACAAATGTGAGCAGATGACTTGTTGCCAACCCTCTTGAGGAAATAAAATTACTCTTTCTTCTTCCCCCTCCTAGGCCTCGCTTGAGGAAGTAGCCCAACGGCAGTTGCAAGTTCACAGACCTGTTATTCTGATGGGCTGGAAGGTTCCTCTGTCTTGGGCATATTTTCCTACTACAAGTGAACCAAGTGGGGGGAGAAAACGCTTTCCTTTCTTTTTCATTCTAATTTCTTCCACACCATCGTTCTCATGGTTCTGCCTCCCACACTTACTCTTTTCACTTCTGGGTGAAAGGTGGTGGGGAAGCCGCCTCCCAAAATCCCCGCCCTAGACAGATAGTTCTCTTTTCCCTGTTTACAACCCTGCGTCCACCGTGTTGTGGGGCACCCTCGCTGCCCTTACAGTTTGGCCAGCAATCGCGTATTCACACAGATATCCGGAATTTTATTCAAAGGTCTTTTCGAAACACAGAAGCAGAACTTCCCTGAGAGAGAGATTCCTCACCTGAGAGCTGTGGGTGTTGATAACGTCCTTTTAAACTACTCTTTAATTCTCTGATCATGCTGAGGGGAACTTCAGAGACCCGCAAAAATCCACACAGATGTAGAATTTGTTTGGACCTTGTCAGAGGAAAAAATTTTTTTTTCTTTCGATTCTTGGGCAAAGAAGAATTTCACTTCAGATGAATCTAAATGAGTGTGTGTGTGTGTTTCGTTCATACTGTTTCATAGCTGTAACTCCAGATAGCTGCTTGACAGAGCTTCTGTGATGATTCCTGTTACAGTGATCCAGGGAAAGAACTTGACGAAACACAACTGGGTTTTGTAGCACTGGCATCGTACATTTAGCTGTGTAGCCGTCTCCCATCTTGTGCTTTCTCACTTGCTAAAGGAGTGTTGAGACTCAGAGAGTTTTCTGAACTTTTACTGTCCAGAAAGCACTGCTCTAGAGCTAGGACAGAGGGTTTGTAAGTTGTTTGTGAACAGGGCCAGTGTTGACAGTGTTATGCTTCGGCAGGGTATGTGGTCACCCAGTTTCGGTGATTTAAGAGCATCCTGAACTTAAATCTCTCCCACGATAAACCACCCTGATGTCTGAAGTTCCATTGTTAAGATACATTGCTTTTGGATTGGGCATTATTTCTACCTAGCTTTACTTTTTAATGGTAAATTGTTAGGATAGCAGCTAGTACCTTGGAGAGAGATAACTAATACCTTAAGTCCCTGATATCTTAACGAAAGTGAGTTTATCAAATCTCTTGAATCTTTTAAAATAGAAGACCGATGGCCAGCATGGACAGAGTCAAGGGAGGGAGTAGAGTCGGGAAAAACTCCATAATTTTGCCTGGGACTGGCCTTCTCCATGGAGAAGACTGACGTAAAATTCGATGGAAAATCCAGGCCCCTTGATTCAGACACAACATTGTGAAGCTGGACCTCTGAGATGAAGATGAGTAATCTGATATTTACCATGCCTGGCCGTTGGTTTCAAGACATTGCCAGCATTGGTATTGACTGGACAAAGTCGGATCTTCTCTGGCACACGGTTGACTGGAGAATGTAGAAGTCATCTTCATTGCCTTGAGAGGAGGAGTGAATTTTGCATCTGAATCCTTAAGCCTTTCAGTCATTCTTAACCAAACCGTCTTTACCTCTGAAGCGACTGAATGTTTGATCGTAATGCCAAGACCACGCTGGTATTATGAGGGACCTAACGTTAATCCAAGTCTCAAGTTGAAGCGGTCAGGAAAATCTTGACTTGCGGAGAATTGAAAGGTGCCAGCCAGAGGTGAGTGGCTTATTTGAGGAGTGGGTGTGTGGAATTTGGGAGAAAGATCCTTCATAGCTCTCTGTGTGGAGTAATAACCACCGTTTATTGAGTACTCGTGGAAGGCACTTTTCACAAGTATTATATCATTTAATCCTCATGATAGTCCTATGGGCTGAGTTTTATTATCCCCACTTCACTGACGAAAAGGCAGGTTTAAAGAGGTTAAGGAACTTGGCCAGAGTCGCAGAGCTGGTAGTTGGCAAAGCAGATTCCTCAGGCTCCCCTCCACACTCTTCCCTCCCACTCCAAGCCAAAGACCTATTCCCGACACCATTCTCTCTGAGAACATGAAAAATGATGTTGGGTCCCCCTAAGAGATTCAGCCATGTGGTTAAAACCTCGTAAAGTTTAGAAAAATAGAATAACTCACTAAAATAAAATTATAAATCCACTCCATGGAAAATATCTTCCACAACCCAAAACCTCAGGGTTAATCTATTCACATTTCAACGCGCTATATGATTCTCACTAGTCCCTTAAATATCGCTCTGTTTCCTGGTAAACAGTATCCCTTACAGAGTCCTGGCACATGAATAGTGTAATAAGATCAGATTCTATCGCTCTGCCATTCTAGTGCAATCTAATTGCAGGGTGAAAATCCAGGGCTGTCTTAGTTCCTCATCTGTCTGTGTCTCTCTTTGTCCTACCGCCTGCTTCACAGTTTGAAGTTCAATACCACTCCCTCCTTTTGTGCTCTAGCTCTCTGTGTTGTTTCCCTTTGACAACATTTTTTTTTTTTTAATGAAGTGATTTGAAATGGAAAATTAAAAACTTAACTATGAGTCTGGCAGTTTCCTGCCAATGCCTCTCTGCTAAGAAGCTTCATAAAATACTATATATTATTATTCACTTCACAGCTGCTCCGGGCACTCACCCACTTAGTCATTCACAATATGTCTGAGAGATTAGTTTTTACAAGGCTGTGGTTTCAGATATTTCTCCCCCCTCCATGTTTTACTTAAAATCTGCACTGGGGAAGTTTGTGTACAAAAAAATCCACCACCCTTGAGAAAAGAGGATATGGTAATATGCGTGCTTTAGAAGCTCTGGCGGGCTCTTTTATTTTCTTGTATCTTCTTCATCTGAAATACTGTAGTCTTTCTATGACAGGTCTCGAGTCGGTGTGTGGGTCGGAGAGGGAATAAGAGTGAGTGTTTTGCTCCAGTGTGGTTGTAAACCTCCTGTTTTGGTGTCAGATATGTGAGAGAATCACCATTCTGGTTTCAGGCAAGGTGGGTAAATTATGCCCTAATAATACAGCTTCATCTTGATGACTAGATCTGATTTTTTTTTTTTTTTTTAATATTTAAACTCCATGAAGACAGGGGTTTTTGCCGGGTTTTTCGTTGTTGTTGTTGTTGTTGTTGTTTGTTTTTTGTTTTACTATTTTATCCCCGGTACCCAAAACAGTACCTGGCACATAGTAGGCACACAATTGATTTTTGTGGGAAAATAATTTGAGCCTCAGTTTAGTCAGGGCGGCTGTGGGCCCTCTTTGTGTAAGCCCTGATGATGGTGAGTGAGATTTATGGAAAAAAAAAAAAAAAACAGGTAGGATGTGGGCAACATAAAAATAAAATGTTAAAAAAAATTTTTTTTAACGTTTATTTATTTTTGAGACAGAGAGAGACAGAGCATGAACGGGGGGAGGGTCAGAGAGAGAGGGAGACAGGCTCCAGGCTCTGAGCCGTCAGCACAGAGCCCGACGCGGGGCTTGAACTCACGGACCGTGAGATCATGACCTGAGCCGAAGTCGGCCGCCCAACCGACTGAGCCACCCAGGCGCCCCAGAAATAAAATGTTTAGAGTAAGATCAGACACCCTGTCTCCACGACCCCTCCCCACCCCCACACATCAACCAAGTTGTCCTGATTTTCAGAGTCTATTAAAATTAACAAAATGTTAAGTTACGAAAGAAAGAAAGAAAGAGAGAGAGAGAGAGAGAGAGAGAGAGAGAGAGAAAGAAAGAAAGAAAGAAAGAAAGAAAGAAAGAAAGAAAGAAAGAAAGAAGAGGTGCTGTTGTGTTGCATCGCCGTTGGATGACCGTGGGGTGCCCGTCTGTGAGCGTGTTTGCGTGTGCTCTGTGGGTGAGTCTCCAGATGGGCCCATTTCTCGGGGTGCTTGGAGAACGTGGCAGGTACTTCATCCCTCTTGGAGAGGTAGAGCTCTTGCTGTGATGCAGGACAGGATGGGGGGGGGGGCGAGGGCACCGGAGAACGAAAAAGAGACAGGAAGGGGGTGAGCCAGGGCCCGCTTCAGTGGGGTCCCCACCACCTCCCCCCCCCCCCCCCCGGGGGGCAAGAACCGAACTGTTTATCCCCACATCCCGGCAGCAGCAGAAAAGCCAGGGGTGTTTTTGGGACTCAGCTGCCAAAGTTTCTTGAAACAGCTCTGCTCCAAGGCATATGCTGGGCTCACTTCTGAGGGAAATTTCCTTTTTGGGGAAGTTGAAGCAAAGGAATTTCCTGTGTGGGCAGACAGAGCTTCCTGACTTGAAGGCTTCTTGGAAGGGAAACAGTTTCATAATGAAATGACAAATTAAAGACATACCAGCCGGGTTCACTTCAAAACAGCTATTGAGAGTACAGGCAAAGCCCTATTATACTCCCTCACAGAACAAAAATAAATCCCATCCTGACAGGTTTCTGTATGCTGGATTATATCCGTCCCCCCCGCACCTTCCTTCACAGCCCCTGTTCCTCTCCCTTCCTCCCACCCCCGCCATTAGCCGCCGCCATCTCTATCTTTAACCGCTCCCGGGAGCAGCCGGCAAGGAGGCTTGGAGCATCTCTGGCCGCCTCGCTCGGTGGCTTCGCCCGTCCCTGACCTACATGGAGGCCTCGTAGGTCACGTCACAGCCCCCGTGCTGCTAAGACTCCCAGAAGCGACCTCTTTCCTTCCCCCTCTGACACAAACCATGATTGAAGATGGCTTTAGCGACAGGGTAAGGAAAAAGTGTAGCCATCTCCCTCGGGCTGGCCTTTAAAACCTTGTACGCAGTACGTGTCAGTGCTGTTCTGGTCTCGGGAGCTGGGGTCTGAGGTCTTTGCTTTGTGGAAGGGAATAAGGGTCCGGGTGGGGCAGAGGATGTTCGTACCTGAACATAACAATCTTCTACGGTTCGGTCAGCCCACGTGTTTTAAGTTGACGCAAAGACGCCTTATGGAGTACCTCTCTTTTTTCCAGTGGAAAAGACCAGGAGGAAGACTGATGGCAGCATCGTTTGCGGGTCAGAATTCATTAGTCTTAGGCCAATGAAGGGAAGTGGTGCAGGTTTTGGAAGCAGATGTCTGAGTTCAAATGCCAGCTCCAGCCGTGTGCGACCAGCAGGATAGACCTTGGACGAGTCATTACACTTCTGGCCTCAGTTTCCTTATCTCTGAAATGGGTACAGCAGAACCTTTTCTACACTGTTGTGAGGAAATGAGAATGGGATTTCAAAAACACTTTGTAAACTCCTCCAAAGACTTTTCGAAATGGCACCTGCTACTTAGCCATGGTTGGGATCTTTTGGGATTGAAATGCAGGATTGGGTTGAAAGAGCAAACTTGGAGAATTTGTAGATCAATTTGGCAAGTATTTATGAGAGATTTTTCTGCGAGTGCAGCATGCTTGGGCTCTGTGGGGAGAAACAAATGAAGTACGAAGTTTAAAGCAGCCGCAGGAAGAATCTTGGACTTGGGGTCAGGAGGCCAAGGTTCAACCCTGGCTGTCACTCAGTAGCTCTGTGGCTTGGGGTGAACTATGTAACCTTGATGAGTCTCCGTTGTTTGTTTTTAAAATTGGGGGAAATAGACTCTATGACTTTATTTATTTTTTTTTTTTTTAATTTTTTTTTTTTTCAACGTTTTTTATTTTTTATTTTTGGATAGAGAGAGACAGAGCATGAACGGGGGAGGGGCAGAGAGAGAGAGGGAGACACAGAATCGGAAACAGGCTCCAGGCTCCGAGCCATCAGCCCAGAGCCTGACGCGGGGCTCGAACTCACGGACCGCGAGATCGTGACCTGGCTGAAGTCGGACGCTTAACCGACTGCGCCACCCAGGCGCCCCTAGACTCTATGACTTTAATAAGTTCTGTCCAATTCTGACATTGTATAATCGATTTTAAGAGGTCTCTGCCTTTTGCAGTTGTTTATAGGATTTATTCTAAAGCGCAAGGAAGAACTCTTCACTGTGTAACAGCCTGTCTGATGAAGAAACTTGCATCATAATTTTTTATTAATAGATCTGATATACACAGGAAAAAATGAGTGCTTGCTAGATAGGTCAGCTATAGCCATTCGGTTTGGGGTGTTTCTGAGTGAATGCTGACTCAAAAATAAGTAGGATCGTGGGTTGAACATGGCACTTTCCCTAAGATAACTTGTCTCGGGATTTTGGTTTACCTTCTCTCAACTGCGCCAGGGGATTCCCAGCATGTTTCCAAATGGTTGTTCGTCGAAGCCATCCCCATGATGGACATCCCTTGCCCAAATAGGCTTCTAGGATAGAGGCCACCATGTTGACTGGTCCTGACATCAGGTTTTAGCATGAGCTGGTATGTCATTTTTAGGCCCGCCACATTATTCTCCTTCTCATTTCAGTTTGTATGAGTAAAGGTCTCTTACTGACTTTGCCTCAAAGCGTGTTTTCTCAGCACCCGTGTCGATTTGAGAAAACCGAGGCACTGGAAAAATTAGATAACCACGTATAAAATCACAGTTGCAAAATGGTGACAAGCCAAGCGTTGCGTAAAAAGAGCTGTCATTTATTGGGTGTGTGTTCCAGTGTTCTAATACATTGTCTCATTAATTTTTTTCTCCCAACAAGTCTGAGAGGTAGGCGATATTATCTTTACAGATACAGAAACTAGGGCTTTGAAATGTTAAGTAATTTGCTCCCGGCCACAGAACTGGTTGGTGGTTGAGCCAGAATATGAACACAGGTCTGTCTGTTCCAGAACCTCCATTCTTTACCCCTTCATTGCGTCTCCTCTGTGTAGTCAGTTGTTTTAAATTGACCTCAGTGCTTAGAAGTAAGTCACACCTGTCTCAGGCCCCTGAAAGGAAACAGCACTAACCTCATAGTCTTGTCGTGGCAGACTCTTGTAACGGCAGAAAAGCCTGAGGAAAATAATACACCTGGGTAATAAACTGAGCAAACAACCCTGCCTCTCACCTCTGTCTGGAAGAGAGCCCGTACTGGCCAGCTCTGGCCACACCTTATGCATCAGGACAGAAATCTGCTGTCCGTTTTTCAGATAGGCAAGGAAAGTGCCTGGTGCCAGACTGCATCCTTTTCCTTGTGCAATTCCTTGCAAGGGCTGTTTGTGGCTTCCCCGGGCTCGTTGTGAAGAGGATTCAAATCTTGTTCTACTCGACAGGCATTGATTGAAGAACCACCGTGCTCAGTGCTAGGGACACAAAGAGGCGCAAGGTAGGGACTCAGTCTTAGAAAGCAGAAATTGGGATAGTCATTCAACAAAACCAGTATTTACTGAGAATCCACAGTGCCCAGTAGAACAGTAATTGCAAGAGATAAATATCTAAAACACTCACAAGGATATGTTTTACATCTCCACAGAAAGTATGTGTCGTCGTCGTTGTTGTTTTTCTTGATTTCTGTTCGGTTTTCTTAACTTTCCTCTGTGCAAGTAAACTTCCAGGGTATGTCCTCTTGTTTAAGTCCAGAGCTTTATTAGTTTTCATTTCTTGGACTATCGTGTAAACAGCTCAGGAACTTCTCCTCTTCACCTCATTTTTCTCCCCCCAAAGAAGATGGATTTTTTTTCCATTGAAAATTATTTTTCAATGAAGTCTAAAATATGTTTTAAACCCACTTCCGTTTAAAACACAGATATCATCCAGGAGAAAATCTGAGGGCAAAAAAAAAAAAGGGGGGGGGAGGATTTTGATTGCGCCTAATTAGACTCAAAGTACTAAGTTATTCTCTGGCGTATGTAGCAAAAACACTAGGTGGGTGTTGTTTTGAGTTCATAGTGAGGGGAGAAATGGGGTCATCACTCCTGCGGAGAGAAAGGTAATCTCTGATTTCAGTCTTTCATTGGCCTCCGGCAGCCGGTGGGGTCTTCCGAAACAAATTCTTTTTCTTCGTTACTCAGTATATTCCCCATTTAGGCTTGAAGCGGGAAACCCGAAAGTTGAAATGCTGTGACCACCTCTACACTGTCACATGCCCTTGCTCTCCTCTGGTGAGGAAGTGGGGGAGATGTGGAAGAGGTGGCCTCATCACTCGCTTTGTTTGGAAGTGAGAAGCGGCGAGGGGAGGATTGGAGGAAGACGCGGGCACTCGCGGCACCGCAGGCCTGCGACGCCCTGGCCATTCCTCTTCCCTGGCACTCACAGGCAGCTTTGCGAGGCAGGAGTACGTGAGGAGGAAGATCCTATTAGCAGAGGAGCTGCAGGAACTGAAGAGATGCCGAAGGGAGCCAGGTGACTGACAGGTAGATGAAATCCAACATCCTTTCCGCTCAAAGTTTTAAGAAGAGAAGTGGCCACGAGTAAGCTTGAGTTCTGTCCCCTTCCTGATACTCACTGCTCCTCAGACCCAGGTGAGGACGATCTACTACACGTAAGCAAGCAGATGTGGGGAAAAGAGCAAAACCCACTGAGCCATGAGATCCCTAGGACCCTCCCCCTGCCCCCAGGCCTTGGATGTTGGGGGTTGACAGCGGCTTCCTGTGCACTGTACCATGGAGACCACAGGTTACGGAGGCAGTGGCCCAGCTTATGCTCTGGGTGTGCAGAGAAGGGAAGCTCCGCCTCCTTTGTTCGCATCCTCCTTGTTGGATGCTGGGGTAGCCTCTGCCCCTCTTACAGGACAACTCTAGGTCTCTGTGTGATCCTGGCCCAGCCTGAAGCCTGAGGCTTCTGAACACAAACATCCTAGTGCTGGCCTTCCTTGCATGACGCCCAGGAATCCCTAGTGGGGAAAGCCATGCCTCACCACTGTCAACCTAATGATAGACCAAGACCCCTCTTCCCTCCACCTGCCCTCCTGATAATCTTAAGATTTAGGGGAAACTAAAATAGACCTTCCTCTAGACCGACACTGCCGTTTCACATACAAATGTAGCTCTCTTTCACCCTGGAGAAAGACAGCCTTTTCGACTTCTCTGCACCTCCCGGATGGTCCAGCAGATTTGCATGAGACCCAGAGTGACACTGACGTGCTTTAACTGATGAGCGACATCAAGCCTGTTTGTCTCTGCCGTTAGAGACTGATTTGACCCCCCACCTATAGGAACTCTAGTTTCTGAGAATGTGGCAAGGCTTTGTAGGGATCGACCCCAACCAATGCTTTCACACTTCACAATCTGAGTAATGAGCCGGATACTCCTCACGTTTTACTTTTGGTTCTTTGTCAAATAAGGTAGTAACAGAGTCCCTAACTGTAACATAGGGAGCCGTCGCTACATGTGAACTTCGTGGCTCTAAAATCTTGAGATACCGCTTCCTTACCTCCTTCCTTGTCAACGAGTGTTTAGATTTTTAATGACATTTCAAAGTCAATCTCCAAACACTTTAGAGGTCAATCCTAGCGGAGACGAACTTTAAACTGGTGGGAGTAGGGTGCAGAGCAATCCCTCTGGGAGTCAGAATGAGATACTTGTGTGTCTGGACTGGTAGCAGGTTTTTATGTTACCAGAGTGATCTCCATGGTAACAGATCAACATGGTACCAGTGACAGCTTTACACTCCAGGCTTTAGGTTCCCATGAGAAAGTGGATTCTTAACAACAAATAGGGGAGCAGAAACGAAGGAATATGGATGTACGCTCCCCTTTCTTGTAGAGTTCTGGTCATGAAGTTTCTGTTCATACAACCAGTGACATGTCCTCTTTAACCCCCTGGGTTCCTCTGTCAACCAAGACTCTTCAGAGGATGTGCAATGTGCTCTTGAATTTCAACTGAACTCATACCAGGTTTAAATAGGCTTGGGTAGCAAAGAACCGTATTGGAGTGGAACAAGAATGAGACTTGGAGTCAGGAAACCTGGCCGTCAGACCCAGCTTTTGTACTGTCTTGAAGGTCCTTACTTGCCACATTCTTAGATTCTCCCCAGTTATGATAGTCAATCATCCAGTTATATGGAAAGCCCCTGGTGTGATTCATTGGCGGTAAAAATGGTAGCCAGTTAAATAGAGGACAGTCTGCCATCTCCATCCCCATCAAAGGTATGATACTGTTGTGATCATGTGGATGCAAACGTTCAGACACCTAAAAAGTAGAAGGTAGGAGTCCTCTCTATTAAAGATTAATCTCTGAACTTAATGACCAAAATCTGGAGGCTGGATAGCCAGCAGAAGAGTTCGTTTTCTGGAGTGTTGGTTACAAAAGGTTATTAATTTGGAGAATCAGCACTCGTTTATCTTAAACCACAAGAGAACATTTGTGAATTCAGGGGAACAATTATGTAATTTGGTAATTTCATGAGCCTCTTCCCTGGGGAATCTTATGACTCAACGATCAAAGGTGTCAGAGTAGAGAAGACAGCTTTCCATGGTCACATCTGTGCCCGTGGCGGGGCTTAGGTACACTCTGACGTGAGATTCTTTGTGGCTGAGACCTCGGACTGATTGGTGATGGGTGGTTTGGGTAATGGTTTCTGTTGTATACATTTAAAGGGGACTAGTCTTCCCCCCAAAAGGGAAGTTTCTTTTCTAAGGAATTTATTCCTAGGGTTGTGGGGGAGTTAAACCCACTGTGCATCAAGGAAGTAACTGATTGCGTATTTCGTATAAAAGGCAACTATGAACTTGATATTGACTAAAGCAAACCAGCAGCTTCTTTCTACCACCTGGTTAGAACGTTTCTTTACTATACTTTGCAAGATGATAAAGGACAACCAAGGTGCCTGGGTGGCTCAATCGGTTAAGCATCTGATTCTTGATCTTGGCTCAGGTCATGATCTTGTGGATCAAGCCCCAAGTCGGGCCCTGAACTGAGAGCAACAGAGCCTGCTTGGGATTCTCTCCCTCTCCCTCTCTCTCTGCCCTCCCCCACTCATACTCACGCGCGTGCACAGACAGTCTCTCTCAAAATAAATAAACGTAAATAAAAAAGGACAAGTAATAATGGTAGTGCTAAGCTTCTCTTGCAATTCTCTGTGGTCTATCTCTAACCAACGAAAGTCTAAAGATTTTTATTTTAGGATCATAATGTTGGAAGATCTTTAGATTGCCCATATCATAATGCCACTTCTAAGACTGGTTTTAAGGTTTCTGATCATGATTTAAGTATGAAAAGTCTTGATCTTATTTCCTTTGTCATTTCTAGGTCTTTTTTAAAAAAAATTTTTAAATGTTTATTCATTTTTTGAGAGAGAGAGAGAGAGAGAGAGCACAGCAGGGGAGGGGCAGAGAGAGAGAGGGAGACACAGAATCCGAAGCAGGCTCCAGGCTCTGAGCTGTCATCACAGAGCCCGATGTGGGGCTCGAACCCACGAATGATGGGATTATGACCTGAGCTGAAGTTGGATGCTTAACCTACTGAGCCACCCAGGTGCCCTTGTCATTTCTAGGTCTTAAATTTACTTTGTTGACATAAAAAGAATTTTTGTTTAGCTCAGCAAAAGTTAAAAGAGCAGTATATATCTTTTTTTTTTTTTTTTTAGTTTTTTAATAAAGATTTTTTGCCTGAGAATCAACAGTGTTGGGACTGTTTCAGTTGAAAATGGAAATGTTCTTGAAGTTATATCAACATGGACAGGACAGTGAGCTAGAATTTTAGAGCTTGGTTTCCTGACTGTGCAGTTTTGGTTCTAGAACATTAGCATTGTCTGAGTTCAAATGTAAATGGACATTGTTTTGTTGTTATCTGCTGGTTTAAATTTTCATTCGGCTTGTAACGAAGAGATAATTGATCGCCCTGAACGCTTTGAAAGGAGACTAGACAAGGC
The DNA here is from genome assembly GCF_028018385.1 of Neofelis nebulosa. Taxonomy (NCBI): domain Eukaryota; kingdom Metazoa; phylum Chordata; class Mammalia; order Carnivora; family Felidae; genus Neofelis; species Neofelis nebulosa. Next base: position 96,879,023 of record NC_080789.1, on the reverse strand, counting down.
TCAGTCCCACTGAGCTGGTATCCAAAGCAACTTTTCTCATGCTCTGGCTTGTAGCACTTTCAGAAATAAGGTTTTAGGAGAAGGAGGGCATTTGAGGAAAACAGAGCATATTTATAAGGAGAGCATACTTCATTCCCTTCAAAACACAAACAAATGAATAAACTGGGGGAAAAAAAAAGAAACAAAACACCGATCCGAATCCCAGGAGTGGGAAGGGAACCCACCCTGTGGCTTCCGTTGCAGACACTACTGTTGCTGGGGGTGCAGCAGGATGCCTTTGACCCGAAAGTCGGGGAGAGGGAACATGGCCTGCGTGCTGCCGTGCCCTTGGGTGACCAAGGCTGCTGGTGCAGCCGCAGAGAAACGAGATAGCGTGGGGAGAACGGGGACACACGGTGTGTCATGGGAAGGAGGGCAGACCTGGAGCCCAGACAGCTGAGGGCAAGGGACTGTTGGGGCAGGACCCCAGCCGCAAGGCCGATGGAGAAGTTGGCCGATCTCAGAGATCTCAGAAAGGAGAGGTGTTTTGTTTGTTTTGCTTTTGCTTTTAGTGGAAGAGGGAGTTGAATGAGGAAGGAGGGTGGGAAGCTTCAGGGCAGTTTCGTGTCCAGGGTTGAGAGATATTCCTCCTGGTAGCAGAATGCCCGGCTTTCATCTTGTCCTGCATTGTGGCCCCACTGCCTGGGGAACTCCATCAACAACCCACGTCTTAACCACCTAGGAGAGTTTACAAATGGGGCATGGGGCCTTGTGCAGACAGACCTCCAAGAGTCAGGCACTAGGTTTGGGCCAGCTTGTGGACTCTCCTTTGTATCACTGCAGTGCCCTGTCCATCTGCTTGCTCCAAGCCCTGCAGGCATGTGAAATGGCAGGGTCATTCTGTACCTTAGAATGTGTGTCCCCGGGTCACATTTATCCCTGGAACACATTTTTCCCCCTCGTGGTAAAGAATTAAATGTAAACAGGGGCGCCTGGGTGGCTCAGTCGGTTAAGCGTCCAACTTCGGCTCAGGTCATGATCTCGTGGTTCACGAGTTTGAGCCCTGCGTTGCACTCTGTGCTGACAGCTCAGAGCCTGGAGCCTGCTTCAGACTCTGTTTCCCTCTCTCTCTCTCTTTCTGCCCGCCACCCCCCCCTCACTTTCAAGAATAAACATTAAAAAAAAATTTGTATAAAAAGTTAAATGTAAACAAATGGTGTTCAGCTGTCCCCTTAGCTCATAAAAACCCATATATAACTCATATTCTGTCTGAAATATAGTACAGGTAGACCTGTTTCTACTAACCACCTTTTCTAGCCTAATAATTAATCTGGCAAAATGCATGTAGATTCCAACTGTGGTTCAGCAAGGAGGAGCGCATCATAACCACTGCCCTGCCTCTTGAAGGAACTTGGGAGAAAATGAACAACTGGTAACTTGTTAGCTAGCCTCTGAATGAGGGAGAGTGCTGTTTTAGACAGGCCCCAGGAATTCTGAATGATGCGGGAGAGGACTGTGGCCCCATGGGGGCAGGCTAGGGAATTATCCATCCCTCTTCCTCTGAATGGGTCACAACGGAGTGTCTCATCAGGAGCTGTGTGTAAAAAACATGACCTCTGCAGATTTGGGCATGGCTACATGCCTTCGCTGCGTGCTGTATCTTTAATTCCTATCCAGGCGCAGTCTCAACCTTGCATAACATCTTGTAGCAGAGGGCAATTTGTTTTCTCCAGTCAAATCTATGATTTGAGAATGTGGCTGTTAATGATTGAGAGTACAGGCAAACGTGGGGGTCCAGAAGGGTAAAGCTGATTCCCGGGACCGTAAACTTGGGACTCTGAACTGTGGATGGTGGCTACAAAAGTCCTGGCTAAGGCAGGGAGGCTGATAGTGGGGGGCAGTCTCCTTCACTGGGAGACTCCAGGTTCTAATCCTGGAAAGTTAATTGTGGAAGAAAACGTAGCCAGTCACAACAAACAATTGCCAGACTTATTTTGTGGCAGGCCCTGTGATGAGTGCTGGAGTTACACGTCGAATAAAATACAGATACTCCTCTTTATGACTTACTAAAATGTTTTTATGTGAGTTTGTATTCGCTTTTCCAGCAAATATGAACTGAGCAGCCATCATGTGCCAGGCGGATGCTAGACAATGTGGAAACTTCAGTGAACAGGAGCAGACATGTTGTCCTGTTAATTTGTAGAATTTACACTCCAGAGGGGTCTCTACCCACCCCATCAAAATATGTACAGAAGACACTGTCACTGCCCTACTTCTGAGTCTGTGCTCAGGTCACTCCCTGAGTTGAGTCTTTCCACATTTATAAATATCCCTTTTGTGGGAGCCACTGAAAAGGACAGAGGAACCTGATAAGCCAGGCAGGCGGAGCACCCAAGCAGTGGTTTGTGAACAGTTAGTGGGGCAGCCAGAGTTCCCTGCACCAAGCATTATGTTTTATGTGTGCACATCAGCGTGTTACTGATTGCTTCCTTGTGCTGATCTGTTTTTATTTCCTGTAGTTCTTCAGGTCTGTCCAAGCCAGTATGATCTATCTTCTACTAATGTTTCTGGAGTTCTAGGGAGCTGTTTAATGCACTTTCTTCTGCATCTGCCACAGCATCAGGCCCCACGCCCACTAACCATGCTTGATGGTGATGCCCAGAGATGATGGTTATTACCAGCCCTGGGTTTGGAAGCCAGTCTACCAGTGATGGAACCGTCAAGGCTCAGCCTAGGAGCTCATAGTCACGTGGGAGAAGGAGCTCAGGACCACGTGCAGGAAGCTATGGGGTGATGGAAATTGATTTCAGGTACTGAGGTAAATCTCCAGTGAGGTGAAGACAAACAGGTCAGGACAAAGCCCTTATGTCTGTCATAGCAGCACTACAGAGTCCCAGGGTGGGGACCTGACTTCTCCTTTAGACTGAGCATTGAAATTAACTCACCAAAGAACAAATACTGGAAGTATGTACTTGAAATGATAACATACAAGATTTTGGTTTTTTAGCTGGCAGATTTTTTTTTTTAATGCTAATTCTCAATTCAGACTAGTTCGTGGGGGGGAGCCGGGCCCATGTATTCATGCTTGGCACAGGTAGGCATAACAGATTAGCAACAGTAGCTCACGCAAGAGGCATGTATGTGTAAGTGACATGAAAAAACACCAACAGGGGCACCTGGGTGGCTCAGGCAGTTGAGCGTCCGACTTCGGCTCAGGTCATGATCTTGCGGTTTGTGAGTTCGAGCCCCGCGTCGGGTTCTGTGCTGACAGCTCGGAGTCTGGAGCCTTCTTTGGATTCTGTATACCCCCCTCTTTGCCCCTCCCCCACTCGTGCTCTGTCTCGCTCTCTCCAAAATAAATAAATGTTAAAAAAAAAAAACAACCACCAACAGCGACCTGAGAACAAAAACGCAATCTGCTGAGCATACCCTTTGGCAAATGTGGGTTAAGATCCTTAAAACAGTTTAACTCCTCAGCTCGGTAACCTCTTCTCTAAAAATCCATCACCAGGAAACAGTCTCAGATGCCGACAGTGGGTCTTACACACGGATGTACGGGCAACAAGACATCAGTTCAATGAGTTAGGGAAGGTCATTACACCAGAATATTATGCAGCAGTTAAAAATCACGTTTTTGAAATGTTCATCTCATATAATTGCAAAGGAAGGATACACATCTCTGTCCTCAAAATAATCCCATTTAAAAAAATCCATTATGGGGCGCATGGGTGGCTCAGTTGGTTAAGCGGCCGACTTCGGCTCAGGTCATGATCTCGCAGTCCGTGAGTTCGAGCCCCGCGTCAGGCCCTGTGCTGACGGCTCAGAGCCTGGAGCCTGTTTCAGATTCTGTGTCTCCCTCTCTCTGACCCTCCCCCGTTCATGCTCTGTCTCTCTCTGTCTCAAAAATAAATAAACGTTAAAAAAAATTTTTTTTTAAAAATCCATTAAAATAGACCAGAAGGAAATGCAGGAAAATAGTTCTTGTGGTTATTTCTAGGTGAAAGGACTACGGGTAGAGGGTTTTTTTTCCCTCTTTCTCTACTGTAATTTTTTTCTAGCATTGTCTAGGATTATTTTTGTCTTAACGAAATCATGATCACATCCGTCCCCAGCTGGCCACTTTGCACCTAGATTCATTGTGTTAAACTGCAAGCAAAGAACTAGCATTAAAGAATGTTATTTAATTAAAGTGCTTTCCATTGTCCCCTTCCCCCTACCCTTAAAACCCCTCACGACCTTCCCACTGCACCTAGGACAAATGCAGCAGCCTGCAGGGTCCCGCACACCCTGGGTCCCACTCACCTCTGCAGCTTTATCTTGTATACTCACCTCCTTGCTCTCTGCTTTCCAGCCGTACGGGGCCTTTTTCAGTTTTCTGTACAGATCGCCTTCTCTCTCTTCCTTCTGGCTGCAACACTCTTCTCTAGGCTGAGCCCTTCCGCCCGTACCGCCCCCACCCCCCTAATTCAGCAAGATAAATTCAATACAATTCCAACTCATCCTTTAGACCTCTGCCGAAGTCACTTAAGCCTGAGGACTCACCAGCGCCCCCAGTGTACTTCCAACAGGCTCTCCACTTCCCTTCTTACAACATGGGTTCCCACCCTGTCCTTAAGCCTAAACCACACGCTGTAGAGGGCTGGGACCGTGCCATCTAGATCACTACTGCGTTCCCCCAGAATGCAGCACAGGGTTGAGCTGACCATAGAGGGCTCTGAAGTATCGGTGAGTGGGTGAATCTCATCTAACTAGACTGAAACTTCTGTTCTCAGGGCAGGCTGTGCTGATTGTCAAAAATGCCCTATGTGTGGGGCGCCTGGGTGGCGCAGTCGGTTAAGCGTCCGGCTTCAGCCAGGTCACGATCTCGCGGTCCGTGGGTTCGAGCCCCGTGTCGGGCTCTGGGCTGATGGCTCGGAGCCTGGAGCCTGTTTCCGATTCTGTGTCACCCTCTCTCTCTGCCCCTCCCCCGTTCATGCTCTGTCTCTCTCTGTCCCAAAAATAAATAAAAAACGTTGAAAAAAAAATTAAAAAAAAAAAAATGCCCTATGTGCCCGAACGTCACAAAGTCTCATTTTTCTCATCCCTGAAAGGAGGCTCCCAGTACCTATAGCACACTGTTGTGTTGCATGAGTTGTTGCTTATGAAGTGCCTATTAGAGCGTGTGGCACACGGCAGGTACTTAGCAAACGATGCTGTCTTCCTGGGCCGCCCCCGGTGCCTGTTTACACAGCCAGGCCTGGCATACACCTGTTGTTTTTGTTTTTTTTAAGCTTATTTATTTATTTAGAGACGGAGACAGTGTGAGTAGGGGAGGGGCAGAAACAGAAGGAGACAGAAAATCCCAAGCACTGCCCTGATGCGGGGCTCGATCCCACCAACCGTGAGAGCATGACCTGAGCTGAGATCAAGAGTCGGACGCTTAACTGACTGAGCCATCCAGGCGACCCAGCATAGAGCTGTTTTTAATGTGACCTTATCTGCTGTAAGTCACTCGAGGAGGGGTTTCCCCAGAAGAAACTTTTTTTTTTCCCCTCCCTAGACGATGATCGTTAGTACTCCTCATCAGCTCTAAGGCAGAGTCAGTTTTCTGGGCCCCAGCACAGCGCCAGACTCGCGATGTGGATGTGTGCCAAATTGACCAGGACCAGGCTGAGGCACCGAGTGAAACCTGTGTGTCCATCGGCTGCCTTCTTCTTGTGGATGCAAATCCCTCTGAACTCTGCCTGAAATCGTTTGCCCAGTTGGAAGAGTAGAAAGAGAACTTCCCTGACGGGTCAAAGAGTTCTTATTTTTCCTTTCTAAACACCACTCTTCTTTCAGACACCATTAAACTAGCCCAGTTGTCGATCCTGAGCTTCAACTGTGTGGTTATGAAAGCCGAGTTCTTTCTCTGAGGTCAGAGCCCTGGGTGTGGGTGATCTCAGGTAAAAGGTCTCAGGGATTCAGACATGTCATTCTTTTGTATAACTGACTTTTCAAGTACTCCAGTCCTGAGACTGTCCCCTTATTGTAGCTTCTCGAACGTTGTCACACTGTCAGACTTGGGCTGGTGGGGTTTTTTTCCTCCCAAACAACCAAAATCAGATTCATTTTGGAAGCAGATACTAGTATGGCTGTTGTTCTTCCTATGTCTGGACCCTGAAGAATTCAGAACTAGATTCGGTACTTTGCCGTGTATTCTCACAGGTTAGGTTTTTCGAGCGAACACGAAACTTGGACCTAGTGGCTTCCGTATGCATGCACACCGCCACCTGTGTTTATGTGTGTGTGCTTTCTAGAATAAGACCTCCTTTAAAACTCAACCTCCCATCATTTGAGAACTGATTTGCTATTTTATAGCTTGTCCTTTTTACGGCTCTTGGAGAATCACTGCACCAAATATATTTGGCAGGAACTTAGCACGCAAGCCCTCCCTCAGAACTTGCTACCAAATTTGCTGAGTTCCCTTCTTAAAAACTTGAGATTCCTCTAACTTTTTCCTGTGATGTGCTCATTTTTGATCTAAAACTGTAGTTGAAAGCCTGTCTCGGTAATCATTCACATCAAGAAAAGAACGAATTTCTCAAAAAAGAAGTCAGGTGCTAAAAATAACCTCCACGCTAAGACCCACTTACTTTTCTACCTAGGGAATCAAGACAGAAACATTTCTAGGCTAGAAATGGCATAGTTCAAGTGATGCAACCATTTAGCTGCCTACTATTTTTTTTTCTTTTCTGCCAGAAGGAAAATATATAATGTAATGTAGAAAAATTTCCCCTGAGTTGTTAAAATAATCACTGAAATAACCTCTGGTGCTTAGTACGATACCCTGAAATCTTGGATCTTCAGAATCGTTCGTTTCTGAGGTTTTCCGGACAGCCAGGTTTTCACTCAAAAATTGGTTGGTAGAGCGATTGCTGCTATTACAATTGCATACATTATGAGAATCCTTTGTGGAGGTAAAAAGTGTAAAGAAAATTGCTGAGAAGTGACCAGTGACTCCCTTCTGTGTTTGTCTAGTGGGCTGTGTAATTAAATGAGTGGGTCAAGTCTGTCTGAAGTAAAGTATTATGCAATATCAAATAAATGACATGACTTTTAAAAAGGTTGTGCACGTAATTTTTTTCTTCTGTGACTATAGCATTACAAATGTTCTACCTTTAGCCTTCCCTGCTTTCTGTTACACGGATGCCAAAAAACAATAGGGTTAATTAGGACTCATTCTTTTTTTTCTCTTCCTAGCACAGAGGAGGCTTTCAATATGTGCCGAATGAATGAACCAGTCTGTGAGTCATAATTTATCACATCGCTGATTAATAGAAGCACAATTGTTATCTTCTCTAATAGATGTAGCTGACTTTTTTTAAGTTGAGATTATCTCAATGGCTGGGATGCCAGCATTTTAGAAAAATCGTGGGTTTATGTTGGAAGTAGTTTTTAGGGTCAGTATCCTTTTTACTGCATCAGGACAAGAGCAGATATTTAGCAGACTCATTCTGTGATGGAACACTGTTAGAAGTGTGTCAATTCTTACATGCAAGTAACAAGTTCTGTTATTTATAACAATATATATGTTATATATAACTTAGTTATGTATGTATATGTATACATACATATGTAAGTTATGTATAACTTAGAAAAAGGTCTCATTGGAAAGATATTAGATAATTCATGGGCTCAATTAAGAAAAAAAAAAAGCAGGGGCGCCTGGGTGGCTCAGGCGTGAAGCGTGAGTTAAGCGGAAGTGTCCGACTCTTGATTTTGGCTCAGGTCACGATCTCACGGTTCCTGGGATGGAGCCCTGTGTCGGGCTCTGTGCTGATAGCATGGAGTGGGCTTGGGAGTCTCTCTCTCCCTCTGTCTCTGCCGCTCTCCTGCTCACGCACGCATATTCTCTCCCTCTCTCTCTCTCTCTCTCTCTCTCTCTCTCTCTCTCTCTCTCAAATAAACATCAAAAAACAAATAAAAGCAGACCCCAAGGCTTTCTCGGGCCAGAGCTGAGCCAAGGTCCTACCACAGGGACAGTGCTCCCTGAATGCCTCCGCTGTGTGGCTGCCAGTGGACACACATCTTATGAAGCTGATGCCCCTGCCATGAATAGCACCCCAACATCCCTGGGGAAGTGGTCACTCCCTTAAGATTCAAAAACTGGAACAGGTGCATCTGATGGGCCCGGCTTCTGATCCAGAGAACAGGTGAGAAAGCCTGCCAATCCTGGGAGTCCCCCAGCAGAAGAGGTATGGGGATACTGAGCAGAAAAAAATCTGGAAGTCTAGCATCAGATTGTAAGCTATTGCACAGCACCGTGTTTCACCTTGTTTTCGTGTCCTGCTTTATTCGTGGCAAAGTTAAGTGGTTCCACATTTGCGTTGCCCAGGTCAGCACACAGAATGTCAGTGGCTTGTTTTCCTTGTCATCTTTGTTCCTCGTTCACGTATGAGGCTTTAGCGAGTTGTGTGCAATGAATTTTTTTGTTTGTTTGTTTCTAAATTCTGTTAGCCTGCTGAGAAGCCTGCCTGTGCAGTGAAACAGTAGCTAAGCCCTACTCCAAGAAAACAATGGGACCAGCTTTTAACATGGGCAGCATCCAGCTCTTGGGAAGTATTTTATTTCCTTTTTAAAAAATTGCTTTTAATAATATCTGATACATATCAATGAGTCTAAGAGCTGTAAAGGCCCTCAGAGATGATATTTTTTGACTTGTCACCCAAGTCATGAATGTCTCAGCGGCATCCCAGATACAGCAGGACGTTGACCTTCTGCTTGGATATGGTCAGTGAGGAGCATATCACTGCCCCCTTTTCCATCCCATTTTTGGATGTGTCTGGATAGGATAAGACTCCTCTGAAATTCACTTCATTGTCACTTTGCCCTTTGGTTCTAGTTTTGTCATGTGGGACCAAACGGGACATGTTCCTTCTGCATTAATTCTAGAGACAAACTAAACTTTGGAGTCAGGTATGGATTTGACTCCCACCTTTGCCATTACCAGCTGGTCGAATTTTAGAATCACTGTATCATCTTTTTTGAACTGCTTTTCCTCATTGGTAAAATGAGAAATAACAGCTCCTTGGCAGGGATTAAGATATAATGGAGAATACGTTACAATATGCCTGGCCAGTAGTATAGTTCCTTAATCAATGCTGACTGTCATTTTTGTTATTAGTCATACATTTAAAGATGATTATCTTGTCCCTTCAGTCTTGTTTCCATGTTGGGCCTCTGCTCACCTGAGACGAATCCTCCTGGATAATTTACCATTCTGGTCTTCCTCCTGAGTGCCCTTCTGTCCCTGTTCTTCCAGTTTTATTAATATTTGTGTGAAAATGTGGTTGGGGCTCCTCGGTGGCTCAGTTGGTTAAGCATCCAACTTCAGCTCAGGTCTTGATGTCATGGTTTGTGAGTTCGAGCCCCGCTTCAGGCTCTGTGCCGACAGCTCAGAGCCTAGAGCCTGCTTCGGATTCTGCCTGTCTGTCTCTTTCTGTCTGTCTGTCTGTCTGTCTGTCTCTCTCTCTCTGCCCCTCCCCACTCATGCTCTGTCTCTCTCTGTCTCAAAAATAAACAAACACTGGGGCGCCTGGGTGGCGCAGTCGGTTAAGCGTCCGACTTCAGCCAGGTCACGATCTCGCGGTCCGTGAGTTCGAGCCCCGCGTCGGGCTCTGGGCTGATGGCCCAGAGCCTGGAGCCTGCTTCCGATTCTGTGTCTCCCTCTCTCTCTGCTCCTCCCCCGTTCATGCTCTGTCTCTCTCTCTCTGTCTCAAAAATAAATAAACGTTAAAAAAAAAAAAAAAAAAATTTAAAAAAATTTAAAAAAAAATAAACAAACACTAAAAAAATTTTTAGAAAACGTGTTCTGCACACCACCTGGGCTAAGGGGAACGGGAGTAGGACATCCGTTAGGCGTAAACGAATTGTTGACTAAATCAGTAGGCACTTCATCAGTGTGACATAAGGTGATAGCATTTTAGTATCGATGTCGTACTCAGGTTGACCATTTTTACTCAGACTGTGGCCAAAGTCAGAATTCTCCTCCCTTATGCTTCAGTGGATTTTTTTTAAGCTAAATGTGTGCCTTTACATTTAATCCTATTAAATTTCATTTAAGCTGGCTGAGGCAATTTGGATCTTATGTTCATCCCTCTTGAGAATCTCTTCTACTGTATGTCAAACAGCTTAGATGAGAAGTCCCTATAGGCCTTTATGTTAATTATTTGGAAGGACAGGATTGAATGGGACAGGATCAGTGAAGAAGCCCTGTGGCATACTACTCGAGAGTGTCTTCCAGGTAGGTACAGACTGATCTTTGTAATTTATAAGTATGTTGTGGTTATGTAGTGTTTTATGACATATAAATCTCTTTTTGTGTGCCATGCATTAGATATGCCATAAGTGACACATCATCATTTTTGCAAATGTGCACAATGGTACTACATTCCAATTTAACCCGTAAGAAAATGCAAACTGTCGGATTATTTGCTGAAGTCAAAGATGCACTCCTTGGCTCTCCTAGCAAATCTTTACTAACTACCCTCTTTCACTTTGCTTGTCTGCTCGTGATGAACCTAAAACCTTACAGTTAGGCTTTTGGAAAAGGTCTTCTTGGATCTGTGGCAGTAAACAGATGGTTAATCAATTTATATACTCTCCGTGCTTTTCAAAGAGAAAAAGGAGAGTTGTAGGTTTGCCAGGGATGAGTTTTTAAACCTGGCCACACAGCTAAAATATATCTGAAATCTACTGGGTGAGAGAGAGCGTCTTTTGTTCTTTTACCATAACAGTATGTATATGTGTATATTTGGATGTTTTCTTCCAGTGAACACTTATGACAATGGGTTGTGTATTTTATTTTTCATTTTAAAGTGGACTCTGTGGAACGTTCACTAATGTAATAGGAAGACAGAAGGATTGGGGCATCACTGGGAAATGCTTGGAATTAACCCATTATATGATGTTCATGGTAACAAGTTCAGAAGGATAGCTTTTCTCGCTTATGTGCTATTTCTCTCTAAATATCTTTTCAGAAAGTTCTCAAAAAGTAACTTGCAACTGTAAGGTCAAAAGACTATGCCACCTTGGTTTGTATGTGTATACAATTATATATAAGTTAGCCTCTGGGTGTTGACCCAAGAAATGCAATTCAATGATTTCTGTGTGTAAGAAAAATCTGGGAAGCGTACACATATGTAAACCAATGACTGCAGGTCTGTGACTGGCTGAAGGAGGAAGTGGGTGCTAGCTTTTGAGGGGCTCAGGGTATACCATCCTGATGAGTTCAGATTTCACCCTGAAGGTTGTAGGGTGGCTCAAGGGAATTTAAATAGGAAAGAGACGCGATCAGATTTACGTTTAAAAGTTTTCACAGGTAGCAACACAGAGGACGGGGTGAGGTAAAAAGCTGTTGCACTGATCCAGGTGAGAAAAAATACAAATCTAAACTAAGGCAGCGGCAGTGGGGATGGAGTGAACTGGAAATACGCAATTGACATTAAGTAGATTCATTGGGCAAGGGTTAGCGACAGATCAGATGAGAAGGTTGAGAGCAAGAAGCAGAAAAGATGGCTCTTTGTAAAGGGCCCATTATGTAGGGTGTCAAGATGAGAAGGAGGCGCCTGTGCAGAAGCACAGGAAGAAAGAGGAGGGAAATCCTGGACAGACCAAAGAAAGCGGATTTCGGGAAGGAGAGAATGATCCTGAACAACCAAGTACCGTGAGAGGTCAGAGAAGATGAGGACTAAGGGAGTCATCAGTGACTTGGCCAGAACAGTTTTTGAGGTGGGGAGAGGCCAGCGCCGACCTGACTGCTGTAAATTGAAGTGTGGAAAAAAGTGATGGTAGGTGTCCCTTTGGCTGACCGTGGATTAGAATAGATCAGAGAGGAGTGGGGGAGGGGCAGCCGTGGGTGAAGGGAGGGTTTCGTTTGTTCAGTGGCAGGTGTTCGTCCATGAAGAATTGCTGGTGAGAGTTGAGAGCTGAAAACAGAGGAGAAGTAAGGGGTGACTGAGGGAACTAGGTCTTGTAGAAATGGGAGAAAACGAGATACAAAATAAAAATGGAGGCGTTCCTTCGTGTTCAATAGGAGGATGGGTTCATTCCACTGAAACAAGAAGAAAGGCATGTAGAAAAATACAGCTGGATGAGGGCAGGCTGGAAGGTAATGAGAATTCCCCCACGGAATTCATTCCCGCCCCCCACCCCCCACCCTACAGAGAAGCCACACATGGAAGAGGTAGCAGTTAAAAGGCAACGGGAGAGTGGCCGAGTAAGCCAGAGATTGGTTGCTTGGCAAACTGGGGGACCTGGCATTGCCTCCCAGCAGGAGACGGGGCATCTGTGTTGGTATACAGGTCGGTCCGTCTGTGTGATTTTCCCCTGTGCTGGTCAGCACTGTGGTATAGCTGGGAAGAAAGGAGATGGCCAGATTCATTCTTTCTGAAAGTACGGAGCGCCTGCTGTATGTCAGGTACGTACGTTCCATATCATTGAGAGGCAGCAGCTAACAAAATAGAGGAGTGAGGAAGAAAGCCGTGCCGCTCTCTGGGTTAAATGTATTCCAAGCACGGAGAGCTGTGAAGGCCTTGAGGAGGAAGGGTGTACTAAAAAGGCACAGCGACGAAGCAAGCGTGTCTGAAATGATGTCTGTCTGGCAGGTGAGGGACACTCGGGTTTGGAAGGAGGGGTGGGAACAGAATTTGGGAAGACCCTTCAGGCCATTGTAAAGAGTTTGGCTTTTAATTTGCCAGTGAAAATTTTAAGCAGAGGACTGACATAGTCCGACTTTGATTTTTAAAGAATCACTCTGGCTGCTGGAGAGATAAGAGGAGGGAGAGTCTAAGGAGGGAGGGAGGAGCCTAAAAGCAGAGAAGCCTACTAGGAGCCTTTAGTTAAATAGTAAGTCTGGCGAGCCATGATGGAAGGTTAGGCCACGCATATTCCTACCTCAGGGCCTTTGCACTTCCTGTTCTCTGTGTCTGGGATCCTCTTCTTCTAGATATTCCCATGGCCCACACCCTCCCCTCCTTCGGATGTCTGCTTAATGTGAGTCCTTCATAGCAGCCCTCATGCCCTCACCAGCACACCCTTTCCATGACATTTTTTTTCTCCATAAAACTTAACCTCCATTTGACGTTCTACTTGTTTATTTATTTATTGTCTATCCTGACAAGAATGCAAGGTTTTTAAGAACAGAGATTTCACTCTGTTTTGTCCATTGCCGTGTGCCTGCTCCCTAGAGCCATGCCTTCCCTGAGGAGGTGCTCCATAAATATTGGTTGACTCAATTAAGGAATGAAGTGCTCCTGTCTCCCTTATCACCAATTCCCCCTCCGCCATTACAATTAGTAGGAACAATGGCAGTGATAATATTCCATTTCCTTACTGCCTCTCCCTTTCTGTAAAGATGAGGTACACCGGGCTTCATCGGTCTTCCTCTGCAGAGTAGAAGTAACTCACTAAGCCATGGAGTCGATTTCGTGGCTCCTCATGCAGCAAGCAGCCTTGCCTTTGGTTTGTGTCCGTCTTTGCGTCTGTTTAGTCACGTCGCTCATGCTCTTCAGAATCCTCTAGCTTAAACTCTTGAGTAATTCTGGACAGTGGAGTTAGCTGGGAACTTGAGAACCAGATGAAGGATTCTGCCAATAGCATGCCGTATGTGCTTGGCATCTAATTTTGGCATTCGCTTTAGCAGGTTTGATTGCATAATTCAGGCATTGGCGACAAAAAGTGACCACATATCCAGGGAGGGGAAGATTGGGAGGCACAAGATGGAAGCTGTTCTAGGGATTCAGAGAATGGGCTAGGGCTCTTGTTTTTAAAAAGACGCCCACATTTCCAGCGCCCTTGGGATTCTTCCAGGCCTCCTGCATAGACCATCATGGAGTATTTACTTCCTTTGGGGACTGCAGGATGATGCTCTTGTGGTCCTTCCATAGCAAGGCTCCATTTTATTATATTTTTTTTTATGCCTGCATCCTGTGTTTTGAAATATTTTCTCGCCTACAAAATCTGTATCAATTAAGTACAACTTAATTTGTTTTCCCACTTTTTCCTAATTAAAGACCTATATCTATAGACAGCTATCCGAACTTCCAAGTATGACAAAACTGCAAAGAGCGTGTGTAATTGACATGATTCCAAAATAAAAGCCAAGAATTTGTAGATTTCACACCCACACCCTCATTGTGGGTCAATAAAGGATTCCTGATCATTCTGAATGTGCAAATACCATGCCTTTTGAGCACCCTCAGTTCGTTCCTAGAAGAGAGACTTTATTGTGGTTTGTTTTGTTTTCAGTGTGTGGAATTTTAAGTTGTGAGTGAAAGAGCACTCAGCATCACGAGGCAGGACAAGAGATCTGTCCCTCAGCAGACAGGTGATCATGGGCAAGTCTCTTGGAGAAGAGAGAAGCATGAGAGTTCTGAACCGGGTGACTTCTAAAGAGTCTTCCACTGTGAAACTGCAGCAATCTTTCACACATGTCCATGCCTGTTGTCTCTTTTTGCAGCCTTCAGGGTTAATGAGAGCTCTCGGGAACACTGTGACCTTAGAGGGAACTGGCTTACATCAAGAGAGCAGATGCCAGCTCCCTCTAGTACTCTCCTGGGCACATGACCCACTCCCTTTTTGAAACCCTGAATCTTTACATCACTGGTAAGTGCCTGTATAATTGATACTGTTACCAGTGATCAAACACGGAGATTACCAAATGATAGAGCTGGAAGAGACCCTAAGGTATTATCTAGTCCAATTATGGCCCCCAGACACCTATGTGTCTGAAAAAAGAGATGGGGGCGGGTCTGTGAGCCAGCTCTAGTATTCCAGATGCCCTATGGTAATTCTATATTTGAGGATAATACTGTAAGGTTAATCAAGCTAGGGAAGCATGAGGTTCCTCTGCTTTTGGCAGGAATTATCAATATGTGGATAAATCAGGTGTTCCTAGTAACTGCTCGTGGGGAAGCAAAAGCTTTCAAAAACCAAATGCCTGTAGCTGTGTGGTCCAGTACGATTAGCCACTGGCCACGTACTGAGCACTTGAAACAGAGCTAATCCCTAAGTATGCTGTCAGTGCTAAATGCGTACCAGACTTCAAAAACTTAGTAGAAAAATGTGAAGTTGGGGCACCTGGGTGGCTCAGTCAGTTAAGCGTCCGACTTCGGCTCAGGTCATGATCTCGCAGTCCGTGAGTTCGAGCCCCACGTCGGGCTCTGTGCTGACCGCTCAGAGCCTGGAGCCTGTTTCAGATTCTGTGTCTCCCTCTCTCTCTGCCCCTCCCCCATTCATGCTCTGTCTCTCTCTGTCTCAAAAATGAATAAACGTTAAAAAAAATTAAAAAAAAAAGAAAAATGTGAAGTATCTTACGTTTTTAGATTGGTTACATATTTAAGTGATAATATTTTAGATATATCAAGTTAAAAAAGTAATTAAAAGTAATGTAAATCCTTTCCTTTTACTTCTTTTTACTGTGGGGCCTACACATCTCAAATCACATCGTGTGGTTTCCATTGTACTTCTGTTAGAAGCTGTGGTCTGTTGTGAGAGATTTCTGGGCGGTGAAGTGTCTGGGACTCGTTCTTTATTTGGTAGACCCACAAAGTGAGATCAGAGAGGTTAGGCCACTTGTTCAGGATCACACAGCAAGTTGGTAGCTGAACCAGGATTAGGCCAGTGTGCTTTCCATTGCTGAAAACAGCCTCAGGGTTCACAGTGATTTGTTTTACTAGGGGTCTGTAAAATTGCTTCTTTGAGTAAATGCCGAGGTTCTTGTATAGATGATTGGCAGTTGTGTCCCTCCAGAATCAAATCCAACCAAAAACAAAAAGAAAAGAAGGAAGAGAAGGAGAGAGAAAAGGCTTTCCCTTTAAAGGACCCAGTGAGAAATTGCAGTTTTCATTCTTGAGCAGATTTCCTTTACCCCCAGCACCCTGGCGTGGAACATTAATTGCTGAAGAAAACCGCAATAAGAAAACATTGACAAGGAGTGCAGCCCTCATTCAGCATGCTTTCCCCTTCAACGCAGCAAGAATCCCTCATTAAAAGATTAAGGCTGACCAAAAATAAATTGTCTCTTGGTCCCCAGGCAGTTCATTTGACATCATTTCCACAGGATTAGGGACCCCAATGGCATGTGTTTAGCATGGGGCTATGTTAATACTACATAGGATTATTCTCAAAAGTTTTAAAATATATTTTTAAGTATTGAACTACTACTGATTAAGACTTTGATGTGACTAATAACCATGATATTTTGCCCACAAATGGGGACTTTTCTCCCCCTCCCCACACCAGTGTGTAACCAAACACAGCAATTCTACCTTAAAAAATTTATAAAAAGCAGACCATGAAGTATAGCAACATCATGATCACTTGAGGAATTGTGTAATTGTGTGGAATGGAAATTTAGCCTCTACTGCACGTGGTCCTTGGTCCCTTCTCTGAGCCATCATTTCTCGTCTTTGTGTTTTTTTATGGTTATCCATATTGTACGTGTAGGGTTTAAAGAAGCTAAAAATTTTATAAGGTACATTACAAAATCTTTTGTGCCCCCTCCCCCTACACCACATCCCTACTCTTGATTTCCTGCCCACCAGAGGCAACCACTTTTATATCTTTCAACTGGTTCTTTAGTCATTTACCTCCATTTCTTAAATCATACACTCAGGGTGCCTGGGTGGCTTAGTCAGTTGAACATCTAACTCTTGACTTAAGCTCAGGTCACGATCCAACAACCGAGCCCCACGTCAGGCTCCATGCTGAGTCCCTCTCCCCTGCTTTCTCTCTCTCTCTCTCTCAAATAAAATAAAATAAAAAATTAAATTACACACTGACATTGCTACTTATTTCTTTTTCAGTTCTAGACATTATCCTTTCTTATCCCACTGTAGAAGATGACACTTTATCTCTTCTGTCCCCTACCCCTAGCCCTACCATAGAAGCATCCAGGTAGTCATAATTTCAGACAGGTCACTATTTAGTGTTTCCATGCTGTCATTATATAAATGCGATCGTATCTGACTCACGTACTCTATTAAGATTGCTTTTCTTTACTGTAACTTCTGGTTTTCCCTGGAGTTAATAACTATGGTGTTTTTACCATGTACTTCCATTTTTAATGTACTGATAACTTAATTTTTATGTACTCGTTGCTAATTCACCTTTCTCAGATGCAGTGGGTGTTAACAAATCCTGGAGCAAGAGTCTGAGAACCTTCCACCTTCTCTGGTCTTGGCTTTCGCGTGGTGCTCCGCTGCCATCTGGGCCTTTCTTCACTTCACCTCCTCTTTGAGTTTGATTCCATTTCCTGAATTCCATGCCTTTTCTTGTCTTAGTTTATTTTCTAGCTTTAATGGAGGACAGTTTTCAATAGCTTCCTAGGGATGGGGCGGGGCTAGAGGGGAAGTAAAATTGTTGAAAACTTGCACGTCAGGAAATATCTTTCCTCTCTCCCCATATTTGATAGCTGGACTTAATAAGTTGCCTAAGGATACAGTTCTAGGCAGGAAGTAAGTTTCCCCCAGAATTTTGAAGGCACTGGTCCATTGTATTGTCTTTCAGTGCTGCTGTTGCAAAGACCGTGCCTTCCTGACTCTTAATCCTTGGTGTGTAACTTGTTTTGTTTGCTTATTTGTCCTCCGGGAGTATTTTTATCCTCCGCATTCTAAATTCACTGTCATGTGCCTTGGCGTGGGTCTGTGTTAGTCCATTCAGGCCATTGCAGACTTATTTCCTTCAGTTCTGGGAAATTTCCTCCCCTGTTTTCTCAGTTCTTTCCCTGGAACTCCCATTATTAGGACGTTGGTCCTATGATTTTCTTATCTTCTCTTGTTATTTTCCACCTGCTTGTAGTTTGAACTCCTCTTTGGTAGATTCCTTAACGTTTATTTCCCACTCCTTCTATTGAGTTTTTATTCCTGGGGTCATACCTTTAATGTGCATGGGGGGATTTTTGTTGTTGTTCTGGACACGTTCCTCATTATAACCTCTTGTCCTTCTCTCAGAGTCGCAACATCTTCTCTTACTTATGGAAGGATAATAATGATGATGATGATGATGATGATTAGTTTTTCCTACATTGTCTGTCTTTTCTCCATGACGCCTTTTTCTGGCCGTTTTGAGGTTTTTTTGTTTGTTTTTGGCTGGGTGGTATTTTTTGTTTCACTCTGCCTTTCCTCTTTTATACCCAAACATCTGGTGATCTCTGCTTGTCCGCTCATATCTGAGAGTTGTTGGAGTACTGACTGGAAGTTCTACATGCATGGGTGGGCTTACCCACGAGGGTGGCAAGTCTGGGTATTTCCTTGACATACATACCTTTGTTATGAATATCTCGACGTCTTTTGTCTTTAGCTACATTCCGCAGAGACGGACAGGTAGCCATCCTGGAGGGCTTAAGTCTAGCTGCCAACCTCCTGGGAGAGCAGCGAGAGGAAATGGGCTGGGGTGGGGGTGGGGGAATCTCACTGGTTGCCACATACACATCCTTTTACTCCTCCATATATAAGTTTTAAGTTAATTCCACCTGGCCATTTTGGTTTCAGTTCTTTCTGAATTCACTGTACTTTATTGTCTCTGGTGCATAAACTTCTAATCTTCTGCCGTGATAGGAAAGGAGCAGTGGCTCAGCTGTCCAGATTTTCAGATGTAACCAGTGCCATCAATTGCCCAGCCTTTGAGGGTCCCTGCCCTATAAATCTGGTTGTTTCCCAGCTTTTCTTACTATGAGGTTAGCATTCTACTTCCCTGCGTCTGCTAAGTAAATTACCATTGGTTCATCTGCTTTCAAGTTTCTCATTTGTGCTTCTCTTCTTCTCCTCCTCTTTTCCTCCCCCTCCCTCTTCCCCTCGCTCTTATCTCCTCTCCTGGTGTTTTAGTCCTTGTGCTTTCTTACAAATCTTTTCGCTGTTATTTTAAGAAGTTTAGGGAAAGAGCAGAGCTAAAATTAACTTCATCAAAGATTGATGAATTTTGACAGTCTCTCTGCCACAGGGAGGGATTGTCTTAAGTGTGTGTGTTTCGTATATATCGAACTTCGAACTTGAACTTCGTATATATGGAGCTTCTCAGGAGGAAGCTTTTTTGTTAATTGAAATTATTATTACGATTGATAAGTTTTTACCCTTAGACTAGTACAACTTGTGTCACAAAGTATCGCCTGCATGGAAGTCTTGTGAGGCACTACATATAGGGCAGGTAGTTGTATTTTTGTGTTCCTGTGCCCTCTTGAGGGATAAAGTTTTATGTCCCCTTTATAGGAAATCAGTGGAAGAACTGGATTAACCCAGTTAGATTTTTGTTTTGTTTTTACACCAACACCCTTTCATAAATAAAGAAGTCAACATATGAAGTACTCATAGACTAGTTAATATACGTAAAGCTCTTAGAATCATGACTGGCACACAGCACTATGTAAATGTTAACTGCTACTCTTATTATTATATGCTCTTGCCTTGATAGTACTTCTGAATATTCCAAGAGTTACATCCAATGGTTCCCAAGCCCAGCCGCACTGCAGATTCACTTGATGATCTTTTAAAAAAGATTACACTTCCCACCTCAGACCTCCTTCATCAGAGTCTTCAGGGCTGGGTTCCAAGTACCTAACAAAACACAGCTCCAATTTTCTGGGGAAGAGATAAGCGAGACATTTCGAGAACCACTCCGAGGAGGGTGTTGTCACATCACTGATGGAAATTATGTGGCTGATGGTTGAAGAAGACTGCAAAGGAGCCAGCTCTGGGAGCTGAGACTAACGGCAAAGTAGATACACACAGCAAATAAATAAATAAGTATACACACACGCATACCCAGAGCTGGAAACCAAGTCATTATACCTGGCCGTCGTTCTGTACAGAACATTTAGGCAGTAAAGTCACCCTCTTTCTTTACGCTGTTTTGCTCTTTTCTTTAGATCAGATTTTACCTGGATAGAAGAATTATCAAAAGAGGTTCAAGTGGATGGATGTGCATTTCTTCCTGCTCTCCCGTAGCAGACGTTTGTGAAGCATTGGCCAGAGTCAGCTAAGCATTTACTTTAGACGAGATCCGCACTCCTAAAGGGGACTCATGCAGTCTTCAGATGGATTACATTTAAATTAATCCTTGTTCAGACTCAGGTCTCATCTGCTAGTAGGGTTCAATTTTCATTCATCTACTGTAAAACCAAACAACCCTTATTTGTGGCTAAGGGAGAGAGGAAAGAGAGGAAATAAAAAAAGCATTACATTTTATTTCCATGTAAGTGACTCAGAAGGCTCTAAATGGTTACTTTATTTGAGAATTAATAGCAACCCTTTGTTTAACTAAAACAGTTGGTGTTAGAAGAATAATTTATAGAATAATGGAATTATAGATTATATAACTATATAATAATTCATAGAAATCACAGGGGCTGGGGAGGAGGGGTGGGTGACAAAAAAAAAATGCCAAATCGCAGAGTGACCAGATTCATGTCCACTAATGTTTTACATTATCCAAATTTTAATGCTTGATTTTAAGGAATATTCCCTTATCATTTATAAAACATTTATCTTGAGATTCTCTCCATACTTGGTGTTGGAACAATGGAGAATGATCCAGGCTTTCCGTTGGGAAAATAACCATAGCTAGCCCTTACTGCATGCTAACTGCATGCCAGGCACTGTCCTAAGCACTTTTCCACCTGCTAGCTAATTTAATCCTCATCAGGGCCCTGGAGAAGGTTCTGTTAAGATAAACGAAATGAGGGGCGCCTGGGTGGCTCAGTCGGTTAAGTGTCCGACTTCGGCTCAGGTCATGATCTCGAGGTTCATGGGTTTGAGCCCCCGTGGGGCTCTGTGCTGACAGCTTGGAGCCGGGCGCCTGCTTGAGATTCTGTATCTCCCTCTCTCTCTGCCCCTTCCCCGCTCGTGCTTTGTCTCTCTCTCTCTCAAAAATAAATAAACATTAAAAAAAATTAAAAACAAAAAAAAAGATAAATGAAGCGAAAGCATGAGAGGCTTACTTGCTGGTAAGTGAGTGGTGTAGCCCTCCTATTTGCCTAGCTGCTTTGCTTGTACAGCTTTGGGTTGCTCACCACAGGTGCCTGGCCCAGAGGACGTTATGTTCCGGACTGGGCTGGCCAGGGCTGTAGAAGGTGTTTTAGACATAAGCCAAAGGAAGCTAATACAGGCCTCCTCTTCCTTCCACATGCTGTGTCAATTCCAGACCAACAGTAACTCTCTTAAGGGACTATTAGGTGAGGCGAGGCTCAGAGAACTTCGGTAAATTACTCAAGCTCGCACAAATGGACAGTGCCAGTCAGAATTCAATCCAAATTAGATTCCAAAGCCAGTGGAATACCTCCCTTCTTCTCTTAATATTACCTTTTGCTCTGTGTCGCCTCTCAGGAGGTGGGAAATAAAGCCAGGGATGAGTGGGTACCTCTACTCACAGTTACTTCGTGTAGCACTGTGTGACCCTTCAGTCTGTTTTCCAGGCATAAGCCTGGCTGAATGGCAAATAAAGCCCAGGCAGAACGGCAGCCTTCCGCATTTATGCCTGGAAGATATAACACTCTTTTTGCATTGGCACCAGAGAACTGTGCCCACCAGCTCTGATTCTTTTCTTCTCCCTTCACTACCCCCCCCCCCCAACTTCATCAAGAAGATATGAATGCTGAGATCATCTCAGAGAAATCTAGAATAAATACCATGAGAAAATGGTCCCCCTGGAAGGCATCTTGTTCTCCTGCTGTTTGTAATTGTGAAGAGCTCAGCAACTGGGCAGCTGGATGGGTATAAATATAGCCCAGAGCACTGACGCCCGCTGAATCCTGCTTTCTTAGAAGCACAATGGGAACCCACGGAAATCAGGGAAAGAGCAGTAAAGCCCAGTCAATCAATCAGCCTCCCTCCCTCCCCTCTCCCTTTCTCACTCCCTCTCTCCATCCTTAACCTCAGTGTGGGTGTGAGGATAGAAGCAGCTTTTAAGAGTGCACTTAAAATAGTTCTTGGAACTGGACGCTGGCTAAACTCAAAGACGGGGAAGATGCTACCTCCCAAACCGGCCCCTGTCCGACCTGTAAGCCCAGGACTAGTTTGACCATTCTGGTGGGAAATCTCAGGAGCCCGTGCATCCTCAGCCCAGCTGCTTGGGTACAAGCAACATTTCTAGCATGAGCTCCAGGCATTTGGTGCCTCCATATTCAGATATCTTATTCTAACCAGACTCAGCTGCCTAATGCCCGGGGATTAAAAATAGCCTCCCAGTGCTAGCTATGGAATTGAAGGAGAAATACTCAGGGAGTAGAGAGGTCAGCTTTACTCCGGGCCCCCGATTCTCATACCTGTGGGTTTCATTGCATCTAAGCGTTTAATCCCTTCAGGTTATTTTAGTCTTGTGCTATACCATTGCCTATTTTGTGTGGCTGTTTAAGATAAAACGGTCATCCCAGGTTTGTGGGCATTGGTATCATTAGGAGTCTGGGTTTTGGCAGGAGAAAGCCATTATTTTGCTTGGTGGTTCCCGGAAACAAATTGTGTCTAGTTATCTTTCCATGCAGACATCAATGGTATTTGCTATTGATGCATACATTTATTGGTTTTTTTCTTTCCCATTTGGCAGTGAATACTTCACAGAAAAGAATCCTGTCCTCTACTTTCAGTGCAACTGTCCACAAAGCCTAATAAATGGTCTTACATGACTTTGCTGTGTTTTGTGACTGTTGAGCTGATTGAAACAACCATTCTTTAATGTCCACAGCACCCTTCTAGAAGATGGCACAAATACTGTGTCATTTGCATAACATTCCATTGTTTAAGGTTCCGTGTGCACCAGCGGTCTAAGAGCAATCTGTGTGCATGTGTGTTTTTAATTGTTTTGTTGGATAGGAGCTGCATCTATGCTTTATTTATTTATTTTTTTTTAATTTCTAAGATTGCTTCCTCCAAATTGAACCTCAGAGTGTAATATTTGTAAAAACAAAAATAAGGCAGGAACAGTTAAAGCGGAGTATATTTAAAATATAAATTTAAACACGGATAAACTGAAGAAGGCCTGATGTTGGAAGAATGGTAGGTCCATCGGTTCACCGGTCGCCGGAGCACCTCAAGCACAGAACCTTCCTCACAAAACATCCTGCCTCCAATTGCTTGTCCTTGGGACCGGAGCCGTGCTAGGAGAGGAACGCCAGCTGTTCTGGCCTTGGTAGGGACTCCAAGGAAATCAGGCCACCGCTTGGAGACTTCACAGAGCCAAAGGGAACATCTTGACTTACAGCCAGGAGCCTTGCAGGTCATAACAGAGTTCTAATGATTGACACCCTGAAAACCATTCACTTGGTACAGGGCCTGGCACATAGTAAGGACTCACCGAATGTTAGCAAATACGCAAAGGGGCATTCCACCCCTATCTCTTCGCTCAGCTTCCAAAAGCCTAGAAAAATAACATGGGGACTTCGATCTGCACGGCCACAGCAGCGAGTGCATTCCCTCGGCAGATGATGATCGGACGACCTCGGCCACCTTCTCCAGATTTTTCCCTTTGCCCCTGAATCAAGATGCCACTTGGCATGGATGAGCCGCAAACACCTCAGCCTCCGGTTCAGGGACTGTCCCGGAAAGAAGGAGAGGACATCGTATATGAAACTCACTTAAAAAAAAAAAAAAAAACAAAATTAGTTATATAAAGAAAGAAAAGAAAAAACTAAGATGCATCCGGGACCAGAGGATAGATTGAGTTGTAGGCTTTTATGTGCATGCCAGAAAGGAAGGGAGAAGAGCCCACCACACTGCATCATCTTCTGCTCCTTGGCCAAGATTCACATCCACCTGTTATGTGCCATTTTCACCTTTGCCCCCTTGTGCACCAGCCTGGTGACACTTACCATTACCTTTAGCCCTCCCAACCGCCTCAAGCTGGGTGGTGTTATCCCCCGTCTTCAGATGAGGAAACAGACCCTGGAGTGAGGTGACCTGTCCAGGCTCCTCAAGGAAGTCAATAGCAGAGAAAGGACTTGAGCCCAGACCTTCTAATTCCCAGCCCCATGAGTAGGAATAAAAGAGTGGAAACAGCTGTCCAACCCCCCCCCCCCGAATGTTATTAAAAGTATTGTATTAAAAGTACTGACAGCCCCAGAGGTGACACGAATGTTTCTCCATCGCTCACCACTGAAACCAGCGCTGTCGCTGGATACTGTCCGTTCCAGAGCCCTCAAGGCACTGAGACTGTGAGGTGACAGCTTTCCTCTCTACCAACTTTCTTTCTTTCTCTCTTTCTGTTTTGTTTTGTTTTGTTTTGTTTTGTTTTGTTTTGTTTTAAGAAATTGAATAGTGCTGAGGGATCATTTCTTTTTTTTTTTTTTTTTTTTTTTTAGTTTATTTTGAGAGAGAGAGAGAGAGAGATCATGAGCAGGGGAGGGGCAGAGAGAGAAAGGGACAGAGAATCCCAAGCAGGCTACACACTGTCAGCCCAGAGCCCGACACGGGACTCAAACTCACGAACCTGAGCCAAAATCAAGAATCGGATGCTCGACTGATTGAGCCACCCAAGTGCCCCAGGATAATTTCTTGAAATAGGGCTTTATCTCCTTCTTTTTGAGAGGAATTTAGGTGTCCTTTCATCAGTGAAAGATCCTTTCTGTCCTGTAAGAACCTAGAAATAGTCTGTTGGTCATCCGCTGTGATGTTCCCAACAAATCCAAATCATGCCATCAATAAAGCTCAGTTTTTGAGAGGCCATTCGTTCTTTCAAGCACTAATATTTGTATTCATGCAGTGTGCTTAGCACCAGTCCAGGCACTGGGAACAGAATTGAAAGGATACTCTCTTTAAGAAATTCACGGTTCCTGGGGCGCCTGGGTGGCTCAGCCGGTTAAGCGTCCGACTTCAGCTCAGGTCGCGATCTCGCGGTCCGTGAGTTCGAGCCCCGCGTCAGGCTCTGGGCTGATGGCTCAGAGCCTGGAGCCTGCTTCGGATTCTGTGTCTCCCTCTCTCTCTGACCCTCCCCCTGTTCATGCTCTGTCTCTCTCTGTCTCAAAAATAAATAAACGTTAAAAAAAAAAAAAATTAAAAAAAAAAAAAAGAAATTCACAGTTCCCAAACTTCAGCTGTGCCCACAGAGTCCAGGCAACTAGGGAAATTTCAGTATCAGGTAATGGGAGGAAGGCCAGGACCACCAGTTGTTGGCAAGTATGGTTGGGAGGCAAGGTGCTGGTAGTTGGGGGTGGGGGGTGTCTAACGTTACCTTTGGAAACGTGAGCTTAAGGAGCAGACAGCAGAAACCCAGCCATAGCAACTGGGATTCAGCCATAGGACTTGTGTTATGGAGAAGGACTGGAAGATAGGGCTGGGTGGGAAACCCAGATAAGGGATCCCATGACAGCAAAGACTTTTTTTTCCGGGTGACAGAGCAAGGCCCGGTAAAGCCAGCAGTAGTGGTGACTCACTACTGATTCCCTGAACAACTGGTCCCAAGCTTCCCCTTGATAAAGGAGAGGATTGGGCCTGGAGTTTGGGTGGAGCTGGACTTGCAGAAAGGGGGTTAAATAAGTCCAGCTGAAAAGATTATGGGGCCCTAGGGGCAGCCAGCCGAGTATCTTACTACAGCTAAAACACATGGAAAATCAGTTGGACCAATGAGATGCACAGCTCTCTCCGGAGAAAGTGGGCATCCCACGTTGGCATAATCTATAGGAAAGGATTTCAGTTCTGTGGGTCTTGAAGACGAAGTTACAAGGTTGCTAGGATGCTTAGGCTACAAGACGTTTTTGTGTGATTGCCTTATAGTAGAAACAAAAGAACATTCCTGTAGTCTTTACCACGTAAAGGTTGCAGAAGATGAGCTTTTTTATTTTTTTTTTTAATTTTTTTAATGTTTATTTTTGAGAGAGAGAGAGAGCAGGGGAGGGGCAGGGAGAGAGAGGGAGACACAGAATCCGAAGCCGGCTCCAGGCTCTGAGCTGTCCGCACAGAGCGGACATGGGGCTCGAACTCACAAACTGCGAGATCATGACCTGAGGCGAAGTTGGACGCCCAACCGACTGAGCCACCCAGGCGCCCCAGAAGATGAGCTTTTTAACAAATATCCATCAACTATCTATTATGTGACTCCAAAGACAAATAAGAAGGTAAAATAGTTCTTGCCCTTGAGGAACTTGTCACCTCTTGGGGAAGACAGATGGCTAACCAGCAAATCAGAATATAGGGTGGTTGGGGTTGTGTATCATGTCATTGACCCACAGAGGAGAAGCAGTTGACTTCGGAAAGGAGTAAGTGTTTAAGCTGGGTTGCGAAGGAAAGTAAAAGTAAGGAGTCTGAGGAAAGCAAAGAAATGAAGATCGGTTCTAGAAACAAGCAGCAGCTGGTGGCTGGAGCAAAGGGGTGTGATAGAAAATAAAACCGGGGGGCGCCTGGGTGGCGCAGTCGGTTAAGCGTCCGACTTCAGCCAGGTCACGATCTCGCGGTCCGTGAGTTCGAGCCCCGCGTCAGGCTCTGGGCTGATGGCTCGGAGCCTGGAGCCTGTTTCCGATTCTGTGTCTCCCTCTCTCTCTGCCCCTCCCCCGTTCATGCTCTGTCTCTCTCTGTCCCAAAAATAAATTAAAAACATTGAAAAAAAAAATAAAAATAAAAATAAAACCGGAAAGATAGACCTGAAGGGCCTGCTGGGCTAAGCTGAAGAATTGAATTTCTCCCCCAGAATCTACGGGGAGCCATTGACGGGTTTCAGGCGGGGAAGTGATACATTCCTTTTCGGAACTATGTGAAAGGTGGGTTGTAAGAGAGATGTCAGGCCAGTTAGGAAGGAGAATGATACTGCTAATGCTCGGGTACTCGCATTTTTCTCCTGTCGCCCGTTGTAGCTCCAGAATTGTAGACTCGTCTACAGAGAAGCCACACGAGTGTGGAATATCGGCTTGTGAGCCACTCCAGAAAGGGTATGCTGGTGGCTGGAAGTTGGGCAGATTGAAAGGCTTCTTGTCATGAGGGAACAAGTTACATTAGGGCACACGTCTAAGGTCGCTGCAGAAAAGTTTAAAGTCTCAGTCACATGGTAGCCATGATGTGTAGAAGAACCAGAATTTCACGGAGTGAAGTTGGCCAAATGCTTTGAAGTTGGCCCCCACCAAAAGCCCACCTACCTTCACTCTGAGTCCCAATTAAAATCGGAATGTGGCACAGCTGTGTGAGTGGCACGCACGTTCTCACACATGTCAGATCTCTCGGGTCCATTTTGGTAGTATTTGTTTTCCTTTGAGATAGGAGTTGATTCAGTCACACTTTCTTCTCCTGACAATAACTGCATTTTTTTTTCCTGAGGTAGCCTTCCCTCCAACCGTCTCTTGTTGTTCTTACCCAAGACCCAGTATCTGCCAAAACAAATGTATGTGAGTGATAAACGCTGAGAGGAATGTCTGTTGGACCACAGGAAATTTCCTGTTCAGGAAGAGATCTTGGGAACTTCCTGTGGAGGGGTGCATTGTGGGACTTTTGGCTGCAGGCCCTTGACCACAGCTGCAATTAACTAAAGGCAAGGGGGGGAGGGGAGAGGAAGAAGAGGAGACAGCTACCCACAGACATTTTTATCCATGTAGCCTGAGGAGAGAATGGGCTAATACAGGTTAAAATTTTCCAAGTGATCTGAACGTCTAATGCGCACCAAGGTCACTGGTGCCCAGCCTCCTTTACTGCCACCCATCCTTTACAGCATCCCAGATGCTTCCTTAGGCTTCCTAAAAACAAGCACTGTCGCCTTGTCCTCATGAGTCTTCCTGTGCCTCCAGCCCTTGTAAGCCTGCGTGAAGTGTCCACCTCCTCTTGGGCCATACCGACAGGTTACAATGCCCTGATTATCCTCAGGACCACTCATGGCTACTGGTGTCCACACCTTGGGGTTGGTGATGTGTTCCATCCCGACTCAGGTATGGAAGAGAAAAGAAGCGACACCTTGGCTCTTTGGCTTACCTCTGCCTCAGAAAACACAAAAGAAATGTTACTGAATTATCACAAAAGACTGGGTTATGAACCCAGTTCATAACCACAGTCAAAACCAACAGGACAACCCTGCGTTCTTGTTCTACAGTCCCAGTCAGGAACGAAGTCCTGATTAACGCCTCATGGCCAGACTTCTTTGTGGCTTCATGGCCGAGCCGGGTCCCTCTCTGCGGGGAAGTTTCTGGAGCACTGTGGATGGCAGGACTTGGAAGCTTCCAGGCTGTTTCTAGCTGTGTAACCCCAGGCTGGGGAGAGGGCAAGTTATTTTATCTCTCTGCATTTCAGCTTCTTTGTCTAACTTGGGGAATTAAAAACAAAACAAAACAAACAAACAAAAAAACTTCCCTTAAATCAGATAATGTATAGAATAGTGCCTATAACCCAAAGCAGGTGCTGAGAGTTCTACATACATTTTCCTTTGAGTCTATCATCATTACAAACTGGAAATTACTTAGGTGTGGTTCTGGCTAGCGTCAGAGGAAAGGCTTTGAGGGGCCTTTCACCCTCCGCTTCTGTGATTTGTACTTAAGGAAGTTTTTTCTGGAGCTTCTACTCTGCATCCAAGTGCCTGTTACTTCCCTACAGCTCCTGCTCGGCGTTTATGGAGTGCGTCTGTGAAGAGCGAGACTTGTGTTTGAGAATCAGTCACAGCTTGGTGGCAGCTTATGCCTGACTATGTCTTAGTCCTTGGGGATCTCCGGCAGGGGTGACCTGCGCCGTTCTCTGGGTCTTGTAGAAGTAGCCTGCCCTCTGTGCATTGCCTGTGTCACTGTCTATCCCTCTCACTCTGCCGTAACACACAGCCCCCATCGGACACAGAGCTGGTTGCTAAGTATGAAGTGATTACTATATTGTCCTTACCTGTGTGTCTGTGTCACCCACTAGAAGGTGACTCCTTGAGGACAGGGGCCTTGTCTGCCACCAGGGATGTGCTTAACAGAGGCTTGTGAAATTGAATGCACTTCATTTTAGGGGAAGGGTTCCATGGGGGCCTTTAAACGTGGGACTTAAAAGGCATTTATGGTTTTATGTTGTAAAATACTGTACCAACCGGCCTGAAAGCTCTGTATTAAAAATAGTGTCTGTGTGGGGCGCCTGGGTGTCTCCGTTGGTTAAGCGTCCGACCTCGGCTCAGGTCACTGTCTCACGGTTCGTGAGTTCAAGCCCCGCATTGAACTCTGTGATGACAGCTCAGAGCCTGGAGCCCGCTTCGGATTCTCTGTCTCTCTCTCTCTGTCCCCAAAATAAATAATAAAACATTAAAAAAAAATTTAAAACTAGTGTCTGTGTGCACTACTGACTATATTATACCCTGTCATTTGGCCTCTGTGCTCCGCTGTCACATTTTTGAGTTTTCATTTGCATGGCTCCCATTTCTTCAGAAATTGCGGGGGGGGGGGTTCTTTTTTATTTTTGGTTTGCCTCTTTTCTATTCTAGAAGCTTGAAATACAGGCCTATTTTCACAGTAGGTCTGGAAACAAAAGGCAGTGGTGTTGCCCCTTGATAGAGTGAGCCCCCAGAATCATCTTGAAAATGGGATTTAAATTTTAAAACGTTCTTCAAGAGTAGGTGACCAAGTGTTTCCCAGAAAGAATTAAAAAGCCAGAGTATCTTGTGGCAAACATCGTCCGAGTATATAGTCTACCCTCTGAAGCAGTAAAATTACATCATGGCTTTAAAGATAAAAGCAAACATAGGGGTGATATAAAAGTGAGCTGTAGTCGTTGGAAAGTTGTCCTCACGTATCCCATGTGATTTTGTTTTACATTATTCTAAGCAGACTCCCCACGTTAGAATGGCAAATATGTGAGCAGAGACATAAATTAACTGGAAGAAAACAAAATAGACCTCTTAACTGACCTTTCTTTTTTTTTTTTTTTTTTAAATGTTTTTTATTTATTTTTGAGACAGAGAGAGAGAGACAGAGCATGGGCAGGGGAGGGGCAGAGAGAGAGGGAGACACAGAATCCGAAGCAGGCTCCAGGCTCCAAGCTGTCAGCGCAGAGCCCGACGCGGGGCTCGAACCCACAAACCGTGAGATCACGACCTGAGCCAAAGCCGGACGCTTAACCGACTGAGCCACCCAGGCACCCCTTAACTGACCTTTCTTTTTAAAACTCTGACCTTGGTCTTTAGAAGAAAAGGGCAAAAAAAAATTTTTTTTAAAGGTACCCTATTTAGTTTCAGAGGCAACTCTATGGGTTATGGCTTAATTAAGCCAGTTTCCGACATTTTGAAAATGTTTCTAGGGCTGGAAAAATAAAAGCTTGTTTAATGAATCTTGATAGAGCCAAAAAATTCAGGTAATCAGAATGTTCCATTTCCACAGCTGGTGCTCCCTTTAATTCAGATTGCGTTGACAAAGACAGGGAAATAGAATGGTCCTCCCAGGGAGAGACCTCACTGTTCTGTAGATAACCTACTACCGGGCAGGCTTTTGCTAGAGTGAAAATATTGTTATGGTCAAACTAGTTTGTACTATCCTTGTATTTGTATGAAACCTTAACAGTTTACTAGTGTTAACGTCTATATTCTGTCTTGTTTAATCAACACAGGGCCCCATGCTGTTCAGGTGGGGAAATAGATTTGGGGAGGCCAGGGCTGGAGGTTGACCAGCAGAACCTGCACTTACATTAGGTCTTATCTCTCCAAGTTCATTCTGGCCTGGGGTGAGGCTGCTGGCCAGGAGGTGAACACCAACATGTGCCAGTTAGTAAGCAGTTTTCTGACAAATCCAAGGCCAAGGGAAGTGAAATAACTTCTTGGTTCCCCTCCATTTCTTCCCATGCTGCCTACCCATCAACCCCCTGTTGCCTTCCACCCCTGTTCACACCCACCCTTTCTGCCCACACCACCTCAGCCGCCCCTGCAGTTTCTGTGGGAAGCTAAGGAACTCTTTGTTTGTGCAGTAAGGGTTTCCTCACAGGAAATTTCCTGTGATGGAAACTCCGGGGAAACTTCCTGTTGGTTAGGACACTGCAGGGGGCTGATAACGTGAACCACTTAAACCTCCAAACCTCGGCTGCCGAGAAGGATGGGATGGCCCTTCCCTGCTTTCTCAGAGCCTGGGAGGGCATGAAATTACAAGCATACAGAAGCATCAAGAGGTTCGGGCACATGTTCCAGAAGCTAAAAGCTTATGCCTATGATCAGCAGGTTCTTCTAGAAGACCAGCTCTCATGGTTCAATGGGCTACTCAGGTTTCTAACAAGCCTGGTACCTGCAGGGCCATTCTGTCTGGAAGTATTAAGAGGACTCTGGAAAGTGTCTTAAGGTTCTGGATTTAATTCTTTCTATATCACTTTAAAACATGTTTCTGTTACTCTTCAATGTTATATGTTTATGAGTGCTGCAAACATTTATTTTCAGCTATCACTTAGGGACTGGGAATTGTAACCAGTCTTATCACTGGCAGACACAGTTGACTATGTTACGTGATGTGATTTGCTTAACACCAAGCGTAAGTCATCTGGGGTGTGTACCACAGGGCAACCAATCTTGAGCCACAGCACAAAATTATCCAATAGGCTTTATGTGTGCTTGACCTACTCTGTACCTAGAGTGGAATATTTTGTTGTTTGCTGGCATTTGAACAAAGGTAATTATTCCTAAATCATCTCTTGGGGTTGAACTTAGCTTTGAGTATCTCCAGTGTTGGGAATTCGGTACGTTCTCCTGAGCAGCTCTCTTAGCCCAAACTCAAGTTTGGCCTCCTACTTAGCCTGAATTTTCCTTAGTGACCTCTAGACCCATTACTATTCATCCTGCCCTTGTTGTACAATAAAAATAATTGACCCCTGACCTCTTTCTGTTTTCGTATCGGTAGACAGTTACTTGAAAGATGTCTCTTAATCACTGGGTTTGCCCCAACGCAAGTCCATTTCTCTACAAGTTTCTTCATAGGTATTGTCTTCCTGGTTTAGGTGCTAATGTGGCCTTCATTTCTAAAGTGCACTAGATTCAATGCAAGTTTCTACCAGTCTCACCTCCCCAAACTTCTGCCACAAGCTGGTGCTCTTTCTTGCTTGTTTTGTAGGAATGATCATTCTAGCACTTGAATAAATCATCGCGCATACTTTCAGGTGGGGTATTGTGGCTGTATTCTTGGTCCACATTGCAAATTAGGGAAGCATACGAGAAATTACAGTTAGCCAGGAAGAAATTTGCGGCTGATAAGAAGGCTGTCTCTTAAACTCCTGGAAGACAAAAATCATTGTTCATCTTTGTATACACAATATTTTGTAATTGTTTTGCATGTAGTCTCCATACATGTTGGCTGAATGAATGAGTCCCAAAAGTCAAAAGAACAGGTTTTTGGATTTATTTTGTTCTTAGAATGTGTAAAAGTTGCAAATTTTTGGAATTTATTTGTGAGGACAAGCTGTCCTCGTGAATTGAGTATTGATCTTCAAAATGGTGAGTCGCCAATAATGAATGATGCTGCCTATAATATATTCACAAAATCTAGGGAAAATACCTTTGTAAACATGCCTTGGGATAAGCTTTAAATACGGAACTACAAACCAGTGATTTAATTTGGGATGCTCAGAAGAAAAATAGGGCCTATCTAAGTGTCTTGCAGTATGACTTACTTCGGATTTTATATTTGATTTATTATTATAGAATGGGATTAGCCGGAATGTGTCATAAATAGAGACCGTCACTATAAACACCAATTAGCACCATTTGTCTACGTAAGAATAATGGCCATTTTCAACCTGCTCTCGCTTTAAAATAGATCACAGTGACGTCATAATATCTATAGACTGAACCAAGATGATATTATCAGTAGTAGTAGCAGAAGTGCATCATGGTCTTCGTCAAGGGGGCTTTCTGCTAAGGATCCTTATCTTTTCTGGAAGTCTAGTTAGCGTACTAGAAGGACCGGGGCTGTGGAATCTCACACTAATTTCTAGTTCTCCTTTTGCCGTTCGGTTCATTCTCTCAACAGATAATTTATTATATGACTACTAAGTATATATATGGGGTACTAAGTACATATCAGCGACCAAGACAGACATGCCCCTGCCTTCGTGTTGCTTACAACGTCATAGGGGAGATTCAGGCTGACCAGGAGTTAACCCCAGCCATACAGTGCCCTCCCCACACAACAAGGAGAATACTCTGTTGTAAAATAGAAACGACGTGGTGCCATTTCGCTGCTGCAAAACCTCCAGTGGCTTCTAGTTACATTTAGAAATATTCTGAATTCTCAGTGTGAACCACCAGGTCCCGTTTGATCCAGACCCCGTCAACCTCTCTAACCTCATCCTGTGCTACCTTTTGTTCTGTTCATTTCTCTTTAGCCAGACAGGTCTTGCTATTCTTAGAACTCTCTATGATAGCTCTTTCCAAAACCACACCTTCCCTTGTTCCCCTTCCCCTTTACCTTGTACTGTTTTCCTCCATAGCACTTTCTGCCACTTGTAATTTTTTAAAAAGTTGGATGGCAACTCTTAGATGTGTATTCAAAAAGTTGGCCGTCCCGTGTGCACAGGTGGGGCTTGATGCCTGTTGAGTCCAACTACGGTGGTTCAGTTGGTTGATAATTTGGCCATCTCGTGGGAGGCCCCAGAAGTCTTTTCGAGGAAGTGAGTTTGCCCCAGAAGAAATCCTGTGGTCTCCTGCTTGTAAGGAACCAAGCTGGGAAGAGGCTTGAGCTTTTATCATTCATTACGCAGATTTCCACTGCATTCCCCTCTATTCTCCTAATCCTTGATCTCTGCTGGACCCGGTACTCTGACACAACCTGATTCAAGCAAGCAAATGTTCTGTCATCTACTAGGAGCGGCAGCCGCTGAGCTGAGGAGAGTGGAACAGACTCACACCACAGATCCTTTTATCGGTAGCCTCTCCTGCTCTCCTCCTGCTTTCAGAGGACCTTGGAACCTCTAGTTTCTGAAGTTTTTGGAGATTGTCAGGAAGAACGAGCCTGTTTCTTAGTGGTGTCTCCCCCTGTGGGCAGGTGGGGTCTAGCTGTTCCGCTCTGCCAGATCAGATACCCGTCTTTCATCTGCTTCCCCTCCAGAATTTTGTGCACCTCTCTCAACAGCCTTCTCCCATCCTCTCTCTTTATGGGGTTGTACCTTTCTTATTCCTCTGCTGTGGTTTAGCCGCACCTGGGACAGAAGCAGGGATAGACACACACACGACTCACGCGTATAGTTACCCTTGAGGGGGAGGGCACTGATGCGGCACCACAGGGTGTTTTGAAAGCCTAAGGCACAGGAACTCGGTCTAGTCTACAGCGTACATGTAAGAGGCAACTTAAAAACTCAGTGGGAGTTAATTGGGTAAAGAGGAGGTAGGATTATCTCTGGGAAGGGGAAATGGGGTGTGCAAAAGCCCTGAGACTAGAAGATTTGGTCTTCCAAGGATGGAAACCCAGGCAACTGATGTTTGGTGAATTTGCTGTGGAAAACCACGACAAGGGGAAAAGCTGGTGAGGTAGCCTGAGCCTGTCATGTTAAAGAGTCTGGTCTGGGTCCCAAAAGCAGCGAGCGGCCATGACTGTTAGCTGTGTAGCCTTGGACATCACAGAATCTTGGCTCTTCTTTTGTAAACCAGGCACATAACCTCGACCTCATAGAGTAGTAAGCACTAAATGGCGTTATGTATATACTATGTCAACTTAGAGTCGTCATACTTGTTTGCTGAATTTGATCTTTTGGGACATGACGTGTCACTGTAGCCCCTCAGTAGAACAGTGTAATCAAAATGTCAGGTTGAGAAATACTCTTCCGAAATCAAGTAAGTGAAAGGAGTCAAGTAACAACCAGTTGAGTGGTCTTGTTCTGGGTCCCAAAAGTCCAATAACAGAAGAGTTTCAATTATCCACACTCCAGACGAAGGTAGACTTGTAAGATGGTATAAAGTTGAAAAGGTAAGAATTTGAGGGGTGCCTGGGTGGCTCAATCGCTTGAGCGTCTGACTCTTGGTTTTGGCTCCGGTCAGATTCTCGTGGTTTGTGAGTTCGAGCCCTGCTTCAGGCTCTGTGCTCACAGTGCAGAGCCTACTTGGGATTCTCTCTTTCCCTCTCTCTGTGTCCCTCCCCTGCTCATGATGTGTGTGTCTCTCTCTCTCTCTCTCTCTCCCTCCCTCCCTCCTCTCTCCTTCTCCTCCTCCTTCTCCTCCTCCTCTTTATCTCTCCAAATAAATAAATAAATAAACTTTAAAAAAAAGGTAAGAATTTGATAGTATTCCAGCTGTGCTCCAAAGCTAATACTGCATGAAGATCGATTAAGAAGCTTGTCAGTTGGTAGCTGGAGACTATAGGGGAAGCAGGCACCAAAGAAAGGTGGTGGATAGCTCTACCCATCTTTGTCCTATGCCACAGTTGATGACGAAGCAGTTGTCTTAGGTTTTCGTGTGAAAAAGTTCCCTGTGCTCGGCAACGTACTAAACACGATAGGTAATAGATGAGGCTCTTGTCCTGAAGGATCTTTTAAGCTGTAAGACATTTTCACATGAGTTGTATCATCTTTATTATTTTAAAGAATTGGCCAGAGAGTTGCACCTTCAGTGCAAGGATAAATTAACAAGTTTCAGGGCTCTGATCTTAACAACACATGTACATGGTGTTCGTCCTGCCTGTTGCTAGCCAGCACCAGAGAAGCTGATGAGCTCAACTCTGTGGAACTCACCCTTTGAGCCTGAAAATCAGCCTTCACTCATGACTTGACATTTCTGAACACGCTGATCACTTCTTAAAGGAAAGCAGTGATGCTTAATAGTCACTTGATGGTATCCCACCAGTTAAGTCAATAAGGAGAATTGTCATGTCGGCCAGTGGTATTAAATTTCTAGAATCTGTTCTGGGTTTTAAAGACGCAGGCAGCTTCTGAAGCCCACCAATTTAAGATTGCCAGGTGAGTTTTGGCTATAACGTTATCTATAAATAGGCAGCGTGGTTCCCATGCGATTGATGTAGTTGATGTAATTGTGTCGCCTTTTACAGCTCAGTAGAAATTACTTGTAGTTGTAAATTGTAGTAGAAGCAGGCGTCTACTTCGTTTTGATCTTAAAGAATCTCAAGGAAAATAAATGCACACCAGGGAGTCTGTGGATTTTGATAGCTTATTTCAAACATCATTTTTTAGTAAGCACATGCCGAAATGTGTAGTGGTAGAGAAAATTGGTAGAGTGAAGAAAAGCACAGACAGATTCACGTGGGCTTTCAATGAACCCGTATATGGTTGGGCTTCCGGTTAGGAAACAGTGGCTCTGGGTGGAGCCTCTAAGTTTGCAGGGCTCATTAGGCATGAGCGGGAGAGGCTCAAGGCTCTCAGGTTGACAGCTATACCTCGAAACTGCAGAAATGAAAAGTTTTTCATTCCTGAGCCCGGTGGAAGGTGGATGAGAAGGAAAAGACTGTCACGTAGTAAAATAATATGTAAAGAACAACCAAATAATCCACATTAGGTTTTGCTCACTGGCAGGCAGGAACGTATCATATTTAAAAAGGGGTGTCTTTACCTAAACGTACCTATGTAAACTAACTACCTTCCCAACGAAACAGGATGCACCTGTCTAGAGGTATCTTTGTTACTAGAGCAATGGATATTTTATTGGGCTGACAGATTTTATTTCCGTTTTAGAAAACATAATGGTAATTGGTATCAAATCGCCTTTTCTCTTGCCCCAAGAAGTGTTGCAAAAACAGGACTCACTTCGTGAACTTGAGAAACCAGTTATTTGACCTACATTTTTCCGTACCTTAGCACATTCTTCTAAAGTAATAAGAGCACGTATTTTTCCCTTTCATACCCTGCAGCCCTGTTCCCCAATTATCATCGGTGATAGGCCCACCCATAAATCAATGGAAGGGTCGTGAAAGAGAAACATAAAATTCACTTGAAAAAGAGTACCTATAAGGCATTCCTAGAATGTTCAATATGAGTCATTTTTTTTGGCAGCGAAGTTAATTGTCCTCAAACATTTGATCACAGGGATGGCATAGCGTAGTTGGGTCCAAGATCTCCTCTATGTGACAGGTACAAGGGGAACGGAATCCGGCCGCACAGACCACTGTTGCCATATGAGTAACTGCAGCTTTAACACGAATTTTGTATTTTTCTCTACAATTCCCATCACGCCACCCCCACCCACCCGCCACCCGTTTCCCCCATAGGATACAATGAGAAGAGAAAAGGACCTGACAAAGTATGCTAGAAAGCTACACTAAAGAGGATAATAGCAGGCAGTAAGGTATGAAGAGAAAATAATAGAAGAGTGTAGGTGTGATGTGGTGATTTATAATAAGAAATATATATTTGGTCTTTGTCCCCATTTCTGGCATAGAACTCAAACGCTGGAATTTCGTAAACGATGAGGGAGATGGCTTCTTTTGTTAAGTCAATGAGGTGAGGTGACTTCCGGAAGCGCAGAAGGATGGGAGCTGGTGGCCAGTGGAGCCAACCATGTGATTAGAGGTTCGGAACTTTCTGTTCCACCCCCAACCCTCTTGAGATCAGTGACCAGCGTCCAATGACTGAACCAGTCTGACTGATGAAGTAAAGCCTCCATAAGGGGCACCTGGGTGGCTCAGTCAGTGAAGCGTCTGACTCTTGGTTTTTGGCTCAGGTCATCATCTGATGGTTTCGTGAGTTCGAGCCCCTCATAGGGCTCTGTGCTGATGGTGCGGAGCCTGCTTGCGATTCTCTGTCTCCGCCTCTTTCTTCCCCTCCCCCGCTCACACCGTCTGTCTCAAAATAAATAAATAAACTTAAAAAAAATTTTTTTAAACCTAGAAGAGGGTTGAGAGAGATTCCAGGTTGGTGAACACATGAAGGTGCTGGGAGAAAAGTCCTCCTGGAAAGGTCACAGGAGCTCCATGCCCCTTCCCTATACAGTGTCCTACTGGCTGTCCCTCAGTTATATCCTTTTATAATAAACCAGTGATCTAGTAAGTAAAATGTTTCCTGAGTTCTGTGAATGGCTCTTGCAAATTAATCAAACCAAGGAAGGGAGGGGGTTGCGGGAACCTGCGATTTTGTAGCCAGTTGGTCAGAAGCATAGGTAATAACTTAGGCTGGTGACTCACAT
Source organism: Neofelis nebulosa (assembly GCF_028018385.1). Taxonomy (NCBI): domain Eukaryota; kingdom Metazoa; phylum Chordata; class Mammalia; order Carnivora; family Felidae; genus Neofelis; species Neofelis nebulosa. The sequence goes on along the minus strand of NC_080789.1, from coordinate 96,841,079 downwards.
CTGAAGTGAGGTCAGAGGGTAGTCTCCTAGGACTGAGCCCTCAACTGTGGAGTCTGATGCTATCTTTGGGTAAATGGTGCCAGAATGGAGTTGAATTCTTGGACACCCTACTGGTGCCCAGAGAATAGCTTGGTGTTGTGTCAGAAGTACCTTCCCCCACCCCGACCCCACCAACACACAAGTTGGAATTGGGTCAGGGTAGCCGAAAGAGCAGGGTACCACAAAAACTAAGGAGTGCTGAGAAGAGGAAGGATGAATAGAGAAATGTGATTTCAGGAAATCATGCATAGCTGGATGATCTATTTAAAAATGTCAGGAAGTGGGTGAAAGAGAGGCTGTAAGGTAAAGGGATGACAGAATTTGTAATGGTCAGCAAGGAAGCAGGAGTGGATAAGAAGGAGGAAGACAGTACAGTAGAATGAGAAGGAAAGACACAAAATGGATATAGGAGAGATACTGAAGACATGTGAAGGAAAAAGCAGAAAAGAAGATGAAAGAGGGGAGGAATGGAAATAAATAAAATGAGAATTAAATTTCTGATTTGTTCATCCATAGCTATATAAGAAGTATGTAGTCAACTATTGATTTTCTGTCTAATGAAGAGAGTGATATGGATAACCCAAAATAATGGATCCTTTCCAAACCATTAATACATTTTGACTTGGGCTACATTTTAATAATTACATTGAAGTATATATTTGTGTGTGTGTGTGTGTGTGTGTGTGTATGTGTGTGTGTATTGTTTTAAATTTTTTTAGTAAAACAGAAACCACAAGATACATAGTTGATTGAGGAGAACCAGCTCTTTATCCCTACTGTAGTTCCTTTATGCTTCTTCCTTTGAGCTAGGAGAGGTCCATACCTGCAGACGTCCCTTAGTCTATAATTAGGCCACATCCCCACCCACCACCCTGCATAAAACCCTAATCTGAAAAATTTCCTGAAGTCTGGGGAGGAAGTAGAGTGTCTTACTTAAAGACTTCAGTGAGCTGAGCCTGAGCGTGGGTGGTGAACCCCAAACCTCTTCTGGTTCCTTCTGGACTACGGTGCTCCAGAGAGAGAATTAACATAGAGCTTGAAATTGACGTTAAGGCACCTTGTCTCAAGTAGAAAACCCTTGCGTGTAAACCCATGAAGAAAACACTGCTTTACTTCAGCGCACAAAAGACCAGTAACTCAAACACATTTTCGAAGACCCAGAAAGAGCTGGGGGTGCTTAGGAGTGAAGGGTACATGTGTGAGTAGCCGTGTCTTTATCAGTGACTCGATAGCTCAGAGCCAAGCATCTTTGTGCCACAAACCATAGTTTCTTGATGTCCCAGAGGGAAGGAAAGTGTAAGTATGAATTAATATAAGACAAGTCACAGTAAAACAAAAATACTACCACTGTGTCTTGAGATTCTCGTTGGCAAGACCCAATCTGAAACATACATGACTGTCACCATTAGAAAGATCCACACATTGGGTTTTCCTTTCTCTTTCTGATTAGGATTAATCTGGAAGAATGGATTGCGTCCACCTTTAATAACCTACACCTTCTAGAAGATTAGAAGTTGTTATTTTTTTTTCTTTGATGCTGCTTTTATAGATGTATAGTAGGACTTCTGAGGTTAGATGGACATTCCAGGTCATGTAGTCTATGCCCGCCAGATGCAGGCATTCTACCTGTGGCATGGCTGAGTGACAGCCATACGCCTTCTGCCCGGACACTTCTGTGGATGTGACCTCAACTGTCTCTGAGGCCATCTTGCCATTTTTAAATAACACCAGTTGTCAGAAAGCTCTTTAAACTCTTAGATATGTGACATTTTTTTAAAGTTTATTTATTTATTTTGAGAGATAGCACAAGCAGGGGAGGAACAGAGAGACAGGGGGAAAGAGAAAGAGAGAGAGAGAGAGAGAGAGAGAGAGAATCCCAAGCAGTCTCCACACTGTCAGCACAGAGCCCAATATAAGGCTCGAACCCATAAACCACGAGATCATAACCTGCGCTGAAATCAAGAGTTGGATGCTTAACTGACTGAGCCACCCAAGCATCCCAGATGCATGGTATTTATTAAATCATCCATCACTGGTAGGACAACAAATAATTGGTACCCTATGCTTTTTCTCCTCCAGCTCTGACCATTGCCCCGGTATCATTTATAATAGGAGTTCAACCTCGATCAGTCTTTCTGCTTTTACCTCATGCTCTGGTTATATCTAGATTATGGGACTCATTTAGAATCTAACTAAAAATGAGAAATCCTCTGTTTCTACAAATACAAATCTTGGCAATCAATAGAAAAAGGAAAGGAGGTTTAGCAAAAACTGATGATAATTCCAAGAAGGCAGTACCTTTTGGAACATTCTATGGTGACCCCACCACTGGAGCTATCTGCTTACCTCTGGTTGCAGAATTTCCAGAAAAGACTTGCTGCCTTCAGAATACTTTGGGGCCCTTCCTTTTGTGCTTGGATTTCTACCCTTAGTGGTTTATTCCTTCAGCATGGATTTTTGTAAAAAAAAAAAAAAATGCCGATAGTCCAGGAGAGGGACCATTAAGCTCTGGGTGGTCATTGCACTTAAGTGTTAATCATTTTTATATCTCTTCCTAGAAGTGTGTTTTAATGGCATGGAGGAGGGTGCAGAACTGAGAGGAAACAGGGACGTGTGGTTCACTAGGCACAGGTTTCTGGGTGGAAAAAAAGAAAAGGGGAGCATTTCTGTGTGCTTGCAGAAGACCCAGCACTTTTGCATGTACAATTCTCACAGCAATCCCTGTGAGTTGAGATCTGCCTTTTACAGATGAGGAAGTTGAAGACAGGAGATGAAGAGGTGTCCCACCCAGGCCATAGCTAGTCAGGGACAGGACTGGGGTTTATTCACACCACAGCCGCCTAATCTGAAGCCTGCGCTCTCTTATTATTCCGTGACACCTGTGCCATCATCAAAGGGACAAAGCACAAGGAACTGGAACGCTGAGAGGAAATTTGCCTACTTCAGAATTTTGCGCAAGGCTAACCCCGTCTAAAAGCGTCACTTTGAGATCCGGTGCATGTGGCAGTAAAAATGTCCTAATGCCAACTGATTTTAAGCCTTGGAGTTACTCTACCTAAAATTCATAAAACACTGTGAAATAATTTGCAACGAGGTATTTGTTCACAAGGAGACTTTCTCCACTTGTTCAGAGTGCTTTTTATTGCTTCCTTATACATTATCATAGATTTTCATCCCTTCGTGGAGTAACGGACGGTGTTCACACTCTAAATGTGAATCTTGCACCAGCCTTGGGTTATTAGCAGAAAGCCGGTGAAGACCAATTGTGAGGTCCCTTCCATCCCTGAATCCTTGCAGTATTTTGGTCTGACGCTGTTACACTAAATCCTAGGTCCCCTTAGGGAATGACACGGGTATAATTATCAGGTGTCATCCCCCCCCCCCACACCGCATTTGCAACCAATGCAGCAAAGCCCCTTTAACCCCCTCTTCTCATGGCCACTCACTCACTCAAATACATGTAACGCTTGTCCAGGATTATTTCCTGCCCCTCGTTCTGGCACTTTTGGGAGAGCTTTGGGGGTACACAGTCTTCAGGTGAATTACTCCATCATCGAGAGAGGATCTTCTGGAAGGCAGGTCTGTTCTCCCCCACTCAGTATTCTTTCACAGCAACCACAAAACCACACTTTCTCTATTAAGTACACATTCCTGGGACTATAACAAAAGGCTTCTGTGAGCTTGAAAGCAGCAGGGGAGGGTACAACATGAAGGACTGAAGATTTAAAGGGTTTCATTTCTTCCTTGCTGGAGACTGTATTGTGTTTGAATGCAGTTTGGAATCTGTTTCTCTACCACAAGGGGAAAGAGAAATCTGCCCTAAAGCTGCACAGGGACCCCGACTGGTCTTTATTCTCATAGCTTAGTGATTTCCTGCCACCCCAGCGAGTGAGCGAGCAAGCAGGCACAGGGGCTCCCTGACAGTCATGGGGGGGCCCCAGGAAGCCCGGCTGGGAGCGCATGGGGACTGGGCTCTGAGCCCACAGCCTCAGTTCACTGCTGTGAACGTCTTCCCTTTGCTGAGTGGCTACCCAGCCAGGCAGTTTTCTCTAGCCCGAGCCCACAGCCACAGCTATCCTGCCCTCCCAGGATGGTGGATTCATTGTTTTCGAAGTGGTTCAAGGAATCAGAATTTTCCATCCTTCCCAACTGGGGAGAATTGAGTTCTACAAAGAAAGTAACCAAGTGAGGTCAGCCGGTTGAGCGTCTGCCTTCGGCTCAGGTCGTGATCTCACAGTTCGTGGGTTCGAGCCCCACATTGGGCTCGCTGCTGTCAGCGCAGAGTCGGCTTCCGATCTGCCCCCCTCTCTCTCTCTGCCCCTCCCCTGCTCACACTATCTCTCTCTCTCAAAAATAAATAAAAACATTTTAAAAATTGAAAAACAAAAAATAAAAGACCCTTAAAAAAAAAAAGAAAGAAAGAGAGAAAGTAATGAGCTTTAAAAAGAAAGTCCCATGGGGCGCCTGGGTGGCTCTGTTGGTTAAGCATCCGACTTCGGCTCAGGTCATGATCTCGCGGTTCGTGGGGTCGAGCCCCGTGTGGGGTTCCGTGCTGATGGCTCAGAGCCTGGGGCCTGTTTCGGATTCTGTGTCTCCCTCTCTCTGCCCCTCCCGACTTGCGCTCTGTCTCTTGTCTCAAAAATAAATAAACATTTAAAAAAAATCGAAAGGAAAAAAAAAAGTCCCATTCCCTCCCTTCCGCTTCCAGCCCACCCCCAAGGGCACACCGTCCTATTCTGCATTTGAGGGAAACCTCCTTCTCTGCCGGACAGTGCCAGGCGCTGAGAACAGCGGGCTTGGCTGTGCCACCAAAGCTCTTGTTTTCTCCATAGCAGAGTTAATGTGGCCATGACTCAGAATTGTGGGACCCTAGACACCAAGGAAGTGAACTAACGTCTTTTCAGCTCACGGTGGACACATAGTCCACAGAATAGGTTTCATGCTCTAATGAAACAGCACAGAAACTCTGTCCTTGGTGGCTAAGGGGTGTGTGGTGAGATGCTGCTCCCTCCCTCTCCTGCCCTCTCCCCTTCCTTGCCCCCTCTTTTTTTTCTTTCTTCATGTCAGAGCTGAGAACTCTAATTCCAGCCCAAATTCCTTTGAGCAAAGGTCCTCCTGAACCATGACCTTGAAAAGATTTCCTCTTGTGATATGCCCATCCAGACTCGCATGTTGTTCCCTGGATTTAGGAAAGGCTGGAGAAATCTTCCACTCCATTTAAGGAGAGCCTGTATGGTTAGTGGATAGGGCCTCAGGCACAGGATTGCGACAGCAATAATGCAAAGAGAGACGCCTGCAAAATAAAAACTTAATAACGAAGAACATCGTACAATTATATAGCACCTGTTTTTAAAAAAAGACAAAATTCAACTGAGTAAATTTAGAGATGAAATTGGCTTTATTCAGTGATTCATGAGTTGGACATCATCCCATCTAGCAGATAGAAAGGAGTTCCGAGAGCAGTACAAAATGGAAGGCTTTTATAGCCAGAAGGGGGCAGAAAAAGGAAGTTTCTGTCTAAGAGTGGGGTGTTTCAGCAAGGCTACCTTCCTCTGGGGGAAGGCTGAGGGTCTATCGAGCAGATTACCTCACTGGTGCTGACCAGATCGTTCCAGACGGACTGGTTAAAAGTCACGGTCCTGGGAGAGGCCGAAACTGCAATTAAGTCCTGGTTTGCTGTCGGGGGTACAATTGACTATATTGGAGCCCTGCTGTTCCCCCTTTTTTTTTTTTTTAATGTTTCCCCCGTTTTGATCAGACTCTCACCCTGAGAGATGTGATGAAAATGTAAGGCATCCGTGCCCGTCTCAGCTACCTCTCTGTAGTTCTTGTGGCTTTTACTGATCCTCTGTATCATCTTCACAGGTCAGGATATTTTTTTGTTGAATCTCTGTGATTTGCACAGGTCACAGGTTCAGGTTCACATTCTTTTAGCCCGTCATTCTCTTGGTTGCTTTGACTTTCCAGTCGGAGGGAGATCACTGGCCTGGTGGGTAGCAGCTGCAAACATGAATTTAAAGCTTTTGAGAAGGTACAGCGTGCCAGTGTGACCACAAAGAGTTTGATAAGCTGGATAATTCGCAGCGTTTGGAGCACACTTCAGAGCCATGGTCTCTGAGACCTAAACCAATACAAGTCAAGTAAGTCAAAGAAAGGTTTTGTTGAAGTTACCTCTTACAGTCATGTGGCTTGCTTAGGGACCTTATGTGATTGAGTTGCGTTGTCCCCAGAAGTATTAATTTAGGTATAGCAGGTAGTATTTGCCACAGCACAGACACCTCCTTGCTCTACTAAAAAATAATCAAGGGCTAGCCTATTATCAAGAACAATTTTGGTTGGAGAGCCTAAGGATTTGGGGAGGCAGGGGCAGCTATTGTCTTAGCAGTGGATTCTGAAATATTTTCAAGAGTCAAGGAAAGGTTCCTGATCGTATTCCCATTTATATTTACTCCTGGGGCACCTGGGTGGCTCATTCGGTTGAGCGTCCGACTTTGGCTCGGGTCATGATCTCATGGTTCGTGGGTTCGGGCCCCACGTCAGGCTCTGTGCTGACAGCTCAGAGCCTGGAGCCTGTTGGGCTTCTGTGTCTCCCTCTCTCTCTGCCCTTCCTCTGCTCATGCTCTGTCTCTCTCTGTCTCAAAAATAAATATAAACATTAAAAAAAAATTTGTATTTACTCCTGACCAGGAAAGTAGGGCCCTGCCAAAGGAAGCAAACTCTGAATCTTGGAAGCCTCCTAAAGGTCCTTTCTAACTTGACGATGTAAATTCAGGGGAGTTGACCAAAGAGACATTGCCCAGTTAGGCTCCAGCCAGGTATTCACAGGCTCAAGGGGAATGATAACCACCACTGACAGGGTTAAACCCCGGTGGGGCCAAAACTATTCCCATTAAAATGGTGCTGTTCATGGATTCACTCACAGGGATTGTTGAATTTGCTCATTCAAGCCACAGATCAGTTAGGTTTTCCGCACATCTGGGAAATAAATCTCCTAGCCTGAAATAAGCAGTTATTCTCAATATCTTCCAAAGATGGGCGCTGCTGCTAAGATCTTTTCGTGATCAGAGGCAGATCTGATTTAGATAATCATGAGAAAGTGGGGACACAAATATAAGGAAATTTATGTAGATATTTGTGTCTAATTAGGTAAATACAGTTTCATGGGACAAAGGTAAAAAAAAAATGGGCACTGGATTTCTGGCCTTAAGAGTTGAACACAATAAGAGACTCTCAAGCAGGGCGGTGGGGGGGGGGGGGGATGTCAATTAAAGCTCGTGGTGACATTGGGAATAGAAGAGAAGGTCATAGGGAGGGACTAGGAGGTCTCTAGCATTATAGATAGATTGAAATCCTTGATGACAAATCCAGCAGTTGGAAAAGTTACTCCCTTATCTGTGGCCTGGTAAGTACCGATACTGGCCTTATCTTTCCAGGCCAATGACAGAATAAAGGAAAAAAAAAGAGAAGAAGAAAGAGTTTCATGTTTCAAGGATGAAGTCTTGATCAGTGTCTTGGGTGGAAGCAGCCTACCTTGATGTCCACCACATTGGAGGTCTCCAGTGTCTGCATGGGACCACATGTCTCAGGTGGAGCCTTCGTTAGCGGTGACATGTGTGCCTAAGGCTCAATACCTGCTAGTTTCGTGCCAGTGTCAGTGGTCAGGAGTACTTGGTAAGGTTCCTTCCAACAGGGTTCAAGAGCTGTCTTCCTGGGATGATGTTTCCAGAATGTCCAATCACCAGGCTCCAAACTGTGACCATCAGGATTCCATGACTTGGGATCCGGGAAAGCTTCTTTAACCTGTTGATGATAAGCCTACACATCAGTCATTAAAGACACAGTAACTGGTTATACTAGCCTGAGACAACAAGGGACAGCAAGCAGAAGGGACAGCAAGCAGAAACATGACTGTTTCATGTGGGGTGAGTTTATGTCTCCCAGAGTGGATACTGTAAACAGTCATCAAGGCCAGAGGCCATACCTGAGATGGGTAGTTTAAGCAAATTTAGAGATTTTTAAGTTTGAGGACCCCATTAGTTCTCCCGACCTTGCCTGATATTTGAGGGAGATAAGGGCAGTGATAATTCCAAGAAGCTCATAAGGTTTTTCATCAGGGCCATGTGATTTCACCAGTGACGTGGGGGCCTCGATCACTGGAGATTGTGGAAGGTATACCCCAAGTGGGGAACAAGTTTTCTGACAACTTCTTTGCCACTGTGAGGGCTTCAGGGGAAGGCTTCAGCCCATCCGGAAAACATACATGCAGTAACAAGGACACATTGATAACCCACAGTAGGTGGCGTTTGAATCAAGGGCAGATACCAAAAAGTCCAGAGGGAGGAGGTTTGGAACCTGGGAACAAATATAGTTTGATCAGTATTGTGGACCTGACAGGCCAGGCACTGGTGGTAAGCTATTTTTACATTTTTGGAGAAGCCTCCCCACAAATGTTTATTTGCAATTTGAGTCATCTTAATTGCTCTGTGGTGGGTGAGAGTGCAAAAAAGAAAGAGAGAGAGAGAGAGAGAGAGAGAGAGAGAGAGAGAGAGAGAGAGAGAAAGAAAGAAAGAGAGAAAGAAAGAAAGAAAGAAAGAAAGAAAGAAAGAAAGAAAGAAAGAAAGAAAAGAAAGAAAGGAAAATGGGGTTTGCCAGGGAGCTGGGAAGAACCAAGTGGCCATCTCGGGTTTCCCATAACCCCGACTATTCATTTCATCCACAGCCATTGTTACCCACCATGATTTCTCTGATTCAGGAACAGACTGTTGCCATGTTGCAAGGACATTACGATGGCAAACGTCTGGCAAGAAAGGGCCGTTTTTTGCAGAAACAGAACAGACTTCACGTGCCACAACCTTCACAGATTCTGTTGCGGCTGCCTTTGCCTACAAGTCAGCTAGAACATTTCCCTGCTACTTAGGTTGTCTTTTTAGTTATGAGCCTTAATCTTGATGATAGCCACTTCAGAGGGCGAGAGAATAGCATAAGAAGGTCAATTTACTTATTGTCCATTTTTTATTGGTGTCCCCCTGGATATAAGGAAAACCCCTTTGTTTCCATAACATCCTCGAATCATGGACGACCCCAGAGGCCTGCCAGCTATCAGTATGAGTATCGAAGCTTTGTCCTTCTGGTAACTGGCACCTTCCAGTAAGAGCACAGAGCTCTCTCAGCCTGTTGGGCTGATCAAGCTTGTGAGAGCTTACCCCTTTCCAGTAGTTCATGCTGGGTAGTAATAGCATAACCAGCCTGGAAAATCCCTTTCTCAATTTTATAGTATGACCCATCAAGAAGCACAATGAGATCAGGATTAGTCAAAGGGATGTCCCATAAGTCAGGACATGGTGTCACAAAATGGATCATTATCACCTCAAAATCATCAGGCTCACTTTTGTCAAGAAGAGGTAGTAACACAGTAGGATTAAGAATGTTGTAGCATTTGGGCGCCTGGGTGGCTCAGTCGGTTAACTTCTGACTTCGGCTCAGGTCATGATCCCACAGTTTGTGGGTTCAAACCCCGTGTCATGCTCTGTGCTGACAGCTCAGAGCCTGGGGCCTGCTTCGGATTCTGTGTCTCACTCTCTCTCTGCCCCTCCCCTACTCACGCTCTGTCTCTGTCTCTCTCTCTCTCAAAAAAGGAATAAACATTGAAAAATTGTTCTTAAAAAAATGTAGCATTTAAGAGGGAGATTAAAGCGGTGAAAGCAGATCTCCTAGGAGGTTGGTCTTCTTGCAGAAAAATGTTGAATCCATTCAGAGTTAAGAAGACTTCGGGCAGCGAGTGGGGTTTGTAAATAAATGTCACTTCCTAGGGTTAAATGTGCTGGGGCTTCTAACTTTGCAGCTGCAGCTATAGCCTAAGGCAGTTGGGGTCGGCCTGCAGGACAAGTCAGGTTGTATGCTATAATAAGCAATAGGCCTATGTTTATTGCCATGTTCTTGCATGAGCATTCCCAGGGCTCCGTATCACTTACATGCACAAATAAGGTGAAAGGTTTCGAATAGTTAGGTAGCCATAGGGCAGGTTGTTCTTACAGCACCTGTTGTAGTCTTATAAAGACTTGCTCGTATTTATCCTCCCAAGGAAAGCGTTCAAGTACTAAAATTTTAGTAAGTTCTTGAGCGGGGAAGCTAACAGAGAAAAGTGAGATACCCATAGTCTGTAACAGCCAGCGAGACCTAGAAATCCACAAAGCTGTTGCTTGGTTGTGGGCCTACAGAATTCTTGAATTAGCTCAATTCTTTTTGGAAACAGCTTAGATCATGACTTAGGTAATGAATAAGAGATCATTGTAATTTTTCCTTAGAGACTTTACGTCCCCTTTCAGCTAACTGTTGTAGCAAATAAGTGGAATTCTTCGTGGACGCTTCTTTGGTAACAGCATAGCAAGAGATTGTCTAGGTATTATAAAAGGATCAGTTTCCCAGGGTATTGGACGGTCCTTAAGTCTCAATGACATACTGGGGCAAAATCATAAGGGGCCTCAGTGAACCCTTTAGGCAAGATGGCCCAGGTATATTGTCAATTATTGCAAGTAAAGGCAAATATGGACTGTTGGGCCCTACAGGGCTGCCGAAAAAGGCTGGCACTTGCGGCAAAAAGGACGTGGGGGTTCGGAACAGCTGGGAAACCGGGAATAACTTTCTCGTTAATAGCTCTCAAGCCCTGGACAAATCGCCATCCCCGTCTGTTAGGTTTCTGGACTGGCAAGAGCCGAGCCTTATGGGAGCTGGTACAAGGAATGATTAGCCCCTGGCCGATTAGGTCTTCTGCTATTGCTGTGAGGCCTTGTATGCCCTCAGGCTCTAATGGTTATTGAGGCAATTTGGGAAGAGGTTTAGTTACACGCTCTGCACTTTTTATCCTCCCAATGTCAGTATTAGAAGTAGCCCACGGATTTTTCAGGCACCTTGATTAAATCGGGGACTTCTGTTGAAATTCTTCCTTTTCTATGTCAAGGACAGACTGTAAGGAACATAAAAGATCAGGTTCAGGTTTGTCAGGGAACTCTAAGGTGAAGTCTCCATAGGAGGCAACACATATTAGCCCTTTTAACTTAGAAAGGAGATCTCTACCTAATAGATTAACTGGGGCTGGATCACATAGCAACAAAGGAATGTTTTTCAGTGAAAGGTCCCAGAGTCACGTATACAGGTTGAGATAGAAACTCTCTATGAATTTGCTTAGGTAACCCCGCCACGGAAACTTCTTTTTCACTTTGAGGGATTTGTTGTCCTATGAGAGTAGGGTTTTAAAGTAGAAAGCATCTCTTTGGTATCTGCCAGAATTTGGGAAGGTTTCCCATTTTTTTTTTCTTTTTGTTTGAGAATAGTTGACACACGATGTTACATTAGTTTCAGATGTACAGCTTAGTGATGTGACAGGTTTGTACACGACGCTGTGTTTACCATAAGTATAGGTACCATCTGTCCCATTACATCGCGATTACAGGATCATTGACTGTATTCTTTATGCTCGGCTTTTTATTCCTGTGACTTACCCATTCCATAACTGGAGGTCTGTATCTCCCTCTTCCCCTCACCCATTTTGCCCAATTCCCCCACCGCCTCCCTTCTGGCTGCAAACTAAACATTTAACTAATCAATCAAACAAAACATACAAACCATCCAAAATTAAACCTTTTGTTTATCCAATTTTTATGTCTTTAATGCATTTTTGAGTTTACTGTTGTGTATGGTGTTAGAAAATAGTCCAGTTTTATTCTTTTGCATGTAGCTGTCCAGTTTTCCCAACACCACGTATTGAAAAGACTTGTTCCCATCGTATACTCTTGCCTCCTTTGTCACAGATTAATTGACCGTATATATGTGGTGTATTTCTGGGCTCTCTCTCTCCTGTTCCATTGATCTACGTGTCTGTTTTTATGCCAGTACCATACGGTTTTGGTGACCACAGCTTTGTAGTGTATCTTGAAATCTGGAATTATGCTTTTAATTTCAGTTTCTCCTAGGCTCTTTAAGGGGAGCCTTGGTATAATCAGTAGGGATTACCCTTGGAGTCCTGTCAATCCTGGGAGGGACCCATCTAGGACCCTCCTTCAGGGGCCGATATGGGGGTATTTGAGTTGATGTGGAAGAACGTGTATAGGACTTTTGAGGACAACCTCTTTTCCAGTGTCCTAGATGATTAGAATTGAGGCATCAGTTTCTGGGTCAGTGTTTTGATAATGGACCCTTAGGAGGTTGCAGTATGTGGGGTTGCAGGTGTTATTTTAGATCTCTGGCCTTGGAGCTATTGTAGGTGTAAGGCCAGTAGCTTGGCAGACTTTTTTTCTATGGTCTTGCTCCAAAGTCCTTCTGGAAATGTTCAGCTGCGGTCACAAGTTCAGCCAAACCGGCGGCCTCCCATCCTATCTTCTGCCTTTTATGAATCCACTAGTCTCAGGAGATGATCCATTTACAAATAGCACAGCTATAGCTGATTGGGTGAGCTTGTTTATTGTGATGAACCCAGAATGCTGTATGAAGAGAGCTTCTAGACAGACTTTAAAGTGTGCCACAAGTTCATATTTCTTATGTTTGCATGTTTAAAGGAAGACTCTAAGAATGGTTTTTAAAAAATCAGTTGTGGGGTGCCTGGGTAGCTCAGTCACTTAGGCATCCAACTCTTGATTTCTGCTCAGGCCATGATCTCACGGTTTGTGAGACTGAGCCCAGTGTCGGGCTCTGTGCTAACAGCACAGAGCCTGCTTGGGATTCTCTCTCTTCCCCTCTCTCTCTCGCTCTCTGACACCCCCCACCCCCCGCTCTCTCTCTCAATATAAATAAACAAAAAAAAGTATAAGATCGGTTGGTAGGGATACCTGGGTAGCTCAGTTGTTTGAGCATCTGACTCTTGATTTGGGTTCAGGTCATGATCCTAGGGTTGAGGGATTGAGCCCTGCATTGGGCTCTGTGCCAAAAGCAGAGCCTGCTTAACAATCTCTCTCTGTCTCCCTCTGCCCCTCCCCCTACTCTCGTGCATGCATCCCCCCTCCCTAAAAGAAAAAAAAAAAAAAAAGATCAGATGCTGTATAGTGAGGTTTTGCCAGTCCAGGAGGACACCATGTTGAAGACTGAGGATCTCGAATATCATCCTTGGTGTTTTGCCATTTTGCTTCCTGCATCCATTTTTGGGTTTCACCAGGTCCTACCAGCACGACGTGCAGAAGCTGATCTGGCAGCCCAGGGTCACAGGACTCAATAACGCCTCTAAATTCTTCAGAAAACTTAGGAGTATCCTCCCTAGGCTTAGGAAACACTTTAACTATGGATCTTAATTCAGCCTTTGACCAAGGAGTGAAATATCTAATAAGGATCACCTGCAATCTCAGATGGTTTGTATCTTAAAAGGTAACTGTTTAATACTCTTTGGAGTGGAAAGGCAGTTCAGATAGAGAGTTAGTAGAACATGAGAACTCAGGTAAATGAGGGGAGAAGAGAACAGGAGGAGTCACGTCAGTCTTACTGTCTTTTGTCTTAGGTACATCTTGTGTCTTTAGTTTTTCATTAGCCTTTTGCAGTAAATTTCGTAACAAAGCAGCTTCGGAATCTTGAAGCCTTTTCGAAACCGCCGCACACCAATTAAAGTAGGTATCCCGTTCTGTGTGTTTCATTCCAGAACCCTTGTTTCCGGCTGCACTTAAGTGAACAATCTTGTCTAACTGGAACGTTCACCATAATGGCCACTGTCACCGTAGGTTGTTTTTGGCGCGATTTTGCCGTTTTTCTAGATATCTACAGCATCTCAGACTGTAGTTCCCAAACAGAAAATAAGCAGGTGTGACAGAAGGTGGCATCCCTGTCTCTTTAGGCTTTAAAGTTTGTGTGTGTGTAGTTTTTTTTTTTTTTTTTTTTTAACATTTATTTATTTTTGAGACAGAGAGAGACAGAGCATGAACGGGGGAGGGGCAGAGAGAGAGGGAGACACAGAATCGGAAACAGGCTCCAGGCTCCGACGCGGGGCTCGAACTCACGGACCATGAGATCGTGACCTGGCTGAAGTCGGACGCTTAACCGACTGCGCCACCCAGGCGCCCCGCTGTGTGTGTGTAGTTTTTGTTTACTTGCTAAGGCTTTGGGCCTCTGGGAGTCAAGCTAATACCTGAGAGGTGTGAGCGTCTGGGTTGGAAATCACGTAGTGTTTTACAGTGTATCTCACTGCACGGAAATTTTCTGGAGATTGGCAGACAACCCACCGTCAGTCTAATTCATTCCATGACCTAACGTGGAAGTTGTCGGCTTAGGTGGTGAGCACTTAGCTTTTAAGCTCTACACCCCTGCCCACCAAATTGTTGCCTTTTTGGCTTCCCAGATCCCCTTTCTCAATAGCCTTTATCTACACGAAACAAGACAAACAAACATGTGGACTTTAACGCCAGGAGACATCAACGTGGCCTGGCCAAGAGAAGGCCTTGCACACGCCACCAGCGGTTCCCAACCTGGACCTGGGGGAAGTGGGGCAAAGACTGAACCAGCAAACCCCAGAAACGAAGACTGTGGACTGGACTGGGTTTCCAAAACGGGGAATCGCAGACAGGAAAGCCAATTCGATCAGGAGCTTGACTCAAGGAGAGTGGAGCTCAACAGAGAGGAACCTCTCTGTGGCCCTTGGAAATGGTGAGAAAGACAGGACTCAGCAGGGTTTGTGGGTACCACACCTGTATTTCTCACTGGCCCCGAAGCTGTTGGAAGGCTCCCTCAGTCCCACCACTGCCACTAAATCGGTTAAAACACAAAATTCAACTGAGTAAATATAAAGATCAAACTGGCTATTCATCAATTCATAAGTTGGCCAGCATCCCACGTAGCAGATAGAAAGGAGCTCTACAGGGGCACCTGGGTGGCTCCGTCGGTTAAGCATCCAACTCTTGATATCGGCTCAGGTCGCGATCTCACAGTTCATGGGATCGAGTCCCGTGTCGGGCTCTGCACTGATGGTACAGAGCCTGCTTGGGATTCTCTCTTTCCCTCTCTCTCTCTCTCTCTCTGCCCTTTCCCTGCTCTTGCTTTCTTACTCTCTCAAAAGAAATAAATATTAAAAAAAAAAAAAAAAAAAAAGAGGTGTACAAACTGGAAGGCTTTTATTACCAGGAGGGGCAGAAAAAGGAAGTTTCTGTCCAAGAGTGGGATCTTTCAGCAAGGTTATCTTCCTCTGGGGGAAGGCCGGGGGTCTGTCGAGCAGATTACATCACTGGTGCCTACCAGGTCATTGCAGACGGACTGGTTAAAAGTCACGGTCCTGAGAGAGGCCGACACTGCAATTAAGTCCTGGTTTGCTATCAGGAGTGCAAGTGACTCTACTGGAGCTGTGTTGTTCCTTTTTCTGTTAGAACACATTCTTCCAGGGAGTACCAAGCACTTCCTTGTAAATTCTGCCCTGTTCTCACAGAGCATGAATTATTTCCTAGAATTGACTTAGGCTCCTTTGGAAAAATGCATTGATTCTTCTAACCATCCTGATCCCAGTTACAGTAAAATGTCTACTATCTGATAACGTGAATCTGTGAAGCTGTTATTAACCGGCACTTTCTGTATGTCACCAGTACCGGGACAACTGATGTTTATAACGGTGACCGTGAACTTCTGTAAGATCCCGAATTACCTGCTCAAGAACCAAAGAAAGATTAAACTGTATTCATTTATTTTTTTTTAATTTTTTTTTAACGTGTATTTATTTTTGAGACAGAGACAGAGCATGAACGGGGGAGGGGCAGAGAGAGAGGGAGACACAGAATCGGAAGCAGGCTCCAGGCTCCGAGCCATCAGCCCAGAGCCTGACGCGGGGCTCGAACTCACGGACCGTGAGATCGTGACCTGAGCCGAAGTCGGACGCTTAACTGACTGAGCCACCCAGGCACCCCGGCATTTGTCTTTCTTTGACCGACTTCTTTTTTTTTTTTTTTTTTTTAACGTTTTATTTATTTTTGAGACAGAGAGAGACAGAGCATGAACGGGGCAGGGGCAGAGAGAGAGGGAGACACAGAATCGGAAGCAGGCTCCAGGCTCCGAGCCATCAGCCCAGAGCCCGACGCGGGGCTCGAACCCACGGACCGCGCGTGACCTGAGCTGAAGTCGGACGCTTAACCGACTGAGCCACCCAGGCGCCCCAAGATTAAACTGTATTTAAAAGCGTTTTTTATGTTGTGTCTGTTTTATTATACTCAAATCTTTTTTAGTGGAGTCCAACTCTATGTCCACCATGATTTCCCAGGGTAGTACCAATTTGAAATATTTTATCTTTCTCTGGGAGCCCGGATGGCTCAGTTGGTTGAGTGTCCAACTCTTGGTTTAGGCTCAGGTCATGATCTCACAGTTTTGTGAGTTTGAGCCCCTGCATCAGGCTCCGTGCTGACAGTGTGGAGACGGCTTCAGATTCTCTCTCTCTCTCCCTCTCTGTCTGCCCCTCCCCAACTCACGCTGTCTCTGTCTCTCTCAAAATAAATATATAAACTTAAAAAAAAAAATGTTTTCTTCTTTCTTCATATTGTTAACCAAACCTTTAAAAAAACAATAATTTCAGTATTTGGGGTCTAAGCTACAGCTGATTAAGTCCCATACCTTACAGGGAAACGAAATTTCTTTTTCAGAGCAGGTGTGGCGGGCATGAAATATCATAAATAGAGTCGCCAAAGTGTGGGATGGATCAACCCAAACACTCGCTGTTGTCGCTCTTTAAGAGTGTAGCCCAGGGGCGCCTGGGTGGCTCAGTCGGTTAAGCGTCCGACTTCAGCTCAGGTCACGATCTCGCGGTCTGTGGGTTCGAGCCCCGCATCGGGCTCTGGGCTGACGGCTCGGAGCCTGGAGCCTGCTTCCGATTCTGTGTCTCCCTCTCTCTCTGCCCCTCTCCCGTTCATGCTCTGTCTCTCTCTGTCTCAAAAATAAATAAAAAATGTTAAAAAAAAAAAAAAAAAAAAAGATTGTAGCCCAGCTTCATGAGGCGTACTGACTTGTGCCTGAATGTGGCCTGAGTTGTACGCACACTTCCCTGAGTTGTGCCAGGGTTTGACAGCAAGATCCAGAGACCGACAGTAGTTTGGCATCCACGTCACGATGGCTCAGGTCAGTGGCCCTCTATACTGAGCCGTGCGCCTCTCTCTCGGGTTTTGTGAGCTGTGGTTTCTATCCTTTTCCTTGAAGGAAACCTTATCCAGAAACATAACTGTATGTCATGAAACAAGGCAACCTTAGCCAAGACACCGGAATGCTACAGGTGTGCAGGAGAGGGGTTAGTAACAACAAAATGCACCGCGGGGAAAGAGATGGGAGCAGAACACCCCCTCCCCCACCGCCTCTGCCTGGTACCACGCAGGAGGCTAACTGGTGTAGCCCCAGTTTAGGGGCAGGGTCCTTGATGCCATTTCTACAGGTTAAGCTCAGGGAGTTGAGAGCTGGGGCCCCACAAGAGCTAAAGGAGGAGGAAACACAGCCTAGAACAACCGAAAAGGATGCGCCCGCTCTCTTGGGCGCCCATCAGTTCCCACGCTTATCACCTACTTATCATTTAATGGTGCCGTATGGTAACGTCAGAGAACCTTCACGTTCATGGCTTCATCTGAGCTCATAACAACCATGTGAGGTGGGCATGAAAGAAACAGTGACTCCCACGTTCCAGATGAGAAAATAAGCTCAAGGACGGTGAGTGCTGTCGCTAAGTCCTATCAAAATGAGGCAGGCTTAGACAAAGCCTTCTAATTCCTTATCCGTGATTCCTTGATGCCCATAATTCCCTGATACAATACAGTCACCCTTTAAGGTGAATGGTCCCCCAGTGCTGGGTTGAAAACAGGCGGAGGAGTTTTGAGGTGACCTTTGAGGACACTGACCCATGGGGCCACCTCTACTTTCGGAGCTCAGTGGGTTAGACAGACCTTGGGCTGGAAGCCAGAAGACCTCAATGCGAAGCTCAGACAACTTTGAGCAAGCCGGTTAGCCTCCTGCCCCTTTGGCTGCACAGCCGGAAATAAGAACAGTAATGCCTGCACCTCGGACCCACATGGTTATTAGGAGAGCCAAATGAGATAAAGTGTTTGAAAGCCCTTTGTTGCCAGGTATAAGGTCATGTGTCCCTTTCCCATGATTTAGCTCAGATGACAAGGACATCCAGGGGAAGGACTTGGTAGGAATGCTGACTTAGGCTCGGGGATATTTGTGGACAAGACGCAACAAATAAATTCATGTGACCGGGGGCAGAGACGGGTACGCTGGGTATAAGAGAAATGCCTGGAACCTGAAGTTGTTGTAGAGTTTGAAACTCAAAAAATGATGCAATAGGCAGTTCCATTAGCATTTTTTCCTCCGTGCCCCCACCCCGCCCCCTGCACCCACTGTTCACACTTCTTAGAATGACGTGTCCATTTCAAAAGGTGGCCCCTGAGGAATCTTAGTCTGTTTTGAAGTGTGCATGGTTCGCCGGGCAGCAAACAGAAGCAGCCCGACCCTGGCAGAGGGGGTAGTCTGTGCAAAAGCCAGAGAACACAGTGCTTCTAGGAATTTCGAGCGTGCCCATGCGCCTGGAGCTGGGTCAGCCGGAGGACGACATGGCAAGTTAAGTAGGAGCTTAGAAAGGCCCTGGGAAGTTTCTGAAAATTTAAAGCAAAGCAATAATGTAGTCGACTTTCTGTTTTAAAAAGGTCACCGCTCCAGGGGTGCCTGGGTGGCTCAGTGGGTTAAGCGTCCAACTTCAACTCAGGTCATGATCTCATAGTTTGTGAGTTCAAAGCCCCACCTCGGGCTCTGTGCTGATGGCTCAGAGCCTGGAACCTGCTTCGGATTCGGTGTCTTCCTCTCTCTCTCTGCCCCTTCCCCGCTCATGCTCTGTTTCTTTCTCTCTCTCAAAAATAAATGAACATTAAAACAATTAAAAATAAAAGAGTTCACTGCTCCAACTTGGGGCTCAGCTAGCTACCTGACCCTTTTACTTTTTATTGGGTAGAGGAGAGATCTCAAGATATACAGAGACTAATGAGCAGGGGGAAAGAAGCCTTCCTGGCTTCCCTGTCTCTCTCCCTCTGTGTGCCTGCAGTCGGCCCTCTTCCTCTGTCTAAACCAAAGGCTGGTGGGGTGCCACAGAGCCGGGGGCTGAGTTAGAAAGGGTGGGAGGTGTCAGCGAAAGGGTCCGTGCTGCAGCTGACAATTTGATGGCATTAAGTCACTCAGTTTCAGCTGTCTCCTGCTTTTCCTTTGATATTTCTCCATAGCAAATGGAAACTTTAACCAGATTCCACCTTCTTTCCATCCTTCCGTTGGACTCACAGCCCACTTAGAATGGAAATGATCAAAGTCCCAAGTCAGAGATAGCGTGTCCCATGACCGTCCTCAGGATGGAGGGGGCGGGGCTCCCCAGCCCTTAGAGCCACCCGGTGGTGTGCAGTGATGTTGGGAGGCTGGGGGGACCTGAACTTTGGAGTCGGACAAGCTAGGCTGTGAGTCCTGCTTCCACCATGCATGGGACTCAGGATCTATGTCACCCCTCTGCCCGGGCCTGCACTTTCTCATCTGCCAAGTGACGGCAACAATGTCCCCTTCCAGAGCTGTGGTGAGGCTCAAACAGATAGTATCCCCAAAGCACCAGGCGTATGGTAAAATCTCAACTTACGTTTTTCCTTTAAATGCCAGAAGTTAGGGGCACCCGGGTGGCTCGGTTGGCTAAGCATCCAACTCTCAGTTTTGGCTCAGGTCCATGATCTTACAGTTGGTGAGTTCGAGCCCCACGTTGGGCTCTGAGCTGACAGCGTGGAGCCTGCTTGGGATTTTCTCTGTCTGCCCCTCCCCTACTTGTGCTCACTCTCTCCCTCTCTCTCCAAATAAATAAACTTAAAAAAAACAAAAGTAAGTGCCAGAAGTTAATACTCTTTCAGTAATTATTCTCTTAAAAGCAAAGAGAACAAAAACAAAAGAGATCCTGTGTGTGTGATGCTCCCATATCTGCTATATGGTATTACGAAGTTGAAGAAATAGGGGTTAACGATGAAGTATATCAGAAAGGAAAAATGTCTCTAAGATGCCAAGAGAGGAAAACTGAGGAAGGAAGGGGAGCTTCCTGGATTAGGGGAAGGTTGATTCCCCTTCCCATTAGGTTGATTAGGGGTTAAAATGTGCTCTACTGGCCTCGTATTGGAACTCCAAGGATGAATTCCACTGATGAGCTAGCTCAGTGCCTACTCAACCAGGAATATGCTTTTCTAGCCAGAAAGATACACTGATAGGGTATATTCAATTTTAATACACTTCATTACTTGTCAAGAAGTCTTCCTGGCCTTTCTGTGGCTGCAAATGGCACACCCAGGCCCTCCACCATGCCAGGTCAAGTGCACGAACACTTCCCTGGGGGGCACCGAGTCAAACACAAATAGGCTTGCGTTCGGAGCTTATTGCTTAGTGAGGAAGAAGACATGAGCCCGGATAAATCCAATTTAACACAACTTCTGGAAATTGTATATACAGCTTCAGAGCACCCTGGGAGCAAAAAGACAGGAGGGAAGACATTTTTTGGAAGAAGGCTTCATTCACGGAAAGAGTGACTTTCCTTCCAGGCATTAAAGGAGGGGGGAGTTTCAGCAGGCCCTCGTGGGAGGAATGTGGACTCCGGTCAGAAGAAGCAAGCCTGTGAGCTAAGACACAGCTGGAGAGAGCCTGGACCAGGACGGGTGTAAAGGGGGTGTCAGTAAAAGGTCTTGGGAAGGGAAAAGGGTAGGTGTTGAATGTGTCTTTAAAGAGAGCGGTTTTGGGGCGCCTGGGTGGCGCAGTCGGTTAAGCGTCCGACTTCAGCCAGGTCACGATCTCGCGGTCCGTGAGTTCGAGCCCCGCGTCAGGCTCTGGGCCGATGGCTCGGAGCCTGGAGCCTGTTTCCGATTCTGTGTCTCCCTCTCTCTCTGCCCCTCCCCCGTTCATGCTCTGTCTCTCTCTGTCCCAAAAATAAATAAAAAACGTTGAAAAAAAAAATTTTTTTAATAAAAAAAAAATAAAATAAAATAAAATAAAAAAAAAAGAGAGAGCGGTTTTATTGTGTATGCCTTGGTGCAGAGTCTTGAAGGTTTTTCATCAAAGGAGCAATGGGAATGGTCCTTGAGGAAGACTTCCCTGAGAACACTGTATGTCCTCTCTGAATAACTTTGTGCTTTGGGTCTTATGCCCGTTGCCATGGGGAGCTTGGCATCTCTGAGCCTCCCGTCTGCATGCCCAGGAGAGAATGGGTCGGCTTCCCTTTGTTCACTGTACGACCCTCATGTGGCCACTGCTCTTCAAGCCTTCGAGCGCCCCTCGACAGCACTCTCGTGTTCCCTGTGGCTGGCGTCACCGTCGAGAGCCAGGTTCCCTAACCTCCAGTGCCACCCTTCTCCCAACAGTCAGCCCACCTCAGCCCTCGCCTGCACCCTTCGCTTATCTGCCTGAGGCCCTAGCTGCAGGACACATGGGGCCTTTCCTAATGAGATGTGTTCCTGCTCTTTCCTCAGAGCTCAACGTCCTCTACCCCAGCCTCCCCAGTTGGTTACCCTGTCCCTTCTCCATACTCTTTCTCTGGTGCAACCAGTTCCTTCCATCTTGGAAGAAGCCTGCCTGGATTCTGTATCGCTCTTCACTACCACCCCGTGTCTTTTTTTCCTTCACAGCCAAGATTCTGACAAGAGCTCTCTGAAAAGAGTGTCTCTGACACTCTGTCTCGGCTTGCGAGATGTACTCGCCCCTGGTTTGTCTCTTGCTGCCCCATCCTTCGAGGGGTGGACCTGTTTGAAATGGTTTACCGCTTCAATGGTTTCTTTCCGTCTCCTCTCCCCCAGGGGCTTCAAAAATCGCTCGTATGATAACTCCTAACTATCTTTTATATCTAGCCTAGGTCTTTCCCTTCAGTACCAGGTGTACATACACGACTCCAGACGGGGCCACTCCCCTAGCTGCCCCGCAGTCCTCTCCTGGTAAACAAAATGAATATATTTCTCTCCCCGTCAGTCCTCTGTGGGCAAGGGTGGGTGGGCACCACTCTCTCGTCGGAGGAATCAGAAGCCTGGCTTTTGTCATTGCCTGCTTCCTCCAGAGTTCATCTCCAACTTCCGTCAATCCTACCTCCATGATATCTTGAGCCCAACCTTTCTCCCTTCCCTCTGCTTTAGCTCAGGCTAACGATGTCTGTCACCCCCATTCCTACAACGGCCTCTAACTGCTCTCCTCGTACCAGTCTTGCTCTGTCCTAATTCATCTTCCACTCTGCAGCTGGAGTGACCCTTCGAAAACAATATCTGATTATGTTACTCCCTTGTTAAAGATCCTTCAATGCCTCTTAGCAGCCTTAGGAGAAAGTCTAAAGTCCTCAGTACAGCAGACAAAGGCCCTCCTCATAATGGCTAACGTTTATCAGGTGCTTCATCTGTGCCAGGCACTATTCCAAGTGTAGGACTTGATGCTCACAGCTCTCCGACGTAGGTCCTGTTTCTATCCCACTTTTACCATTGAGGAAACCAAGGTGCAGAAAGGGATGTCGCTGCCCCAAGATCACACAGCCAGTAAGTTAGGGAACCAAGATTCAAACCTGGGGAGCCGACATTCAAACCCAGGAAGCCTGGCCCTGGGGCCACACTCCTAGCCACTATGTTATACCGTCTCTCCTTCGCAGGGCGTAGCTTCTCATTCATTCAAAAATATTTACTGAACACAGTGTACCAGAAACTGCTTGAAACATCGAGGATAGAGCAGTAATCAAAACAGTTCCTTCACTGCTGTCATCGGTTTTTGTAACTAATTACGATAAAGATCAAAATATATTTAATCAGGAGTCTACCTGTGGAGTCATAACAAAGGCTTTTTGAAAGCATATTCAGAGACTGGATGTTAAGATAAAAGAACTTTAATGATGGTAACATTTGCTTCATTTGAATAGCTTTCCAGAGAATAAGATTGCATTTAAAACAAATTTTATAGGCATATCCTTTGATCTGGTGAACACCAAAAATAAATAAATAACAAGGCGGGGGGGGGGGTGTGTTTAATGAAGAAAATGAATAATAAGATGAATAGTGAAGTATATAGATTAGTGATAAATGCTAAGGAAAAAAAAATAAGGCAAGAAAGAAGATAAGGAGGAGTCTGAGAACAGAGATTTGTAGTTTTATGTGGAATATCCAGGGAAGATTTAAAGGAAGTGAGGATATCTAAGAAACCACACCAGCTAAAGAAACAGCAAGTACAAAGGCCCTGAGGTAGGAATGTGCCTGGTATGTTTGAGGAACAGCAAAGAGGTCGGTGTGGCTAGAGCAAAATGAGGGAGGGAAAGGAAGGAAGGAGATGGGTTCAGACAGAGATCATGTGGGGCCCTAAAGGTCATCTTAAGGACTTTGACCTTTACTCTGAGTGAGTTGGGAAGCCCCTGGAGGATTTTGAGACGAGGGGTGACACCATGTAAATTCAGGGCAGAGGAGGGACATGTTTTAATGGATCCCTCTGGCCTGTATGTTGAGAATAGACTCTAGGGGAACAAAGGAGGAAGCTGGGGGACCAGTCGGGGAGCAGGGCCAGAAGTCCAGGCGGGAGATGATGGTGGCTGGGACGAAGCTGGTAGCAGCAGAGGTGGTGGCAGTGGTCAGATTCTGGATGCATTTTGAAGGCAGAGCCAACAGCATTCACCTGTGGATTGGGTGGCTGCAAGGCGTTGGGGCCCTGGCATCTGGAAGGATGGATTGGGCGTTCTCTGGGACGGGAAGGACTTCGAACAGCAGTTGGGCAGGTGACGGCAGGAGGGCCGTTTAGGACAGATCAGGTCTCACGTGCCTCTTCAGCATCACCGTGGAGCTCTTGCTTTCTTGCTCCCTCCCCTCACATAAATGCAGGTTCGCGTGCATTTCCGCGTTTTGTCCTGGCGAAACTCCTCCGTTGCCCAAACTGCTTTGGCTCTCTCGTAGGTCCCGGCCTTTGTACCTGCTGTTCCCTCTGCCAGGAAAGCTTCCCTTCAGTTCCCTTCAGTTCCCTTCCCCACCCTTCAGTTCTTCCCTGGCCCTGCACTAATGCACTGGCCTGCCGACCGTCTCTTACATTCCCTGCTTCCACCCCGCCCCGAGATTTTAAAGCCTTGTGTCCCTCACCTTGATGGACCTTGCACCTTGCACAAGATGCAGTCCGTAGGGGGTGCCTAATCGGCTGGATGGATGGGTGCGTGGATGGAGAGATGGACGGATGAGCACTTAGCACAATGAGACCAAGCTGTGCTTTGGTGGTAATGATGGGAATTCCCCTGGAACACGGCCAGGTGAGATGATCACCCCAGACTGAAATGAAAGAAACGGCAGATGTCAGGAAGTTTTTGTGTTCATGCTGGCATGTGCGTTAGAACACTCCGGCACAGGGCCCCCTTTCCCGTGCACTCTCCCCACCTTCCTACCCCAGCCCTGGCTCCCGGTCTTGCTAACCTCTGGCATCAGTGAACATATACCCTCTACCTGACACATCCAGGTCTGTAGGGGAAGTTTTGGTTATAAAACCGGAAGAGTGTTTCACCTAATGACGTGTTGCAGGCTTGCTTTCCGCGGGCCTCCGGGTCTGCCAAAGCGATCCGGCCTCATTATTTAGGAAGCTGCCTCAGCCAGGCATTACTAATTTGGGCATTGCTAATTCGGATGCCTATTCAGGCAAATGAGCAATGAATGTAAAGTGCTTTTGTCAGTGAATTGCCAGTGAAGACAGGGGGAGGGGTGAAGTAGAGGGAAGGTGATAGAATGTTTTGAGTTTTTGCTTCGATTCCAGAAAGGACAGTCATTGCTTCCTGGAAGCTGCACTTGGCAACAGGCATGGAGAGTGGGAAAGATTTATTTCCCTTCGCCAAAGCTCAATAATTCAGCTTGAGTATTTCAAATCGATACATTTCTTGCAAAGTTTCCAAAGGCTGCATTAAAAAAGCCACTTGAAAAAATGATCATTATGTGGCCGCATCCTTTGATGAGACCGGGGCGTCAGGGACGGGTCGGGCTTTCCAAACAGACCCAACCCGACAGAGAAAGGAGGCTTTTCAAAGCAGGAAAGTCGAGTTAGAGTGGACAGCAAGCCCAGCCGCACCTGCCCAGCTGCCCGCGGCCTTGCTGTGTGGGGCTCTTTCTGGAATGAACGGCTGACTCGCTCCTCCTAGGGCTCGCGTGGGGAAATCTGTGGCTAACACGTAACTCCTTGTTTCTCTGAGCTGTGGTTGGTCGCTGAGCATGAAGGGCACTCACTGGAGGAGACCGCCCCCCCGATCTAGGAGGACTGAGGTGTCCAGCCAAAGGCTGAGTCAGTCGAATTTTCGTGAAGTCTTTAAAATTCTGACATCTGGGGGCGCCTGGGTGGCGCAGTCGGTTAAGCGTCCGACTTCAGCCAGGTCACGATCTCGCGGTCCGTGAGTTCGAGCCCCGCGTCAGGCTCTGGGCTGATGGCTCGGAGCCTGGAGCCTGTTTCCGATTCTGTGTCTCCCTCTCTCTCTGCCCCTCCCCCGTTCATGCTCTGTCTCTCTCTGTCCCAAAAATAAAAAAATAAAAAAATAAAAAAAATTCTGACATCTGTCAGTCTTGCCTTCTTGGGATGGGAAGTGGGAAGGACGGCAGAAGGTTGGGGGTCTTTCTGCCGCTGTCACTGCTGTCACTTTCATCTCCACCATCCATTCCTTCCATTTGGAGGATTTTATCTTCACTAGAATAGTCCTTCAGTCCTTTCCATGAAAGAAGCCGTGTATTCCCTCCCTTGGCATCTGATGCCCATCGAGGCTATAGCCATTTGATCGTGTCTTCCCTTCCGGATGCTGGGTCTCTGCTTTCTCGTGGGCTGTGACTCCCTTCGGGTGGCCAGAGACCTCTCAGAGTAAGGACCGCACTTCTTTGACTTACTGCCACAAACCCCAGCAAGAGTTCGTCCAGAGACATAAGAATGTTGGTGCTCTCTTTTACGAGATACCAGGGGCGTGCTGCCCTTGCAAACCGGAAGTATTCTGGGACAGAGTCTGGGACGATGGCACGCCAGCCGTGTCAGTTTCAACGTCTCTCCGAACCCACAACACGGTCGCGTGGCCAGAGCCCATGGACAAGAGCAAAACTGCTGACAAGCTAGCCCCAAGATCCAGTGGGGCTTTTGATGGAATAGCCCAGAGCAGCCGAGAGGAGCTCACCGGCCGTTGCGGAGGCTCCGTTTGAGAGGGGCAGCTGAAAGTGACAATCTTCTCGTTGCTTCCAAAGGCAGCCAGTGCACACGGGGCAAGGTCTAAAGGGTCTGGAGCGCTCCAGCTGTGATCTCGGGAACTTCCCAGCCAGGTCCTTCTTCCAGGAAGACCCCACACTGAGAGGCTGCCAGAGTGAAAGCAAGTTGAATAGGAGAGGAACAACAGAGACTAAGGAAGAAAGGTCCCCAAAAGGAAACAGAAGGAGGAAATTTCAACCAGCAAGCTGCCATATATTCGAGCACTCCGTCAACACAATAGAAGAGAGAGCTTTGTAAAGTTGGAACACGCCTTGTTCTAAAAGTTCAGGAAAATCAATTTCACATGAAACCGCGCAATAGGAAAGTAGTGAGGTCAAGTCCCATACAAAGTTTTTAGAAGATAAAAGAAAGTAAGAAGCAGAATAGCACTCCTCAAGAGTGTCCTAAAGACATGGCTATGGAACCATTCAACAACTGTAACCTGCCATCCAGATGAGCTAAAATTCATTAAGAAAATGCTATTAAATATGGAGGGGCGGGGGTAGACAAATAAACCAGAATTAGGAAAACTTAGAACGAAGATGCCAGAACGCAGGAAACATTTAAAAATGAAAGAAAAATCATTTCAGAAATGAAGAGCAAACTAGTAGGAATTCAAGATGAATATATCATAAACGGCCATGTTGAAGAGAAACAGAAGGTGAAACACTGGAAATTGTTTGAAATGAAAGGGAAGTAAGCGATTTTTGAAGATTCAAGAGAAAGTGACAACTATTGGAGAGAGGCAAGGGAATTTCAGTATGTGGATAATAGAAGCCTGTCAGGAGGGAAACCAGAGGTTTGCATAACTCCGGTCTCTGCCTGTCTTCACATGGCCCTCTTTTGTTCTTCTGTCCCTCCCCTGTGTTCCTTCATAAGGACACTTGTCATTAGATATAGGTCCCGCCTGAATAATCCAGGATGATCTCATCTCGAGATTTCGACCTCAATTACATCTGCAAAGATCTTTTTTTTTTTTAATAAATAAATAAATAAGGTCACATTGACAGGTTCCAGGGATTATGACATGGACATATCTTTTGGGGGCAGGGGCCACCATTGAACCCCCTACAGCTGCTGTGCTAGTAGGTGACGGAAACAGGATTTGATTTTTATTTTATAATCAAGTCGCTAAAGGCAAAATTTCATGTTTCCAGCAGATTAGCAGTTCTTGCCAAGAAACCAAAGTAGACGGCATGCTTTATAAATAGCAGGACAATAGGGAGGTCAGCCTGCCGACCACCTGGAGGCCTCACCTGGCTCACGCTCTGCCCCGGCCTCGGGGGAGCGTTTGTGCGCTGTGTGAACGAACTTTCCTTGGGCTGTCAGTGATGGGCAGCTGTTTTGCAGACTCTCGAGTCAAAGTTAAAAAACAGACATAGCCCTGTCTGTCTCCAGAACTCAGGACACTCAACATCTGTATTATAAACACTCACACCGTTCCCAGTGCAGAAGTAAAAGCTCCTTTGAAGGAGTTGTACGGGGGGTGCCTGGGTGGCTCAGTCAGTTACGCGTCTGACTCTTGCTCTCCGCTCAGGTCATGATCTCACGGTTTGTGAGTTCAAGCCCTGCCCGGGGCTCCGCTCTGATGACACAGAGCCTGCTTGGGATTCTCTGTCTCCCTCTGTCTCTGCCCCTCCCATGCTCAGGTGCACTCTCTTCTCTCTCAACTACATGAACATTAAAAAAAAAAAAGAATCATACGTCAGAAACATCTGTAGGTAAAAGTGAACAAAATTTCCTTCCCTCAGGCGCCTATAACATTCTGCCTCCTGGCTGCTTCAGACCCCCACTATCCTTCAAACTTGAGGGTCCTCTCACTCCTTCCTCTGACACGCTCATCTGACTGCCTAGCAAAACTGCCTAGGCATCCGTTCCTGCCTAGTGAACGGATTATATTGATTTAGTGTATTCCCTCTACCAGCCTCCCCTTCCACAGACGTCTTCGTGCCTCCATCCAAAGGAGTGAATAAAACTGCAGACTAGACAACAGAGCCAAAGAGAAGGATACTTGGCAGCAAGAGAGAGTCTCCCTTTGGCCACGGAATGTTTCTGCGGTTCTGGAAGGCGGCATGGGTTGCTTTTGCTTTGTTTTTTTTGTTGTTGTTTGTTGGTTTTTGTTTTTGTTTTTTTCGTCTTCCTGACTCCCCAGCAAGCATCTTAGGCCCTGAAACCAGGGGATTAGTAACCTTCGCAACTCAGATACCAGGGAGTTTAACTGGTGAGAAAGAAAGATTACAACTTTTTTAGTGGCTAAATCTACAAAAGCCATTTGCCTGTGAATTTCCTCCACACAGAAGCGACGAGGCAGAGAAGACACACACACACACACACACACACACACACACACACACACACACACAAATGCTAGTTATCTTTAAGTAGAAGCTGCTTTTACAAGTCTGATTTTTTGTTTCGTTTCATGAGGCGTCCATAAATCTGTTGAAATGGTTTCACCCGGCCTCTGTTGCCCCGTTTGCCCCTCCTAATGCTGATTCAGCTTCAGCTCAGGCAGCCTGGAGAAGGAGCGATGATTGGGCACCAAAAGGCAACCGATGGGGCCTTGGAAGTGCTCAGAATCCCTCTCCTAAGAGTCAGGGAAGGAGGTGATGGAAGAAAGGGGGAGGGGGAGGGAGAATTCTCCTTAAAAGAAGATATTTTCCAGAAAAGCATCGTTTTATAAGGGTGGTAGGCTGCTTGAACCCTGGTCACATCTGCCTTTTGGGCCGTGGTTGTGTCTTCCAAGGCCTGCGGAGTTAACATTGTAAAAGTTAAACGCTTCTGTCAGGCTCCCTTTCGCCAGCCCCTCCCTCTCCGCTCCCCCCTCCCCAATCCCCACCCCAGCCTCCTGTTCACCCCACAGGACTCAGTGATAATAGGGACTGTCTCCATCCTGAGAAAAGGCAGCCCGCTTGTTTAAGTTTGCCTGGAATAAAGAGAACCCTGGAGGGAAGGGACCAGGCGCAGCTGAACCACACAAAGGAAAGCCTCTCCCATGCCAGTGACTGGGCAGATCAGGCCCTGTCCAGAATGAGAATGAGTTCAGCTCTTGTTATGCTTCGCAAAGGAATGTTCTGTGGACTGTGGCCCGCACAAGAGACGATCCTGTGTGGTTTAAAAGAGCCAGAGGGGGAGAAAAGGATATTCGTTCTTCTTTATTCAGACACCCTTAGTAGATCTTCTGTGTTTTGTGGATCATGTAGATCCAAAGGGATCCCTCTTTTCTCCGCACCCCTGTGTTTCCACTGATGATTAGAAAATCTTCTTGTGCCTGCTTTTCCTGGCAATTTCCCAGTCTGCCCCCTAATCTATTTAAGGAGCATTTCAACTTTTAATATCTATTTTCCGACATTTTTTTCCTCTTCAAAATGGACTTCTTTGTGTGCCTAGATGTCAATAAAATTGAAAATAAAGTGTTTTCTAGGGGCACCCGAGTGGCTCAGTCAGTTAAGCGGCTGGCTCTTGATTTCAGCTCAGGTCAGGATCTCGCGGTTCGTGATTTCGAGCCCCTCACCAGGCTCTGAGCTGACAGTGCACAGCTGCTTAGGCTTACAACTTTCTCTGTGCCCCCCCCCAAATAAATAAGCTTAAAATAATAATCATAATAATAATAGAAAGAATTTCTTTCTGCCCTGTGGTAGGAGACATCCGGCCCTTACTTGCCTCTTTCCTTTAGAAGTTCAATCACATCTCTCCTTCAGTGGTATCTCTCCTATCCCAGCTGCCTCACTGTTCATAAATTAAAATAATTTGCAGTGCTTAACCTTCACCAGTCTGAATACAAACTTGCCGTGTGTTAGCTACGATTCCTAAAATACCCGAGGAAGGGACATTCCATATTTAAGGTCAGGTGTGTGCATTTCATAAAGAAGTGACCCCCACAGTTGCCCTGCGTCATTTCATTGCTGCCCCCCCACGCTTCTCAGTGCGACAAGGGCACCCTTCCTGCCTCTCTTCTCTTTTCCTCCCCAAAATACCAGGACAGACGAATGTGTGTCTTCTCTTCTCGCGCCTAAATTGCTGCTTACCAAAATTGCGAGTACCTGTCGGCAGGCCCATTTGCATACGTGAGGCTCAAAATTACTAGCCTGATTCTCCAGGGGTCGCTACATAGACATTTATAGACAAGGTCTATAAACTTTGAAATTAGAGCCAAATATTTGTGTGCGTGTGCGTGTGCCTGTGCATTCGGCAAGAGGGTCCGTGGGTCTCCCTGAATTCTCAGAGGGGTCCATTATCTCCGAAACTTAAGAACCCCTCTCCATTGGCACTGCTACACCCTCATCATGTCTCTTCTCAATATGGCTTCAGTCAAAATGTTGCTGTTTTGTTCATCGTGAAAATGTAAACAATTTCCACCCGAAGTGAGCATTTCAGTTGCCTCACCCTAGTCCAGGACCCAAATGGGCTCCAAATGTGACCTTTCTTCCTCCAGCCTCTCATCTGCTCCCGTCCTTTCTCTCCATCGCCTCCTGAGCCATTTTCCCAACCTGCAAGCACACTGATGATGCCGGCCCCCTCCTCAAAGCCCTGTGCGGGCCCCAAAGCTCCTGACAGAGCCTTCACAGCCTGCGAGAACCCCTGCTCAAGTTCCTGAGGCCCCAGGGAGCTGCAGGAAGGATTCCAGTCTCCTGGAGACATGTGGCAAAGTACGGTCAATCTGCCGTCCAGCCTCTGTCCTACCCAGTCCCCCAAAGCGCACTGTGCACTTCCCGTGTACCAGACGTGGTGGGAAGTCTTTATAAGGGTTACCTCATGTCATACTTAAATTTGCCCAAGGAGATAAGTGCTATTCTTGGCCTCATTTTACTGCTGGGGAAACTGAGGTTCAGAGCTGTAACTTTCCCCAAAGCACTGAGCCCACTAGGCGGTAGGACCAGTATTTGAACTCAGGACTGAGTCCAAAACCAAAGTTTTTATCTAAAATATCACATGCCTCTCACCACATTGGGCTTGCTGCCCCAAAGCGGAAATGGGAAGGACTCTTACGTCATGTTTGCGAGGGTGAGTGGCAGGCGCTGGGCCAGCTTTGCTGTCAACAGGTTTGCTGCTAAAAACCCTTTTGTGGATAAAACTGAGTGAAAGCCAGAAAAATCCACAAAGTGAAGTCTATAAGAAAAAAATTTTTCTTTTAATTTTTTTTTTAGTGTTTGTTTTTGAGAGAGAGAGACAGAGCATGAGTAGGGGAGGGGCAGAGAGAGAAGAAGGCACAGAATCCGAAGCAGACTCCAGGCTCCGAGCTGTCAGCACAGAGCCGGACGTGGGGCTTGAACTCACAAACCGCGAGATCATGAACTGAGCCGAAGTCGGACGCTTAACCACCTGAGCTACCCGGGCGCCCCTACACGAAGAAATTTTTTGAAGGAATCGAATAGGACTCTGGATCTGAACTTGAACATATAGTCTTCTTGCTTTGGGGATCGGGGCCAAAAGATGTAGGTGGACCCTTCTAACCTCTACTTGGGAGCCGAGTGCCGAGAAACAGGCTAACCTTGAGGACAAAAATAGGAAATGTTTTGGAACTTCTAATTCCCTAGTGACAGAATTTGTGTGCTGGAAGCAGTTTTGATCAAATAGCAAATCCAAGGTCAGAGGCAGACCCAGAGAAATGGGAATACCTGGCTTGTGGGAGTTACCTCGGAGACCAGGCCCAGGGTGGAGACTGGAGGACTGGCTGTGGGGGGGACGCTCCCGGAAGGTGAGCTGGGAAGCAGCTTGGAGGTCTCCGATGATACTCGGTTTGACTTTGGAGGGTTTAGTTATCCTAAGGTAAAGCCTGCCCACCGCGACCCCCTTTGCAGAAGGCACAGGGGGTCTCTGGGGTCTGCTCAGACTTCTGGATCCACAGCTAAACCAGACCTGCCATGAGAAGTTGAGTTCATGGTTTATTACTCCTAATTCCCTTGCGTCGTCACCATGCATTTCAGAGTACCAGGGACACTTTTATATCCATTGCATCCTTTGACCCGGCCAAAGTTCACTAGACTGACCTGGGGCTGCGGTTCTGGTCCCAGGTGCATTGTGACCTTGGGATAGTCCCTTTACCTCTCTGAGCTTCCGTTCCTTCAGCAAGGACAGTTGCACCAGCCTTAGCTCCCTCACAGAACAGTTGTGGGGCTGATCCGGGCACAGCAGCATGTAGTATTAGTAAAGTACCACCCAGATCTGAAGCATCCTACCCGATGAGCATGGCATTGGCTGGGAGAGGGGTGACAGTCACAGGCTGCAGCGCTGGCCCGGCAGCGGACCGGGGATCTTGGTGCAGTCTGGCATCACGGGGGGACCGCCGTGTGCCAGGCGTGACGGGAGAAGCGCTGAGAAACCTGTGTCAGCTCCGTGCTTGCACGTTTTGACTCTTAACAGACGCTCCTCGCAGTTAGCAGCTTCATCTCTTAGAAGGAACAATGAGGGGCCCTGCAAATTTGGACTCGGGTCTGACAAACAAGGAGGCATCGGTCGGCAGAGTAGAAATGATACAGGGACGCACTGGTGAGAATACATCATCTTACAATTGGGAAAGAGAGATGAAAGACATGGTCAGTTGTGCTTTCAGAAGTTTAGAGGAGAAGTGCCTATGGTCCCGCGGTCCACAGTGCTCATGCACAAGTCAGAAGAGTCAGAGCGCTTTTGAAAATGAACTTCCAAAAAAAAAAAAGAAAAGAAAAGAAAAGAAAATGAACTTCCGAAGGCAGATCGCGCAGGGCGCTCGCTGAGACGAGTGGGTAGGAGGGTAACTGGGGAAGCTGATGAGGCTGTATTGGGGACATTCTCTGAGGAGCTCAAATTTTACATGGGCTTTTTAAAATATAAAGGTAATGCATGCTGAATAGAGAGAAGTGGGAAATAAAAAATAGAAAGGAGAGGCACCTGGCTGGCTCGGTCGGTTAAGTGTCCAACTGTGGCTCAGGTCATGATCTCGTGGTTCCTGAGTTTGAGCCCCGCATCGGGCTCCGTGCTGACAGTTCAGAGCCTGCTTTCGATTCTCTGCCTCCCTCTCTCTCTGCCCCTTCCCCTGCTCACACACTCTCTCAAAAATAAATTAAAATAATAAACGTTAAAAAAGAAAAGGAGATGGTAAGCATCACCTGTAATTCCCCTGAGTGACAGTTGCCATTAATGTTTTTATATTTCATGGTAATGTTATTCTGTGCATTGCTTGGGATTATCATACCTACGTACATATGCTATTTGGCATTCTTTCATATGAATAGATACTCTTTATAAGAATTACCTGATTGGGGTGCCTGGGTGGCTTGACCGGTTAAGTGTCTGACTTTGGCTCAGGTCATGATCTCACGGTCCGTGAGTTCGAGCCCCGCGTTGGGCTCTGTGCTGGCAGCTCGGAGCCTGGAGCCTGCTTCAGATTCTGTCTCTATCTCTGTGCCCCTCTCCTGCTCGCACTCTGTCTCTCTCTCTCTCTCAAATATAAAACATTAAAATATAATTTGAAAATAAATAAATAAATAAGAATAAGCATGGTATCAGCATGCTGATTCGGTTGGATAGAGTGACATGAACAAGTGGCAAAGAGAAAACCGTGCAACTTCTCTCTTGCTTCCCTCTCTGCCATCAGGGAGTCTGGTTGTCAGACCGAAACAGGTAGTACAAACATCGGCATAAGGGAATTAAAGCCTCATGGGAGAATTGATGTAAAAACGAGTCTGAGTTGTTCTAAATAAATTCACTGCTCTTGGCCCAAATGACAAATGAGAATACAGAACTTACAAGGGTGAGAGTTAGGCCACTGACAGCGATCCCTGAGGGTTGTAGGGAATGGAAGAGGGACTGAAAGAAAGACTGTGAGCCACCGTTTACCTGATATTCACAATCGAAAAGGAGAAGAGAGTGTCCGTACAGACTAAAAACAGCTGGCGTGATCTAACCTCCAGGTGGAATTCGGGACAGGGTTTGAAACGCAGATGTTGTGAGCACATAGGAAAAAGTTGTCCCTTCAGAGCCCAGCATTTGCTCCTTCTCTGCTTCCTCTATCCTCTTCGATAAGGTCGTGGTTACTTATTCATGGACACGAAGAAAGCATTTCGTTGAATTTTAGACGGGTGCCGTTTTGGCTGAGCTTGAAAACTATAGTCCGGCTACCAGAGTATTTAAATGGACTGATCATTGAACCCTTGCACCCCAAAGGAGCTGATAACTGGATCAGCATCCATCCGGAAGGAGGTGACTGTTACGTCACCAGAGTGCTCCCACCTCAGCCCTCACCTAATCCGCATTTTGTCAGGAGCCTGTTGCGGTGACAGATGCTTATCAAAGCCACAGAAGACATGAAGCTGTAAAGCATGGTTGTTACTAGAAATAGAACCAAATCCGGAAAGACTGCAGCAGGCTGGGAATGATGGCAAAAAAAATAACAAGATGAAATCTAATATTGATTCAAGTACATTCCTCCAGTTGGGTTCCAAACACCAGCTCTGTGTGTGCAGGGTAGGGCAACTGAAAATGGTAACCGTAGTAACAGTAGCTAATACTTATTAAATGCTTGCTACGTTCCACATACTGTCCTCTGCGTGTTTTATTGTTACCACTTACATAATCTTACTGTATACTAGCTTTATGGCATCTTCACATTTGATGAGCACATCGTCTGTGATCCACTGGTACTCACAGCTTGCAGACTGTCCCCTTTTTTTCATTTGAGTCAAGTGAGACACAGAGAGGTCGAGTAACTTGCCTGAGGTCACACAGCTGGGGAATAGTTTCAGTGCTGGCGCTCGGTGCCTGCGTGCGTATCCACTGTGACGATTCATACGGCCATTGACGCCCTTCTCCCTCTCTTTTTTCGGTCACGAATTTAATTTGATGTTCTGCCAAAACACCAAATAAGCCTAGACAGAGACGTATAGGTGGTTAATAATACAGACTTTGGGCCAAGCCGGCTGGCTTGTCCGTTATCCTAGCTGTGTGACTTTGGCCGGGTCACTTAACTTCCCTGTGCTCCAGTTTTCTTCTCTAAGGAGGGATGGTGATGGTTTCTGTCATACAGTATTGTTGTGGGGATTATATGAGTTCTGTACAGAGAGCACTGGGGACAGTACCTGGGACACAGTAAGTTCTTGTAAGTATTTGCTGTCATTATGAGGTTCTCGAGAAGCAGTATGGCAGGGTTTTAAGAGTTGGGACTGTTGGGGGCGCCCGGTGCCTCAGCCTCTTGAGCGTCTGAGTTCGGCTCAGGCCATGATCTCATGGGTTCCTGGGTTCGAGCCTCGCATCAGGCTTTGTGCTGACAGTGCGGAGCCTGCTTGGGATTCTCTCTCTTCTCTCTGCCCCTCCTCCACTCGTGTTTTCTCTCTCCCTCAAGATAAATGAATAAAACTGAAATAAAAAAACAGAGTTGGGAACTGTGGAACCAGACCACCTGGGTTTGGATCCAAGTGCCACCATGTCCCATTATGCGTGCTACATTTTTTGCTCATCTATAAAATGAGAATAAGAATCTTTGCAGAAAATATTCAGTCTAAATGCCCAATAACTTAGCGACTATGAACAATAGAAGTCTATTGTCCAGAGGAAGAAAGTTCTGGCCCTGCTCCTGGTATGATGTTTAGGCATGGGAGCTAAATATGATCTCTGGAGGAGGCAGGTGGGTTGGGGAGGGTCTAAAAACTGCAATTGAGAAATTACGTTTGGACCAATTAAGGACGTTTAATCTGAAGTCAGGATGACTAAGCAAGGAAGTGATCATTTTCCTCATTCATGTCAGGGGTTTACAGAATTGTTCTGTGTCATTGAATCGAGTTACGACACAGCATGAGATGCTGGAAGCAGGGAACGTGGGGCGGCTTGCTCGCGGGGCAGCCTCTTAACTTTTCCCAGCTTCAGTTTCCCCGTGAATGAGATGGGTGGGAGTTGGACTAGATCATCTCTGGGGTGTCGTCTTCTCTCTTACCAGTCTATCTCATAAGCCATAGCGTCTGTATCAAAATCCCATGTACACGGCAAGGTTGGGACAAAGGATGTTTTTGATGACTGTATTTTGTAGCACCAGAGCCTGAACTGAGTATTGTTCGAGCCGGTACAATCATCTCCTGACTCCGAGCCCCCTGTTCTCCTCCTCATCTGTTAAAACTGAAATGGGAGCAAGACGGATTTCACAGAGCTTTTGTGAGAATTACATGAGGTCATACATGTGAAAGCACCTTGTCAGAATGTTATGTGTATTATTGCCTTGGCCGGCTTATAGCTTTTCCAAGAATTGGAATATGATAAAACACTCTTAGGCACTGCCCTCTATTTAAAATAATGTAATCTGTTTTCCAAGACCCAGAAGGTCATTCAGGAAGTTACAAAATCTTGGGGTCATCGTTGTGAACAGGCGGTAGTTTGGTGGTAAAAAGGTCCTGGCTGTTTATATGATTGGGTTTTTAGGATTCAGATGAAGCGGGACTATGTTCCCAGTGTGCAACCCGGAAAGGAATAGAGACCCCATCGTCTAGGCGCCTCATTACAGAATGAAGTTGTCGAGCCCGGGAGAAAATGCCCCAAATCACCTGTTAGCTAATGGCAGTTCTGGTGGTAAAATCCGGGCTCCTGACTCCTAGCCCACTTTTCATCGTTCATTTAAACATTAGCTGAGAGACCTTGAAATGAGGCTTAACAATGTGCTGGTGAAAGTTGCTGCCCCCTTGAACGTGGACTCGAAGAAATATTAGAAGGAAATTCAGGGCGTTGAAGGGTACGACACCATGAACTTCACTTGACCCACTTGGGGAAAAAAAACTGCAGTGGAATGCTTAGGAATTTTCTTAATAATAGCGGTTCATCTCTTCTGTATAAAATGCTTCTCAAATATACTCTGAAGTGAATTGACGTTAAAAATGGCAGGTCTTGGGGCGCCTGGGTGGCTCAGTCGGTTGAGCGTCCGACTTCAGCTCAGGTCATGAGCTCACGGTTCGTGAGTTCGAGCCCCGCGTCGGGCTCTGGGCTGATGGCTCAGAGCCTGCAGCCTGCTTCCGATTCTGTGTCTCCCTCTCTCTGCCCCTCCCCCATTCATGTTCTGTCTCTCTCTGTCTCAAAAATAAATAAACATTAAAAAAAATTTTTTTTAAAAATGGCAGGTCTTGGGGCGCCTGGGTGGCTCAGTCGGTTGAGCGTCCGACTTTGCTCAGGTCATCATCTCACGGTTTGTGAGTTCAAGCCCCGCATCAGGCTCGCTGCTGTCAGCGTAGAGCCCTCTTTGGATCCTCCGTCCCCCTCTCTCCCCGCCCCTTCCCTGCTCACACTCTCTCTCTCAAAAATAAATCCAACTTTTTTTTTTAATGCAGGTCTTAGTAGGCTTATTATGTGCACGGGGAGTAGTAGAACATAGGCGCAGAAAAATGGTCTCTCTTCCTTTCACTCATCATTAACTGCTATATTATTCGATTTTGTTGAGTTAAAGTTGCAAGAGATAGCTGTGAGGCCGGTTCTGCGTTATACGTTCTCCCTCATCTCGCCCATACGGCTTCTGTTACATTAGCAGCTGTGAGCCACATGACGTCTCAAGACCAGTGCCTATGAGCATTGAGTGCCCGCGGGCAAGTAGCCAGCGAGGGCGGCACTTTATTCCTGGATGTGTTCAAAGCGGAGCGCCACCTACACCTCCCTCCTCTTCCCATTTATAAATCTACTTCTCCAAGGATATACAGATTTTTTGGCTCTATTTTTAGTCTGTTGATAACTTGAGAAAGCCTCCAACGATCAAAGTCTTGGATGGGGAGGATTCAATTCACCCAGTCTTTTCTGCATCCCTAATAGACGCTGAAAATCAATCCGAATTCTGACTCTGGGTGGGAACTGCATGTGTAAGTGTACTGTGATGGATAAGAACACACACCCTGAAGCCAGACTACCTGGGTTCAAATCTGCCCCTCTCGGCC
The DNA here is from genome assembly GCF_028018385.1 of Neofelis nebulosa. Classification (NCBI taxonomy): domain Eukaryota; kingdom Metazoa; phylum Chordata; class Mammalia; order Carnivora; family Felidae; genus Neofelis; species Neofelis nebulosa. The sequence continues at coordinate 96,802,986 of NC_080789.1, read as the reverse complement.
CCTCTTGTTTCCATGGCCGTAGGACCTTGGGCACATCCCTTAAGTGCACTGAGCCCGAGTTCCCCGATCTGAACCCCTATGTCATGGTTTTGCTGTAAGCATGCAATTAAATGAGCTAATATTTACAAAGTGCTTACAATAGTGCGAGATGATAGACATGCCTAATAGATGACTGTTAAGTAAATTAAATGGTCCTGATTAGACAGAGTTGCCTCTGGGTCCAAGGCTCTATTCCATTTAGACACTGTAACTCGTAGGGCTGTAACCGCCGTAGGGCTGTTAGGTTGGAGGAAAGGGGGCTTCTTTTTTCCAAGTTATTCTAGAGAATGAAAAAAGAAAAAGCAGTAGGACTTGACTTTGAACACCGAAGTTTATCAAGCCTCTTTCCAGCTTGGTCTATGTGTCCACCTTGTCCTTACACCCTGACCGGTTTCCTCGGGGGCCTCAAGCAGGTAGCTGGGTCTGTCAGAGTCACTTCTGTAAAACTGCTAGGATCGCCTGGTATTCCCTGGACTGACAGTGACCTGATGGGTCCCTTTTGCACACAGCCCAGGGCCTTCATGCCGGTTCCCCACGAGGGGGTTTCCGCGGTAACTGTGCTTGCTTTGGGGGACCGGGGCTGTGGGAGAGATTAATGGGAAGTGAAAAGAGAAACTGTTGCCTTTCACCAGCAGGGCTGGTTGGAGTGTGTGACTCCTCTTGTATTTAGGGAAAAGATTACTCATGAGTATTTTCTTCCATAGAATATAAAGAACCTCAAATTACTACTTGTGTCCCCCCACCCCCATTCCCCCCACCTCCCTCCGGTTCAGTGACTCCTCTGCAGACACTTCAGCATTTCACTCTCATTTCCCCTCCCCAGTGGGATTCGGTTCTGTATTTGCCTTGGCGCGCGCACTTCCAATAAGCTACCGCATCGTTTTTCCTGTTTCTGACTGTCTTCTGCTCCGTGGCCCATCTACCGCCAGGCTCTTTCCTAGGCCAAGCTTGACTGGAGCCCCCTATTTGCACCCCCCCCCCGCCCCCCGCCGGGCCTGGCTGTGCCCGTGCTGCTCCTGTGAAAGAGAGGAAGGGGAAAAATTCCCAATAACAGATGACTGATCGCTGTGCTGTTTCTGTTCAAAGGCGACACCGCTGACAATAGGAAGTAAACATTAAGGTTTTTTTACCGGTTCAAAAGTTGAGATTTTGCTAAGCCGTCCTCACGCCCACTGCCATTTCACTGTGATTCCAGATATGTGTTTTGTCAAGGTCGTTGGAAAGACGGGAGGGGGGGGGGCACCTTCTGTATCCAAGGACTGTTTTTGATAGGCATTACTTCTGGGTAGAGTTAAGAGCCAAAAACAAAACCTTAAATTCTTTAGTGGCTGTGTTTTATTCTCAGGATCATAGAGCAGTAGCATACTATACATTATTTTTTTTTATTTTTTTTTTTTATTTATTCTTGAGAGAGAGACAGCATGAACAGGGGAGGGGCAGAGCAAGAGAGGGAGACGCAGAATCGGAAGCAGGCTCCAGGCTCTGAGCTGTCAGCGCAGAGCCCAACGCGGGGCTCGAACCCACCAGCCGGGAGATCATGACCTGGGCCGAAGTTGGACTCTTCACCGACTGAGCCACCCAGGCGCCCCATACTACACATTATGATTTCATGATGCCACTTTCTTTTGCCACGTAAAATTGTAAAACTTAAAACCCAAGGGAAAAAAAGCTCTTGGATGCTCATCTCTAATTCTGCCAATGCCCATACTTCTTTCTTGGTGTCCTACACGAGAGACTCCTTGAGAAAGGACTTCCCCAGAGTTCAAGGAAGCCAGCTACCATTCTTCAGAACTAGACTTTGCAAAGGAGCCACCTGGAAGACGGAGCCAATAGTCATGCCCAGAGGCTCTGGACCTTCTCCAAGGGAACCGAGCTATTCCTTCCCTGATCCACGAGGGAGGAGAAACAGCATACACAAGTAGACCAGACAGTTCTTTGTTATGCTTGATTGAAGGATGAAAAGGTGACTCTTTCCAGGATCAAACTGAAGGGCCCTTTTCGAGCACACTCATGGAGTCTCCTTAGGAAGTTTAAGTAACTTCCTGGAGAGACTGAAGCTCTTCTTGGCAAACCCTGACTCCATTGTATTTGAACCATTAATTCACACGGTGCAGTTTTGGAGAATGAAGCTCTGTTGGGCACGTAGCTCCTTCCAGCCCCTCAGTTCTCATTTTGGTCTCAGGACTGCTTTCAGTTGTTAAGAATTATTGAAGACCCCAAAGAGCTTCGCTCATGTGGATCCTGTCTATATTTACCATATTGGAAACTAAAACTGAGAATTTCAAAAACACTTAACTTACTGAAAAGTAATAAGCTAAGCTGATGTTAGCATAAATATATATTTATGAATATATCTTCCAGAAAGTAGTGAGAGAAGTGGCATTGTCTTACATTTTTGCAAGTCTCTAATGTCTGGCTTCATAGAAGATGGCTGGATTCTCACGCCTGCTGCAATATCACACGTTGTGTAGCTTCTAGAAAATCCCACTGTATACTCATGAACGAATGAGGCTGAAAAAGGTAGATAACCTCTTAATATTGCTATGAAAAGAGGTTTGACTTCATTTACACTCTGAAAAGTGCTTGGGAACCCTGAGGGGTCCCCAGATCACACTTTGAGAACCACTGTTCTAAACCACTTGAATTATATGCCAAAGATGTCCCACAACAGCAAAATAAAATAAAAATATAGATTCACAGTCAGACTTCCAGAAAAGCCCAGCCTGAGTTCTCCTCTCCACCTAAGCTACAGCCCTCCCTTTGGCCCACTTCTGGTCCCACTCAGAGTCCAATACCACCCCCGGCAGAAAGTTCTAACATCAAAAAGTAGAATAAAAAGGCAAAAGACCTTTTATCCTTGCTTTGCCCTCTCATTCCCAGAGGCTAGCCTGATAGTTTCCCAGAGGCTGAGTGAATTGCTCTTCCTGGAAGAAATTTCAGGGAACACTTTATTATTTGGCAGCTCTCAAAGGTCAGGCCCAACTCTGGAACGTTCTCACTTCAAAAGGACACTGAGGGGGCGCCTGGGTGGCTCGGTCGGTTAAGCGTCCGACTTAGGCTCAGGTCATGATCTCGCGGTCCGTGAGTTCGAGCCCCGCGTCGGGCTCTGGGCTGACAGCTCAGAGCCTGGAGCCTGTTTCCGATTCTGTGTCTCCCTCTCTCTGCCCCTCCCTGGCTCACGCTCTGTCTCTCTCTGTCTCAAAAATAAATAAACGTTAAAAAAAAATTTTTTTTAATAAAAAAAAACAGAAGGACACTGGGTGGCAATCAGATCAGCTCTAATTCTAAGGTCCCCTCCGAAGCACATTGGCATTTGTCATGACTCTGAGTTCCTTGGGTGTTTCAGGCCACCGTGGAGCTTCAGCTTTGGGGCATACCTGAATCAAGGCAGCCCCTGGAGCTGGGCAGGGAAGGGCAGGCCAACAAGGCCTAGGGTCCATCAAAGACTAAAAAAGGATCGTTCTTCTCATGTTGCCTCTGAATAAATAGTTCATCCAATACCACACTTGGGCACTTACAAATCTTGAGCTTTGCCTTGGGATTCAGAGTTGAACATAAGAGCTCTTCAGACCTGGAGACTCCATTTTATTAACCATTCAGAAAGCTTTTCCTTTATTCCAACTGTCTAACTGACAAGACCTTTTTTTTTTTTTTCCTCCCTCTCTCTCTCTCTCTTTCTGCCTCGCTCTCTCTCCAACAGGCTTGCAGCCAATTTACTGGAGCAGGGATGACGTAGCCCAGTGGCTCAAGTGGGCTGAAAACGAATTTTCTTTAAGGCCAATTGACAGCAACACGTTTGAAATGAACGGCAAAGCGCTCCTGCTGCTGACCAAAGAGGACTTTCGCTATCGATCTCCTCATTCAGGTGAGAGTCTGGACTCCTGACACGTGTTCGGCTTGGAAAATCTGTTAGTCATTGCTTGGTCTTTGCCACCACCCATCACGCCCAAGAAATCCCCACGGTAGGTCACCGTGAGCACAAAGACCGTGACCTAGCTTCATAGAGGAAAGATTTTGCTGACTAAGTCCACTGGAGGGGAAAAGAGGAAGAATTTCCAGATCGAGGGGAAACTTTGAAGGTCGGGAGAAGGACCCACAGGGCCCTTAAGGAGCTTAAGGGGTCGAGTTGTGCCACCAAATCAAGGAGAAAATGCATTCCGGCCCTTTGACTCTGCCTTGCTCCTGATTCTGGAAACTTTTGAAAGTGATGCTTGAGAGTGAGTGTAGGTGGTGAACTGCTCAGTTAAAACCAAAGACACAGGAAGAAGGGGCATGAGCCCTTGCTCAGGTAGATGGACTAGAAAGGGAAGAAGACGTGAGGGAAACAGAAGATAAGGATGGGAAGAGATGGAGGTCCTAGGAGCCACGGCAAGTGTAGAAATAAAGGGCTTTGGGTGATTTCCTTTGGAAGTACTGATTTTTTTTTTTTTAAGCTTATTTCTTTATCTTGAGAGAGGGACAGAGAGAGAGTGCGCGCGAGCGCAAGCAAGGGAGGGGCAGAGAGAGAGAATCTCAAGCGGGCTCTGCACTGTCAGCTCAGAGCCCGATGCGGGGCTCGAACCCACAAACCGTGAGACCGTGACCTGAGCTTGAAATCGAGAGTCGGACGCTTAACCGACTGAGCCACCCTGGTGCCCCAAGAGTACTGAATTTTTTGAAGTATGGCATCCTGTAGCTTATAGAAATCCTGAAAAAGGCAAGTGGAAGATTTCCCAGGCTCCTCTAACCGGGCAGTTTTGTCAACATAAGGGCTCCGAAGACTGCATAGGAAGATTTGATTCAGCAAAGAGCGTTTGTACCTACAAAATGTATTTCTGACATAGGTGTAAGACTTCAAATGAACCTTCCAATTTCACTTCTTAAACTTTATGGATACTTAGGAGATAGTTATTTGGGAACCCCGTATGTGAAATGGGGAACTTTTGCCTTTTGAGGGGCTGGTTATTCAGGTACCAACAGGCACTCCTTGTCTCAAGCCTCTTTGTGGCCAACTTTGATATACCTTGTCTGGTGGAGACTCTCTTTGTCTTGACAAAGGGCAGAGATCCTGTGTAAGGTCTTGGCATAGTTCCCTTATTTACTCCATAGTTAACCCTTACTTACTCCTGGAGGCCTGCCAGAAGTTAGTAAACTAACTGTCGTGAGGAAACATCCCCATCACAGGGCGTGAGGTAAGGATATAGAACAGTATCTCCCCCGCTTTTCCCAATCGCTGCAAACCGTTTATATGAGGAAATGATAAAGGGAAGTTTCCCTGAGAAGTATAGAAGTTATTGAAACTCGAAAGTTCACATCTCTGAAAAACAGATCATTTTTAACGTTTTATAAAGGAATGGACCCAGCCATACCTGAAACGTTTTGTCTCAAATCATTGATTCTTTCTGTAGTCTCAGGGTAAGAAAACTAAAACAACTATATAAATAAATAAAGCTAGCCTAAAAGGAAACTAAATAGTCCCCTTTTTCTTAATATTTATTTATTTTTGAGAGAGAGAGAGACGGAGCGTGAGCAGGGGAGGGGGGTGGGGGACACAGAATCTGAAGCAGGCTCCAGGCTCTGAGCTGTCAGCACAGAACCCAACGCAGGGCTTGAACCCACGGACCACGAGATCATGACCGGAGCCGAGGCCGGATGCCCAATCGACTGAGCCACCCAGGCACCCCTAAATAGTCCCTTTTAATGCAAAAATACTTACCTTTTCTGTTCCAGTGGAACCTCAAAGGTATACTCAAAGGAGCAAAGCTACCTCTCTGGAGGAAAAGAACTTTTAACTCTTTAGTGTGTTCCAGAAAAACCACTCGTGTCAGGCAAACGAGGGAAAACACAGTGATATGTTTTGACTGGATTTGACTTAGCCCTTAGCCAGGGCTAAGACTCCCTGAGTCTGTAAATCCCCCCCAACCATCATATCTCAGGTACTCCTTTTCGTTGCTGATTTCTTTTTCTCCCTAGAGATCTCTCTCCGCTTTACTTAGAAAGTGGGTTCTCTCTGCTCAAAACTGGAAGCCAGGATAGGCAAAAGCCTACCAGTAGTCCCCTGCCATTTTGTCAGGTCTTTGCCAGAGTGGGCCATGTGGAATATAGACAGGCTCCCACTGTCCTGCTGGATAGGATTGCATTGAACCTAGAGGCAAAAGGAAGCTGGAGAAAGGAAAGGGCAGAGCAGGATGGGGCTTAGGAGAGAAGGAAGGGAGTTGATTTGGAACACGAAGGATGGATAGAACGGACAAGGTGGGGAGAGAAGAACATTCCAGGTAACTGGGGCAGCACTATCTTAATGTTTCTGGATGACGTGAAGTAGCCCATCTGATGAATGGAAGAGGCGGGAGGTAGGAGACCGGATAAAGCCAGTGCACTCGCTGGGCCTGAGGTGCTTAGACCCCAGGTAGGTGGCAGTAGAAATTCATTCCATGGGTATTCTCTGAGCACCTCCATGCTAGAGTTACAGAAGTGCGGGCTAAGGAGGTTCAGGCATCGCAGAGGCAATTTCTGGCTGGATTGTCAAATGCAGCTCAAGGGTATGGTAATGGAGCCGGGACTTTGAAAGCTTGGAAAGGAACCTAAGGTAGAGGTAAGGAAAGGTGTTAAGGAGGAGCCGTAGGCCAGTTCATGTGCCGATGGGGTTCAGACATAAGGCCACACAGATTCCATCCTGCCTGAAACAGTGTTCATCGTCACTCATCACCCCTTCCCCACTTGGCCGAATGCCTTTTCCTATTAGAAGTTCTGCTGACCTTCTCCGGGAAAGCTTTCCCTGCTGCTTCACATCCCTGCTTCCCTGATTGTGCCCTGCCTGCCTTCCTTTTCCTCCACCTCTTCCCACCTCAGTCTGGGCTAGGTGCTGTTCCTCTTATGTCGCAGAGCATACCCTAATTCTGTCATGGCTCCTGACACACACACACACACACACACACACACACACACACACACACACACACCATGTTTTATAGGATTGTTTTCTGTTCTGCATCCCTCTACTAGAGGAGGGAGTTCATTTGGGTAAGGGTTGTGTCTTGTCAAGCTGGCCTGTCTGCAGCATCCAGTTGGCACTCAATATTGATCGAATGATGACCCAACACGTGAGTCCCTTAAAGCCCGCGTTAAGAAGCTCGGATTTTATTTGGCAGGGCGTGGGAAACCACTGACGAGTTTTAATCAATAACAGAACTGGAGCCCTCCCTTTGGAGCAGACCTTGGCTGTCAGTGCATAGGGCAGACTCATTTGGTCACTAAAAACAGGAAAACCAGTTAGGATGCTATAGCTACAGTCCTAATTGGAGACATTGAAATCCAGAACTAGATCGATGAGAATAAAATAACAGTACTTCAGGCACGGAATGGTTAGCTAAGAAGAGGGGCTCATCTGCAGGAAGCAGTAAGATTCATTTTGGCCCGGCAATGCCACGGTATCCAAAAAGATTCATCCTGTTCTGCTGCTGGAAATCTGAGACCGGAGCCAGGCCAGAGCTGGGAATAGTAGACGTGAGCATTACCCCTATTGTGTTGAGCTGGGGGTAAAGAGAAATATATACTGCAGGTAATTTAATTAAGGCATCGACCAGAAAGCCGTGGACAGAATTTCAAGGTGATACCTGCCAGGAGGGGCTGCAAGAAAACTGACCACAAAAAGAGGGATATTGTCAGAGGGTTTGGAAACGAGCTGCGAAAGAGTTCAGGAGACGTTCGCGTGGAGTGGCCGCGTAGCAGGGTAGTGAGGCATGATCTACCTACTCGGATTCTCCTCGGGTAGGGACAAGGTGTAAATAGAAAATCTTCTTCAGTGTTCCCATGTAGCATTTGCCACTGCTTCTTCTGACATGGGCTTTCTGGTTTAGCATTTGATATAGTAGATGTCTGGAGGCCCACGTTCTATACGTGGCTCGTCCGCAGGTCACAGTACTTCTTTGGCCCCTATTTTCCTCATCCATAAAATGGGATTTCTACCATATGGATCCAAAGCCCCCTTCGGCTCTTAACAGTTAGGCCCAACCTCAACCAGGAAACAATATTAAGCTTCTATGACATAGTACAACCTCCTACCCTACAGGCAATGAATAAATACTTTGATCCCCTTCAACCTATATGTCTTGTAAAACTGATACTTCGGTCAGTTTTTTTCTGTCTTTCTTTGAATGTTTTTTGCTGCCTCAGATGAATCAGCAGCAGCTTCTCACTAGTCATGGAGCCGCTGGAATAAGCAAAAGTATCTGGTTGCCCCGTCACCGTGAATTGGATGTTTATAGCTTCCTCCCAACCTTATTTCCTGCCTGGCCCCACCCAGAATTATGCGGTCTGTATATGGACATAACATTCCCCAACACAACCCATTTCAAATGTAGAGAGGAGGGAACAGTGTCCAATGAATTTTAATGACCTGAAATATTAATATATCGTAGGTCCAAATACGGTAGCCTCTCTGAACTCTACATTCTTTGACCCGTTTCACAAACTACACCTGTCTTGTCCATTTCCAGGACAAGAGTTCTCCATGTTCAACCTCTAGAATAAAGCGGGGAACATTTAGAATGTGCTTTAAATAACATATTATCTCCAAACAGAAGATGGTAAGGCTGAAGATACATGGGATGTTTTCTTTGGAATATTCTCCCAGGTAGGGGACACAAGATGTGAATTTATAACATTTGCAAAACTAAGGAAAAAATGCAGAGGAATCTTAACTTTATAAAAATTTTACCTGTACGGGATAATCTTACCTACTCTTTGAGCTACTAGATAGTAACTGCCTTAAATGGTCTGGGATGATTTAAATTCAAAGGGATATTTGACTATTTGACCTCTTTGAGACTTGAGAATAAGGAACAGAGAAATTAACATTGATATTAACTCTTTTAGAGTTATCCACCGTTAGACATCAAGATGGAATAGATTTACGTACACATTATTTATAAGAACAACAGCCACGAAAGCCACAAGATATTTTCAGTTCAATTCATGTTAAACTCTCTACTGATGCTAAAAAATGGAAAATAAGCATCTTTTCAAAGCTCCTTCAATTCAATTCAGCAAAAAACGTATGGTGGATTTACAAAGCAAATTAGTCTTCCAGTGTACCAGAATGTGATGTGGCAAATTATTTCTTCCCTCTCCAATGCACCAGAACCTTTGTTTGGGGAAATACGCTTCGCTTGTGACCTCCAAATATAGTAAAATTCCCTTTCAAGGTTAAACGAAAAATACTGATCTGTATCTTCATAACGTTCCTCCTCGGACCGACTTGCTTATTCATTTCTGTTAAGCAACCGTAGGTGCATTTGCTGGGTTGAATGGTTGGGTCAGCTGGCTATTTTAGAATCAAGTTGCAGAAACTGAGGGTATTGGTCACGGAGGGGAATTATGGTCCCGAAGTGTGGGAGTTGCAGGAAGCGTGACCCTTGACTGAGACACCGAGAGGTGGCTATACTCCTTGTGTCTGTGAACAGAGCAGGGGAAAAAAAAGCATCTACACATCAGAGAAATGGTTAAGAAGCCAGTTACAGAAAAGTCTTTTAATTTCTTAGCTCTTCCCTTGTCCCATTTGTAAAGTGGTAGTGATGACCGATCCCTGTGCCAGACAGCATGGCATTATCACCTGTAAAACAGACCACACGTCCTGTAACAAAGCACCTACTCGTTTTACAATATTCGTATTTTCTCACATGCTTAGTTTTTGGTTTATCTGTAATACCCCTCTGTGTTCTGCATCCGCTAAAGGCAGTTGTCTCACTATATCTCTTTTCTAACTGATTTATTCTTGCCTTAAATGCAGTGTTCACGTTTTCCCACAACCTGCACCCTTTTTCTTGGGATCTCTGTGTCTTGAGACACAGATACCAAGCTAACTCTCAAATATTGGTTCCTAAGTAAAAGACTAGCTTATGGTTATGGTTACAGAAATCACTCTGTACTAAATACAAAGGCCTGTACTTTAATCAGCCTACAAAAATGGATTGAATGGAATTTTCAGAAAATAAGGTCGAACAGAGTTCAAAAGCAAAGCTGTGCCCTGATGGGAGGGGCCTATCGTGGCCTCCAGTGGGACCTCAATAGGCCAGCACCAGCCTTGGCGTTCTCCCTGCTGAACACACACCGAGACTGAATGAACTGAGGCCGTGGACTTCATCCTGAACATCTACCGGAGGCCGAGAGGACCCAGCAGAGAGAATTTGATGACAAATCTGAAAAGCATCCCTCCCAGCCTTGCCCCCTTTGTGTTTTAAGAATTGGTCAAAAGGAAACCAAAATCTCTGAATAAAAACAGAAGAGAAAGAGAAAAGAGAACAGTTTGCAAATTTAAGAATGTGTTACTTCAGATAATCTTCACATGAGGATATGTACATAGTAAATCATCCCCTGAAAAGTGCACATTTTAAGAATGTTAAAATTCTGCTTTAAATCTACCGAACTTGAGAAGTTAAGTGATGCAAAGCCCCGGGGGGACGGGCTGTGGGTAGCACAGTAGATGACATCGTGCAAGGGTCCCAGCCTTCTGGAGAACAAGTAGTGTCTAAGAACTTTAAGAGTGATCAAACTCAAAATAGGTCAGTCAGAGGAAGACAAATATCATATGATTTCACTCATCTGTGGAATTTAAGAAACAAAACAGATGAACATAAGAGAAGGGAAGAAAAAAAAATAAGATAAAAACAGAGAGGGCGGCAAACCATAAGAGACTTTTTTTTTTAATGTTTATTTTTATTTTTGAGAGAGACAGATCATGAGCAGGGGAGGGGCAGAGAGCGAGGGAGACAGAATCTGAAGCAGGCTCCAGGCTCTGAGCTGTCAGCACAGAGCCCTATGCTGGGCTCAGACTCATGAACCACAAGATCATGACCTGAGCCAAAGTCGGACTCTTAACTGACTGAGCCACCCAGGTGCCCCCAAAGACTCTTAAATACAGAGAACAAACTGAGGGTTACTGATGGGGTATTGGGTGGAGGGGGGGGATGGGCATTAAGGAGGGTACTTTTTGGGATGAGCACTGGATGTTATAATGTAAGTGATGAATCACCAAGTTCTATTCCTGAAATCATTATTATACGATATGTTAATTGACTTGGATTTAAATAAAAAGTGGGGGGAAAAAGAGTGATCAAAACCCTTTTACTGATGATACTATTTTGAGAAAATATCCCAGGGGCTCCTTAGTCAGTTGGACGTCATCAGACTTCGACTTGGGTCATGATCTCACGGTTTTGAGTTTGAGGCCTGTGTCGGGCTCTGTGCTGACAGCTCAGAGCCTGGAGCCTGCTTCGGATTCTGCGTCTCCCTCTCTGTCTCTCTCTCTCTGCCCTTTCCCTACTCACACTCTCTCTCTCTCTTTCTCTCTTCTCAAAAAAAAAAGAAAAGAAAGAAAATATCCCAAGGATGCAGTCCAGTGGGGGGAAAGAAAAGATACCCTTAGCAATCCTATTTATAAGTATAAAACCTGGAAATGCCCAAGCCACCCACAGTATGGGACTTGCTACATAAACCTGGAGAATGTAAATATAAAGGAATGTACTGTGACTCTACGACTATTCATTGAGTCACTTATTATTTCTTCAGTAGATTATAGGGCCTTGCAGATCATGTTCGTGGTTCTAAAGGTTGTTTTAAAGACAGGTAGAAGCCATTCTGCGTTTTAAGCAGAGACTGGGATGAGTGCAAAGGTACAAAGTGTGAAGAATGGATGTGGGGCGGTTGGCTTGGCTGGCATCCAGGAGCAAAGGTGGTAACTTGAAGTAGAACAGAACCAGCAGGGGATGATGCCAGGGCTATTTAGAAGGTAGAGTCTGAAAGTCTTGGTGACTGATGCTGGATGAGAGAAGGAGAGGAGTTAATTAAGCATGACTCCCAGGTTTCTGGCCTGATCAACTGGGCATTCGCTGGACTAGGAAACACCATGTGGGTCGTAAAGACTTACCCTGGACACATTAAGCATGTGGTGTCCGTATGTCACGCAAGAGGAAGTATCTAGGAGATAGTGGAAGGTTCTGGAGTTGAGAAGAAATTCCTGGCTGGAGTAGATTTAGCATAGACAGGCTGATTGAGGCCACGGGAGGAGATGAGATTACTGGGGAGAAAGACTCGTGTGAGCCTAGGGAGCCTTAATAGGGCAGGGTTGGAGGAGGAAGCGCAGAGAGGTAGGAAAAAAATCCAGGAGAGGAACGTCTGAAGCCATGGAATGTTCTAGAAGGAGGCAGGTAGTGAGTGCTGCTGCTGAATGTTGCTGAAAGTCAGAGTCCCCAGGTACCGACCATCCTCCCCTGATGAGGTCAGCAGTCGAAGGGGAGAGTCGTGGAGATAGCAGAGCTGGTCAGTCCCTCGGACAAGCTTGGCTGTGATGCAACCAGAAAAACAGCAGTAGTTGGAGGGGAAGATGCGGACTACGGGTGTGTGCGTGTGCTTGTGTGTGTGCGTGTGCGTGTGTGTGTGTAGAAAACAGGAAAACCTGACACTGCTCAAATGCTAAAGGAAGAATCCCATGGAAAGAGGCTGAAGATACAACTGTGAACTAGAGAGAGAGACTGAACTAGAAATGTCTATGTGACATGATGTCAACTGGAAGAAAACATACTCGACATATACAAATGTGACTTCGTGCATTGTATATGCACTTTAAATACACAACTGTTGAAGCAAAGCAAATAGTTTCCAGATTGTTTGAGACACGTGTGTTACTAATTCTCACAGTCACAAGGGGTGCCACCTCTTGGGCCCACATTATCGCAGACACAGGGCTGCTGCCTGTCCGCATCATCTCACCTGTCTTCCTAGCAGCCCAGCCAAGTCTGTGGCATTGTTCTCACTTGAGACAAAAGAAGGTTAAATAAGCCATGAGTTAAGCCTCACTGAGAAAAGATACTTCCCCGGGGGCATGCAGCTGACAAGTAGAGGAACCAGGGTTTGAACTTGGGACTTCTTTGATCCAGAGCCCAAGCTCTTCCCTCTAATAGGAAGGAAACAGAGATGACTTTAGCCCCCCAAATAGCATTTGTATGTTCTCAGCCTTCAGACACGAGTTACGTTGAGCAGGCAACTTGTAGCAGGTTTGTTTACTCTCTCTACTTACCCGTTTGAAACAAATTACATATAAAATTTGTACTGTACTAAATACAATTCAGTATAAATTGTATTTATAAATACTATTACTGTATGTATACTGCATGCTGCATACTTTATACTAATCCTGTATAATTAAATACTATTTATAAATACTATAAACACTAAATACTAAAAAAGAATTTATTCTCAAAGTAGATGCCTGGCTTTTCACCATCAAGACCACCGATGCAAAATTATATGTATGTGGAGCGTGTGGGTTTCTGTGCTGTATACGTGTGTGTGCATATGTGCTATGTGTGTGTGTGTGCATACAAGTACAGCACGCGTCACATGTGTGCATGTACCCAGGAGTACATCTAGGTCTTATGGGGCCTGAAGCTTATAATCTGGGGGACACAAGTAGGTCTAGGGCTCCTCCCAGGAGCCTATGCAGGTAAAAGCCTTGAAGCTCAACTAGCTTCCTGGCAACTCTACTTTGCACATAAATGTGCGTCCATGAACTATGTATGTATGCACGAAGATACATAGAGAAACCAACCAGAGCTACTGCCCCTCAAACAATAGCCTTGGTTCCATTGTTTAGTATGATAACAGCACCTTTTACAGTCGGTACCGGGTATTTCTTTTCTGAGGAGACAGAGAAGATTTATCACGAATTAAATGGGCCAAGAATTTTTTGACAGGTGCTTTTGAATTCAAGCCAGTGGTCATTAGCTAAGTTAAATATGCAGTGCTATGGCTCACACTCTTTATTTTCAGCAGGCAAATAAATATAACATATATTTTTTTAAAAATTTTTTAATGTTAATTTATTTTTAACAGACAGACAAAATGGGGGGGGGGGGGCAGAGAGAGAGGGAGACACAGAATTTGAAGCAGGCTCCAGGATCTGGGCTGTCAGCCCAGAGCCCAACATGGGGCTCGAACCCATAAACTGTGAGATCATGACCTGAGCCAAAGTCGGACGCTTAACCGACTGAGCCACCCAGGTGCCCCAAGTATAACGTATTTTTAAATGTCTTTTTTTTTAATCCAGAGATCTTTTTGTTAGTATTACTTTTTAGATATGATCTTCTGTGTATGTGAGTATTTTAAGAGTGTAGCAAGAGAACAGGCTGGGTGTCGAAGGGAATAGGAGGCAGGGGAGATGGGATAGGATGGGAGGCCGCCTTTATTTATTTGGAAAGCTGTTGTAGACAAGACACATGTTCTGTGTTGTTCCAGAGCCAAAACTAGGAACCGAGGTCCATGAGATTGCAGGGGAAGCCAGGTTCCAACTTAACAACAGAAGAACTTCCTATCAACTCGAGCTGTCCAAAAATGGTTTGCTTATGTTAGTGGCCAGCTGCCCATCACTGGAAGTGCTCAGCCAAAGCTACTTCTTGGCAGGGGAAGGGGAGGCAGGGGACTTCTACTGAACACAAGTTTGAGTCGATCGAAGTAACCTCTAGAATCCTTTCTAAGATTGCAAGCTGTTATCGGGCACACACTGTTACTGCCAACCACGCATACACACGGCATGCACAGTAAGTTGGTTTTTCCCCCGTAGTAGTGATGCATTTGTGCTAAGCCAGCCACATTCCCCGACTGAGCCCCTGGTTGCTGAGGAAACATGTCTGTGAATGGACTGATCCATCTATGGCCGTACTCTATGGTCTTAGAGTTAAATTTTCGCACCCATTAGTCAGCCGTCCCAGGTGGCACTTACAAATGTTACCTTACTGGTTCTCATAACGGGCTTATGGTTTAGGTAAGGAACTGGCAGAGTTCCACTCGATTCACCCCTCCCCTGCTTTCTTTTGCACAGATAGGAACCTTCTCTGCCTGGCTCCCTTTGTCAGCTGTGGGATGAGAGACAGAAGAGAGCCAGCACAGAAGGCTGGGCAGGTCTAGGGCAGAGAACCTGCCAGTCCTTCCGTGGGGCTGCCCACCGGGCCAGGGGGAGGTGTTGGAGAAGCCAATATGGGTGAATGGCCTCCCTTAACCTTTTTCTTTTCTGGAGGGAGAACATAACAATGACCATGACCCACACACCCCTTCTTTGTTCTCCCGGTGAGAGTGCCTCAAGGGTCCACAGGTCTGCCCTGTGCCACTTTAATAATATCAATAATGATGGTGGTGAGGACAGTGGTGGTCACAAAACCAGCTAGTGTTTGCTGAGTTATTACTATTTGCTGGTCGCCGTGATGTGCTTTTCACAGGGATTGCCTCATCCAGTCCTCACGCTGATTCTACGAGGCAGTTATTAACGTGACCTTTTTAAAGACCAGGAAACTGAGAACTAGAGAGAGTGAAGAGCATGCCCAAGGCACCAGTCTGACTCCAGAGCATAGACTCTTCCCCATTCTGCTTTATTGCCTCACTTTCTATATGTACATAGAGAAGTGGAAACACAAAAAGAAGTGACCTGCCCTGGCTTTGACCACCTCCCAGCAGAAGAGTCTTTAACCTTCTCACAGCGGGACATCTGCAGCCCCGGGAGGCACTCCCGAGGAGGGGCCAGCATGAACACACGTACCTCACCTGCTCCCTCCTCAAACCCTCCCAGCAGACTTCCAAGGCAGATGCTGTTTGCATCTCACAGGGAAGTTCAGGGACTTGCTCAAGGTCACCTGGTGCAGAGGGGCTGGGACGCAAGCCCAGGCGGCCGCATCTGCACGTCCGTGCCTTCCCCGCCACATCAGCCTGCCTCTCTGAACGAACAAAGTTGAACACCCTCACAGACACTAAATTTATATTTCCTGGCCTCCTCTTCCAAAATGGATACACTAATTACTGACCATTTTTTTTAGTAATAGTAATCATCAGGAACACATTTTTCAGTGTGTTCGTTTTCTCTTCTGCGTACTACCGAAATAAAGCATTGCTGAAACCCACAGGATAAAACCCAGCGGGTGTGAGGCCGTGTAAATTAAGAAAAGTTCAGGAAGACATTACAGTAAACCCGAAGAAACAAAGTGTTGATTAGGGACTTATTTTTGTACGCGATTAAAATATGAATCATTAAAATAGGACCGTATTTCAGGCTCTATATTCTCATCGCATCAGAGACGACATTACCATGACTACTAGGTTCAGATTAGATGGGCTCCAGGCCTCCTGAGCTCAGAAAACACAGTCGTGTGCACCACGGTTCTACCTGACACGGAACATTTGTAAAAGTCTGGCTCACGACACCTCTGCATCTTCTCACCCATGTCATCAAAAGGAAATTCCCAAGTGACATGCTTGTCTTCAGCTCTTTAAAGGCTTGTGCTTTATTTCATCGTAATAGTAAATAGTGTCACTAAGTAATAATGTTAATGACAACCAACACTCAAAGGTAGAGGAAGGAACAGAATCAAAGCAAAGACACAAAGGCACCTCAGGAATCCCTTAGAACACAGCGATCTTGAACTTTATTTGGTACAAAGGGTTTGCAGAAAGAAAGAAACTAATATGGAGCGTTTCTCGGGTTCAGACAGAGTTTAAAAGAAAAAAATAATTCAGCAATAGCCCAAAATATGCAGTTAAATCAAGTGGTTCATTAAAGTATCTGTTAAAAATGGCTAAAATTAGAGACAAAAGCCCATTGTCTGGTGCAATTGTTGACTGCCTGCATATCTGTATTTGGAAGGGCGTAGGGGGACAGTCAGAAGCCTGTGGTATTTTAAAGATTCATCACCCACCCCTAAGGGGTTTTGAGCACCCACCTGCATTTTTGAACTTGAATCTAAGCCAAAGAGGTGGGACAAGACCATGACAGGTTTTTGGGGGGGTTGGGGAGGTTTTGTTTTGCTAATTAACTACTCAGTGGACATTTTAAATACCAAATATATCAGAACAGAGGCACCTAGTTCAGACCAGCCCCCACCATCCTCTGCGAGGGGCTGACATCTAGAGATGATCTTCTAGAGGCCTGTAGAACCTTGGAGCGATGCCTGTGTGTATTTTTAAAGGAGGGGAGCATCCCAGAATGTGCCAGTTCTTTATAGGGTATCTTTAATACTTAGCCCCTCTGACTGGGGTTGTGCGTTTTTCATACTCCTTCTCTTCCTGCCTGGGGTTGGGATGGGTTTGAAAGGCTTTTGTTTTGTTTTGTTTTTTTCCTGTCGGAAGCTCTCTATGAATTGCCAGTGGAGCATCAAAAAGTTTCATACTTAATGACTTCATCATTCTTCTTTGGCTAATCAGAAATGCAAGCAAAGATTGATAGGAAAATATTTTTCGCAAGAATGATAGCAACAAATTGCAATCGTTGAAATGTCCAACAAAGTCCGGTACCTTCCTGCGATGGGCTGTCATTTTGCAGCTAGTGGAGCCGTTCAATAATGTGGAGAGAAAAAGAGACATACAAAACTCTAGTACAAGCCTGATTCTCACTATAAAACCATAGATAGTGGTAACGGGATTTCTTTCTCTGCGCGATGGGATTATAGGTGCTTCCCGTTCTCTCGTTTTCAGCATTTTTTAAGCATTTTTTGTATATTCCTTTCATAATTTAAAAAGTCCAATTAAAAAAACGAGCCCATGGCTCCAACCTTAGGAGTTTCCCCTGTGTGCTCCATGCACATCTGGCCGACCATTACGTCATTGCCACCCATAGAGTCGAAGCCCAGTGTGTTAACTAAAATATTCCCTTTGCTCTAGTTCTCTTTCCGTTTTCTTCCCAGGTGATGTGCTCTATGAACTCCTTCAGCATATTCTGAAGCAGAGGAAACCTCGGATTCTTTTTTCACCCTTCTTCCACCCCGGAAACTCTATACACACACAGCCAGAAGTCCTACTGCATCAGAACCATGAAGAAGGTACCAGAGGAACCTTTTCTTTCCTTTCATCAGGGTTAGACAGTCCAAAAGGTTTCATCGTTTATTGGATGCGTTGTTCCTATTCATGTGATTGGTTCGTCATTGAACAAACAGGTATTGATGCCAAGGTGAATAGGACGGAATCTTGGTTCTCCACAATTCATAAAGAAATGAGATGCATAGATCCATGTATATCAAAGCACAGCTGTAATAGTAGGCACCATGAAGAGAGACTGGGAGGGGAAATTACATCCAGGCGCAAGCATCAGGGGCAGCCTCATAAAGCAGGTGCTTCTGGAGGCTTCCTTGATGGTGCAGCAGAATTCTGATAAGCAAGGATAAAGTGGGGAACCCTCTAGGCAGAAGAGGTAGGGTGGAGTGAGCCCCTGGAACAAAGAGCCATCAGATGACTTGGGTTATAGAGCTTATCTTCCCCCCGCCCACACACCAGCCTTTTGTTCTAGAAAATATCAGACAGTAGAGATTTCTCCCAAATAGAGAAAATAAAGTAAATAAACCCCTGTGAGCCATCACCCGGTTTCAACAATAATCAACACTTTCCTTTGGCAGAGTTAGTCCAAGGAGGTTATATCGGACCCTGAGTGGAAAGGACTTTAGTGAAGGAGCATAAGGGGGTCTTTGAAAATTTGTGAGTAGAGGGTACTAAGAGTTGGGGGACTCCAACCCTGTGAACTCTGATGGACCAGGGGTTCCACCTTCGTGCACCAAAGGTGGTTCCTTGCGGTGTGCTCAGCCTAAGTGCCTACTTCAGATGTACCCAGTGCTCCACTTCTCCAGTAAGCCCCAGTGGTCATAAAATTGTCAGTAGAAAACAGAAAAAAAGGCCAGAATTGACCTGGGGCCCCGGACCTTGTTCTAAAGCAGGTGTTTGGGTGCAGAAACCCGTTATTAAAATCTTACTTTGTGCCCTATTCCGTTGAACGGCGATGCCTCGTGCCTCTGAGGAACGTTATGTCCATGTTCTTCCCTCCACGGATCAGTTAGACAACAGACGTGGGGACCCAAAGTAACACTTTTAAACTTGTGCTTTCTCTTAGGACCTGATTTACTAGGGGCCTGAATCCCTGGTGCCTCGGGGGTATTTCCTTAAATCGAGTGGGCATCTTCAAGGGCAGGGCTAATAGTTTTGTTTTGTTGTTGGCAAACCAAAAAATGAGAAGTTATTTGTTTTCTTAATTAACACTTCACAAAAGACAGCCTGACTCCGGGTGACCGCCATCGCTTCCTGGAGCCAAGCGCTTCACAGCAGGGCCACTTGCTTTCCTGATGGAGAGTAAATGAGCGTTGCTTGCCTGCTCCCTGCCTGTTTCTCTCCCGTCCTTTCTTCCTCCTCGTCTACTCTGGCTTCATTTAGCCGCCGCACTCCCCAACCCCCAACAATTCGGGTTCTCCGTCCTTTTGCGCTTCCTGCCTTGTACATTTCCGGCTTTCGTCATTGCCAGCAGCGATTCCAGAGGAGGAGGTGGGTTTACTGAAGCTTGACATTAAGGCAAGAACCGTATTACCTAGCTTGCCTCTTCAGATACAAAAGGTGAGGGATGGGCTTTTTTTTTTCCCTCCCCCCCACCTTTAAAAAAAAAAAGAACCCATTTGGAATTCCTGTTCCTCTTTTTATTCCCAGATGTGATTGGAGGCTTAATGGTCTCTCCTTCCTCCCTTCTCCTTGGTCTGATTTGACTCAGAAGTTAGCGTGTCGCTGTTCTCATTTGCCGGGGCTGATCAATAGAGAAAGCTGGGCTCACTGCCTCTCACAGCTGCTGTCAGGCTAAGTAAATACAGACGCACCACTGCATACGCCGTAAGGAGCTGTGCTCTCAAGTGTTCGGATGGTGGTCGTGACCACTCAGTGGGTAAAAGAATGGAGTTAATGAGACCAAGGTCGAGGGCTTCATCACCCTGCAGACCGGTGATGAGCTCTGTCTCAGCTCTTAAAAAGTAGTGTGTTCTCAGAGACCATTCCTTAAAGCTCTCAGCCAGCAAACAACACCTGAGGGCGCAGGCCTGCTCAGACGCAGGGCGCGTTCTCTCAGGTGAACAGGTGGACACACGAGAAGGGCGGTTTAGGTCTTTGTCAGATGGTGTCAAATGAGAAGCGCTCTACAAGGCATGGAGGTGATGCGAAGAGGCTGCCTGTCCCCAGACTGCCACTGGTAACAAGGGGACCCTCTAGAGAGGGGAACGGACTGGTACAAATTCCCTACCTCCGAACACCTCCCGCCTCTTTCCCTTTTCTCCACCAAAAAGAAGGACACATCCAGCTCAACATGAGTGATCTCTAGAATGAATACTGTTATGCTTGCTTGTGAATGGTAAAACACTAATACAGACATCTGTTAGCACACAGAAAGCTCTGGTCCTGAAAGAAGAGGCTCTAGAGTGAAATTATACATATCAAATACTCTAACCCCCAACGATCTGTTCCCCATAATTGGGGATACAGTCCTTTGGAAAAGTATGTTGCTGTTGACGTGACACAGAGATAATATGACAGAATGGAAGGACAACAGGGACATTGCGGAGGAGAACCGATCGGCCCCTCAACGGCCTGGCACAGGGAGGCGCAAAGACAGCGTTCCATTCACCCCTTGCGACTTCGCCTCATCCCTCCCACCGACTTTACCAACTCAGACATCCATCGCTGCACAATGGGAACTGATCTCGCCATACAGACAGATCTTGGTGAATCTCGCAACCGTTCCCCCGTAGATCCCCCATCTGAGTACGTGACATTGAAATCACACCGGGCAGCCATGTGGCGGTGCCAGAAGCTAGGAGGTTGGTGTTAGGGCTCAGAGGCTCCCCTCCAGGCCCTGAGGGGAGAGGTGGGCCATGATACTGCTTCCAGGTGGGCAGAGCAGACTCCTGATGTCCTCCTGGGTCTAGAGAGCCAGGATTGCCACTCTCTTCCCCTGCATACTTACGAGAACGCAGCGTTATACATTAGAATTTCTCGCCCCTAGCGAGCCACTGTGACGGTGGAACAGGACTCCCAGCAAGTATGCTGGGCAATGGGCATGAGCCAGGACCACCCCAGACAAGCCAGCACGCGTGGTCAGCTTAGATGACATTTTTGAACGGGCGGGATTCTGGAGTCGGGAGAGCAGGCTCTAATCCTCTATTCTGCCAAAGCTTAAGGGCTGAGTTACTCTTCTCTGGCCCTCAGTTTCCCCAGCTATAGGACAGGGATTAGCCCGAATGGTCTCCAATCTCCTGCACTCTCAACTCCTGCATTCCCTCCGAAGTCTGGGTCTCCCTGGGCGATAAGAAGATGGCCAAGACATGTGATCTACCTTCAGGGCCTTGGGTAACTAAAATCCAGAAAAACCTAAATGTGTCCTGCTTGATGTTGCTCAGAAACAGCTGAACATCACGTCTGTCCCCACTTGTGTCACCTTGTCAAGAACTGCCGATGATATTACCCCTCTGAGTAGTCAAACCAAGAGTGGCACGGTTCCTTTATCGCGTGATGAAAGCCTCCATTCCAGCGGATCCCTTTTCTTTGATTGTTGTGACTCATTTTATCAGCATGCTATGAATGAGTTAGATGTGAGGTAGATCGTGACGTAGGAAGGAGACAAACCGAAAATCGATAGCGCTTCGTTCACCAAAACCAGGAGGTAAATGTCTTTAGAAATGTCAAGTTGGCAAATGATGATAAAATAAATGTATTTGGTCACACACAGTTATATCAACTTCTTTTGACACCGTAGGTCCTGAAATCAGTTACTTTTAGCTTCCATGGAGTAATTACAAAGAAAGACTTTGTTCCAAAGTGTATATCCGATCGCCGGTAGGCCTTTGGTGGTAAAACTGCTTGAATCGTGATTCCCTGAAAGCTCAGGGAGCAATATGAAATGTGCTTCTGGCTCTGCAGAGTCACCCCTGTAGGACTGGCTCTGCACAAGTCTGTAGGGACAAGGAACAAGATTTGTGTTTATCATGTGCTGTCATCCAGTGACCCCTCTGGGCATCCTCTTACCCTTTCAGCTCTGTAGTCCCACCCTCTCCTCTGCCCACCCTCTCCTCTGCCCCATCTAAGGGAGTGGGAGGTGATTTTCAATCACTTTAATTTTAATTTTTTTAAGGCCTTATTCATTTTGGAGAGAGAGAGACACATAGAGGGTGAGTGGGGGAGGAGCAGAGAGAGAGGGAGACACAGAATCCCAAGCAGGCTCCAGGCCCTGAACTGACAGCACGGAGCCTGATGCGGGGCTCGAACTCACGGACCATGAGATCATGACCTGAGCTCAAGTCAGACGCTTAACCGACCGAGCTACACAGGTGCCCCTAATCACTTTAATTTGAAAATATTCACACACGCAGGGCTGTGATTGTTTCTGCAACAGTGGACACACTTTTAAAACACAAGTTTTGCTCTGGAGCAGCCCTTTGTCACCAGGTGGACACAGACATCGTTAAGTGGTGAGAACGTTCCCATGTCACAACAGTTGACCTCGATTCTCTGTACAACCAGCATACGGTGACGGCCCAGAGAACAGAGAGAAATCATTTCTCCGTGGGGAGTGAGGGGGGTGGCATGCGTTCCGGGATAGCGCACAGATTTTCATTTATGTGATTACTTCATGGCAAGAAATGTTTCACTTCCACCCCACCCCCCCTCTCTACTACCAAGTCCGAGTGCCCAAACACTGCTCTGGAGGAAGAAAATCTTACACAATTCTAATGAGATCATTAAAGAAGATGAGGTCTGTGAATCTGCTTCATAGTGACAACATAACAGCTAACGTTTATCGGGTCTTTGCTGTGTGCCAGGCCCTGTTCTAAGCTCTTACGTGTCTAAACCATTTCCTCTTCGCAACTACCCTATAAGGAAGGTGATGTTATCCCCACCTGATGGATGAGGAAATAGAGGCCAAGAGCCCCCAGATTACACACTTTCCTAGTGCCCTGGGTCTGCTTCGCTCTGATGCCTGTGTTCATTCCATTGCAGCATGAATGAGCTAACCAAATAACATTTTTGTTAATGTGTCTTGTGCACATTAATTCCTGGAAACAGGACCAAAGATGGAGCAATGAGAAGAACTGGGGAGACCAGGACCCCTGACTGGGGTACAGGATGGCAGGTGCCCGGCAAGCCTGCTCACAGTTTTTCTGCCTCACGGCACTTGAAAATCGAAACAAACAAACAAAACGGTCAGAGATAACTTTTGAGATACCGCTGTATGTCTGCAACTCATCATACTAAAAACTCACGCTAATTCTGACTGCCTTAACCCACTAGAGATCGTTGACGGCCTCAGAACGAATGGACTTGGCATGAAGAAAATCCCCCAGCCTGGGAGAAGTGTGGGCTCGGAGTCAGACACTGGCTTCTGAGAGCAGAAGCGCTGGCTGTCACCCCCTTGGGAACCAGCCCTTTGGCTCCCTTGGAGCTGGCCCCTCAGGATAGCTGCTGAATAGGCACCCGGGTAGATGAAGTTTTTAGCTGATCCAGCCGTCCTCTTACTGGTTGCTGTAAAAACTTCCCTGATTCTCTAGTCTTACTGGAACCGTGATGATGAGATTAAGGTGTCAGGGAGGCCATTGGCTAGGGTTTGACATCTGTGTTAATCCTGTAATGCTTACCGGAGCCAGAGAGCACAATGGGGTTGGTGTGTGTGTGCACTCGGGCTCTGGATCCCGACCATCTGGGTTCAGATCCCAGCTCCCCTGTTTACCGGCTGTGTGAGTTTAAGCAAGTTGCTTAACTTCGTTGTCTCTCCGTTTCCAGCTGTAAAAGAAGGATAATGGCAATACCCGTTGAATATGGTTGATTTAAGAAAAGAATCAAGTTAGTATGGCAAATGCCCTTAGAACAAGAGCTGTCACTCAGTAAATGTTACTCATTGCCATT
This sequence comes from Neofelis nebulosa, assembly GCF_028018385.1. Lineage (NCBI taxonomy): Eukaryota > Metazoa > Chordata > Mammalia > Carnivora > Felidae > Neofelis > Neofelis nebulosa. Next base: position 96,779,241 of record NC_080789.1, on the reverse strand, counting down.
ATTGGATATTTCTCACCACTGTTTGGTTGGGGTTTTTTCTTCCGCCTAAAAAACATTTCATTGTGATTAAATACGCATAACATCATCTTAGCCATTTTTAAAAAATTTTTTTTGGCATTTACTCATTTTTGAAAGGCAGTGAGAGACAGAGCATCAATGGGGGAGGGGGAGAGAGAGAGTGAAACACGGAAACAGAAGCAGGCTCCGAGCTGTCAGCACGGAGCCCGACGCAGGGCTCGAACCCACGGGCCGCGAGATGATGATGACCTGAGCCGAAATGGGCCGCTTAACCGACTGATCCACCCAGGAGCCCCTCGTCTTAGCCATTTTTAAGCCATTCTAAGCCATTTTGCATACAGTCGGGTAGCGTAAGCGTGTTCACATTGCTGTGCAGTGGTCGGGGTTTTTGTTTCTCTTACCTCCAATCCCAGCCGTCCTAATCATTTCAGTGATTGTGACTAAACACACTGTGTGCAGACACCGGGTTTGTGCATCCCGGACACAGGGAGGGCCTTGCTGCCTCCCCGCGCCCTGATAACAGAATTCCTTCACAGGCACACCAGGCCCCCTGCGTTACATCCTATGGGAAAATACATTTCAAACACCAACCCCAGTTGCTCGCAGGGCACAGCCTGTTTTGAAAATGAGTGGTGCTCGTATTTTGTTACCTCACCGTAGCAGGCACAGGGTCGGTCCTCCGTGACCCCGTTGGGACCCTTCCAGCTGTCTCCTCTCACATTTAAGCACCGCAAGGTTAACCTCTTGTGCCCCTTTCAATTCTGTGATTCTTGGGTCTGGCTGGAGACAATGAGGTCCCCCCAGAGGAAGACCAGCAAATCTTGACTTCCTGTTGTCCCCTCGGGACACCAGGGAACACCTTTTCCCCTTGGCCTCCTCATTCCCACTCTTCTCTTAACTCCTCCTCCCCCCTGTCTAGGGCCCCTCTGTCCTGCTTTGCTTCCTATGTTTCAGAGGCTGGGGCAGTGTGACCTTTTACCCTCTGACCCTTGTCCTCTGATGGAACATTTGATTGTGACAGGAGAGTGTGGAGCCCTGGCGTGGTGCACAGAGCCTCTTCATCTGTCTAGACCATCAGTCTCCTTCAGAGAGGGCCCGCTCCCCTTCCCCGCCTCCTCTGGCATCCTCTAGTCATGTGGAGGCTGCCTGTAGCCAGGGGCTAGCTGGCTCTATTAAACCAGAAACTTCAGCGCAAGAGATCCGTAATATGCATGACTAACTCTCCCCAGGTACCCGGGAAGTTTTCAAGAAACTTCCTCTTAGCCCTGGGGAAGTGCTATCTGAGCACTTTGAGATAAGGGGACTGGGGCGGTTGGGGTTCACCTCCAGAGCAGGAAGCCCTCTGTTATCTTGCTCTTTCCCCTCTCCAGCACTCTGACTTATCTCTGTGCCACCCTGACCCCCTCCCTATAAATGATTCACAGGGTTTACCCCCACATGTCTAATTGGCTCATTTGAAACCTGACCCCGCTGGTTTCTTCATTCACTTCTTTTGTGCGGCTTTACTGAGACTGAGGCTGGCAGACTGGCTCTGTGCCGTCTGTGCTGAGCCACTGGCAGAGGCTAGCCTGTTTGGAGGCTGTCCCGCCCACAGGAAATAAAGATGAAACCTCAGAGTCCTGCAATTCACCTGCCTTGAGTTTTCTGGGAGCTCACGTAGGACTCATTGTTTACGACCTCACGCATCTGCGCATCATACGCTCCAAACTTCTGGTTTTCTTCTCAGGCCCTTTAGTGATAGTTGTAACTTGCGAGGTGAATAGACTGAAATGGGCAGGTGGAAGTCAGTGGAATATCTCAGTGGGACCTCTTGGAAAAGGAAGGGGCAGGTGGTGGCGGCGGGGCGGGGGGCGATGTGTTAGTATGCTAGGTCCACCAAAACAAAGTACCACAAATTGGGTGGCTTAAACAACGGATTTATTGTCTCACAGTTCTGGAGGCTAGAAGTCCAAGATCAAGGTGAGGGCAGGATCGGTTCCTTCTGAGGGCTGGGAGGGAGAGGCTGTTCTGTGCCTCTCTCTTAGCTTCTGGTGGTCTGCTGGCCACCTTGGGTATTCCTTGACTGGTAGATCTCTGCCTTCAACATCACCTGGCATGCACCCTGTGCACATTGACTCATAATTCAGCACCCATAGCCTTTGCTTGTGTTTTTTTATGTGTCTCTTTTCTCCATTAGACTATTATATCCTTGAGAGCAAGGACCACTTTTCCTTACTCTTTCATCCAAGACTCTACTTGAAATACGGTTGGCATCACTGAAGGTTATGTGGTTCAACGCATAGTTTGTAATCACTGTGTGGCAAAACCGTCCCCCTCCGTTCGTGTAATCTGTGCCTGTCTATGTGTCCAAATTCTCCTTTTCATAAGGGCACCAGTCATATTGTATTAGAGAACCCCCCATTCTAATATGACTTTATCTTAAGTGATGACATCTGCAATGACCCTATTTCTAAATAAGGTCACATTCTGAGGCAGTAGGGGTTGGGACTTCAGTATATGAATTGAAGGGTATGGGAGAAGAGGCAGGCAGCACAGTTCAACCCATAGCAAGGGGTGACAGACCCTAAGCGTGTGTAGGAAACCTATTTTGAATTGCACCTGAAGACCAAGAGCATTTAATCTCTATAGCTCTTCGTATCATTTGTGGTTCCCACTAATCTTTTACAAAGTCATGCTGGGAAGTGGTTCCTTTCAGGAGAATGTGGAACACAGTGGACTGAGGCTGATTGAGTAAGTCACCTGCTGGGCCTGTTGATTTGCATCTCACTGACTAGCTTCTCTTATCGCTGCCCATGGCCTTGGGAAAGCATAGTGGTGGAAATGTCATCCTGGTGTGTGAGATACAAGCTCCAGCCTTTGCTCTACCCTGGAAATTTCCTACTTAAAGCCCATGACTTTTTTTTTTTTTTTTTTTAATGTTTATTCACTTTTTTGAGAGACAGAGTGTAAGCAGAGCAGGGGCAGAGAGAGAGGGAGACACAGAATCCGAAACAGGCTCCAGTCTCCGAGCTGTTAGCACAGAGCCCGACATGGGGCTCAAACTCACGAACCGTGAGATCGTGATCTGAGCCAAAGTCGGATGCTTAACCGACTGAGCCACCCAGGTGCCACAAAGCCCATGACTTTTAACCAAAGGTGGTTTTTGTTGGTTTAAGTTTACTAGTTATTCATTATTTATAACATGATTAAATTGGGTCAAATTTTGATGAATTTTAAATGGACAAACTTTTCTAATGAGCACAAGGAAAGAAGACAAAAGAAATCAGACCTTTTTTGTGCTCGTCACATTTAAAGTCTTAATTTATCTGGGCTGTTTGGGATTATTTGTACCTAAAAGAGGTCTGCGAAGAGAAAGGTTTGGGATTAGAAAACGCTTTCAACCAGGATGGGTTCCCTACCAGTCCTTGGTCGTCCCTGCCCCCTTCCCTCCATGCCCACACTGACTAATTATGTGTGGCTTTCTTGCGCATTTCCCTCCCGTATCAAGACCTTCAGACCGAGGGCAATGTGGATAATTTCCCAGCTCTCCAGCTGGGCAGTTCACCAAGAACAAACCCAGACATCAAGGCCAGACCAAAAAAAATCTTCTTGTTTTAGACAGAAGACTCCTACATCTGGGGGATTTAATGCACCCACTGTCCGCTCAGTGCATTTCCTGTGTCCGGAGCTTCTCTGCCTGCCGGCTCTGGTCTCAGAAGTTTCCATCCCCTGCTGCCAACTTGTAATAACAGGGGCAGCAGGCGTCAGGGTAGGAGCGTCATAGCCTACTCCATACGTGGGCGCATGCTTTGCAAACTGAAACAAAGCTTGGAAGGTCTTTTTGCAGGACTTTCGGCCTTGACAGTGGTTGTGCCCAGACCACCAGGAGCCTGGAATTAAATACCCTTGGATCCAGTTCTCTACCATTAATGTTATCAACTTCATCAAGTACTTCCTCTTTGAGTGGTGTCTGCAGAGAAATAAATAAATCAAGCTCCTCCAAGTCCTGTTCCTGCCTGGACCCAGAGTCAAAAGTACAATCTGAGTTGGATTATCCAGAGCACTGTCTCCCTCCTTCATTGTTCCCAAAGATCTGGGCAGGAACGGAGAGTGAAATCTCTCCAGGACATTACATCAGTTCCTCTTTTACCCTTGGCATGAAAATTCTTCCTCTCATAGTCCACCCAGACTTCCTAAGGCTTGCCCCGAGCTCACACCCATACGCTGATCCTTGAAGCCCAAGACATCAAAGAAAACCTGCAGGTGACCAGACTACTGGCCAACGCCTGTTTCTGTTTTGAAATTTGTAAGACAGGAAATGGACTCAGGAAATAGGATTTTTCAGTACACGGTCTTCATCATCCTTAGGTATTGTTAAACCTTAATAAGCTTTTAAGGAAAGGGAGAAAATGGCATTGAGAAGAAAATGCACGAAACTTCGAAATGCAACCGTTTTAAGTAGTTGCTTATCATGATCGTGTTCTGTGACAGAGAAGAGAGAAATTCATTTTTGTGGACAGCAGAGTTGAGATCCTTATTAGCTATGAAAGGAAAATCTGCCTCATCCCCAAAAGATGGCAGGTCATTTTATCACGCTAATAATCTCAGCCATTAAAATTAACTCCGTGGGGGGGGGGGGGGGGTGCGCCTGGGTGGCTCAGTCGGTTGAGCGTCGGACTTCGGCTCAGGTCATGATCTCGCCATTTGTGAGTTCGAGCCCCACATCGGGCTCTGTGCTGACAGCTCGGAGCCTGGAGCCTGCTTCGGATTCTGTCTCTCCTCCTCTCTCTGCCCCTCCCCTAGTCATGCTCTGTCTCTCTGTCTCTCAATAATAAATAAACGTTAAAAAAAAAAAAAAATTTAACTCCGTGGGCCTAATCAGTTAAGTACCCTGTAAGCATGTATTTGCGTTTGGGTTAAAGTGAAGAATTTAGTACTTGTTATCCCAACATGTATCGTTGCAAGCTTGACTAAGTACTTATAAAAACAAAAAACAGGGGCACCTGGGTGGCTTGGTCGGTTAAGCATCCGACTCTTGGTTTCAACTCAGGTCATGATCTCATGGTTTCATGAGTTCGGGCCCTGCATCAGGCTCTGCACTGCCAGAATCCCTTCTTGGGATTCTCTCTCCCTGTCTCTGTCCCTCTCCTACTTGTGCGGTCTCTGTCTCTCTCAAAATAAATAAATAAAACTTAAAAAAAAACTTTTTATAGTGGAAAATATCAAACTTACACAAAATTAGAATTAGTTAATGAGCCACCGTGTACCCATCACAAGCTCCATTAATCAATTCATGACCAGTCTTGTTTCTTCTGTGCCCCACCTACTCTCTGCTTTCAAATTAATTTAAAGCAAATTCTGGATATAATTTCATCTGTAACTATATCAGTACAGGTCTGAAAAGATAAGGACCCTTTATGAAATCATAAACCCAAAACCATCACATCACCAGAAAACTAACAGTTCTTCAATATCACCAAATACCTTATTAATGTTCACATTTTTTCCAACTATGTCATAAATGTTTTTACCATTTCCTTGAATCAGAATCCAAGCAAGTGTCTATACATTGCAGATGGTTTATGTGTCTCTAAGTCTCTTTAAATCTTTAGGTCTCCATCCATATCTTTCTTGTGCACATACTTGAGCGTGCTCTCTCTCTCTCTCTCTCTCTCTCTCTTTGGGTGTTTAAAAGAAGTTATCCATAATTAGTATAACTTTCCCTGTGTACATAGTGTATCTTTTTCCCCACTTCTGGTTGCTTTGGGGATTTTCTCTTTATCTTTGATTTTTAGCAGTTTGACTATGATATGCCTGGATGTAACTTTTGTATTTATCCTGCTTGGTATTTGCTGAGCATCTCGGTCTTTAAGTTTGCTGTTGTTGTTGCTACCAAATTTGGGAGCCATTTGGTCATTATTCTTTTTCTTTTCTTTTTTTTTTTTTTTCTTTTGGCTTCATTCTTTCTGTTCTCTCTTTGGATTCCAATTACATATCCATTAGACCATTTAATATTGTTCCACAGGTCACTGAGGATCCATTTGTTTATTTGGTTTTGTTTTTAACTTTTATTTATCTGTCTTCAAATTTATGAACCCTTCCTTCTGTTATCTCTAATCTGTTGTTAAGTCCATCCAGTCCAATCTTTCATATACTGTATTTTTCAGTACTCGGATCTTTTTTTTTTATAGTTTCCATTTCTCTTCTGAAATTCTCTATCTGTTATATCTCATTATGACCATCATTTCCTTCAAGTGCTTACCCTTAAATTTCTCAATATCCTTTAAGGTTCTTTTTTGCTAATACTAACATCTAGATTATCTCAGAGTCTTTTTGTGTTGACTGCCTTTCCTGTTGATTATGGGTCACATTTTTCTGTTTTGTTTTGTTTTCACATATCCAGAACATCTTTATTGAATACTGGACATTACACGTGATACATTGTAGAGACTCTAGATTATGTTACATTCCTCTGAAGAATGTTGATTTTTGTTCCAGCAGGTAAATGACTAGCCAGTCACTTTGAATTTGTGGAGACTTGGTCCTGCATTTGGTTGGAGCAGATCCATTTCAGTTTTGCCTTTAGCCCTCAAAAAAATCTCTTTGTTCTGGAGCATAGTCCTTACTCCTAAGGTGTGGCCGTTCTGGGCTAATAAACAGCCTGAGGTGTTTACAGAGCCTTTGTTGCTAGGACTCAAATTCTGAATTCTGTCTCCAATACAGGGGCCAGTAACTGACATTCCTGCTCTTATCTTTCAGCCGTACAGCTGTTGCTTTCCACTGAGCTCTTTAGAGCTCCCCCTGCACATGCGCTGTTCAGGAGCACATGTTAAGGATTTGAGGGAACTTTATGTGCCAATTTAGCGGCTGCTCCCCCTGAGGCTCTCTCCTTTATGGGTTTGCTTTCTCAATTTTTTGCCATTCGGGAAACTCCACACTCTGTTGTTCCCTGACAGATTACACAACTTCCGGTTCATTTTCTACCAGCCCCCTGCTAACGTGAACTGGGGAGGACCCTCAGGGCTATGTAAATTTGGATCTCACCTGTGCAGTTCTCTTCCTTCCAGAGTGAAACCCCCTTCAGTGTTCTCCAGTACCTTCAAATAACTTTTATAAATGTTCCGTCATTTCTATATGTAGGAACGTTAGTTGGGTACAAGCCACTCTGTCATCCGTCAGACTGGAATCGCCTTCTCCTTTAGTACAGAAAGGTGCTGGCCTACCAAATACTTCGCCTGCCTTCGCATACCTAATCATAGAGCCTGAAGACCAGGCCTTAGGAGAATATTGACACACCCCTCATTCTGTTTTATAGCTGTGTAGTCCTCCATTGTTTACAGATAGAGTATAGTTTATTAAGCCAGTCTCCTACTGATAGCTGTTCGAGCGAGTAAGCACTTTTAGATGCATGGCAGCAGGCTACGTGTTAGTTACGAAATAAACCCTTTGCCTGCAAGCAGGTGATCTTTCAGTGATCGTGAACAATATTTCTTTTGTTCACTGTCTCCTATAACAGATCTAGAGGCATCCCCATTTTTCTGTTAATCCTTTGTAACACTGGGACCACCAAGTTTTGGCCACCACCTTAGTCTCTGTCTACTAACCCTATCAGATCCCTAGATCCCCTTTATACATTCTTCCTATAGATATTACCATAATGGACAAAGGAGACATCTTTGACTTGCTTGACTTAGAATCATGGGCAAATCTCTGACCAGAGCAAGGACCTGAAAGCGTGTGCATCCTTTTGGGGCAACAGCTCTGGGAACAGAGGCGGCCAGAGAAACCTCACGAAGATGAGTTTGAGGCACTGTAGCAAGTTCCGTTTTTGTAGGCAGATTTTTGTTCCTTCCCTCCCCTAAGCAGGTGCTCCTAAAGCCACACATAGGCTGGTCCATCCCTCAACCCAGCCCACAGGACTACTTCTGTTGCTGAGCTATGTACTCTTCTGATGTTGTCCCTGCTCTCAAGTATCACCAGCTTGGAAGTTCAAGGGGGATGGGGTGGAGGCACCGTTGGGGTGCCCATCCCTCCTTTTCCTTCCTTACCTCTACCTGTCTATGAGCATTCATAGGGTCTGTGCACTCAGAAACAAAATGATCCTGGGGCGCCTGGGTGGCTCAGTCAGTTAAGCGTCCAACTTCGGCTCAGGCAATGATCTCGCAGTTTGTCAGTTCGAGCCCCACATCTAGTTCTGTGCTGACAGCTTCGGATTCTGTGTCTCCCTCTCTCTCTGCCCCTCCACTGCTTGCACTCTGTGCCTCTCTCTTTCTCTCAAAAATGGATAATCATTAAAAATTAAAAAAAAAAAAAAAAGATCCCAAATCTTCTTTCAAGATTGTCATTCTGTAAATCAGACCCACTGTCCATGCTTAGAGCAGGTTTTGATACTTTTCCCCCTGGTTTCTGTATAGCAAAGTGGCAGGAATTATAATGGGTACCTGCCAGAGTATTTACCAGAGTCTGGGTCTAATTCCCTGTCTGTGTGTCTTTAAGTTGCTGAACCTCTGTGTGCCTCCTTTTTATCACCTGTAAAATAGGAATAATGGTATTAGCATCTACTACTTAGGAGTGTTATACATTTTAAACTGTATAACCCAGTACCAAGGATATAGTAACTGCTTTAGCAGTAGGATAATAGTGTCATTATCATTAACACCAACAACAATGCCCCGGAGGTAGAGAATACATACATTTAGTAATGAAAATGTAAGCCCGTGAAAGTATCTGGAAAGCAACCCTTAAGGAATCCAAAAGCCACATCCAAGAGTCAAGTAACAAAAAGCTAAAGAACACAAATTTGGCTTCCTTGTGTTTATAAGCTACTAGTAAGTGATTAATGGAAAGCTTGTGGTCATTCTTAGCCTGTCTAGTGTAGGAAAAGAATTTCAAGTATGTGCACTTTGTTTTAATTTTTTTTAATGTTTATTTATTATTTTTGAGAGAGAGAGAGAGAAAGAGAGAGCAGGAGAGGGGCAGAGAGACAGAGAGGGAGATACAGAATCCGAAGCAGGCTCCAGACTGTGAGCTGTCAGCACTGACCCCGATGCGGGGCTCGAACCCACAAACCATGAGATCATGATCTGAGCCAAAGTCGGATGCTTAACCGGCTGAGCCACCCAGGTGCCCTTTTCATTGTTTTTTTAAGCAGCAAAAAAGACATTCCATATCCAGGGACGAAAGGTGCTGCCCAGCACACACACGGGCTCCAGTGCTCACTACCTTTATAACCACAGCAGGCTCCCTCTCCAGACAACTCACCGGGGTCAGTGATGGTCTCTTCCTCTGCTCCACAGATAATTGTGTCCAGAGGACCCCGAGGCCTCCGGTGGAGAACGTGCACCACAACCCCCCCACCATTGAACTGTTGCACCGGTCTAGATCACCTGTCACAGCCAATCACCGGCCTTCTCCCGACCCCGAGCAGCGGCCCCTCCGGTCCCCCCTGGACAACATGATCCGCCGCCTCTCCCCGGCCGAGAGGGCCCAGGGGCCGAGGCTCCACCAGGAGAACAACCACCAGGAGTCCTACCCCCTGTCAGTCTCTCCCATGGAGAATAACCACTGCCCGCCGTCCTCTGAGCCCCACCAGAAGCCATCGAGCCCCCGGCAGGAGAGCACACGCGTGATCCAGCTGATGCCCAGTCCCATCATGCACCCTTTGATCCTGAACCCCCGGCACTCCGTGGATTTCAAACAGTCCAGGCTCTCCGAGGACGGGCTGCATAGGGAAGGCAAGCCCATCAACCTGTCCCATCGGGAAGACCTGGCGTACATGAACCACATCATGGTCTCTGTCTCCCCGCCCGAGGAGCACGCCATGCCCATTGGGAGAATAGCAGGTAGGTGAGCGCCGCCCCCCTCACGACCACTCCAGCCTCAGGGGAGACCTGACAAGCCCCGCTGTCTCCCCAGCTTTGCAGCTGGCCTCACACGGGTTCCCAATTAGGCGCCCTCGAAGGTTCTGTGAGGGCAAGCGGAGGCTTCTGCCTGAATGAAGTGAAATCCCTAATGGGCTAGTTAATGAGCCGCTGGGATGGAGTAGTTAATGAGCCTCAGAAATGTTAAGAAACAAATGTCCTACGTCCAGCTTACAAGGAGAGTCACATCAGAATCATGGCTAAGCGAAAACATTTAAAATAAAAGGTTTATGAGCATGCTAATGGCCCTGTCTTGAAGTTTCCAGCAGCTAATTAATGACCAGACACAGCATAAAGAACCTTTGTCTCAGATTCAGACCTGTAATTCTGTCCCGTGGGCAGTAACTCAATGTAGCCTTCACCTTGGGAGAAGGTGGGAGAGAAAAACACGATTATGGTATTGGAGGCAGATGTTCCTGGGTCGTTTGGACAGAGGAAACCACTCCCGAATTCTTCTCCTTTTATGATGACAAGCCTAAATTTGCTTCCCTCAGACAAGAAACGAGTGGAAACCAGTGGGAAAAAATCTACACATTGTGTTGTGCTCGTCTGCCCGTAATTTACATGAAGTCATCCCCCAGACACTTATTCCTCCAGCCACTTGGCAAGGGCAGCTCTTTTCCGAGAGCATGTCTCTTCAGGAGACAGTTGTTGAGCACCTACTATGCACAGATAAATGCGTCAGGAAGTAGGGGGACACAGAGCTGATGGAACAGTTGTCTCCTCAAGGAATTTAATATTTACTGGCGGAGACAGATGGGAAAACCGCTAACTAAGCTGTAAGGCACGGTGAAATCAGTCATATGTCCCATTCATTCGGTACACGAGCACTTATCGAGTGCTGACTGTGTGCTAGGATAATTAAATCCTGTGAAAGCAAAGCGGGGAGAAGGTGCATTTTGACTGCAGGAATTGAGGAAGGGCTTTGCAGAGAGGTCGCTCAGGGCTGAAGGGGAATATGTGTTCAGTAACGGGAGGGAGGCACAGAGGAAGGAGAAGTCAGACCCGGTCAGGGAAAGGCGAGAAATGCCCCCTTCCTCCATGAGCTGTCCCCCAGGCCAGAGCCCCACTAAGCCCCAGGATGGAGCCGTGCTCCTAACAGCGTGACCGCACGGGGAGCTACAGGCTACATTAACTCCCTCTGCTGTGACGCATTGTCCCTTTTTTATTTAAATTATTTGTTTCTAAATTTTTCTCTGGCTCCAGGTACACCTCCAGTGTTGCCTCAGTTTTACTGTTACAAATCATTTACATGAGTGTGTTGAATGAAGAAAATGAAATGGTAAAGAAATGTGACTTACGTTTGAAAAACCATGAAAAGTGAAATGATCTGTGTCTGGGATTTGATTCAAAAGGATCCCACGGCACTGGGGGTGAAGCATGGGTGGGGTGTACATAAAATAAGGCTGGCTGTGGGCTAACGGCTGTATGGCTGGGTGACGGATACAACGGGGATTCGTGTTATTTTTTTCTCTACCTTTACATATATGCCTATGTGTGTATGTATGTTTTAATCTAAAAACAAATCGTGAAAGGAAAAACATAGGGGGTTTATAAAGAAGCAAAGCGCTCAAACAAGACATGTGAATTTCCCCAGATGGTTGGAGAAAGAGGATGGGGTCAGTACATTACTGTGAAGCATATAAATGACTTGTCTTACGCTTCCCGGGCCAGACCTTTCTTGCCTATACATACCCTTCGTGTCTTATTTCTTGCACGGTCTATACAGCAGTACTGGACATTTTGCAGATACTTTCTACTTGTTTCTCATTCTCCGGGTAGCTCTTAGAAGCCACTTATTACCGCTATATTCATTTTATATGAAAAGTCATCTGGACCAGGGAAGCCACGGAGGAAACAGAGCCCCAGAGGAGCAAAGGTCAAATAGGGGTTGGGTAACAGGGGCAACAAGGCACTCACTGCTGTGCCGTTGGCTGCTGCTGGTAGTGCTGCTCTCGAGGAACCTGCCTTCCCCAGCAACATACCTCCTGTCCACCTCCTCCGTCACGCTGTCTTATCAGAGACTTCTAGGAATTGAAGATAAGCCCATCCATCAAGAAAGTTAAATGATTTAGACTTAAGGAGTTATTTCTCCTTATTTAATAGGTTTATAAATTTTAAAGTATTAGTCTCTTAGAAATTGTGCTACGAGGGGCGCCTGGGTGGCTTAGTCAGTTAAGCATCCGACTTCAGCTCAGGGTCATGATCTCGCAGTTTGTGGGTTCGAGCCCTGCGTCAGGCTCTGTGCTGACAGCTCTGAGCTTGAAGCTGGCTTCAGATTCTGTGTCTCCCTCTCTCTTTGCCCTTCCCCACTCATGCGCGCGCTCTCTCTCTCTCTCTCAAAAATAAACACTAAAAAAAAAAATTTAAAAAAAAGAAATTGTGCTACGATTTTTTAAAATCTTATTCCTAAACATCAGAATTGTTTCGTGATGGAGTTAGCCCCATCAATAAGACACTCCATGGAATATCATACCAGCCCAGTGATGAACCTTGGCACCCATGGATGCCCTTGTCTCTCTCAAGAACACACAGAAGAGGGGAGTCTATGCTTTTCTTTATGACCCTAGGAAGTCAGAATATTCACATAAAGTAACCCTAGGGCCCAGACCCTTTGAGGAATGCTCCTCGGTGTGATAGAATCTATAAAATTATGATTAATTAGCTCTAATGATATGCTCACAAGTTTAAAAGTCTCCAGATGTAAGTATTAACTAATTTAACCAAATCCAGACCAGCTGATTTAACTGCAAGTCACTGTTTTTCTCAAGGGTGAAATGATAGGGTTAGAAAGTCTACAGTCGAACACTTTGTCTTGATTCTAACCCTCCGAAGCGAACTCATCAGGGCTCCATGCCCTTTTGTTTCACTTGGGATAGCCCTGTCTCTTCTCTCCTACCCTTCTAGTGTCTTTTTGGACCACCAGATCCTTGTAAAATTCTATTTCTTAGGGGCCAAACTCATTGAGTAATTCCTGTGTAAAGTGTGGCATTACTGAACAGCCATAAAAATCCTTCATATCTGTAGAGCAGATACGAATACTGCGAAAACTTAGTTCCTGAAGCTTTTTGCACAGCACTGCCGAATGCCATCGCCGGAGGGTGTGGATGGAAACACCGCTTATGAATGCGGGTCAAAAAGGGAAGCCAGATTTCTGTCCATTCGGATGCCATTTGCTCAAGTACTTTGGGATTTATGTATTTGGGCGCTTGCTGTGTTTGGGCACTGGACTGCGTTCGTGGGGGTGGGGTGTGCCAGGAGGTCTAACACACAATCTTGGAAAATCTTGAAAAGGCTGAATGCAGTTGGCGGTCAGTGTCGTGTGTGGGGTCTGTGAAGGACTCCCGTCAAGTACTATAGGAGTCAGCGTCGGGGTGTTAGGGAAGGTTTCGCGGAGGGGCTGGCTTTCAGCTGGGCTTAGCATGCTTAGAATATGAGCAAGTGAAGGTTAGAAAAAGAGAGGTCATTCCTGATGGAGAAAACTCCAGAGCAAGGTAAGGTCCAGTATATTTTTATCTATTTCAGGTAGAAATATAAATCTAGGACTCCAAGTCCATTAAAAATCTATCATATTTCATCATTCTTTTCTTCCCCTCACTTTCTAATATCACTGAATTGGGATTTTATCATACAGTTTGGAGGTGATCTGCAAAGCTATGATAGTTTGCTTAGGTATTGGTCTTGTAGAAGAATTAAAATAATCACTAAAAGAGAGGCGCCTGGGTGGCTCACTCGGTTGGGCGTCCGACTTCAGCTCAGGTCATGATCTCACAGTTCGTGAGTTCGAGCCATGCATCAGGCTCTGTGCTGACAGCTCAGAGCTGGAGCCAGCTTCAGATTCTGTGTGTGTGTCTCTCTCTCTGCCCCTCCCCTGCTCATTCTCTCTCTCTCTCTCTCTCTCTCTCTCTCTCTCTCAAAAATAAACATTAAAAAAAAAATTTTAATAAAAAAAATCAATAAAAGAAATGTAGGAGGTGGTAGACAGCTTAAATACAAACCACAAATTAGATCTATTTAAACATAGCATGTAGCTTATTTTTAAAGGTATCACTTATTTTTAAGAGGATAAGAAGGACTGCTGTTGAGGTTAATAAGTGAGAATAGCCAGAGTTTATGGGAGAGGATTTAATATGGAATAGAGTGATCCAAGACCCCTGGGTTCAAACTTTTTTATTGAATAGCCAGTGGTGTATATAACAGTGAGCAAACTGCTTCTTTCTTTAAAAAAAAATTTTTTTTAACATTTATTCATTTTTGAGAGTGAGGGAGACAGAGTGTGAGCAGGGGAGGGGCAGAGAGAGAAAGGGAAACACAGAATCCGAAGCAGGCTCCAGGCTCTGAGCTGTCAGCACAGAGCCCGACGCAGGGCTCGAACTCGTGAACCACGAGATCATGACCTGAGCTGAAGTCGGATGCTCAACCACCTGAGCCACCCAGGCATCCCCAAATTGCTTCTTTCTGGGCTTAGTTTCTATTTGTTATGCTCATGAAGGGATTGCGTCGTGGGGGGCGGTAAGACATAGGGGGTTGGGGCAGCATCTGTGAACCTTCTAGCACTTTTCTCAGCCCACGAAAGTTTTACTGGTCTGTGCTTTGCCAATGTGTTTCATATCCAAAGAGTATATTGGCAGTGAGCACCATAAGGTGATGAGACGTAGCACCAGTGATGCCGTGAGTCATGTTTTTAGTACATATTGACATTCCTTCTTAGAACTCGGTGATTTCAAAGCCAGAAGTGTCTTTTACAGATGAAGAAACTGAGATTCAGGCACATCCAGAGTCCAGCCTTGAGTTTCCTCCAGTGTCCTTTCCAACACCCGTGTTTCCTTCTGACCTGGGACTCCAGAGCAGGGATTGGAAACTCTGGCCCGTGGGCCAAATCAGCCACCGCCTGTTTTTGTTAAATCAAGTTTTATTGGCATACAGCCACACCCATTCACTTAGTGTTGTGGGGAGGCCACTCTGGCATTGTAACAGCGGAGTGGAGCGGTTGCAACAGAGATTGTATGGCCAACAGAGCCTAAAATATTTGCAGAAAACGCTGCAGGAAACATTTGCTGCCCCCCGTTCTACGGCATTGTTGATTCGGATGTGCAGCACAGTGTGCTTCAAATCCTAGGCATAACGTGGGATGCGGAAGTTGAAAGCATTGTCCCCGCTCTCAAGGAATTACTTGCACTTTACAGCATGAGGCATGCCTAAGACATGTAGAAAGAACAATAACAAGTGATGTAAGAAAGGAGGCAAGTGCTAGACTGTAGGCTGTTTGCAGACCAGTCCAGAATAGTTGCAATAGCATCATGAACATCGATAAAAAACAGTTAAGTGGAAGAAGTTGTTTCTTTGCATACCTGAGTTGTGCAGTTAAGTCATTCATCCATTTATTCAAAAATGATCACGAATCTGTATGTGCCAGGCCTTTTTCTAGGTGGCAGGGCATAGCATCTCTAGATGCCAAATTTTGTGTCTTTATTGATATGAGGCAGGATTCCTCTGATTCTGTGCCCTCAAACAAACTAAGCTCCTGCTTTGGTTTTAACTATCGACAGCCAAGTCTTCAAAGAAGAATTTTAAGTCGATTTGGCTTTCTCTTAAAGTTCTTCAATTCCATTAAAACCTGAGTTACCAGACTTCCTGTCTGCTTGTCCCTTCCCTGGCCTTAATCCAAAAATCTGCTACGGACACAAGTTTCATTTGTCGCACCGGTTTATAATCCATTCATCGTTCTTCATTTGCTGCACAAACGTGGGGATTTTACAGGTCTGTACAGACGGGTTGTTCCAAGTCCATGATCTATCCAAATAGAGAATATTTCTTTTCTTGTGCTTATCTCACAACTTTTGCTTAGCTCCCTGATTCTCTTTGCAAACATGAGCATCTTCATGGTTATCTGCAGCAGATAAGACATAAAATCCACCCTGCCCCCAAGCTCGTGCTCTCTTTTCTAATAACACACGTCATGACAATCTTTCAGATCTTTAAAGACACTTGCAAAAATGTGCCTATTATCTCTCAAGGTTACATTTTAAACAGAAACAAAAAGATTCTCATCGAGGAGACACGGAGTCTCCTGTACTGCTCATTTGTCACCTGCCTAGAACAATGTACTTTCCTGATTTGGTTTTATTGACTGGATGAGTTCTGTATGCACAGAAGTTCAATCCTGGAAGCCTCTAACCTTCAATCAGATGAAGAAAAATAAGCTCTGCTTGGATAAGCCTCCAAAAAAGTTGGAGGCACATCCTCAGGGGCCCGGGGGGGCCAGGGGAAGTCACTCTGTACTCTTCCCCCTGCTTCCACGCCTACTTCCTCCGGCACGGTATTTAGTGCTGGCCAAGTGGTTTCCAGTGAGGCTCATGGACTTAATTATTTATTTTTATTAATGAGCCTCGGGACCAGCCTTGAAGGGAAAAAGACTTTATTTTTTGTTGTTGTTAAGTTTATTTATTTTGAGAGAGAGAGGGAGAGAGAGCACGAGCAGGGGAGGGGCAGAGAGAGAGAGAGAGAGAGACAAAGAGAGAGAGAATCCCAAGCAGGCTCCACGCTGTCAGTGCAGAGCCCAATGCGGGGCTCAAACTCATGAACCGTGAGATCATGACCTGGGCCGAAATCAAGAGTTGTCCATTTAACCGACTGAGCCACATAGGCACCCTGGGGGGAAAAAGCCTTCATAAAAGAGAAGTCTAAAGGGTTCAGTGTGAAAGTGATGAGGGGCAGTCTCGTTCCTGGGCCTCGGTGGTAAGATGTGCCTTTGCATGCTTGTGTGTAAATGTCTGTGTTTGAGGAAGAGAAGGACGGGTGTGGGGTGTTCCCATGAACCAGAGAGGCCCAGGGTTTCAGTACTAGCTAAAAGAGCCACATCATCCCTCACTGTCTCAGGCAGATAACCCTCTGCAGAACCCCCAGGGCTCCCGACCCGGGGTCCCAACCAACAGCTGGCCCGGAGTGTTCCCGGGGAAGCAGCGTGGGCCTGTGGGAAAGCGTGCACTCAGGAATAAGCAGGATTGGAATCCAGGTCTTGTCTCCAAACAGGGGCTTACTGTCCCTGAGGCCTGGTTTCCTTCTCCATCATAAGGAGAATACTAATACCCATTTCTGTAAACATTAAAAAAATATGTATTTTCTATTTTTTAAAAAGGGGTGCTTGGCCGGCTCAGTCAGTTAAGCCTCTGACTTTGGCTCAGGTCATGATCTCACCGTCAATGGGTTCGAGCCCTGCGTTGGGCTCTGTGCTGACAGCTCAGAGTCTGGAGCCTGCTTCGGATTCTGTGTCTCCCTCTCTCTGCCCTCCCCCACTTTCACTCTCTCTCTGTCTCTCTCAAAAATAAATAAACATTAAAAAAAAATCTAATACCCATTTCCGGGCTCTGTTGAGTACTAATGAGACAACATGTAAATGCACAGCACCAGTCGGCTAATTACTGAGCACGAGAGCCCCTTCTCTGCTCCATTTTTTTTCTTCGCCCTACTGCAGGGCTGCAGAGAGTGAGGGGAAGGCAGCGGGTACAGCTGGCCCCACCCCCACCCCACCCTACCCCAGAGCTGGCAGGGGCATTGACCTCGGAGGCCTGTGTCCGAGGCATTTGTTTCAAGTGACACCAGCCTGCAAAGGGCACCCCTTCAAGGCGCCCGGGTTTCCTTATCTCCTTGGAGATTCACCTCTGCGCTCCCTCTCACCCCCTGGGGCTTTGCTCGGGGAGTATCCCAAGTGTCTCCAGCTTCTCACACTGGCTGAGTCACTGCAGTTTATTTTCACTGCACTACCGAGAAATCAAAGAGCCCTAAAAGAGAAGGAAGTTTCAGGACAACGTTTTTACAAGATAAAACGGTCACAGCACAGTGGCTGGGCGGAAAATCGTAGAAGGAGCTCGGGGAGACTGGAAATTCCAGTTTGCTTAAGGACACACATTTCTGTAATACGACGTGACTGCCCGACTGCTGGGAGGTAGGGATGCAGTTTTCCCGGGCTGCCCCCACCTGAGCAAAGCAGGAGCTGGGGTTTTAAGCTCAGCTCTGCCAGTGCAGCCCAGCCTCACTCCACGCCTTATGCAACCAGAGGTGAAAAGGGCCAACCTCGTTTGCAGCTTCAGTCCCCATGCCCCCGTGGAGTCAGGAAGCACAGATCTCTATCCCTCACCCTCACTTCTCCCCCACCCAGCTTGCCACCGTGCACATATGGTTTCTGTTTTCCTAAGCCGTGGCAGAGCGCAAGCAGTTGCCCATTGTAAACACACCTCTGTGTATCAGCACAGGGTTGGCTGAGCTGGATTCATCTGCTTCTAGGTAATGGCTGATCTAGAATTGGGGGTGAGCGGCGGGGAGGGTGGGAAGCAAAAACAAAAACAAAAAAAACCCAGACAGACAAACAAACAAAAACAAAAAACCCTGAGCTGTGCATGTTGTAAAGCTCGTGTTCCTATAAGCAGAGTTTCTCAAGCTTGGGACTCGTGGTAATTGGGTCAAATGATTCTTTGTTGGGGAATGGGGGAGAGCTGACTTGTGCATTATAAGATAGCAGAATCCCTGGCCAGTAGTGTCCTTCACGCCAGTTATGACAACCAAAATTATCTCCAAACATTGCCAAATACCTTCCCTACAGGGCAAGATTGCCCCTGGTTTAGAACCACTGCTCTCAAGCAGAGGAGTAACTTTCTATTTTGTATGTTACTTAGCTGTTTTGTTGCTGAACCTGAAATAAATCCATTAATTTTTTGCAATAAACTTAAGTAAAACAGGGACATTCACCGTCTGGTGAGTTGGTGATTATACCCACGGAACTCCAGTTTACAGACCTTCATTTAAAATTCCATTTGGGCAGTTAGAACAACATAGAATTACTTTCTCAGAAGCTTTCCCAAAATTTTAATTAACCACCATCATTAAACATTCCCTTTGTCGATAACTTGACTTGCCCACTCAGATTTTGAAACATCAGCTTTGTCTAGCATGATTTTTTTCATTAGAAACTATGTTGGTTATGTGTGAATCGCCCATCTTTTTACAGTCTCTGCTCTGCGAGCGTGTACAATGAGTCTCTGGTAAGAGACAGACGTGGGAGTGGAAATATTTCTCCTTAACCACAGGAAGGGAATTTTTACAATGCCTTTTAGCTGTGGGTACCCAGGGCACCTCACCCAGCAGGAAGGAGAGAGAATGCTCTCTGCAACCAAAAAATGGCACGTCACTTGAACTAAAACCCTTTTATAAACTTCCTCTCATGGAAGAGACAATCCAAATAATGGACATGTGTTTAAAATACCCATGTGCCTTCATATAGAAGGCCCTTTAGTTTAGGAGAAATGCACTTAGAATTAATGAATACTTTGTAATATAAAATTTTTTCACATGCATGTTCGAGGGTTATATTATAGGATAATCTTTTATTTATAGAGTTTGGTGAATTTATTAAGCATTTTCATTGATGATCAAAGAACATTGTATCTGTGCAGATGTGGATTTTGACAGAGCTGAAAAATTGCAGGTAGACTATGGTAATAACCTCCAGAGGATCTAGGGAACTAAAAAGGTTCTGCCTTTTATTTAATTGAAATCTTAAAAACAAACTAACTCACATGGCTGAACTTTAATTGTTAAAAAAAAAAAGAAGAAGAAGAAGAAGAAGAAGAAGAAGAAGAAGAAGAAGAAGAAAGGGGAAAAAATCTCTTGTATGATCAGGCATTTATTTTTATCATCTGGAATAATTTTTAACTAAAGAAACAAAACAATCAATAATAGAGTTATAAAAGCCACTTAATACTCTGAGTTTGAAACAACTGCTTTATGCCACAGAATTCCTGTTGCTACCTCTGTTAGTGACTGAATAATTCAATATGTCTTGAATGTCAACATATTTTTATTACTCAGCTAATGCTGGCTTTGCTGGATTAAATGTCATTTAAAGTGATCAGTGGCAGCTTGTTTGGGGTTATTTTCACATTTATGAAAGGGAAAAGTTTGCAAGAATCCAATGTTCTTGAAACATATAGGTGAAGTCTATTCTCCAGTAAGCCCTGCCCTTCATTTATCAACCAAGGAGCAGATAGCATTCCAGATCTTTTAAAAAAAAAAAAAATTTTTTTTTGAGAGAGAACACATCTTCAGGGGGCAGAGGGAGAGAGAGAGAGAGAGAGAGAGAGAGAGAGAGAAGAACCCCAAGTAGTCTCCATACTCAGCACAGAGTCCAACGCAGGGCTTGATCCCACGACCCAAGCCAAAATCAAGAGTCAGAGGCTCAAACCAAATGAGCCACCCAGGTGCACCCCTCTAAGATCTTTTTTAGGAAAAGGTTTACATAAAGATCCCAGTTTGAAGCCCCTGCATGGACCCCAGTGCTGGTTAAGCCCTTGCTTGGAGAAATGGTCTGGTTCACACTGCACTGTTTTGTGATAAGTAGAAGGTACCACAACAGTAAAAACAGAAACCACAGACACAATGAAAGTGAAAGTCTTTGTGCGGAGGGGATGGAAGGACCATCCGCTTTATACTTTAGCTCCAGTTGGCCGAGAGGTGAGAGGACTAGCAATATATTGTTCACCTTCATATGGGCACAGTTTCTTTATATCAAACCGTTGAAGACAATCCAATAGTTCATTACTATTCAATATTAGTAAAATGAACACTTGAGAGAATTGAGTCCCGATCCAGGTGACACCAAGCCCCTGCAGTGAAGATGATTTCTCCCATGTGGAGGAGCGATATAGGAGTTAGACGCAGACCCCCTTTGTTTTTCCTTCTAATTTACTGGCATTCTATGCGATAATATTTGGTTTTGTCAGAGGTTTTCCAACTGGGAGAGACTGGAGGGGAATGTAAATGCATCTGCCATTGTATGATGGGACAAACACTGAATCCGCAGCTCAGTCCTCAGTTTTCCATTTGTAGTAACAGTGTTCCAGGGCAAGGAAATGGCAAGGAGGGTTAGGGCCCATTGCCTTCCCCACTGCTTTGCCTAGAAATAGAGTCGTCCCATTACAAGAGCCTTAAAAATGAGCTGGGGACACCTGGGTGGCTCATTCAGTTAAGAGTCCGGCTCTTGGTTTCTGCTCAGGTCATGATTAGTTCTACTCCCGCATCGGACGCTGTGCTGACAGTGCGGAGCCTGCTTAGGTTTCTCCCTCTCCCTCTCTCTGTGCCCCTTCTCTGCTCACGCTGTCTCTCTCAAAATAAATAAATAAAAACTTTTTTTAAAAAATGAGCTAGAGTCTTCTCAGTCTTCTCAGTGTGACCCTGACTTCTCCAGGTACTTTATGGTGCTCGGATTGGGTCCCCCACTCTCTCCCTCTGGCTGGCAGGCGGGTAATAGAAGTGGCTGGCCGTTTCTGTCCCCAGAATGGGGTTCAAACTCGCAGAGCAGCTGGTGTCTTCAACGAAGAGCACCGTTTGTCCTTTTCTAAAACACAGTAACTTGCACATTCCATTAATGTTTAGACACAGATAATGGAGGTGGGGGAGGCTACAGTAAAGAGATGTATGGTCATTTCAAGTTTAATGTCAGTTTCCTGCAAGATTAAGCTTCTTAGAAAATGCCACATTTTGGGGCGCCTGGGTGGCGCAGTCGGTTGAGCGTCCGACTTCAGCCAGGTCACGATCTCGCGGTCCGTGAGTTCGAGCCCCGCGTCGGGCTCTGGGCTGATGGCTCGGAGCCTGGAACCTGTTTCTGATTCTGTGTCTCCCTCTCTCTCTGCCCCTCCCCCGTTCATGCTCTGTCTCTCTCTGTCCCAAAAATAAATAAAAAACGTTGAAAAAAAAAAATTAAAAAAAAAAGAAAATGCCACATTTTATGCCAGTTCCTTGCTTGGGCTGTTCAGAGAAAAGGCTGGATTTCATAAAGCTTACACTAAACAGAGCTAAACCTTGTTCTGGAAAGGCCTAAAATTTTACAGATATCTACCTGTTAACTGGCTTCTCTGAGAATAGAAAACCCATCAGGAAGAATGGTGGGGCACGGGCTTCAGAGTGGTGCAGAGCCTGGAATCCTGTGTGTGTGTGCATCACTCACGAGCTGTGCCCTTGGAGTAAATTACCAAACCCTCTAAGCCCCAGCTTCCTTGTCCATAGAATAGGAATAGCAACAGCACCTGCCTCAGAAGGTGTCCTCAAGGTCAAGTGCAGCACCGTGCCTGCTAGTAGGCTACCCGATACGTAGCATTGTTGCTATTTTCATTACTTTCCCTTCACTTGCAATATCACTAATGCAGTGATCCTGTAAAGTATGTGTGATTCCCATTTCATATATGAGGAAGCAGAATCTCGGGAAGATTTAAGAAACCTGCCCAGGGTGACCTGACTCAATTCCCCTTGTGAATATACTCCTGAGAAGGGTGTGTTTCATTCTCTGGGAGGTGCATGTGTTGGCTCTAAAATACTCCACGTCCCAATTAGACACTCCCTGCCCAGGTGTGCTGGGCCTCACCCAACATAAGGAAGTCAGCACACTGTAGTGCAGGAGCCCAGGAATTCATATCCCGGCCCCCTCAGGCCTCAGAGGGTTAGGAAAGACGCACGACACGTGCTGAGCACAAACACAGCGTTCGGTAATCAATCATTCACAACCAGCCATTCTGGCCAGCCTACCAAAGCTCCCCAGAGTCAACAGGGAAACCCCTGAAAACTGGAGTCTCTTACTCTCATCTGGAGACCATTCCAAAAGTACACATCGATAGGACGTGTCTCCATCCACCCAACAAGGGGGCCTGGAGGGCAGACCACAGACCATGACGGCCCAAATCCAGAAAGCACTAGAACAAGGGAAAGCTGTGTGGTATGTGTCTTCTCGTTTTAATATCCCAGCCCTCAGCCAGGAGCCAAGGCCTAGCACAATACCTGGCCTGTATGAACTCAGTAAATATTTGTAGCCTGGCCAAGTGACAGAACGCCGGTCCTACAGATGGGAAAAGTGACTTTTTGCCCTGGGTTCCTTTCTACGCTGATTTTGTGACAATAAACTGGTTTTCGAGAACTGCGGGGGATGCTGTAGTGAGAATATCTCTCTTCTTTTTGAAAACCACGCTAGCTCACAGTTTCTTTTTCCGCAGCGTTTCACGCATCACACCTGTTTTTCTGCCATTTTTTAGCCTACCCCAATCTTCTCATCTGTATCCATTCAGCCTCCAACACCAGAACAATCCTGCAGCATCACCAGGAACACCATACTGCTTGCTTAAACACTGGGGCTCTCTTTCCGCCCTTAGTCCCCACCAGCCTGTTTTTACCCCTCTTTTGGCTTGCTCTGTGTCTTTCGTGTGAGCTCTGCTCAAGTTCAAGTCATCGGTCATGACCTTGAACAGGCTGCTTCCTCTTCCAGGCCACTGCATCCCCATCTGTGGAGGGGAGGCCGTTGGCCGGGATGGTCTCTGAGGCCTCCACGGGTCAAAGGTTGCCTTTCTCCAGCCCCATCTGCCAGATCTCTCTGGGCCCTGGTCTCCTCACTGTGAAATAAGAAAGTTAGACCATCAATCCACACTAGGCAGGAGCGGCTACTGGATTATTTTCTGGTTCTTATTCTTAGGGCCTCAACAAGAAACATAATCAAAAGTGTTTTCTTGCCCTTTTCCTCTGTAGACTGTAGACTGCTTTGGGATTACGTCTATCAGTTGCTTTCCGACAGCCGGTACGAAAACTTCATCCGATGGGAAGACAAAGAATCCAAAATATTCCGGATAGTGGATCCCAATGGACTGGCTCGACTGTGGGGAAACCATAAGGTAAAAGGGCACCAGATATTTGCTGTGCGAAATAATGCCAAAATAAAGCCTTCATTTCCAGGTTGGAGGATAATTGTCTGTCTTCTGCCCCCCAAGTGTGCCCATCATTATTTAGTTTATTCCTCACTGCGCAATTAGTTGCAAAGGGAAGGACATAAGTAAAGATGCCACTTTCCATGTGTTACTTATGCCAGGTGCCAGTTAACTTCACAACCCCCGGTCTGGTAGGGCTGCGTTGGAAGTGGCCCTCCATCCCATCCCCTCCGCCTGGTGCTGCCACCCGTGTGTCGCTAGGAGCTGAGGAACAGGGGCTCTGTGACTCACAAAGGAGCTGGAGAGGCATCACTTCTGTTCCACTCAGTGAGAAACACCCACGTCCGCAAAGGCCCCCTTCGACATGGAAATGCTCACATTCTGACTGTGATATCCCCTTGAAAAGCAAACAGGCAAGAACTGTCCACCCCACAATTTTCCACCCTGGGAAAAGGGAGTAGAATTTAAAAGATCCAATCTTTTAGAGTTAGGAAAACTGTTGAAGTGCATAGAGGTAAAAAGTGGGTGAAACACCACCCTAAACATGCATGATGGATGCCTGGATAAAGAAACACTGCCCTATACATACAGAGGAAGATTACTCAGCCTTAAGGGAGGTTAGAAATCCTGTCACAGGCTACGGCATTGGAGGAATCTTGACGACATTCTGCTAAGTGAACTAAACCAGTCCCAGAAAGACAAATCCTGCCTGTTGCCACTCACACGAAGTATCTACAACAGGCAAATTTGCTGAACCAAAGAGTGGAGTGGTGTGGCCCGGGGTCGGGGAGAGAGGGGCAGGAGAAAGTACTGATCAATGGGCATAAAATAAAATAAAATAAAATAAAATAAAATAAAATAAAATAAGAAAAGAATAGAGCAAAGAGTCTCTCCCCTCAAAAAATATTTAAATAAGTAAATCTGTATTCCTACTAAAAAAACAAAAACAAGTAACCAAGATCCAGGCCTGACCACAGCCAGGTAGATGTGGGCAAAGCAGGCAAAGCACCTTGGTGGCACAGCCCCAGATGAGCTGAGTGAGCAGGGACAGAGTGGGGCCCAGCCGAGCTCGGGGGGGCTGGGGGGCAGGGGAGGTGGGGGGCTGCAGCCTTAGAGGTTGGAAGCCTGTGCTCTGGCTCCAGTGAGGAAGACCTAATTGCAGGCCATGACCAAATACGGCAAGGCCCCACTGACAGACTCTTCAGTGCATGAGTCACAGAGAAAAATCCCTCTACAAGCTCCCGATGGTGCCCGGAGCCCCAGGGCTCGGAACCACTGTATTCTTCCTTCCACAACAGGAATTCCAACAAACAAAAAAATCTCTTCCTTAAAATGACAAACCAGAAACACAAGTTGGAGAAAGGTCACTGCAATGAAAGAAAGAAAGAAAAAAAAAGAAAGAAGGGAGGGAGGGAGGGAGGGAGGAAGAGAGAAAGAAAGAAAGAAAGAAAGAAAGAAAGAAAGAAAGAAAGAAAGAAAGAAAGAAAGAAAGAAAGAAAGAAAAAGAAAGAAAAGGAAGGAAGGAAGAAAGAAAAGGAAAGAAAGAGAAAGAAAAGAAAAAGAAAAAAGGGAGGGAGGGAGAGAAAGAAAGAAAGAAAGAAAGAAAGAAAGAAAGAAAGAAAGAAAGAAAGAAAGAAAGAAAGAAAGAAAGAAAGAGAAATTCTCTGTGGGTCAGAAGGTGAAGGATAACCCACAGCTAGGGGAACCTGCAGGAAATTCATGGATCACAGCAGAGCATAGTCTTGGAAGGCAGTGAGGGAGGTTGCTGTGGGATATACTTTATTAGCCACAGCACCAAGACTGCTGACGAAAGGAGATTCACCTTCGGAGAAATTTTGGCGCCCGTGTCTAAAGGCCAAGGGGGTGGGAATTGGTGGGCCTGGGGGGCAGCTGGGGGGCAGGTAGCTCCCCGGAGCTGGTAGGGCCACGTGAGCAACCAAAGAGCTTTTATTTTAATAGCTCCCCAGCGCCTTTTCAGAGGTTTATGTCACTGTGTCTTTGTGCTTTTTTCTCTCTTCCTCCTTTGAACAAACAGAACAGAACAAACATGACCTATGAGAAAATGTCCAGAGCCCTGCGCCACTACTACAAACTAAACATTATCAGGAAGGAGCCAGGACAAAGGCTTTTGTTCAGGTAGCGCTTCCTTTTTCTCTTTTCCTTCTTTTGGGAGGATATTGTTTTCCTTAAATAAGAGGGAGGAGGGAAGGCTGTTAAGATCTCTACCTGCCTGTCTGACACGGAAAGCCGTCGCTGCTACAAATTGCATACCAGATGCTGGGTTGTTCGAATTTCAGGAAAAGAAGTCAGTTTTTTGTTTTTTGTTTTTTGTTTTTAACTTATGTCTGTCCTGTCACAAAGCCCAAACTAAGTAAGCACAGTGCGACTCAACTTGAAAATAATGCAGTGATCAAATCGTATTATCTGGATTTAACATCCAGGGTAGTTAAGAGGACTGGCCAAAGTAACACCGTCAATGGCAAAGCGAGGTATTAGGTCTAGACTTCCAGGTTCCCGATGCTTGTGAGCAGGTTTCTGAACCAGCGTTTGTCAAACTTCAGGTCATGACCCGTTAGCGAATCATGAAATAGATTTAATGAGTCAGTCTAAACTTTTTTTTTTTTAATTGAGTAGAACAAAACTGAACAGGGTGGGATAGAGTCGAAAATATCAGACTGTGTCACATGAAGTAAGAGTGGCTAATGATTCAGGAAAGCTTTGTTTCATGTGTGCGTGTGTACGTGCTGAGTCATGATGTCAAAATATATATATATTTTTAAATTTTTTTAACGTTCATATTTTGAGAGACAGAGCGTGAGTGGGGGAGGGGCAGAGAGGTAGAGGGAGACAGAATCCGAAGCAGGCTCCAGGCTCTGAGCTGTCAGCACAGAGCCCGACGCGGGGCTCAAACTCACAGACCATGAGATCATGACCTGAGCTGAAGTTGGACGTTTAACCGACTGAGCCAACCAGGCGCCCCAAAATATATATTTTTTTATGGTGCATGATAATCCGAAAAGTCCGAAAGCTGCTGCACTAGACACTCCTCTTTCCAGACTTCCTCACAGCTAACGAGTTCCAACCATTTAACCTACCACATAGATTGTGATTCCAAGCACTCTGCCAGAGAAGAGAAAGAATTAGGAGAAGAGGAAGAAAAGAATGTCAAGGACCAGTCAGGAGAGGTAGAAGGGATGGTCACTGACACTGATGGTAATGGACGTGGGGCGACCAAGGGAAGGCTGGGAGAAGGTGGGATCGACGGACATGACGTCAGGTTATGGGTTTGGCAGATGGGACAGAAAAGAGTTTCGATGGGGCTAGAGAGATGGATTTGGAATTGTCTGTACACAGGTAGCAAGTGACACTCTGCATGAGTAGATCCATTCGCTGGGATAGATTAGAGAGAGCAGAGAACTCAAGCTTTATTTAGCATTAGGAGTAATGGTAACTTGGGAAGGGTAGAAACAATTGACGTCTTCAAAAACAACAGAAAAGCTTAGTCAAGAGATGGGAACAGAATGGGAAGGAGTTAAAAAAAAGAACCCTCGCTTCCCTGGCTCTGCTGATGGCTTCTCATCATCCTTGACCCTAAACGTAGTCCTCGGCTCCTGTTCTTTCTGGATGAAATGATTCCATTACACAGCTTCAGTTAGACTTCATGGTTAGACTCACCAGCCTTTGTTCTGTATCCAGCTCTAGGATCCCCCTGAAGTCCCCCTGAAATCTGAATTTCCAAGAGCTTCTTATAGTACATGGCCACTTAAATACCTTCTCCACATACTAGAAATATCCCCTGCCCCCCATCCAGGATTCCTATTACTCATCAGTGGTGTCAACGTTGTTTTAGGCAACCAACTTTGATGCTGGAGTTACTGTTGACTCCTCCTATACCAGGTCAGTCATTATGCAGGATTGTCCCTGGCTCTTCCATTCCACACTGTTTCTACTCCATTCTATTTTGCTAGGGCTAGAAGCCTGGAAACCACATTTCCCAAGATTTCTTACCAGCAAATTCCAGGTTGGAGTCTACCAATGACAAGCACTTTCATGGGAATTTAGAAGACATAAGAAAGGCAAAAGCATTCTTGTTGCTTCCTTGTCTAGACTTTATGATTCACACCTAGATTAATTCAATAATCCTTTCTACCTCTGGTCCACTCCCCTGCCTTCCAAATTCATCACACACACTGCCAGCTACCTACCCTACGACACTAATATGATCCCCTGTGCCAGAAATATATATCCCTCTAACTTTTGCTTTTTTAATATATATGCCCTCTAGGTCTATCTCAAGTGTCCCACCCATCATGATGCTCAAACACACAAAGATATCTTCTTCCATCATCTCTTGGATCCCTTGGCCCTAAACCACATCACGATTTGCATTTTCAATAGCTATACATATGAAGTCCTTCTCCCCACAACTAGGTCATAAGATCCTAGAAGGGAGAGGATTGTATTTTATATAATTCTATTTTATACCTTACAGAGGCTTTCAGTAAATGTTTCTTGACAAGCCTGATTTGGAATATCAGAAGCTTATTACGGAAGAGTAGTCAAGAGAAGAAAGAGGTAGGGTAGGAGGCCGAATATAGCATATCTGTGGATTTGGCCTCGGGAGATTGCCAGTGACTTCAGATTTTGGGGAGAAGTGTTAGGGGATGAAAGGAGAAGACAGAGTGCAGACTCAACAAATCGTACTACTTGGGGAGTTGAGCAATAAAGGGCAGAAAAGAGAAGCAGAAGTAGTTGGAAGGTTCATAGGCTTCCAATAGTGATTTTTGACAACATAAAAGGACAGGATCGTGCTATTAGTGAGAAGAGTTGGTCATTTTTGAGGAAATGAGGGATGGAAGCCAGACTTGCCACAAAATGAAGGCTTCTTGGTGTGTAAAACCCTGTGTGTAATCAAGTGAAGTGTTAAATTGTGGGTAGTCTTTACAAGCGTTATAGGCGCTGAGGGAAGGAGGATTGCAGTGTGGACTGGTGCTGTTGCATGGCTCTTTGATGCAGGGGCAGGGCGCAAAGAATAAGCAGGGCTCAGAGAGTGCCAGATGAGGTTTGGAGGGAAGGCCATGATGTGTATAAGAAAAAAGACTGGCCAGACTAGAATAAAGGCTTCATGCTCGTCAACGGTGGGTGACAAGAGTTTCCTGGGTAGAGATGACAGAGAACCCAGGTAGGCAAGCCGAAGAGTGTATCCTTGGCTTTATCTGTTAAGTGGTCATCACAGGCTTTCGAATGTGGAGTGACATGTGTTAGGACCATTCATCTGGTGCAGGGCAGAGTGTCTGGGAAGAGAAGGGTGTGCAGGCGCCGAGGGGGCTGTGGAAGCGGCACTCCGGTGAGGGCAGAACCTTTGCAAGCAGGCCACCTTCCTGCACCATGGAAATCATGGCCCTGACAGGTCACTGATAGGATTTCCAATAAGAAGATAAGCCTTGCTGTCTGCACCCAGCTGCAGAGGAGGACAGGCTAAGGGGGATTCATTGCTAGCATTTTGGCTGGATCAGTGATAACGTTGAAAATGATTCTCTTTGCCTTTCTAACTGCTAAGAGCACCACTAAGTTGCCCTTTTATGAAAACTTTCCATTTGGCATTTAATTGGATCCTTTTGAGGTAAATTCAAGTGTTGCATACCATTCCCTGGGCCCACAGTCTGGGATAGAAATGGATATACAGCTCTCGTAGGTCATTGGAAAATCTCTCTAACAGCAGATCAGTGAGCTGTACCAGGGTTCCCTCGTATGGTCGTACAGGAATGCACGACACAGCTCACAGCCACCCTAGACGTTTTTATAGTTATTTTGCCATTTTTTCCAGCACTCAGAGGAAGGGGCACCTCCTTCCAGTTTGTGCTAAGTCAGCATTACTGGATGAGTTCAAATAGCTGTCCAGCTATTTGAGATCATGGGGCCTTTGCTTTTAGTTTAAGAGTTCAAGGTGAAGGCAAGTGGAGGAAAATGTAATCTTCTGTGCTCGTCCATTTCCTCTCACCAAAGGTTTATGAAAACCCCGGATGAAATCATGAGTGGCCGGACGGACCGTCTGGAGCACCTGGAGTCCCAGGAGCTGGATGAACAAATATACCAAGAAGATGAATGCTGAGGGAACCAACCCACCGCCTCAGCGGGCCAGCAGCCAGGGGGCCCCCTGCCCGCGAGGGGCCTGGAGGCGAGCCGAGCAGGCGGGCTGAGACTAGAACAGGAAGAGACCCAGAAGTGGGAGTGACACCTGTCTCGCGTAGCGGGAGGGCCCCCAGAGCACCTTAGACAAACCACCCAGCAAAGGCGGGGCTGGAATTCTGGCCGAGGGCACGAGCCTGGGACTCGCGGTTCCCGTTTCCTCCTCATTTGGAACCTCTCCATCTGTAATTCCTCACCCTCACCCGTCCACCTGTTGTTAGTTTCATGGTGTTTTCGTTTTTTGTTTTTTTTGTTTAAGACCATGCAGTTTGACTTTTCATCATTCATAGGGGAAGACATCCGAGGTTGTTTTCCTATGGAAATATATATCTATTATATATACCTATTTTTTTGCAAATCTCACAAAGTGCGGCAAACCCAGCTGGTCAGGAAAGAGAAAACACACGCAAAGGGTTTCAGGTTCCTCTTTATCCTGCCACGTGGATCAGGTTTGTTCCTGTTGCTCTTGGGTCTTGGCTGGGGGGAAAAAAAAAAAAAAAAAAAAAAAAAAAGATGCTTTTAAAAAGGATAAAGTGAAAAGGAGAGCGCTCTTTTTCTCCCTCTCGCTCTTTCCTCCCCTGCCTCTCCCTCCCTGCCTGCTGTTGAGTTTCAGATACCTTTTAGCAGAGTCCAGCCTCCAGGACAGTCTTGGGAGTTGGTGATGCTCCAATGGAATCAGCGGTCTGGGTGCTTTGCAGCGGCACTGCGCAAAAAAGAAAATAAATAATAAATAATAATAATAATCCAACCCACATCCGGACATCTGGCTGCCTATCAGAGGGAGGCCCCAAACTTCACAGGTGCTGTGGTCCTCCAGAGAGATAAGCGTCAGTCCAGCTGGCTGCCCCCGGCCGTGGCTGTGAGCACCCCAGGGCTTGGTGGTGCCGCAGGACAGAAGATCAGGATGGAAGGCTGTGTTATTTGGAAGGCCCCAGCCTCTTGGGATTAACTTGCAGGTCCTGCAAGGTTCCCAAAGGCCACCTTGTGGTCAGTTTCATGCCCTCACCTAACTTTTTAAAAATTCCTGGGCTTTTTAAAAGTTTCCTGGCCCCCACGGGACACGGCATTGGAGAGGGGAGGACCCTGGAGTACACAGTCTCGCTTGCTACTGATGTTTGCCCAGCCTGGGCAGACAGGAAACTCGTCAGATCTATGACCTTTTTCTCTTCTCCTTTCATCGCTGTGTTTCACCCATTCGTGGCTCTTTCTCGCCTCGAAATAAGGTCCACAGTGTCTTGTAAAATGAGGGAAGTGCCACCCCTTAGTACTTTTGATGATAACACATATTTTTAGAAAGCTCTTTGAGATTTTTTTTTTTCCTTTTCTAGCCATCTGAACTGACTCTTTTAATACAGGTTCAGAATCCAATCTTAGAAGGACGGCCGTTTTTTAATCCAAAAGATTAGACCCGCCTTACACAGCACCCCCTCCTCGTTTCTCTAGTTTTCTCTCCTTGGTTGGGTGAGCATCTTGCAGCTCCCCAGGGTACATGTGCACGTCGTCAGCAGCACATCTAGATGCTGCTGCCAGATCCCTGGGTGTCTTCTCAAGCCACTTCTGAGCAAATCAGGGAGGTGGGGGTTGGAGGAATGCAGGCAGGAAGAGTTCTCCCCCAGCCTTATTGACAAGGACACCAGCCTGGGGAGAGGGAAGGACAGATTAACTGCGGGTCAAGGACACTGGAATCAAGGAGCCCTTCGAGGTCCTTCAGTTGTGCTCTGTTCCTGCCCCTTATCAGACCACAGATAGACACATACAGGTGGCCAGCCTCCTCCACTGTCACACGATCCACCAACTCTACCTTCCAGAAGGCCGGGCTTGCAGTGAGGTCAGGGACCTGCTGATGAAGGAAGGGTTTGGTCTCGGGCCACTTGAATGGTGGTGAAAGTCAGCTGGACCCCAGCACGCTCCAGATGTCTTTCAAGAGCATTCAGCAGCATGCACTGATTCGTTGTCCAGCCTCTAAGATGACCGATGTTGGATTGCAACTGGAGAGATTAAGCCAAAAACCTGGTGTATTGGGAAGGCCATTGAGTCGAAGGGCTGGAGAGAAAAGGTAGATTTTTACTGAGGCCCTTTGTGTGGCTATGAAAGCAGAGACCAGGGCGTGATGTTGCTCTTTCCTAAGATGAGAACATCTCATTCTGTTCACTTTACCCATACGTAAGGACTCCAGCTCTTTCTGTTCAAAGAATATTACAGCTGAATTATGGAGGGAAATTCCCTTTTCCCCCAAGGATCTCTGTATTTAAAGCAATACCCTGTAAGAATAGGTAAGACTTAGGATGGTGACACCCTCACCTGCTTGTAGAAAGCACTAATTCCAACGTGCTCCTTATTTCCTACCCCAGTATTACCAGTAAGAACTTTCTGCTGATTCCCTTAATGGCAAAAGTCGTCCTCATTTATTCTCTGAGCTGACACCCGGGCAGTGCCGACACCAGGGATGCGGTTGTTTACACACCGCAGACCCCAAAGATCTCCGGTTCCATTCAGCAAACTTGGATGAAGCACCTTCTAGACACTGTGAGGGATTCAAAGAGGAAATCAGGCGCAACCCCTGCCCTCCAAGAGCTTAGGCTCTACCAGTAGGGTCTATCCAGTATGAAATTCCTTACTTCAACACTAAGTACGAGGGGCGATGAACATGTCACCTGGGACCAAATTAAAAGCACGTCCGTGATCTGAAGAGCTGGCCTTTCCCTACCGCTGCCATGTGAGTCCTGGGCTTGCGAGATCAGAAATTGGGAAAGGAGAATGTGGACGAGCACTGCAGAGCGGGGAGAGCTCCCTTCAGCTGTGTCTGAGATGGTCGCTCTCACTTGTATCTCTAGCTAAAAATTCTCTAGCATTTTCTCTTCCCTGCACCCTGGGTTAGCGAGGTTGCCTCCTCTTGATCAGAAGAAAGCAGTGGCAATTAGCGAGACTAGCTATGTGGCTCTTAACATCTCTTTTTGTCCCAAGGCAACTTAGTCTTGCCTAAGACAGCATCACCAGTGTCCTGAATCCTTTTTTTTTTTTTGGGGGGGGGGGGCAGGGAGCTGCCCACAGAATAAGAGGAATAACACACTGATGAATTTTCTCCTTTCGATGGTGTATTTGGCACCCTCCGACCCAGGGTCTTTTTACCCTGATACCTTGTCCAAATGGGAACGTAGCTTTAGCTGAAACTTCGATGGCTCTGACAGGATTCGCCTAAATGACTAAGTACCCACCGTCTCCCCCTTTCACTGCCTAGGCTCCAACTCGGAATACGTTTTTGAAACATTCACTCCCTTCTGCAGAAGGGAGACCCGAGTATCCAGGAGGTTAGTATGACTTGCCTGAGGAACAGACAGCATGCCAGGGACAGAAGGAGGATTGAGATCCAGCCTGGCCAGATCCCCCATTTGACCCATTCCCACCCAGGAACCTGAAGATGAGAGATTTGGGAAAACACACGAAGAACAAAGGGCAGGTTGTTTTTGCTTTTGTGTTTTTCCCCTAGCATTCGGTGCTAGTCGGTTTTCACCCGCTCGGCCTGCTCCCCTTCTGAGCAGAAATCTGGAAGGAAGGCAGTGAGACAAGGAAGCCATGGAGGGAGGGGGGGTGGTGGGGGTGGCAATAATCCCTGCCTGTCTAAAAACCGAGGAAGACTAACCTGATCCTCTTTTGGCCCCATCTGCATCAACACTAAACAACTACAAACTCCCTGAATCTTTCACACATGCCAAGTGAACATTCTTGAAGATTTCTCTTTGTGACTGCAAACCAGGATGAATCTAGGATTTCTTTTTCTCCTTTTTTTTTTTTTTTTTTGTTTAATTTCTAATCTCTTGTTGTTTATGAGGTGTGGGGTGTATAAGGGACTGAATCAAATGAATGTAACAAAAAAAAAAGAAAAAAAAAACAAAAAACAAATGCCTTTTCTCAGGGCCAGTGAGTTGCAAATAATTTTTAAAGAAAAGCCTATAATTGCATCATCTCAATAAATTTTTTATAAAAAAAAAAAAAAAAGGACCAAGTCTCTGTTTTTAATAATATGGAATAGAGTCAATGCAGGCAAGGTACGCCAATGAGCTAAATCCTGTCTCCACTCAATTACAGTATAAAGCAGTGTCATGGTTTTTCACTGGCAGGCAGCCTCTGTCCCCGAGCAGTCTGCAGGCAATCTTTGGACAAGCGGCACCAGAAAGGTCAGAGCAAACCGTTCAGATCTGAGCATCTGCCGCAGGTGGACAAATCTGCCGGAAAGAACCCCGACGGGAGATGCTTGGGTCCCGTGCTGTGCCAAACATTTACCAGCTCCCTGCCGACTGAGGGGATTCCGGGGTCCTCCAACAATAGAACTGCTCCTTCATTCTACTGAAATCATGGGTGTGAGCCTGTCGGTGATGACGGCACAAGTATGGGGTAGGGCCCAGGACTACACAGGGGACCACAGTGACCTGGGAGGTCATCGCACAACTCAGAGCCCCGCCCCCCCCCCCGCCCCCGTGCTCAGAATGTCTCAGTGACACTGGCCAGTCTTACCACTTGCCAGTGAGTAGGCACTTGTGATTTCAACATCAAACATCCTGCAGTCAACCAGAACTATCTGTCTGCCGTCAGAGGTGGGTGGAAACTAAAAGAAAGGAAAATGAAGCAAATGAAATTGCTTGTTAGCAACTCAGATGAAGGTTTGGGAAGTAGAAGTTTGAAAGCAATCAGATTATTTCTGTATTTACGTTGCCCCCGGGGTACTCTGTCTTCCCTGACCATGGATTGGTGATATTTGGCCCTATATTCCATATCATCAGAGCACAGTATCCACTCATGAGTGTCTATAGATTTCCTGAGGTGCTAATAATACATCTGGGCGCTACTATTTTTATAACTCAGCATTAGCATCACCTGGGGGTTGCTAGAAATGCAAATTATCAGTTCCTGTCCCCTAAACTGAAGCAAAAACTTTGGCGGGAGAGGGGAGGGCTTAACAATTTTTTTAACAAGCTTTCCAGATGATTCTGATGCCTGCTAAAGTCTGGGAGCCACTGCTAGCATCAGTTTGTTCGTTTTGGTATAAAGAAGTGTGTGGCCATCTGAACAGTAAGTACACGGAATCGATAACAAGGAATTTGCATTCACAGTATTCACACACACTGATGCTATATTTTTCCTAATACTAAATATACTGTGGAACGAGGCTCAATGGACAAAGAACCACATTTCAAGTCCTCTTCTCCCTCCCTCCAAATCTTTGAAGCAGTCTGTTTGCCATAAAGATGAGCTATTTTAAAGGGTAGCTCTAATGGCTGACCTGCCCTTGCAAATTAGAGCACAACTATTTACTCACTTATGTCCACTTATCTGCCCAACCAGCCTAACCTAAAAAGAAAAGTAAAAGGATCATTCTCATCTACTCCCTGACCTTGGCTGTCTGGCCCTGGAGTTATGAAGCAGAGCCCAGATGACCACGTAGCCAGGGTATTGGCAGGAGACTCCAGAAACACTGGATTAGATCAGTGCTTCCCAAACCTGAGAAGTGTTCGTGAATCACCAGGGATCCTGGTAAAAAGCAGATCCTGCCAGTAATATCAACATCTTGCGAATTCGGGCAGAAGATCGGCTTGTTCTCCCCCTGAGTGAGGCTTGAAATTTGGCACTACTTTCGCCAAGCCCCCCACCCACTTTGAGTAGCAAGATGCCAGTTCTCCTCTCCCTTTCAGCCCCGAGATTCTGACCCTAATGCAGAATCTCTTTGGTGCATTCCTCAGCCAGTTCCTTCCTAGAAAAGTCCCCAGGGCCAGTCTGCTCTGCAAGAAGTTGGTTTCTTCTCCATGTAGGGCAGCGACAAGAATGCACACCATGATCAAAAGCCTCTTGACCAAATAAAGGGACAGCTATTCAGGTACTGGACTCTAATACAGGTGGCCCTAACCGGATGCCTCACAGTCGCCATCCTTATGGTAGGGAATGGGAATTCCTGGCATCACTGTCTCTCTTTCAGCTTCTAGAAACACCAATCATGATCACTGTAAGCAGATAGAAAGCTGATGATGAATTTCTCGTTTCAAAAGACAATAGGATACATGAGCAGATGTTCCATCCAAACTGCCCAAAATGTTGACATGATAAGCCAACGGTCTT
The DNA here is from genome assembly GCF_028018385.1 of Neofelis nebulosa. Taxonomy (NCBI): domain Eukaryota; kingdom Metazoa; phylum Chordata; class Mammalia; order Carnivora; family Felidae; genus Neofelis; species Neofelis nebulosa. The sequence goes on along the minus strand of NC_080789.1, from coordinate 96,743,291 downwards.
GGGGCACTGTCCTCACTGTCGCACTTAAAGATTCATTCTTTTTTTAAATTAAGAACTAGTTGATCTCGGGGAACATGGGGGGCTCAGTTGGTGAAGCATCCAGCTCTAGATTTTGGCTCAGGTCATGATCTCCCGGCTCATGAATTCGAGCCCTGGATGGGATTCCGCACTGACAGTGAGGAGCCTGCTTTGGATCCTCTATCTCTCCCTCTCTGCCCCTCCCTTGCTCACACACATGCTTGCTCGCTCTCAAAATAAACAAACAAAAAAAATGACTCAGTCTTGGAGCACTTGGGTGGCTCAGTCAGTTGAATGACTGACTCTTGATTTAGGCTCAGATCATGATCCCAGGGTTGTGGGATTGAGCCCCACATAGGGCTCCGTGCTGAGTGTGGAGCTTGTCTGAGGTTCTGTCTCTCTCTCCTTCTGCTCCTCTCCCCGGCTAGCACTCTCTCCCTCTAAAAAAATAATAATAAAATTAAAAAAACAAAAAACCCAGAGTCTTGATCATGGAGCCCATATCAGACCCCCTGAGTTGACCTTGGCTTCCTCTGATGACTCTGGTAGCACTATGCACTCTCTCCTCGGTGTTACAGCTGCAAGTGCTTCCGTAAAAGCAACTAAATGCCACCTACAACAGAGGGTTCATGCGCCTCTGTCCCCCACTCAGGCTCATAGAGGGGAGGGGAGTGTTTCATGTGCCTTTATACGACCAGCCCCTTGAATGGCGCCTGGCATATGTGTATCTGAATCAGTGAATGAGGGTGTGAAGTCAGAAAATCTTTGTGACCTTTGGTTAGACAATGACTTCTTACATATGATGCCAGACACACAACCCATAAAAGAAAAAAACTTTTTTGATGTTTATTTTTTGAGAGAGAGAGAGAGAGAGAGCGCAAGTAGGGGAGGGGCAGAGAGAGAGGGAGACACAGAATCAGAAGCAGGATCCAGGCTCTGAGCTGTCAGCACAGCAAGACCCCAAGTTCATGGACCTCAAACTCACGGACCCCAAGTTCATGACCTGAACCGAAGTTGGACGCTTAACTGACTGAGCCGCCCAGGTGCCCCTGGGGGGGGAAAATGTTTTTCTGACAAATTGAACTTCATCAAAATTAAAATTTGTTCTTCAAAAGATCCCATTAAGGAAATGCAAAGGCAAGCTACAGACTGGGAGAAACAGCAACTTTTTTATGTACAAAATAAGACATCTCTGATATCCACGGAACATATTCTCCCATTTCCACTTTATCTATAACCATCTTAAAAGACGGTTATCGGGGCGCCTGGGTGGCACAGTCGGTTAAGCGTCCGACTTCAGCCAGGTCACGATCTCGCGGTCAGTGAGTTCGAGCCCCGTGTCAGGCTCTGGGCTGATGGCTCAGAGCCTGGAGCCTGTTTCCGATTCTGTGTCTCCCTCTCTCTCTCTCTGCCCCTCCCCTGTTCATGCTCTCTCTCTGTCCCAAAAAAAAAAAAAAAAAAAGACGGTTATCTTTCCATTCATAACTGGGTAGCGTTAGTCACTCACACATAAAAGACAGAGATATATTACATGTCTGCTGTAAGGAAACCATCTTCAAAATGTGTTTTAAAATTGTTTCTTCTGTCTGTCATGTTGGCAACACACTTTTCACTGTTCTGCAGTTCATATTCCCTTTTTCCCTTTCCTTTGCCGAATGCCTGAAGTAGGCGGCCTTTGGGGAGGCATATTAAACGATTTTTAAACTACATAATAAAATAAATCGCCCATTCCTAGTAAACAGCATTGCACACTGCATCGTCTGGTCTCAGGGTACAGCCGATTACAACTCTAGGCAAAGCAACATTTTTAGGCGGTGGGCCTCAGGCCGGGGGGAGCTGCCTACAAGATCCAGGTGTGACCTGCTGTGTCAGGAGCAAGACTGGCATCAGAGATAGGGCGACACTAGCAAGGACATTGGTTTGTCCACCAGAGGAGTCTGTCTGCTTGGGCTTTGGTATCCACCTTTCATTCTGCCAGTCACGTCGGGAGTCCTAGATGGAGAGACCTGAGTTCACTGGTACCAAGGTTCTGATTTATTCCATTCTGATTTTGGTTTTGTACCCCTTGCACAGGCTGGTTGCCCAACCAGCTGGTGTGAGAGCAACAGAGCTGAGTGGTTAAACAGGTGCAAAGTCCGAATGCCAGGTCCCATCCCCACTCCCTTTCTCCAGCTGTGTGACCTCAGGCAACTTACTCACCCTCTCTCTATCGCAGTTGCCTCAAATGTAAAACTGGGATGCTGCTGATAATAGCACTACCTCAGGAGGACAGTTGTGAGGAGTAGATCAGCTTTTACAGAGAAAGGGGTCAGAAATGTGTTTGGCACAGTAAAGTTACCTGCTGATATTTTTTTGTTTTTTATTTATTTATTTTTGAGAGAGAGAGAGCACAAGCAGGGGAGGGGCAGGGAGAGAAGGACAGAGGATCCGAAGTGGGCTCCATGCTGACAGCAGAGAGCCCGGTGAAAGGTTCAAACTCACGAGCCGTGGGACGGTGACCTGAGCTGATGTCAGATCCTTAAGTGACTAAGCCACCCAGGCACCCCACCTGCTATTATTTTTATGCTTTGCTCTGGATCCCGTGAGCCAACAACCGCTGCTTTACCCAGAGAAGCCCTGCTCTGATCAGCTCTACACATCAGAATTCTCCAAAACGCTACCTTCTGAGAAGTTTCCACTGTTTCTATCTTATTCTGTTTTTTTTTTAATTTTTTTTAATGTTTATTTATTTTTGAGAGAGACAGAGATAGAATGTGAGTGGGTTAGGGGCAGAGAGAGAGGGAGACACAGAAGCAGAAGCAGGCTCCAGGCTCTGAGCTGTCAGCACAGAGCCCGATGCGGGGCTCGAACTCACGAGCTGTGAGACATTGACCTGAGCCGAAGTCGGACGCTCAACCGACTGAGCCACCCAGGCGCCCCATGTCTTATTCTGTTTTGGTTCAGACACCAGAGAGCGGGTGCAACCCCATCACTTCACAAATGAGGGGTCAGAGGGCCCACCAGGTGAGGGGCTATCTGAGCCCTCCCACGTCCCACAGAGGTCGGAGCCAGGGCCCCCAGCCCAGCGTTTGCAGGGAGCCAAATTCTCAGCCTCGTGGAGCACCTGAGTACTCCATGGTATTTACTTGTGGCCATGGACTCAACCCAAGGGAAATACTGCCTCGCTTCAGATACACGGGGAATATTTTCATCTGGTTTTGTTCAGTTCAATTGCTGTAGGAAACGTGTGGATTTCATTCCGTTTGTAATTGGTTTGTGAGTTTCCTTGATTTTGTTTCTTTCCCTCTTGTTAAGGAAGTCGTGGCTCAGCTCCCATGTACACAAAACAATGTGATTTGGGTTCCATTTGGAAACTGAGAAATTAGAACAGTACTTTTGAGGAGAGTCCTTGAACCTGAGGGGGCCGCATCACAAAGCCCTAGAAGTCTGGCCGCTCGGGGAAACCAGGAGGTCCGGACCATCCTGCTCACTGCCGGACCTCCTGCTTTTCTGTCAGGAAAGGGAAGGGTGCACCTGAGCAGCTTGAGAATCTTCTGTTTCCAGAGATGAATCTTGGCACCCAACACCGGGGGGGACAGCAGCCATACTAGGTCCTAGGCCCACTTAACACTATCTCAAGCAATTCACTGAAGATATGGGCCTCAGTGTTTTAAAGAATTTTGTTCTCAAAGCACCACTGAAGCGATCCAGTAAAGAAAATGTGTAACAATCTTAGTACATACTTGTTAGTTCCCTTTCCCCTTTCACGCCTTGACAAACCCTCCCCACACCTCATACACACTGCCAATGTCTGTAATTCCGATTCCGTAGAATTCCAAGTGGGAAAGTCACCCAATGGCCACTGCTAAAGGATGTTGGCCTTTTGTTTCTAATCCACTGAATTGTCACTTTACCTCCTCAAGACACATATGGCCCTTAGCCAAGACCTTGACCAGAATGGGGTAGATTACCTTGTGACACCACCTGGGAAGTCGGAACAGCCTTCCTCTGCCAGCCTCCCAAAGGAGGAGTCTGCTCCTAGATTAGAGGTCTGGAAGCCGTTCCCCTCCCCCAGCTCCTTCCTCCTAGTAAAACCTGCACATGCCATTTGCATCAGCTTAGACCTGCTTAGTGAAATCAGTAGATAAATGCAAATTCTCCAAGGAATTCAAAATCTGCTTTGAGCAATTTGGTTTGAAGCCCTTTCCTTTCCTTTCCTTTCCTTCCTGTCCCTTCCCATCCCTTCCCTTTCCCTTTCCCTTTCCCTTTCCCTTTCCCTTTCCCTTTCCCTTTCCCTTACAAACTCCCAGTACTGATTCCCCCAAAGATGAGTTTATTCCCAAACCAAACAAAGACTTTTCTGTTGCAAGAGAAATCTTGGTTTTGGTTTAACCTGCTTAGGTGTAATCAGGGTTCTAGACACCCCGATGAAGTTCCCTTGCTAGTGGATGCCTCATTCTCTCCCTGTGCTCCCAGCACTCGCCACCATGGCTATCTTCAGACATTGCCTCAGTGCCAGGGATGGCATGGCACGTGGCCACGTGCAAGGGAGAGCTGCCCATGACCCCCCACTGAATTCTTTTCCGTGAAAGGTGTGGACTCAGAGTCAAATTCGACATAGCCGACCCACTCGGCTTGAGACATTTGCCATGAAGAAGCTCCCGGTGCTGGTCTACACTTACCTGCAAAGCCTTCTTCGGTTTCAGACATGTAGTGTGGCTTAACCAGCGGTCCAGCAGGAATTACACCAAAGTGAAATAATTGCACAGTGTCGTGATGTAGCTACTCCTTCAGCCTCCCTCACGTTATAGTTTTGGGTGCCAACCTTCGGATGGGCTCAGACTTGCCGGAGAACATTCCCTACCGGGTGCCCCACAGAGGCTCCCAGGTCTGGGAGGCTGCCCGGGCCACGGTGCGGTTGGAACAGGTCTAGCCCAAGGGCCGTCGGGCCAGTCAACCCCCAATTATTTTGAAACATGCCTGCTTTTTGTTTTCTGAACGTATTTTGAAGAAGATCCAGGCGCCCCAGGTCGTGTGTGGCTTCTGAGATGGATCAGTAAGCTTCCTCAGAGAAGTGAAACAGGGTGGTCTGGTGAAAAGAGCACAGGCTTTGGTATCAGACAGAACTGGGGTTGGAACCTAGCTCTACCTCCCACCAGTGATGGGACGTTACAAATAAAATAAAAATAAAATAGGGGCCCCTGGGCGGCTCAGTTGGTTTAGCGGCCAACTCTTGGTTTTGGCTCAAGTCATGATCCCACAGTTCGTGGGTTAGAGCCCCATGTCAGGCTCCGCCCTTACGGCATGGCACCTGCTTGGGATTCTCTGCCTCTCCGGTGCTTGCGTGTGCTCTCTCTCACTCTCTCAAAAATAAATAACTTTGGGATGCCTGGGTGGCTCAGTTGGTTAAGCATCTGACTTTGGCTCAGGTCACGATCTTGTGGCTTGTGAGTTCGAGCGCACGTCGGGCTCTGTGCTGACAGCTCAGAGTCTGGAGCCCGCTTCGGATTCTGAGTCTTCCTCTCTCTCTGCCCCTCTCCCAGTCACTCTCTGTCTGTCTCTCTCTCTCTGTCTCAAAAATAATTAAACATTAAAAAAATTTTAATAAAAATAAACTTTAAAAAGTAAAATAAAATAAGTAAAATAAAAGGAAACTCATGTTCTTTGAGTAGCCATTTCCTTCTCTACCATTCTGAAGGGTTTCTTTGAAAAGTAGAGATAATGTATATAAAGTGCCTGGCACATTACAGATGTTCAATAGTTTACATTATTATTCAGTTGGGTGGGTCCTTTCTTCGGAAAGTGAATGCAAGGGTGGATAGGGAATCCCCTGTCCAATAATCTTATTTTCTACTTACTAAATCTTACCTAGCTTCTGTCTTCATATTTTGTCCTTTCCCCCCCCTTCATTATTCAAGGGGAAAAAAATTTAAAGAAGGAACTTAGGGGCTGTCTAGATCTGTCCTTTGCCAAGTGAAATGACCTCTGTCCAGATTCGTGATGTATATGGTGAGGCTGAGAAGCATTTTTGAATCCTGCATAAAAATCTTTATTCTTACACAGTACTTACAAGGAGCCCCTGCATACACTCTAGCTATAAATTTTTACAACACCATGAAAAAATATTTTCTCTCCCATTTGAATGTGGAAACTGAGACTCAAGAGAGGGTAAGTTAGTTGGTTAAGTTCACACAGATAGGAAGAGAACTGGATTTCAAAACAAGGTTTTCTGATTTCTTTCTTTCTTTCTTTCTTTCTTTCTTTCTTTCTTTCTTTCTTCTTCTTCATCTTCTTCTTCGTCTTGTTCGTCTTCTTCTTCTTCTTCTTTTCTTCATGTTATCCAGGAAAGGAAACTCTTCAAACCACTGTCAGCCTTTGATACCAATGTTTCTTCATTTGGCTATTACAGGACAGGGCTCTGATGGAGTGGACACAGGACAAATAACTCTGGCTAGAGAGAAGGGCTGAAGCTGGCAGTGATCTGGAATTTGGATTCCTGAGAACCAGGGGAGGGTGCCACTGGTGTGTCCTAAGGCAGCAGGGAGAGCCCTGGGTATCTTGAAATGTGGGGTGCCAAAGAGAAGAATTTGTACCTGACATAGAGATGGAAGGATACTGAAAATAAACTTCCCCTAAGTTACAATTTCACTTTGGGCAAGCTCCACCTCTCTTCTTTACTGACTTCATAAATTTTTCCTACTTTTTCCATGGCCTTTTCTCTGAAATGCTGTCACCCACAAGAATGCGGTCCAGTTCATTCATATAATAAGAAGGGCCAGAGTCATGGCAGAATGGCAGTCCACCAGCCCAGGTGAGGCCACATCAAAGGAGAGGGTCTGGTGAAGAGACAGACTAAGGAGGAAAACTCTGGTGAACTCAGCAGGCAGAGGCAGAGTACAAGGCCAGGAGCAGAGTTGTGCAGATTCCCAGTTAGCTGAAATGAGTAGAAGCCGGATTCAAGAATATAAACACTGAGGGTATTTGCAAGGCAAGGACCAGGCAGCCAGATATGGGCTGAAAATCAGGAGGTATCCAGCAGCAGCTTCTAAGAGTGAGGATGAGGGGCACCTGGGTCGCATGGTCGGTTAAACGTCCAACTTCAGCTCACGTCATGATCTCGTGGTCCATGAGTTTGAGCCCCGCATCGGTCTCTCTGCTGACAGCTCAGAGCCTAGAGCGTGCTTTAGATTCTGTGTCTCCCTCTCTCTCTCTGCCCTTCCCCTACTCACCCTCTGGCGCTCTCTCACCCTCTCCCTCCCTCTCTCTCCCTCTCTCTCTCTCTCTCAAAAATAAATAAACATTAAGAGTGAGGATGACCAAAAGCAGAAGTATCCGAGGATAATGATAGAGGACAGCTACATGTGTTTGCAGGTACTTTCAGGTGTGTGTGTGTGTGTGTGTGTGTACGTGTGTGCATGCACCTGTGCGTTTGAACAAGTGATAATATTGCTAGGGCAGCTCAAGTCAGGAACGCAGAATATTAGAACTAGAAGAAGTCTTAAATCATTTCAAGTAAATTGGAGCTCAAAGGAATGGCCTGATTGACCCAAAGTCACAGAGCTACGCAGAGACATAGCTAGCATGCTTCTGTATGGTTCACTGGCTTTAGCACAGAGTCAGGAAAATACCTCAGCAAGGAATCAGAGGAAGAATAAAAAAACAGTCCTCAAAAGTTACCAATAATCAGGGTAAATATGAAAGCAAAAAGAAGAAGAAAGGAAAGTGTTCACACATTCAGACATGAAAAGTACCATGTCTTAAGAATTTAAGTCTTAGGAAAAACAGACCCCAAAATCAGAAAAGGCATAAGAATACTGTCTCAGAAGGAAATGCAAGAAACACAAAAAAGATTAATTTTATGGGCAGCTTCATACCAAAGTTTTACAATAAAATGCATGCCATAAATATTTGATTTTGCATGAAGAAATACAAGGAATTGGTTTGTGTGAGAGGAAGGAGGTTTGGATGTTCACTGCAATTCTGGTTTAAAAAGAGGATGAATAAACCTAGTTTATTAGGTGAAAGGCTGCAATTGGATGTTCCAATAAAGTGGCTTCCTGTAGGCTTCTCGGCGATTTATAAATACACACGGGCAGTTTCAGAAACAAGGAATTCACTAAGTCTATAAACTAAGCCGTGGTTTTCACTCTTGTCCCAGAAACTGCTAGATAGACTAGTGATTAAAATCACATAAGCTTAGGGGCGCTTGGGTGGCTCAGTCGGTTAAGCGGCCGACTTCAGCTCAGGTCATGATCTCACGGTCCGTGAGTTCGAGCCCCATGTCGGGCTCTGTGCAGACAGCTCAGAGCCTGGAGCCCGTTTCGGATTCTGTGTCTCCCTCTCTCTCTGCCCCTCCCCTGTTCATGCTCTGTCTCTCTCTGTCTCAAAAATAAATAAACGTTAAAAAAAAAATTAAAAAAAAAATCACATAAGCTTAAGTAAAATTAGATTAGGACAAAAGTTATAGCATTGTAGTTTGGTGGGGGGTAATAACATACAGAAATGTAATACATATCACAACAAGGACATAAATGACAGTAGGAAGCGGTAAGTGAGCCTAAATGGTTACTAGGTTCTTACATTTTACATGAAGTAATACAATATTAGCTCTAAGACTCTGAAAAGTTAGGAATATATGTTATAATGTTTAAGCAATCACTATTAAAAATGCCAAAAGGCTAGCAGATAAATTAAAATGGAATTATGAAAAATATTCAATTAACCCAAAGAAACCAGGAGTAACGGGGTGGGGGGGGGAACATATGGGAACAGTAGAAAACAAAGAAGAAAACATAAACCTAAATGCAATCAAATTAATAATTACATTAAATGTAAAAGGACTAAACACCCCAGATACATAACAGAGATTGTCAGAATGGATAAAAAGCAATATCCAAGTATATGCTATCTATAAAATATAAATATAAAGATACAGATAAGTTAAAATAAATGGATAGAAAAATATGCCATGCAAACAGCAAGCATAAGAAAGCTGACATGGCTATATTAATGTTAAACAAAGTAGACTTCAAGGCACAGAAGTATTACTGGAGATAAAATGCGAGCCTTTGGAAATAGTCATTAGTTTGCTGACAATAGAACCTAAAGAGTCAAAGAAGTCAAAGGGAGGACAAGATGAAGTATTACAGCCATTTTCCCCAATTCCCTCTAATTTATCTTAAAAATAATTTAAGATAACTTAAGCATACTTAACTTCCTGAGTTTGCACTAGGAAAGATAAAATGTAAATTTTTTAAAAAAAGAATAGACTCTTCAACTAGAAGAGAAACTTGAGAACACTGAATTGTGTCAACTCTCCAGCTTTGAGTATAATTAAGTGACTAGGGGATGATCAGCCATGTGTTTAATAGATACGCATTAAGTTCTCACTGTATGCCAAGCACTGAGCTAAGTGTTGGGTGAGTAATATAAACACAGCCCCTTCACTCATATTCATAAAACAAATAAGCCAACAAGTCACTAAGCCAGCTATAAGTCATGATCATTATTATCAAGAAAATCCTCATGATGCTGAGATGGAGAAAAACAAAGAATAGAGAAAACTTGGCTGAGTTACTATTATCAGTGAAGGACTTCAGAGGATGTGACATTTGGGAAAAGCCTATGCAGGGTGAGTGGGGAGGTCAGGGAAACAGTATGTGCAAAGGCACTCAAGGATGAAAAACTCTGGAGTTTTTAAGGAACTGAGAGTGGTGCAGCCCAGCATAAGGGAGACAAGCACTAAATCTTATGGGAGAATTCTACCAAGCTTTCAAGGAACATAATATCCAATCTTATATAAAATTGTCCATAAAGTAAAAACAGAAGCACCCCTTTCCTAACTCAAAAGACCAACACAACCTTGATACCAAAACTATATAGGACAATACAAAAATGGAAATTATGGTACAATGTCACTCATCAAATAGACATGAAACTCCCAAATCCAGCAAATAGTAATAACACTTATTCAGGCCCTTGGAGGTATTACTAAATAGCCCAAAGCATCACATCTTGAAAACTGGCAAAATAATTTATTGTTGCTTTTCATAATCCTGGAAAATTTGTACCTGAGATGGAATGTAAGTTTATAGTGGGCAGCACTTATAATCATGGAAATACTCAGCTTTCAGGTTTATATACAAACGTATAAATAGGTAAGTTTGGTCTTTAGAACCTATTGTGCCCCTTTCCTCACCCGCAGCCCACAATCTCACCCTGAATGGTCCTACCACCTCTCCTTTTTGGGGTTTGTGTTGGCCATTTACCTCCCTGTAAAATAGTGGTACTATCTAATTCCTTTAGCTGTTGTGCAATGACTAAAGGAAATAATACTTGGTACTATGGCATTTGAAAAGTAGCAGGAATTTAAACATTTTTTGTTGTTTGTTTGTAGAATAAAGAGTTTTTTCTATATTCTAGGATTACCGATCTTTCAGGAGTACAGAGAGGTATGATGGGAAACAGTGCCCTCAATATAAAATCTCAATGAGTTACACATTTACTTATGCGATAAATCAACCAGATTCTGAAGCATACCATGAGGGGCAAGTATCAATCAAGGGCTTAAAACAAATTTTATTTGTTCCCAAATAGAGTTCGAATTGCCTTTGGTCAGTCCTTTTTATATCCTCTAAATGATCTTTTCCTTTTACAAATCTTAGCTGCTCCTACCCAACCAAGGATCTCATGGAACCTCAGACCTTCTCTTCACAACTTCATTAAAAAACCCATTAGCTTGAATTAATCAAATGAAAACCTACGGCTTTGACAGGACATCTCTGTCACTCCTTGGTCCATCTAAGTATCATGCAGTTCATTCCAATGCCATCTAACACTTGACATCACATCTTGGGAGCTCAAAATTCAGCGTCAGACAGATAGCATCCAAAGACAGAATCAGACTTTTCTTTTTTTTTTTTTTTTTTTTTTTTTATTTACTTTTGGGACAGAGAGAGACAGAGCATGAACGGGGGAGGGGCAGAGAGAGAGGGAGACACAGAATCGGAAACAGGCTCCAGGCTCCGAGCCATCAGCCCAGAGCCTGATGCGGGGCTCGAACTCACAGACCGCGAGATCGTGACCTGGCTGAAGTCGGACGCTTAACCGACTGCGCCACCCAGGCGCCCCAGAATCAGACTTTTCTACTCAGAAAGAGGAGTTCTGTTCGTCTGTTTCACAACTAAATAAAGCACAGTGATGCTTTGTGAACCCTCCTTGCCTAGCTCCCCTATGCTCAATACTGTAGCAGAGGGGAAAATAATGGAGTGACTTGGGAGCATCTGACATAGCTAAGGCATTCATCACGAGAGTCTGATACCAGGATAAGGTGTGTATTACCTCACAAAAACCTATCGTTCCATTTTTTCTTAGAGGTCCTTCCACTATATTGGATACTGCATAAAAGTGCATCCGCCAGAAAAAGAGAAGACTATCTTTTTTGAACATGCCTAGAAACTAAATTCCAAACTGTTAGCCCAAAATCAGCTCTGATAAATAGTAATTGATTGACTGCTTGACAACTTATTTCTATGAATATACTGGTTGCCAATTATGATTGTTTGGATTCTAACATCTAACTTATTTATGTATTTCTCTGCTGCTCTCCATCCCACCCCAGATTTCTTAAGCTCCAGGAAGGCAGAACCGTGACTGACTCATCTAGAAAAGTATTCTCAGGGGCACCTGGGTGGCTCAGTCGGTTAAGCGTCCGACTTCAGCTCAGGTCACGATCTCACGGTCCGTGAGTTCGAGCCCCGTGTCGGGCTCTGGGCTGAGGGCTCAGAGCCTGGAGCCTGCTTCTGATTCTGTGTCTCCCTCTCTCTCTGCCCCTCCCCCGTTCATGCTCTGTCTCTCTCTGTCTCAAAAATAAATAAACGTTAAAAAAAAAAAAAAGTATTCTCAGGGAAGAGGGATCAAGACCTGGTTGTCCCAGTGGGAGCTCAGGGGGAATGGACTGGTACAGAAAGGCTAATCTGATCATCCAAATCACCAAGTACAGAATGAGAATGGCAAGCTGGTATCTGTGAGCAATAGGAGAGAACTCACATCAGATGGAAAGAGCTGGGGAGGAGGGAGTGCCTCAAGGGAAAGCTGGGTGGAGCTCCCAAAAAGCTTAGGCGTTTCCACATCACCACAGGACGACTGCTGAGGTCCTGTTTCCAAGGCAGTCATGTCTGGTTGGAGGAAGGGAACAATCAGTAGTGTGAGGACATGGGAAGCTGAAGTAAAGAGATTCCATCAGACCCAAGACCTTCTCTTAATGAATTAGTAAATATTCAATAGATTGAAGAGATCAAATGTAAACCCACTGCTTTTAAAGGACACTTTTACTATTCCTTGATCCATCTAAGAGCCCCTGGGCTTTCCACTGGCAAGTTTCACCAATGTGGTACTTAAGAAAAGGCAAAAAGAGCTGACAGTGCATTCTAAGACATTTTGACCTCCTCCGGATTGTGCCCCCGCCCAGTCAAGTTGGCCATTAGACTGACTGGTTTAGCAATGACTAAAGTCAGTCCTACTAGAGAGGTAGACTCTATATCCCCACAGCCATCTTATTTTCCCCAGTCATAAACTAAATCCTTCTTCCCCTTAGAAACATGTAGAGTAACAGGTGCAAATGCCATGACAGAACCCAGCTCAGGTGGCAACAATCTATCCAGTTCTGAAGAAGAAACATCTGCACTATGGCCAGTCCCCATCTCTGAAACTGACATATTGGTTTTACTATGAGTAGTACTCATAGTACTAGAGTACTAGACTCTTCTTTTGGAGTCCACCTTTCTCCTCCTCTTGCTTCTGGAGTCTGACTCCTTACAATCAGTCTTTTTGTGGGGGGTGGCTTGACCTCCAGCCTCTGCCAAGCTCAACCCTTGTCAATGAGCCAACATTCCTAGCCCCAACTACAGTTATTCAGCCTAAGGCGTGTCTCAGCTGAGACACTCCCTAGGCAATAAAAAAATGTCAGAATGAGCTGTATCTAAAACACAGTCGCTGTGGAGTTTTGTACAATAGCTTCTTCGTCTTCTGATAGTTATGCAAGGGCTTTGCTCCTTTATACAAATCACCAATTAAAGCTTAGCTCTCGGGGTAGCCAGCCTATTCTCACCTTAGCCTAAATATAAATCTGAACAGAGGGGGAATCTAGGAAGTAGATCACAGAAGATGCTTCTTTCTTCTAAAAAGGAAACATATATTCTCTAGGTAAATAGGAAACTAATTCAAGAGAATATTCTTACTCTCTTCCCTGATGCATATCTGTAAGATTTCTACTTGATTCTCTGTAACCCTAGTGAAACCCAAAACTAGAAGGTTCAGCAAAATCCCCAAACATCCTATTTTCAATATTTTTAGAATTCAAAATTCTGTTTAATAAGTAAATAATTCATGTCATACATATTGGTGATATGAATAAAATTTCCTGAAATTACTATTTTAAGTCCTGAATGACATTTTTGTTTCTTGTTTTAATATATTTATTTTATTTTTTAATAATTATTATTTCTATTCTCAAGCTAGTTAACATACACTAGTCTTGGCTTCAGGGGTAGAACCCAGTGACTCATTTCTTAAATATGACACCCAGTGCTCATCCCGAAAAGTGCCCTTCTTAATGCCCATCACCCATTTAACCCACCCCCCCTACTACCCCCTCCCATCAACCCTCAGTTTGTTCTCTGTATTTAAGAGCCTCTTATAGTTTGTTTCTATCTTATTTTTTCTTCCCTTCCCCTATGTTCTGTCTGTTAAGTTTCTCAAATTCCACATATGAGTAAAATCATATGATATCTGTCTTTCTCTGCCTGACTTATTTTGCTTAGCATAATACCCTCCAGTTCCATCCATGTTGTTGCAAATGGCAAGATGTCATTCTTTTTAATCACCAAGTAGTATTCCATTGTATAGCACTGCTATAAACACTGGGGTGCCTGTGCCCCTTCAAATAGGCATTTTTGTAACCTTTGGATAAATTCCAAGTAGAGCAATTGCTGGGTCATAGGGTAGTTCTATTTTTAACTTTTTGAGGAAGCTTCACACTGTTTTCCAGAGCGGCTGCACCAGTTTGCATTCCCACCAACAGTGCAAGAGGGTTCCCGTTTCCCCACATCCTCACCAACATCTGCTGTTTCCTGAGTTGTTTATTTTATCCATTCTGACTGGTGTGAGATGGCATCTCATTGTGGTTTTGATTTGTATTTCCCCGATGATGAATGACGTAAAGTATCTTTTCATGTGTGTATTAGCCATCTGAATGTCTTCTTTGGAAAAGTGTTTATTCGTGTCTCCTGCTCATTTCTTCACTGGATTATTTGGTTTTGGGGCCTTGAGTTTGGTAAGTTCTTTATAGATTTTGGATACTAACCCTTTATCTGACATGTCATTTGCAATTATCTTCTCCCATTCCACTGGTTGCCTTTTAGTTCGTTGACTGTTTCCTTTGCTGTGCAGAAGCTTTTCATTTTGATGTGGTCCCAATAGTTTATTTTTGCTTTTGTTTTCCCTTCCCTCAGGATGCATATCTAGAAAAATGTTGCTACAGCTGATGTCACAGAAATTACTGCCTATATTCTCTTCTGGGATTTTTATGGTTTCAAGTCTCACCTTTAGGCCTTTAATTCACTTGACTTTATTTTGGGGTATGGTATGAGCAAGTGGTTCAGTTTTATTCTTTTGCATGTAGCTACCCAGTTTTCCCAACACCATTTGTTGAAGAGGCTGTCTTTTCACCATTGTATCTTCTTGACTCCATTGTCACAGATTAATTGACCATAGTATCGTGGGTTTGTTTCTGGGCTCTCTATTCTGTTCCATTGATCTATGTGTCCATTTTTGTGCCAGTACCATATTATTTAGATTACTACAGCTTTCTAGTGTACTTTGATACCTGGGGCTGTGATGACCAGTTTTGTTCTTTTTCAAGATTTATTTGGCTATTTGGGGTCTTTTGTGCTTCCATACAAAGTTTAGGATTATTTCAGAGCAAAATGTTTTCATTTTAAGAAGTCCAGCTTCTCAATTCTTGTTTTCATGGTGTTGTATCTAAAAGGTCATCACCGGGGCGCCTGGGTGGCGCAGTCGGTTAAGCGTCCGACTTCAGCCAGGTCACGATCTCGCGGTCCGTGAGTTCGAGCCCCGCGTCAGGCTCTGGGCTGATGGCTCGGAGCCTGGAGCCTGTTTCCGATTCTGTGTCTCCCTCTCTCTCTGCCCCTCCCCCGTTCATGCTCTGTCTCTCTCTGTCCCAAAAATAAATAAAAAACGTTGAAAAAAAAATTTTTTTTTTTCTCAACATTTTTTTTTTTTTTTTTTTTTTTTTTTTTGGGACAGAGAGAGACAGAGCATGAACGGGGGAGGGGCAGAGAGAGAGGGAGACACAGAATCGGAAACAGGCTCCAGGCTCCGAGCCATCAGCCCAGAGCCTGACGCGGGGCTCGAACTCACGGACCGCGAGATCGTGACCTGGCTGAAGTCGGACGCTTAACCGACTGCGCCACCCAGGCGCCCCGAAAAAAATTTTTAAAAAAATAAAAAAATAAAAGGTCATCACCAAACCCAAGGTCCTCCTGCGTTAGGTCTTTTCCTGTGCTGTCTTCTTGAAGTTTTATAGTTTTGCATTTCACAATTAGGTGTGTTTGAGTTAACTTTTGTGAAGCATGTAACTTTGTTTACATTCAATTTTTTTGGATGTGGATGTCCAGTCGTTCCAGCAATATTTGTTGAAAAGATTATCTTTGCCCCATTAATTACCACTGCTCCTTTGTAAAGATCAGTCAGCTATATTATGTGGATCTGTTTGGGGGCTCTCTATTCTGTTCCATTGACCTATTTGTCTATTCTCTT
This sequence comes from Neofelis nebulosa, assembly GCF_028018385.1. Taxonomy (NCBI): domain Eukaryota; kingdom Metazoa; phylum Chordata; class Mammalia; order Carnivora; family Felidae; genus Neofelis; species Neofelis nebulosa. Next base: position 96,727,457 of record NC_080789.1, on the reverse strand, counting down.
GCCAATATCACACTCTCTTGGTTACTGTAGCTTTATAGTAAGTCTTGAAGTCAGGTAATGTCAGTCTTCCAGCTTTCTTCTTCTTCTTCTTCATTATTGTGTTGGCTGAATGACTTTTTTAAATTTATTTAAAATTTATTTTTTGTATAGAAGCTTTACTGCTGTTACAATTCCTTGGCTTACTAAATGTACCATATTTAAATTTTTGCTGACTCCAAAAATATATGTGTTATTGATTCCCCCACCCCCCACAAGAGGACTCCAGATTGCATTATACTTCGGTGATTCTGCTGTTTCTAGAACTTCTTTCTCTTCCTTATCCCTTCCATTCCCTTCCATCCTTTCTCTTTCATACCCAACACCATCTAAGTAAGTGGGAATAAGTTGCAATGTCCACAGGAACTATATTTTACACTCATTTTAAAACAAATGGATAAGAAGCCCTGAAAGGGACTTTGTATCCCTTCTGTGGAATGAACTACTCACTCTCAGAAGCTCTAGATTCAAAGGCATGATCTGGGCAGCCGCACTACTGAAAATCCTCATCTCAAGATGTGGGACACTCTCTGATACAACTATAATAATTACAACTGTAATTAGCAGGAAAATACTAAGTGCATCTCTCTTCTTCAAAAACTAAATTCCTGGGAATTTCTCCCCTTCCTTTCCCTTTTTGCTCACTTCACTTTCACAAAAATAAGGAACCTGAGCTACCTCAGGTAATTTAAGACTGTATAATAGATGTCACTATTAACAGTCACCAAAACCTGTATCTATCAGTGACACATTCCTCCCCAAACCTCCTACCCAGACACCTGCAGTTTACTTTTCAATGTTTCTTTGCATCTAGAGATAGGGGAAGGACCATAGCTCAGGAAGAATTATCCCATTCAGGATTAGAATCGATCTAATGAAAGTTGATAAGACTTGTTGGCCTGGGGTCATTGATTAGTAGCCAAGCCAGCTCAGTGGGTCCAGTTTCTAACTTATCACTTTTCACCCTTCATCAAGAGAGGCACTGGAGAGATGGCTGAATCCACAAAGCCAGTCTTGTCCATTGTGATGAAAAAGAGTGTGGGATTCACTTTCTCTAACACAAGAGGGAAACCAAAGCTGACTCCACTGAGGGGAGGGCAAGAGGAGTCGTGGCCGGTGTCACCTCACCTGGAGAGGGAATTCAGAGGAGACTGGGATTTCCATTGTACAGTATCTGGGGAATGCTAGAAGAACAGGGCTCTCATTGTTCTATGTCCAGCATTTAACTACCACAGATGAGAGCTTCCTTTCTACTCACTACCTATGGCCCAGAGTTGCTGGGAGAGGTAATCAGACGGTCTGGTAACATCCTTTGAACTCCCTGGAGAGCTTGAGTGACAGTAAAGCATGTGTGATCCTTATCAACACTAACTCCCTTGGGTGCACCTTTCCCATCTTTGACACCTGTGCACATTTCACTCAAAGTGGTTCATTCTTCATTCTTTGCTGCAGCTGTTTGTTTCAAGCCCATTAAAAGCTCACTCCAGGAAGTAGCAAATAACATAAAAACCTATGTCAGCATCCCAAGTGGCAAAGCACAACTGGGGGGGTTTAGCATGAACTCAGCCTCTTTGTAAATAATAGAGTAATAACAGTGCACATTGATTTTGCAAACGTGAAACCATCACGCAGAGGCCCAAGTCTTCAGGCAGCATTATTGTGCCTTTCCCCAGATGCCAAAACATTTTTTTTCCTTTACATTCTCTACATTCTTCTCCTTCATTAATTCCACATCGAAAGTTCTGGGGCACCTGGGTAGCTCAGTCGGTTGAGCGTCCGACTTCAGCTCAGGTCATGATCTCATAGCTCGTGAGTTTGAGCTCCGCATCGGGCTCTGTGCTGACAGCTCGGAGCCTGGAGCCTGCTTCAGATTCTGTGCCTCTCTCTTTCCCTGCCCCTCCCTTGCTTGTGCTCTGTCTCTCTCTGTTTCTCAAAAATAAATAAACGTTAAAATTTTTTTTTAAGTTTTATTGGTTTTCATATCAAAAAGGAAGCTTTACAAAGGTTCTACAGATTTTAAGGTAAGGATGCCAACAAAAACGCAAACAAGAATGGAAACATTACTTTCTTTTTCTTTAAGTTTTTATTTAAATTCCAGTTATTTAACATACAGTGTAATACTAGTTTCAGGTGTACAATTTAGCTATTCAACACTTTCATACATCACCAGGTGCTCATCACAAGTGCCCTCCTTAATCCCCATCACCTATTTCAACCATCCGCCCACCCACACCCCTCCCGTAACCATCAGTCTGTTCTCTACAGTTAAAAATCCGTTACTCGGTTGCTTCCCTCTCTCTTCTTCCTTTCCTACGTTTGTTTGGTTTCTTAAATTCCACATGTGAGTGAAATCACATGGTATTTGTCTTTAACACTGATGGACATATGGACTGTTGCCATAATTCGACTATTTATAATTTCCATAATTTAACTAGCATAGATAATGCTACTATAAACCTCAGGGTACATGTATCTCTTTGTGGTTTTGTGGGGGGGCGGGGTTGTTTGTTTTTTGTTTTGTTTTGGTTTCATTTTGGAGATTTGTGGTTGTTGTTTTTAAGTTTATTTATTTATTTTGAAAGAGAGAGCGAGAGAATGAGTGTGGGGGTGGGGGAGGGGCAGAGAGAGAGGGAGAGAATCCCAAGCAAGCTCCAGGCTGTGAGCACTCAGACTGACATGTGACTCAACCTCACGAACTGTGAGATCATGACCTGAGTGGAAATGAAGAGTCACTTAACCAACTGAGCTACCCAGGCACCCCATACATGTATCCCTTTGAGTTAAGATTTTTGTATCCTTTGGGTGAACATTCTTTTATAAAAAATGTTTTCTTTCCAGGAGGATCTGAGCACCTCACATATATGGAAGAACGTGGGGTCATTTCAAAAGATATCACGTTGAATTTAACCTTCAATTATGAGCAGTGATTCAGTCTGACAATTAAGTATCTGGGCAACGCAGAAATGAATCCCATTTGCCAGTAAATAAAAATGGGTTTTACTGCAACACATTCCATCCTGAAAACATTCCCCTGACCCTCGTAAGCTTAATAAACACTACTGTCTGAAGAAGATATCTTTTCTTCACTAACCTCTCTTCTGTACTGCTTGAATATATCCCATCTGGTGAATAAATCTAAAATTCAGGAGCTTATATCCTAATTCTATTTTTCAAAATACGGTTTCTAAAAAGGCATCCGTCAAAAACACTTATAATGATATATGGATTCTTCCTCGAGACCATTACATATGCATACGCACAGACATACATCAAGGAATATATATATTTATGTACGTTCTCTGCTTAATTCATGAATAAGAAAAGGCTGTCAACTATCACCATTTCCATTTCTTTCTTTTCTTTTTTTAAGTTTATTTATTTATTTTGAGAGAGACAGCACAAGTGGGGGAGGGGCGCTCAGAGAGAGAGGGAAAGAGCCCCAAAAGCAGGCTCTGCATTGCCAGCACAGAGCCAAACATGGGGCTCCACCTTACGAAACTGTGAGATCATGACCTGAGCCAAAAACCATGAGTCGGACACTTAACCACCCAGGCGCCCCCACCATTTCTATTTCTATTTAATATTATTCTCTAAATAGACTTAAGCAACAACAAGAAAAGGGCAACATTTGGTGATACTATGATATTTACCTGGAGAACCCACAACAATCCACTAAAAATTATTATAAATAATAAGAAATTGAAGTTTTCTGGGTACAAAATTAATACTGAAAAATCAAAAGTCTTCATGTATGTAAACAACGTCTGCTTAGAATTTATAATGAAACAAACGATCCCATTGATAATGAGAATAAACGATGAAACACATAAGAGTAATTCTAAAAAAATATGCAAGAAATTGTAAAATGTTACTGAGGGAATCCCAAAAAAATCTTAAATGAAAAAATCATATCTATTCTTATACAGGAAGACTCAACATCACAAAGGTGTTAATTCTTTCTAAATTAATCTAAAATGTATGCCATCCTTATAAAATATGAACAGAATTTTTTTTTTTTAAGTAGACAAAGTGATTCTAAAGTTTATTCACAGAATAAACATGCAAGAATTATCAGGGGGTGCCTAGGTGGTTCAGTCGGTTAAGCGTCTCACCCTTGGTTTCGGCTCAGGTCATGATCTCACGGTTCGTGAGTTTGAGCCCTGCATCCGGCTCTGCCCTGGCAGTGTGGAGCCTGCTTGGGATTCTCTCTCTCCTTCTCTCTCTGCCCCTCCCCTGCTCATGCTGTCTCTCTCTCAAAATAAATAAAATTTAAAAAAAATTTTCTTTTTACTTGTCAGGACAATTCTGGGGGGAGAATAGTGAAAGAAGCCTATTTTGCCAAATTTTAACTAATTAAGACAGTATGGCACTAGTTCATGAATACAGCAGTGCAACTGAAGAATAGAAAATCAGGAAGTCGACTCAAATTCATACGGGAGTTTTGGATGCCATAAAGGTAGAATTTTAAATCAGTGAAGATCAGATGAATGCTTCAACAAAGAGTGTTACAACAACTAGGTTGTTGCCTCGGGAAAAAAAATATATACGCATTCCAGAATTCATAATAAAATAAAAACAAAGTTAAGTGAAAGGTTGAAATGTGGGGAAAAAAATAAGTCTTAGAAGTGTTAGAAGAAAACATGAGGAAATTATTTTTATAATCTTGTAGGGGAGGAAACCCTGTTGAGTGTGCCAGATGCTAAGCTTTCTGTCCATTATAGTCAATACCCACTTCCCCGTTTCTTCCCTGCTAAATAAAACCCCAGTTCTGTTCAGGGGAGCAGTAGACTCCAACCCCAAGAAATGGGTCATGATGGCAGGGTCGCTTTCCACGTTTGCAGCCTTTGCAGCTATGGTGGCGATGTGACTTGGTCAATGAAACTCAAGTGAAAATTTCCTGGAACAACTTCTTAGCTTGCCCAATAAAAATGGACAAACATACTGACACCCCCATCCCCTTTCGAAGCCTAGTCCTAAAGAAATCATCTTAGGACCAGAAGGGAAAGGCTAAGAGAGTAGAATAAGGGACATTGACCCTGACCTGGTTGAACCACTGAATCAATGCTAACAACCGCCTATCTCTAGAGTTTTCAGTAAGAGGCAGAAAAAATCCAATTTACTTGAGCTACTATGTATAGACTTTGTATAGACCATGTATAGACTGTTTCTTACAGTTGTATGATACTTGCAATCCTAACTGACATGCTGAGAATGCCATAAAAGTCAGAAACCTTGAAGGAAAAGACTGAGCAATTTGACCACGTTTAAAATTTTTAAAAAATGTATGCCCCCAAAAAAGATATCAAAAGGAAAAAAAACCCAGATATTTTAAGTTTGCATCATAGCCAAAGGGTTAATATCTTTACTATATGCAGAGCTCACCAAATAAAAAGTAAAAAGGGCACCTGGGTGGCTCAGTCGGTTAAATGTCCGACTTTGGCTCAGGTCATAATCTCACAGTTCGTGGGTTCAAGACCCACACTGGGCTCTGTGCTGACAGCTCAGAGCCTGGAGCCTGTTTCAGATTCTGTGTCTCCCTCTCTTTCTGCCCCTCTCCCACTGTCTCTCTCTTTTTCCCTCTCATAAATAAACATTAAAAAATTTTTTTAATAAAAAAAGTAAAAAGACAATAGCCCATGAACTATTGAGACTTCATCAAGACAAAAAGCTTCTGCACAGCAAAGGAAACAATCAACAAAACCAGAAGGCAGCCTACAGAATGGGATAAGGTATTTGCAAATGACATATCTGATAAAGGGTTAGTATATAAAATCCATAAAGAACTTATCAAACTCAACACCCAAAAAACAAACAATCCAGCTAAGAAATGGGCAGAGGACATGAATAGAACTTTTCTAAAGAAACATCCACATGGCTAACAGACACATGAAAAGATGCTCAACATCACTCATCATTAGGGAAATACAAATCAAAACCACAATGAGATATCACCTCACACCTGTCAGAATGTTTAAAACTAACACCACAAGAAACAGCAGCTGTTGGTGAGGATGCAGGGAAAGGGGAACCCTCCCACACTGTTGGTGGGTGCAGCCACTCTGGAGAACAGTATAGAGGTTTCTCAAAAAACTAAAAATAGAACTACCTTACAATCCAGCAATTGCACTATTAGGTATTTATCCAAAGGATAGCAAAATACTGATTCAAAAGGGCACATGTACTCCAATGTGTATAGCAGCATTAACAAGAGCCAAACTATGGAAAGAGCCCAAATGACCATCAACTGATGAATGGATAAAGAAGATGTCACACACACACACACACACACACACACACACACACACTGGAATATTACTCAGCCATCAAAAAGAATGAAATCTTGCCATTTGCAATGATGTGGATGTAACTAGGGTTATCATGCTAAGTGAAATAAGTCCATTAGAGAAAGACAAATACCATATGATTTTACTCATAGGTAGAATTTTTTTTTAATTTTTTAAATTTATTTTTGAGACAGAGAGAGACAGAGTGTGAGCAGGGGAGGGGCAGAGAGAGAGGGAGACACAGAATCCGAAGCAGGCTCCAGGCTCTGAGCTGCCAGCACAGAGCCCGACGTGGGGCTCAAACTCACGGACTGTGAGATCATGACCTGAGCTGAAGTCGGATGCCCAACCGGCTGAGCCACCCAAGCGCCCCCTCATAGGTAGAATTTAAGAAACAAAACAGATGAACACAGAGGAAGGGTGGGAAAAAAGAGAAGAGAGGGAAACAAACTGCAAGGCACTCTTCACGATAGAGAACAAACTGAGGGTTGATGGAGGGAAGACAGTGGGAGATGAGCTAGAGGGGTGATGGGTACTAAGGAGGGCACTTGTGTTGAGCACAAGGATGTTGTATGTAAGGAATGAATCACTAAATTCTACTCCTGAAACCAATATTGCATTGTATGTTAACTAATATTTAAACTAAATAATAATAATAATTAAAAAAGAAAAAAAAAATCATAGCCTAGAAGGAAAATGGTCATGGGATATTAACAGAGCATTCACCATAAAAAAGAATACAGATGGCTCTTAATCCTATGAAAAGATGTTCAACTTTACTTATAATAAAATAAATGATAAAATAATTTATGTTGTAGTAATGTCATTCCTATCAATTTGTTTGGCAGATATTTATAACAAAATTGGACAGCACATTATATTTCTCAGGAAACCCATACTCTGGCATTTCCACTAAGAAAGAAAATTAGGGGGCACCTGGCTGGTTCAGTCGGTTAATCTCAGGGTCGTGAGTTCTAGCCCCATGTCAGGCATGGAACCTACTTAAAAAAATTTTTTTTAATAAAAAGAAAAGAAAGAAAGAAAGAAAACCAGAATAACCCCCAAGGAGAGCAATGTGTCAATGTCACAATTACAAACACCACCCCAGCAGTTGCTACCCGGTTACAAAATTAAAGGGCTGGAAACAATCTAAATGTCCACCAAAATAGGGATAGCTATTTAAATTATGGAATATTTATTCATAAAGTATTATAAAGAAAGATACCATCTGATTTCATTTGTATGGGGAGTCTAAAAAAACCAAACAAACAAAGTGGAAACAGGCCCAGAAATACAGAAAACCAGCTGGTGGTTGCCAACCGGGACAGGGGAGATGGGCAAAGTGGGTGAAGGAGACTGGGAGACACAGGCTTCCAGTCATGGAATGAGTAAGTCACGGGGATGAAAGGCATAACGTAGGGAATGTAGTCAGTGGTATTGTAATAGTGTTCAGGGTGACAGATAGTAGCTACACTTGTGGTGAGCACAGCATAACGTATGGACTTGTCCGATCAGCAGGTTTGTAATTCTGATACAATAAAGCTGAATAAATACATCGAAAAAAAAATAGAAATACAAATTCCTTCTCATTACACATCTATAAAAAAGGACTGAAGAAGCTCTCTGTATATAATTGAAGACTCTTCAAGATAGGTTGTTAAATGACAAAAATCCAAGTGCAAGGCAACGTGCGGGGTATGCAACCCCTTGTACTGAAAATACATCTGAAGGAAAAATATGTGATTTTATATTAATAAAATACCCCTGATAGACTACACAAGACCCTGGTAATTGTGGTTTTCTCTGAGAGCGGGCACTGAATGACTTTCTGGGTGTTCCAGTTGTCTGTATATGTGCTGCCAAAGCGAGCACTGGGTGTTCCAGTTATCTGTAATGGACACTGAACCACCCCAAGTTCAGTGGCATCAAACCACATCCTTCTGACGGAACTCACAGATTCTGGGTCAAGGATTTGGCCAAGGCTGAAGGCAGGGACCAGAGGGCAACTGGTCTCTGATCATTGACGTCTGGAGCTCCAGCTGTGAGAATTGATTGGCAGAATGCAACTCAAATGGCCGGAGGTGGAAACATCTGAAGGCTTCTTCCCGCCCCTGTCTGGCGTCTGCTGTGGTGACTCAGTTGTCATCGATGACAGCGCACCTACAAGCGACCTCTCCACGTAGCTGGGGCTTCCTCACAGCTTGGCAGACTAGTTAGAGCAGTAAGACCTCCAAGAGCCAACTCGGGGCTCCAAGAGCAAGCATTGCGACACGCAAGGCAGACGTTGCACGGCCTTTTACGACCACCTCGGAAATCACATAGCATCACCTCTACTGTACCCTGTGGGTTGAAGCGGTCATAAACCCGCCCAGACTCGAGATGCCAGGAAATGGAAACTGAAGTACAGTAAAACCTTAGATTGCGAGTAACTTGTTCTGCATGTGTTCCCCAAGACAAGCATTTTTTTTTTTTAGTTTTTTTAATGTTTATTTATTTTTGAGAGACAGAGACAGAGAGACAGAGTACAAGTGGGGAGGGGCAGAGAGAGAAGGAGACACAGAATCTGAAGCAGGCTCCAGGCTCTGAGCTGTCAGCCCAGAGCCCCATGTGGGGCTCGAACTCAGGAACCCGGAGATCATGACCCGAGCTGAAGTTGGACACTAACTGACTGAGCCACCCAGGCACATCAAGAGCAAACATTTCTAATAAACTGTGGATCAATTCAATAATGGTGGTTATCTCTAGGGAGTGGAGTTTGGGGAGATTTTAATTTTCCTCTTTTTGCCAACTTTTAGCTCCTAATTTCTTTAAATAAGGAAGGACTGCCTGTGTTATAAAAAAAAAAAAAGTGTTTTAAAAAAAATCAAGGATCTCTCTTAAAATTCTCTTCTATGGAGCACAGCAAAGCCACACTTCCCATGCGTTTCCTTGTGAGTTTGAGATAGAGACCGAGTTCAGAGATAGGTCCATGTGTATTTTCCATAAGCTCTCCACAGTGACGCACCATATGAGAAACATTATGGTTGCACGCAACCTTGCGAGTGGAAGGACACCGTACTCATCTGTCGCAATTTGCAGAATTGGGTTCTGCAGGCTCAGAGAAACACGGCTTCCGTTGACTTTACCTGGACCCTATCCAGCTGTGTGGCACAGCTCTGCGGGAGGTACGTGCCGAGTCCTTGTGTGTGGGTATGAGGTGAGCCCAAGACAACCAGGGGCTGGCCTGCCTTTGTCCTTTGCCCCCCTGGCTGTCATGCCTTTACGGGAAGCTTTTCTCCCTATTCCTTGTCCTCCCTCCTACCTTTATTCTTGTCTCTCTGCACACGTTCACCCTTCCCAGATGTTTCCTTCTTAGCCTACTTTCTCTCCTCTCACCTTTTCTTTTCTTTCTTTTTTTAAATTTTTTTTAATGTTTATTTATTTTTGAGAGAAAGAGACAGAGCGTGACCAGAGAGGGAGACACAGAATCTGAAGCAGGCTCCAGGCTCTGAGCTGTCAGCACAGAGCCCGACGCAGGGCTCGAACTCACGAACCGTGAGATCATGACCTGAGCCAAAGTCAGACGCTCAACCTACTGAGCCACCCAGGCGCCCCTCACCTTTTATCTTCTTCCCACACTACACCCAATTTCATATGGACCATTATATAAGGGGGTGGGGGGACCACCCTAAATCAACAAAATGGGTTTACAGGGCTCTGTTGCCTTTTCTCAGCTACCAGTTTGGATTTTCTTTTTTTCTTTTTTTTTTTCCATATCACTTCCTTTTATTTCATCATTGGTCTTAGGATGACATGATCATTTCCAATTTCCTTCTCTTTTTTTATTGAGTAAAATACACATGACATGAAATGAACCATTTTAATCATTTTGAAGGATACAGTTCAGTACATTCCCATTGTTGTGCAACCATCACCACCACCCGTCTTTAGAACTTTTTCATTTTCCAAAACTGAAACTCTGAACCCATTAAACACCAGCTCCCCATTCCCTATTCCCAAACCCCTGGCAACTGCCATTTGTACTTTTCAGTATCCATGAATCTGACTAGGCTAGGTATTTCCTAGGAGTGAAACATATTTCCTATGAGTGAAATCATACAGTAATTTCCTTTCTGTGATGGGCTTATTGCACTTAGCATAACTTCTTTAAGTTCGTCTATGTCGCAGCCTGTGTTAGAATTCCTTTCCTTTTCAGGGTTGAATAATATTCCATGGTTTATGCAAACCACGATTGGTTTATCCACTCATCCGCGGGTGGACACTTGAGTTCTCAGCTATCTGTTTTTTCCAAAGTGAAGTAGGCCTCTCCTCCCCTCGCCCCAGACCAAGGATACCCTCTCACCGCCAAATCCTTCATTCCTGGCCTGCGGGTACCTCCTTCCCTGCTAAAGCACCTTGGGATTGGGTCCTGTGGCTTCATCTCACCTCTTTCCACATTGTCCCCCAAAATGGCACTATTTCCATGGCCTTCAATACCTTCCAGGGATGATGATTCCAGGCTTATCTCTCCACTCATTTTATTTCATTTTTTAAAGTTTATTTATTTATTTTGAGAGAGAGAGAGCAAGTGGGGGATAGGCAGAGAGAGAGAAAGAAGAAGAGAAAGAGAATCCCAAGCAGGCTCTACACTGTCAGCAGGGAGCCCGAAGCAGGGCTCGAACTCACGAAGCATGAGATCATGACCTAACCTGAAATCAAGAGTCAGATGCTTAACCAAGGCATCCCCAGGCTTATTTCTCCAAACAAGACTTCGGCTCAGGGCTCCAAACCTTATACCTGCCTACATCTGTCACAGCTCTATTTATGAACATCTCATAACCAGTTCAAAACCAGATTTCTTTATTTGTCCCCACCCCTCCACTCTCAGGGTAAAAGTGACCAGAGCTCTCCCCTAAACCAGCCAAGAGACTAGAGGCCTAGTCTTTAAGACACTGAAGCTTAATACTCTACCTCCAGATACCAGCCACAAAGGATGGTGAGAGTGAGATTCAGAGCGGAAAATAGGTAATTAATCATAGAAAGTCTGTATGTTCTACAGTCGGAAGCTGACCCGGCCCCCTTCCCCTGCCACACTCCCAGAACAACAGGAGTCAAATGCAAGTTCTCAGGGAAAAGATCAGAATGTTCTTCCCTGGAAAAACAACCTTTGGACACTGATACTTGACTGGTTCACTGTTCCCTATCCTGAGAGGCCTTCTCATCATCAAGAGCAAGGCTGGCTGTGTAGACGAAGCTTTAAACCTGTGCATAAGGGTCTACCTCTTGAATGTCAATAAACAAGCAAGGATCAATAGGCATTTAAGGAATATAGCAATGTACCCATATGGTCTAGAAATTTAGAGACAAATACCCAAAAAAAAAAAAAAACAAAGGCAAAAAAGTCAGAGATGGTTGCCTCTGTGGAGCAAACTGTGGAATAGGAGGGGACAGCTGTACATTTTTTCACTATCATTTGATTTTGTATTATTTGATTTTTAAATATGTGTATTTATTTATTCTTCGCAGGGCACTGAAAGTAACCTTCCTAAAATGTCAACCAGGTCACTTAAAACTCTGCAGCGTCTTCCCATGATCTTCAGTAAGTAACACAAAGTCCAACGGTAACCCCCAAGACCCTGCATGATCTGACCCTGCCTGCCTCTCCCACCTCATCCTACTTTGTTCCATTCTCTTCCTTGTTCATTAAGCTCCAGCCTCACCATTTTCCTCTCCTTCAATTCCTTTCAAAAAGCCAAGGTCTTTGCTGCTTCAGGCCTTTAGATATGCTCTCGCATATCCATGGAATATTTTTGTCCTGCTCTTCATCTGGCTGGCTCCTTCCTGTCCTTTCTGTCTCCACATAAATATCACCTCCCAGGGAGGCCTTCACCAACCAACCTATCAAAAGTTGGTCACCCCTATTATCCTTTTTTCTTATTAAAAAAATTTTTTTATGTTTATTTATGAGAGAGAGAGAGAACGCGAGCAGGGGAGGGACAGAGAGAGAGAGACACACACACACACACAGATTCTGCAGCAGGTTCCAGGCTCTGAGCTGTCAGCACAGAGCCCAACGCAGAGCTCGAACCCACAAACCATGAAATCATGATCTAAGCCGAAGTTGGACACTTAACTGACTGAGCCACCCAGTCGACCCACCCCAGTTATCCTTAATTTATCCTCTTACTTGCTTCCTTCATGACATTTTTAATTGTTTTTATTTTTTTTATCTATTCATTTGTTTTATTATTCTGCTCCCCTACTAGAAAATTAGTTCCACGAAGGCAAGGACCGTGCCCTATCTCAAGGACCAGAGCAGGACGTCTGGCACAGTACCTGTTTGAATAAATTATATCCTAAACTGAATGCAAATCTCAATTCCCATCTCCCTGGGCAGGTTTTCCAGATTGTACTAGTCTTCAGAGTAAGCACTACTAATGTGGTTAAAGATTAAAGATGTAGGACAACAGATGCCCCCCAATATGTGGCACACATCAGCCCCACTCCAAACTGCTAAGACACCCCCCTTATGGGGCTTGAGTAACAGTTTCTCTCTTTATATTGGAGAGAGCAGAAACGGGAAAAGAATGCATACAAATTGACTCAGAGGGGATAAGGAGGAGTACTATTTATTTAAATGGCTCCATAAATCTTCCTTAGATAATAGGGAGGAACCCCCTATCTTGATGGGCTTTGGAGATTGAGAGTCAAATGCCAATTTTCATTTGAATCACATCAGTGTGGATAACATAACAGCTTAGTACTTAATAGTAATGATGACTATTAAAATCGTAATAATGCAAGAGAGCAGAAAATCAGAAAATGAGAAGGAATAGGCAGGTTAAATGCCCTCAGCTGTGTTCTCCAGACATTTTAGTTATATCCAAACCATATCTTCATCAAAAAAAAAAAAAAATCTGCAGGTGGTTAGGATAATGTTAATGACAAGACGTTTGCACTTTGTCTGACCTGGAAAGAAATATCTACTTTGCTACCTTAAAATTCAATCCATATCACCCCATGTCACCCAATCCATGTCACAATCCAAAATCATGGTGACTTATTTCAAGCACTACTGGACACATATTCCAAAGGAGAGCTATGAACTCTGCGGATGTTGAGATCTTAAATCACACAGTCTTTTCTCCCTCTTTCATGGAGCAGAAGCTCAAGTCCTACGTTGAGGAGAAAGTGGGATCAAATGATTCCTCTACATTTCTCCCAGCTCTAAGATCCAATAATTGGATGACTCATCATCTGCTGAAGGAAATTAGTTTAGGAGATAGGGCGGTAAGCTGTGAAATGCTCATAAGCCTGGTCATACTTACAGAACTGTTAAACCTATACATTGGCATCCTATAAAAAGGAGAGTCCAGAGGAAAGAAAGAAAATACCAAATTCTATATAGGCAGAAACCAGGAGTGATGAATTACTTACTACTCATGATTTATTTACTCATTAAGCACTCACTATGTAACTGGCCCAGTGCTTGAAATGGGGCAGATGCATAAAATGATTCCCTGTGTTCAAAGAGTAGTAGAGATAGACTCAAAAATAAACAATTTTAGCACCATCATCATTTAGCACCATATAATAACATTCATTATAGGGTTCAGTGCCACAAATTCTAGAGGAACCTAGAGGGCTGGGTAGCTCTACTGAGGAAGTTAAGAAGGACTTTATCAAGGAGATAATAGTTTGAACTGGGCTTTGAAGGATGAGTAGGAGTTTTCTAGTGAAGAATGAGAAGGGGATTCTAAGAAAAAGGAATAGAAAACATAAAGGCTTAGAGACATGAAGGAGCATAGAAGAAAAAGAAAAAGGAAATATTTGGAGTAAAGGAAGCAGGAATACATAAGAATAGGAGATTAGAATCAAGACATACAGGAAACTAACCATTAAGAATTTTGTATACCATGCTGAAAGCTTTTTTTTTTTTTTCCTATAAACAAGGTACATGATTGAATGATTTTTTTTTACCAAAAGTACTTCATGATCAGATTGCTTTTGTTAAAAGGAGTTCCCTGGTGGGATTGTAGAAAATTAAAAGACCAAAGAAAACAAGTCAGAAGGCCCCTGTAATCATCTAGTCAAGAAATAAGGCCCTGCCTTAGCACATGGAAATATTCTCAACTTCACTATAATGAGAGAAATTCAAACTAAACTCACCCTGAATACCATTTCTCACCTATCAAGATGGCAAAAATTCAGATTCTTGAGAACACACTCAAGGTGTTGATGAAGTCAGGGGGAAAACAGGCCCTCTTATATATTGCTATAGGAGTGAATAATAGTGCAACCTATATGGAGGGAAGTTTGGCAATTTCCAATAATATAATATATGTTTTTACCTAAAGCAGTCTACAAATTCAATGCAATCCTTATCAAAATACCAAAAGCATTTTTCATAAAACTAGAACAAATAATAAACAAATTTGTATGGAATCACAAAAGACTCCAAATAGCCAAAGCAATCCTGGGAAAGAAAAACAAGCCTGGAGGTATCACAATTCCAGATTTCAAGATATACTGCAAAGCTATCGTAATCAAAACAGCATGGTACTGGCACAAAAATAGACACATAGATCAATGGAATAGAACAGACAGCCCAGACATAAATGCATGATTATAGGGTTAATTAATCATTGACAAAGGAGGCAGAAATATACAATGGGGAAAAGACAGTCTCTTCAATAAATGATGCTAGGAAAACTGAACAGCTACATGCAAATAATTAAACTGGTCCACTCTCTAATACCATACACAAAAATAAACTCAAAATGGATTAAATATCTGAATATGAGACCTGAAACCATAAAAATACTAGATGAGAACACAAGTGGTAATTTCCCTGACATCAGCCACAGTAACATTTTTTCTAGATCCATCTCCTAAGGCAAGGGAAACAAAAGCAAAAATAAACTATTAGAATTACATCAAAATAAAAAGCTTTTGCACAGTGAAGGAAATCATTAACAAAGCTAAAAGGCAACCTTCTGAATGGGAGGAGATATTTACAAATGATACATCTGATAAGGGGTTAATATCCAAAATATATAAAGAACTTAAACAACTCAACACCAAAAAACATCTGATTAAAAATGGGCAGAGGATCTGACTAGACATTTTTCCAAAGATTCCGTGCAATCCCAATTAAAATCTCAGCAAGCTGTCTTACCTATACAGACAAGTTAATTCTAAAGTTTATATAAAGAGACAAAAGACCCAAAATAGTCAACACAATATTGGAAAAAAGACAACATCAGAGAACTCACACTATTGGATTTTAAAAATTACTATAAAGCTATGGTAATCTAGACAGTGTGCTATTGGTAAGAGAATAGATAAATAGATCAATGGAACAGATAAAGAGCTCCAAAATGGACTCACATAATATAGGCAACCGATCTTTACAAAGGCAACACAATGGAACACAGATAGTCTCTTCAACAAATGATGCTGGAACTACTGGACATCCACACGCAAAAAAAAAAAAAAAAAAAAGAAGAATCCAGACACTGAACTTCCACCTTTAATAAATTAACTCAAAATAGATAATAGGTCTAAATGTAAAATGCACAACTACAAAACTCTTAGAAGGTAACATGGGAGAAAACCTAGATGACCTTGGGCATGTTGATGATTTTTTGAATACATCGCTAAAGGCATTTTCCACAAAAGAAAGAATTGGGCTTTATCAAATCTTAGAGAGAACTGGGCTTTATCAAAATTAAAAATATTCTGCTCTGCAAAGGGTAATGTCAAAGGGTAATAAGAAGACAAGTCACAGACTGGAGAAGATATCTGCAAAACACACACACACAAACACACACTTAATAAAAGGCTGTTATCCAAAATATACAAAGAATTTTTTAAATTCAACAATAAGCAAACAGCTCAATTTTAAAATGGGCAAAAGAGGGGCGCCTGGGCGGCTCAGTCGGTTAAGCGGCCGACTTCGGCTCAGGTCATGATCTTGCGGTCCGTGAGTTTGAGCCCCGCGTCGGGCTCTGTGCTGACAGCTCAGAGCCTGGAGCCTGTTTCAGATTCTGTGTCTCCCTCTCTCTCTGCTCCTCCCCTGTTCATGCTCTGTCTCTCTCTGTCTCAAAAATAAATAAACGTTAAAAAAAAAAATTAAAAAAATAAATAAATAAAATAAAATAAAATGGGCAAAAGACCTGAACAGATACCACACCAAGATGTACAGATGGCAAATAAGCATACAAAAAGATGTTCAACATTATATATCATGAAGGAACTGCCAATTAAAACATCATTGAGGGGCGCCTGGGTGGCTCAGTCGCTTGAGCGGCCAACTTCAGCTCGCGGTCCGTGAGGGCTGTGAGTTCGAGCCCCGCGTCGGGCTCTGTGCTGACAGCTCGGAGCCTGGAGCCTGTTTCCGATTCTGTGTCTCCCTCTCTCTGACCCTCCCCTGTTCATGCTCTGTCTCTCTGTGTCTCAAAAATAAATAAATGTTAAAAAAAAAAAATTTTTTTTAAATAAAAAAAAAAATCATTGAGATATCACTATACACCTACTAAAGTAGTCAAAATCCAAAACTTTGACAGTACTAAATCCTGGAAATAGGTGGAGAACAGGAGCTCTCATTCACTGCCAGTGGGAATGCAAAGTGGTATGGCCACTTTGGAAGAGAGTTTGGAAGTTTCTTATATAACTAAACATAACCTTACCGTAAAGTCTAGCAATTTCATGTCTTGGCTTTTATCCAAAAGAACTGAAATGTGTATCCACATAAAAACCTACACATGGGTGTTTATTGCTATAAACACTTGAAATGTGAAATTAAATTTGACATTGCTTAATTTACGATTGCCCAGACTTGGAAGCAACCAAGATATCCTTCAGTAGGTGAATGCATATTCACCTTTGGTATATCCAGACAATGGAATATTATTCAGCACTTTAAAAAGATGAGCTATCGGGGTGCCTGGGTGGCTCAGTCGGTTAAGCGTCCGACTTCAGCTCAGGTCATGGTCTCACAGTCCGTGAGTTTGAGCCCCGTGTCAGGCTCTGTGCTGACAGCTCAGAGCCTAGAGCCTGCTTCAGATTCTGTGTCTCCCTCTCTCTCTGCCCCTCCCCTGCTCATGCTCTCTCTCTGTCTCAAAAATAAATAAAAACATTAAAAAATTTTTAATATCTGGAAATATTTTATGTATATCATAGGATATACATAAAATGTATATCATAGGATAAAGTAAATAAATAAATATATTAATGTTATCAGGAACCAAGATTCTCACTAGGAGAAAATAGAAATAAAAAGTTTAAAATAAGAGGCGTGCCTGGGTGGCTCTATCAGTTAAGTGCCTGATCAAGTGACGCTTGATCTGGGCTCTGGGACTTTCATGACCTGAGACTCAGGTCATGATCTCATGATCCCACGGTTCATGAGATTGAGGCCTGAGTCAGGCTCTGCATTGACAGCACGGAGCCTGCTTGGGATTCTCTCTCTCCCTCTCTCTCTCTGCCCCTCCCTCCGTGCTTGCAGATGCACTTCCTCTCCCTCACTATCTCTCAAAATAAATAAACATTTAAATTTTAATTGTAAATATCGGTGAACTTAGAGTTTTTTAAAATATATTTTCTATTACTTCCATTGAAAAGACCTAGGTGCAATAACACCCACACCAACCAGATCTGGGTGTCTAAATACCATTCCCCACTAAAAGAGACCAGGATTCCTTGGAGAAACATCTATTCCCAGGTCTGGGGCCAGAAAAACACAAGTTGAGCCTTGGATCTCTTATTTTGCTCACAGTAAAGAAGTACATAAAGACCAAGAATCATATTAAAGAGTCTCAGAGCATGGCCTTAAGGGGCCCCCACTGATCACATATGGGTCAACTCAGGCAATTTGCAAAAATTGATTTCAGACAGGAATTATCAATAAATACTGATAACACTGGGTAGACCTTGTTGGGCATCAGGATATTCACACCAATTCAAAGTATTACCCACAGATTGCTAATTATGAAGGGGTGAATTACTTTGATGGCTGAGAGACATGATTGATATTTTCTCTTTCCCTCCTCTAGGATCTTCTTTTTTTCTAGGATGCTAACCAAACTTAGTATCTGTGGTGGCTTCATACTGTATCTACTTAGCCAAGCTGGAGCCATTGTTTCCCAGAATTCCCTTCCCTATATGTCCTGAAGCAAAGCTGGTCACCAAGGGAGGTTTATGAGTAATTCAGAAAGTGGACATGGAGGCACACAGTCAATGAACTATAGTTTTCTGGAGCTGACCTTCTACTGGGTGAAGGGCCATTCTACTACCCATCTGCAATGTCATCCAGTCCTCACTGCTTCCATTTCTAGGATGTGAAGCCAGGGGTCTGTCTGAAGAAGTAGAAGCACATGATTCACTTGTTTACTTTCCTCCTCAACTTCTCCCAGCATGCCATAGCGTTTCCTGGAAACCGTAAATTGAAAAAACCAAACAACAACAACAAAAACCCCATCATTATTAAACACCGCAACCTCACCCACAAGTGGAGTCTGGGGATTACATAAAGCCCCTGTGTGTTGGGGCATAAAGGAAGAAGCTCATTTAAATATCTGTGACATCAATGGAACAGACACTGATTAGACAGATGGACAGTGGCATTTTTAGTATAATATGCCTTATAAGCCTGCAGAAGAATCGCTCAGCCCACCATGATGTTAGTGACTCATAGGTGTTAATAGTGACAGTTCATAACTCTACCGAGAATACAGCCAATTTCTGCTTATCCACAAATAGATTGTTGCTTTGCCAAGTATTTGCACAGCAATCTGTTCCAGCCTCGGCTACCACAGCAGGCCCCAGCTTGGGTGGGGTCAAGGCTATATAAAGGAATGTAAAGAGCAGGGCTGGGCCTAGAATATAGAGTGAAGGGGAAGAAGTATTTTCACCCCAGCGCGCATCTGATTATATTCTCAGGTGAAATGTTATCCATCCGTGTCACCAAATGTTTACTGAGCACCTACTATGATTGGGACACTGTGCAGGCCAGTAGGGATTCAAAAGCTATAATACAGGGTCTCTACTTCAGGAACCTTACACTAGAGTTTAGGACACAAACCATAAACAAAAAACACATGCATCAATATTCACTAGCAACAATAAATGGGCAAGTGTGAGAGGCAGCCAACAGAGAGTAGAGAAGGGGAATTTGCACTATATAGCTGTGATAGATGAATCACAGGACTAGGTGAATTCTCCAGGGAGAAAGGAGAAAGCAATAGAGGCAAGAAATCTTTATTAAGCATCTACTAATGATATACTAACAGCTACCATCTGGAGACACTTAACAATGCCAAGTGTTTTACCTGTGCATTCACACTTAATTTTTGCAACCACCATGTGATTGACTTATTATTCCCATATTATAGTTAACCAGGAAGTCTCAGATAAGTAATTACCCCAAGGTCACACGATTTGTGAACGACTGGGCAGAACTCACACACAGATTTTTCTGACTCAAAGTTCATGTTTTTCTGTTTAACAGTGTGAGCTCGCTTTCCTATATCTCTTCACACTACAAACATGTCACGTATATCGTGTGTAACCTCCATGGCCTTGGCCTTCAAGGAGAAAGCCATGTGCCCAAGATGGCGGGGGACAAGAGAACGCCAAAAGAAAGGGTGAGTGCCCCAATCTATGGCAGACATAATTGGTGCTGGGGAGGGAACAGTGTGAGGGGGCAGCAGTGTCATGGGGGGAATATGTCATTCTTAAAGCATCAGGTCCCTCAGGCTGCCTCCAAGGAGCTCCCAGACAAATTCTGCAAACTACAACAACAGCCCCCCAAGGATTCTCTTCATCTGATGCCGCACAGCAGGGCACCCTGATTAGGTTTCCATAGCAGACAAATGGCCCTGGGTGGCCTGACTTACTGTGGACATAAGAGGTGGCTGCCATTCCCAAGGCCCAGCTGCCCATCTGAGCAATGGCAGCTCTCCAGGGGCAGAGAGTATTCCCCATGCCTATAATGGGCCTAACTAGTGTCAATATTTACAGAGGAACCCAAGGGACAACAGATGGATGGAGTGAACCAAAAGGCAGCCACTTCCCTGTCTTCATTTTGAAGTCTCTGCTGCAGAAAAGAAGGAGGGATTCAGGGAAAGTGGTATTCCACTGTCACCTTGGCAAACTTGTTCACCTCCCTTAAACATTGGAGGAACTACCCAGTGAAAGGTGGAAAACAAATGGCAGGAGTCCAGTGAAGTGTTAGCATTTCTGTCTTAGGATAAAACAAATCCTCTCCCTTCCCCCGACTGTAATTTCCTTCTGTATAATTTTCTAGCAGTACTTGGCAGGTTGGGGACTCACAGGCACATAGTCATTAGCTGTAAAAATGACAGCGATGATACTTAGAGTCCAGAGGGGAGAGAACTGGCCAAGAAAAATCCTGGGGAGTGCCAACATCTGAGGCTGTCATGTGGAGGGGAGGTATACCCCTGAACTCTACATGACCATGGATGTCCATAAAGAACGAGGACCCAAAGGTGTCCCGGGAGATTGTGGTCCAAGTCAGTAAGAAAATCCAGGAAGAGCACAACTAAAACATGTTCCCTGCATTTGGTACATAGGTCATGGGTGACCTTAGCATTGAAGTTCTGCTAGAGTGGTAGGGTTCAGAAGACACAGCCACATGTACCAAGGAGCCAAAGAAGGGGAGGACACGGAGACGAAGAGGAGATGTGAGCTTTCAGAGAAGTTTGAATATGCAAGTAGGGGAAGGTCAAGGGAGCATAATTTTTTTTCAAGATGGAAGTTATTTGAGTGCGATGAGAGGTTCAGGGGAAAGATCCAGTAGGGAGTGAGAAGTCATAACGGGGACGGAGGAGCTGATGGCAGAACAGTAGCAGACATCATACAGAGAGAGCCCGGAATGCGTGTTCCTCAGCCAGCCTCTCAAAGTTTTCTCAAGAAGCCATCAACAGCTTTGATCATCGTCTTGCGTCTCCCTGTTAAACCTAGTCAAGGACAGGAGGCCCAGACTGGCGAATCAGTTTATCCCCAAAAAAGTGCAAACCAGGTTTAGCGTGGACGGACCATCTGCAGCGTTTCCTCAGCCCTCACTCTTATGTATAAATCCTTATCTCCCCTTAAGAAGGGATTCCTTGGGGTGCCTGGCTGGCTCAGTCAGTGGAGCCTGCCACTCTGGATCTCGGGGTAGTGAGTTCGAGCTCCACATTGGGTGTAGAGATTAGTTTAAAAAAAAAAGGAAGAAGAAGGGATTTGCTCACATATGAGGAAACAATTTGCATACAAAATAATTAATCAACCTGTAAACTAAATGTTCCTGAGTTATTTTTTCACAAGAGAAAGAAAGGCAGAAGTAGGAACAAGTGATGGATGGTGACTAATGAAGCAAGGTCCAGAGATGGTGGGAGGGGATGGGGTCAGAGGGATCCCAGTGAGGTTGTCTTTAAGTAGGAGCACGGATCCCCCTATGCTTTGACCCTGGAGGAAATGTGGGGAATGTGCATAAGGTTGGGGGGGGGGGGGAGATGCAGTAAATTGGGGAGTGGAACAGGAAGTTAGAGGGCTGTCTGCTGAGAGGGAAGAGCTCACATATTCAAGGGATGGTGGAAGGTTTACATTATTGAATAGAATGAGTGATGGACGAAGCAAGAGAAAGGAAACACTGCTGGGCACCCACAAAGACCCAGCTGAGGCTGAGACAAAAAGGGTGACAGTCTTCCCCCCACCAGCTGCACAGGTGGAGAGGGAGAGGAGAGTGGGATAGGTATATCGCTGGGGGGTGGGAGGAGTAAAGAGAAAGGAGGGGATGTGAGGAGGAGGGAGACAAGGAGTTCAGATGATCACAGGACCTGGGCTGGAAGGGGAAGGGAGAGAGGCCAGGAGTTGTGCTCACAGTGGCCCGTATTCTAGTTAGAACAGAATCCACTCCAGCTGGCTGAAAAAGAGAGGGATATAGATAGCTCAAAAAATCACCAAGCAATGTAAAGAAACAGACTCTGGCTCAGCGTCCAGGAATGACTCCCCCCACACACTGGGGGACTGGCCCATCACAGGGGCTGAGCCTCGCCACAATCACGAAAGCTATAGAACAAAACCCCCTCCATCACATGCTCCTGGGAAAACAGACGCCCCTGCTCCACCTTCTCTGTAGAACTCAGTGTTGAGTCAAAAGTCTCTTGTAGGTGCCTTAGGTTGGTAGAACCGAAGTCACTGCCCCTGGCAGCAAGGGAGCAAGGAGACTGACACATTAACTGTGTGCTTTGTCTCCCTTCCCCTCTGCACACCCCCAGGGGGAAGGCTGCTATTGCACTTTGGGTAAGTGTTCAAGAAGTAGAAAAAGAATTCAAGAGGCTTGGGACAGCTGTCCTCTGTAAGGTATATCCAGGCTGCTGCCGTCTACACAGTGACTTTTTTGTTGAATTTTTTTAAGTTTATTTATTTATTTTGAGAGAGAGAGAGAGCACAAGTGGGGAGGGGCAGAGAGGAGAAACAGAATCCCGAGCAGTCTTTGTGCCATCAGCGCACAGCCCAGTGCAGGGCTTGAACTCGCAAACTGTAAGATCATGACCTGAGCTGAGATCAAGAGTCAGAGGCTCAACTGGCTGTACCACCCACGTGCCCAACACGGTGCCTCTGTGAGTACTTTTTTTTAATACCCTACTGGGTACATGCAACTCTGTGGGCATATGGCTTGGTGAGATCTGTTTGTTATGAGAAGGAAAAGAAGGGAAGGGAAGGGGAGGGAGGGAAGGGGAGGGAAGGAGAAGGGGGAGGCGAGGGGGGAGGGGAGGGAGGAGGGGAGGGGAGGGAGGAGGGGAGGGGAGGGGAGGGGAGGGGAGATGCTCCTCCTGGGGAAGAAGGGCATGCCCTGCCCCCGTGCACAGGTGTAGTGTTTACGGAACAAAGTACAGGTTGGGTTTCAGCTCCCACCCACCTCCTCAAGGGGTGGATTCTGTGCAATGCACAACAGGCACAACCCTTTGAGACAATTCAGGAGCCTACTGCCTGGGCAGAAATAGAGGGGCCAAGGGCCAAAAAATCCCCACAAAGTCCAAGAGCGTGTGTAGTAGGAAGGAGAGCAAGAAGGATAAGCGTTCTGGTGTGAGCATGAAACCCAGGAGTCTGAGAGTTCTGGGCAGGAGCTGTCAGTGTGGCAATAACACGTCCCCGTGAGTGGGTGAAGTAAGTGCAAGGGAGCTAAAGAGGCCTTGGAATTGAGGAAGCTGTTTCAGAGACAGATCACCTATGTGGATACTAAAAACTAAGATGGAGGAAGAGGAAGAAGGGAGCCAGATTCCAAAGTTGTCCATGAGACAGTTACAGGGAAATAGTGGGTGACGGCACCCAGGAGGACAAGACGGAGGCAATCACCTCAAGTAGGAAGGACTTCACGCAAGGCTGGGAGCAAACAAATAACAAATCCCCAGCTTCCCTCTCCTGGCTCCTTGTTCCTTGCTCCATGGGACACCGATGTATTCACTTAAGCAAATAGTGAATATCAGGTTACCATAACAAAGTACTAAAGACTGGGGGCCTTAAATTAAAAAAAAAACAAAACTTATTTCTCAAAGTTCTGGAGGCTGGAAGTCCAAGGTCAAGTTGACAGCATGATTTGGGTTCTGGAGAGAGCCCTCTTCTTGGCTTGCAGATGACTGCCTTCTCCCTGTGTCCTTACATGGCAGAGAGAGAGGGCAAGGTTTCTGGTGTCCTTCCTTATAATGGCACCAACCCCATCATGAGGGCCTCACCCTCATGAACTCATCTAGCCCTAATCACCCCAAAGACCCCATCTCCAAATGTAACCTTCCTTTGGGAGGTAGGGTTTCAAAATATGAATTTGTTGGGGGTGGGGAGGACACAGTCCATAGCACTTAGTCCATAACACTCCACTGTTTGTGAACAAAACAAAATCCCTATTCTCACAGTGCTTATGTTCTAGCAGAGAGAGGCAGTCAACACACACACACACACACACACACACACACACACACACACACAATATGTTAGGGTAATAAGTGCTGTAAGAAAACTTACGTTAGTGAGGTGACAGAGAGCCAGGACATTACTGTGCATCAAATGTATATGGAAGAATGGAGTGAGACATGGAATATCTGGTGGGAAAGTGTTGTGGCCTGAGAGAGCAGCAAGTGCAAAGGCCGTGAGGCAGGATCAGGTTTGACCTGTGAAATTAGAGAAGAGGGATGAAAAGGCAAGTGGTAGGATTTGTTGTCATTGGAGGATAATAGTGGGCAAACCACATAGGGAATTGTAAAGACTTCAGTTCTTACTCTGAGTGAGGTGGAGCCTACTTTGGTTAAGAGGCGAGAAACGACATGATCCAGAAATGCAAGAATGGAAAACCTCCAACGGAGGAAGTCACACATGTAGTGTTCCTTAGGGGAGAGGTGGGTTGCAAGGAAGAGAGGGGTGGAGGAAGGCTGGTCTGAGAAAGCTGAGCACTGAGAGGTGAAGGTCCATAGGGCACAGTGGCATGAGAGGTAGGGAGTGCCAGGGTGAGGAAGGGGCAAGAGAAAATAGGAGATGGGGGTGGTTGCCTGGACACCCAAGATTAAAGGAGTGAGGGAGACACTGGACCAAGATGCTTGAGGCAGGATGGGATCAGGAGTCAGAGGCATCAGGAGGGCTCCCTGCAGTCCACAGAGGGCAGAAAGAGCCATGGTATAATGAGAAAGCCACCAGAAGTGCCCGTGGGTTTGGGGATGGCAGGGGGAGTGAGACACAGGGAAGCAGGGCAGGAACACCCCTGAAATGTGCAGAACAGCACCCTGGAGAGAAGGCAGAGTGCAAGGGACTTTCTGGCCAACATCTGTCTCCAGGTAAATTTTGAGGGAAAAGGGTAGAAAAAAATGGACCCCTGCAAAACTGTCCAGCCCAGGAAAGTCCCCGTCCCGGGACATCTGGGTGGGCCCAAGGTCCTGGATGGGTGTGCCCAGGAGGGAGGAGGAGTTTGCCAGGAAAAAGGAAAAGGAGGAAGTGAAGGGCAGCAACCTGGGACACTCCCTCCATTGCAGCAGCCCTCCTGGTGACCTGGGCCTGCTGGCCATGTAGGGAGGAGGGGAAAAAGCCACAAAGTAGATCTAATCCAGAACCACTTTCCATAGCCTCATTTGCAATTCAGTTGCTCCTTTGGCAAAAGTCCCTGTGCAGCTGTTCCACCCAGAGAGCCTTTGCCAGGTGAACCGGGTGGCCAGGCAAGATGCCTTGCAGCTGCCAGCCTGACGGCTGCAGGGCTCAGTTTCCCCTCTTCAGGCTGGGGGACAGGTAGGCAGGAGGCCCAGGCACATGCAGAGAGCGCCGCCTTGCCTTGCCTTGCCTTTCCTGGTTTAAGCGAGACACAAAGCGCTCTTTGATCTGAAGCCCTCTGCCAGTTCTGGAAGGGCTGTGTTTGTCACAGCTCCAAAAAAAAAGCAGGAGGTTACTTAGCTATGGATGAATAATAATTGGGCATTTGCTAACAGCTACTGTACTGATGAATAATTAAAATCTTTATTACAATTGAGGCGAAAATCACTCTACCCGCATGGATGGTCTGTCAGCTGTGCCAGGGGAGATGCAGGGAATGGAAGAGGACCTTCCAAGTTCTGAAAGAACAATCACGATTATGGTTAAGAAGCCTTGGCAAAAAGATGGGGAAGTTACAGGGGAAGTGGACCCAAACACAGCTTTTTCCTTTACATTTCTTTTCAGGATGTAATAAGAGAAGTCAGCTGGATTGGGACTTGGGACAAATGGCTGAAATAGCTAGGGAAAACTGCAAGTGACAACCAGAAGGCTCCAGAGATAAAGAGAAATAGATAATAACTTGGCTGTATAGATACCTTTCTGTAAGAGCCAATGAGGGGGACTTTGATGACAGTGGAGAGGGAACAGCTGGAGTATAATGGGAAAGCACTGAATTCAGGAGTCAGAATCTTCCCCCCTCCCAGTTCAGTGGAGTGGCTACTTCTTGGCTGTGACTTTGGGCAAGCTCTCTATACCTCCACAGACATCCCTTTCTACAACTATAAACTGGGGATAATAGAGCCTCACCATGTGTTGTTCTGAGGATTAAACAAGGTAATGTCAATGAGAATATTTGGTAATTATAAAGACACACACAGCAAATGCAAGTAATTATAGTTCAAAAATAAGACTAAAAGCCAACTGAGTCCAAACAGCATTAAGAGTTGGGATAGGTTGAGTGAACTGGGATTCAGGAATAATGGAAAAGAAAATCTGTGTTATTTGAGTTGGGTATGAAACTACCAATGGAATTTCAGAGTCTAACTTAAATACATTGTGCAAAATAAATAAATATCCCTTTATTTATAAATAGCATTTTATTTTTCTCTGGTTTGTCAACAGGACAGTCTACTTAAGAGGGAGACCATGAGTGGTGCCTCGGGTGGCTCAGTCAGTTAAGCATCTGACTTCGGCTCAGGCCATGATCTCACAGTTTGTGGGTTCAAACCCGGCATTGGGCTCTGTGCTGACAGCTTAGAGCTTGGAGCCTGCTTCAGATTCTGTGTGTGTGTGTCTCTCTCTCTATCCCTCTCCCACTCAGGCTCTGTCTCTCTCTGTCTCTCAAAAATAAATAAACATTGAAAAAGAGTATTTTAAGGGAGACCATGAAATATTAATTATTTTGATGAGAGAGTACCTGTGGAATTCATACATCCACCAATAAATACATTCACGCGGTGGGAAGTGGCCATGGGGTGAAAAGACTATTTTTGAGAGCATGTCCTATACAGCAGAACCTTGACTACCCTGAGGGATAAATTTCAAGAATGCCCTGACTCCTCAAATATGGAATGATAATATAGAGTGGAGGTGGTGGTTTCATCTTTTTCCATGCAGTGACCAGCCTTGCAATCCATGATTCAA
Organism: Neofelis nebulosa; assembly: GCF_028018385.1. NCBI lineage: Eukaryota > Metazoa > Chordata > Mammalia > Carnivora > Felidae > Neofelis > Neofelis nebulosa. The sequence goes on along the minus strand of NC_080789.1, from coordinate 96,700,278 downwards.
GTTCATTATGAAACCCAAACGCATTAAATGTTTCAACGCTGAACAGCCATCACACGTTATCTCCTTTAATCCTTGTGACACTCCTGTGTTCCCCATTTGATACAGAATGAAACTAAGGCTTGGAGGGGCATAACTAACTAGCCCAAGGTCCCAAGGCTATTAATGCAGAGAGCCAGGACTAGAAGCTTATTTACCTCTTAAAAGCCATCAAAACATTCACTAAAATATTCCCCTTCATAGTTCATATAGGAATACAACACTGACCACAACAAGGTACCTTTCCCTTCTAACCTTGTAGGAGAGATTAATAGTGCAACAAATTAATACAGCAAGTATTTGTTGGTTACCTCAGTTCAAGGTTCTGGGGATCTACAGATAAACAAGAGAGACAAAGCCCTGCTCTTGGGAGCAGCTATGAGATGAGCACTGTGTGCACACTGTAGCCCCAATGCCGGAAGCCTTGCAGGGCCCCTCACTAGCTCTTGGTGCTGGATCCCCTTATATTCCTGCCATTGGATGTCCTGGTTGCAGCTACTCCCTGACCAACCCCCTTGAGTGTCCAGAAACTGGTGGGCAGTGGACAGGCTGCATGGAAAGAGACAGAACAGGGATTTGGAGGAAGAATCCCAGCAGTTCTGGCTTCACCGTCACTAGGACTGTCACCTTCTATAAGTCCCTCAACCACTAAATCAGTCTCTTTGCTTATAAATGGGGATATCGTTGAGTAGAAAGTACCTGTGAGTCATCACCCAAAAGTGCCTTGAAAATCATACTAAATGAAAGTTAGCTTTTATTATCCTTGTCCGTTTCTGCTAATCAGACCCAGGATAGGTTGTGTGTTCATCAATCCATGAGGCTCTGTGAAATAGTACTTTCGAATCTCCCCAGCTGCTCCTGTGTTGCCTGCGGGAGTGTCTCGCATGGTTCTGGCCTCGATGGGAAGTGGTACTGCAGAAGGTGAAGGGCCACAAAGAAAAGTAAATGCCAGGCATTCTTCCATGCCACCTCCTTCTTTCCATCTCTTTTTGGGTATAGATTTATATAACGCAAGTTGGAAGTTTGGTAGTTCCAATTAGTGAAGAGCAGGGTGGGAAGAGGAGGGACTTTTTTAAACTTTTGCTAGAACTGCTGAAGTAGTTAGCTTCACTAGAGCTCCCCGACCCCGCAGGTGCTGCCATCCTGCCTGTGACTCCGCCTGGACTCTGCATCTGAATGACAGTGGCCTGCCCACTGAGCTCCGCGGGTCGGGAATGCTGCTTCGTCTCACAGAATAACAAAGCAGCTGCTGTCCCACCAGCTGAATGGGCCTGGACATCTGGCTGGTGTCCTTCCAAAGGGCTCCATCCTGAGCAGTCCTCAAGCAAAATACTCCAACCTTCCATTGTGGACTCGGGCCAGGACTGCATGTGTGACCATCAGTGGCCAGCTGCTGAGCTCCTGATGAGACAGGTCATGAAGGTCAGTCCTTTCAACAACCAGATCAGATGTGACAGATGAGCCGTCAGATTTATTTGCCTGGCTCTAAACTCTTATACCTATCAGAAAGAAATAGAGCCAAACTCTGAACGTCAGTTTGGGGTGTTGTATAAACATGATCTTCAGTGTGACTTATTCCTTCCTTCTTAGCTATCTCAAGTTGCTTAAAGAATGTAGACAATTTGTCCACGGGTCTCCAGGGATGAGCACCCAATAACATTTCGCTGAATCTAGAGTCTTGTCCTCCAACTCAAGAAAAGTTGTAGGTTGGCTCATCTGCCTATGCAATGTCTCTACAGTATCATGGTGGGGAGACTGTGACATTCATGTTCTTCACCTTCCCACCCTGGTGCCTGTGGGATGGTAGGGAGAGGAGGCAGTGCCTTGAGAACAAGGAAGAGAGCCCCTACAGTTCAGAGAATCAGCCCTCCACCCTTGGACTAGACTTCCTGGTAAAACCTGCTCCCAAGGGCAAATTGAAACCACTCATGACATCATCGACAGGGAGCCTCCCAGCTTGGTCTATTTAAAGTTGGAGTTGAGGCAATGAGGCAGCCTCATGCCCTGATATGCTTTCAATTACTTGAAGAAAAAAAAAAAGCAAACAAACCTCCTTATATTGAAATGAAACCAGCTTCTCTAGAACTTTCTTCCACTGGTCCAGAAGATATACCAGATTTGTATCATAGCTTCAGAAAATATGAGTGGCCAAAAGAATCCCTTCCGGATCCTCCTACCTAATCTACCTGAGATGTTTTAGCTTGTTTTCTGCCTTATTAAGTAAAAAGTCACGTCCTCCAACTCACATCTTGATCAATAAAAGGCTTTCTCTAGAGGACCCCTTTTCCTGTACCCGCTCATCTGTCCTCCTGAAGATCACATAACCCTCCAACCACTGCAGTATCCAGCGTGTGCACACACTACAGAGAATTCGGGGCAAAGGCCAACATAAGTGCCTGTGAGCAACAAGAAAAAGGCAGCTGTGGCCGCATATTAATGCTTATTAGGGCCAAAATAAAACGCGCAACGATGAGTTTTACCTTTTCCAATGATGGGATCACGTGGCTTGTTCCAGGCATTGACCCATAGCTTTCACTTCTCTCCAAAATGATTTGAGCAAACCTGTCAACACCGCTCTAAATAAAATGCACAGGTATACCCTACTGGTGTGAAGTGTCATCAGAAAATCACCCCATCTTCTCACGATCACCCCCATACACCAAAATACTCCCCTAAGGCAGAAGGGAGATAGATGGTGGAGGACAGAACCTTAACTAACTGATAACCTTCTCACTCAACATATTTGCATTGAATGGGCTTTTTGTTTTCACAGCATCCAGGGGCTGGAAATAAGAGAGGTTAAGAAATCATACCCATACCCCAGTATTCTGGTAGATCTATATTTAAAATCAACCGAGGGGGAGAGGATTCCTTTATTGTTGTTGGTGATGACGATGATGATATTTTTGTATTTGCTTGTTTCACATCAGTAACTATTTCAATGTAAAAAAAGAAGCGTAGACTATGATAAAATAAGAAGTTGTGTATCCACCATCTAGCTTTAACATTATTTTCTTCAAGTTTTTATTTATATACTTTGAGAGAGAGAGAGAGAGCACAAGCAGGGGAGGGGCAGAGAGAGAGAGAGGGAAGGATGAGCATCTCCAGCAGGCTCCACACTGTCAGCACAGAGCCCAACACAGGGCTCGAACTCACAAACCACGAGATCATGACCTGAGCCAAAGTCAGACCCTTAAGTGACTGAGCCACCCGGGCTCCCCTGGCTTTAACATTATTAACAATTTACTATGTTTTGTTCAGTTTCCTTTTGTTAAAACAAACAAACGGCATTTAGATACATGTCATGTGTGTTCCTCCCTGATCTTCCACTCCTTATGCAACCATTGGCCTGAGGCTAACGGTATCAGTCCCATGCAGAGTGAAAAATATTCAATACAGCTTTCCATGTGGTGGCTGCCACCATGTAAGCAAGACGGGTGCTTACAAGCACATTCAGGAGCTACGGAGGAAGAAGCAGTCCCAAATAATGCGTTTTCTTTTCCAGGTGCTGCGGGCTGTACCACCAGCTCTCTGTTCTACCAGCTCCATAAAGCACGCAGACTGGGACACAAGGTGAGGCAAGGTTATGTCATATATCAGACTCCTGTGCTCTGGGGTGTGACCTACAGCAATCCTATCCATCACGGTGTTAACCAGCTAGTTCGTTCAAAGCCTCCAGTTTGTTGCTGAGGAGGCATCACGGGGGACTCTGAGAGCCCTGAACTCTTATTGGGTTGACGAAGATTCTACATACAAACTCCTTGAGGTTCTCCTCCTTGACCCATTCCATTCAGCTATCAGAAGAAATCCTGGGGCACCTGGCTGGCTCAGTCAGTAGAGCACGCGACTTGATCTCTGGGCTGCAAATTTGAACCCCATGATGGGTGTAGTAATTACTTAAAAATAAAATGTTAAAGAAAAAAAAGAAGATGAAGACAAAAGAGGAGGAGAAGAAGGAGAAGATGAGGGAGAAGAAGAAGGAGAGGGAGAAGAAGGAGGAGGAGAAGGGGGAAAGGGAAGGAGAAGGGGAAAGAGAAGAAGGAGAAGAGGAAGAGGAAGAGGAAGAGGAAGGAGAAGGAGAAGAAGAGGAAGAAGAGGGAGAAGCAGGAGGAGGAGGAGGAGAAGGGGAAGGGGAGAAGGGAAGGAGAAGGGGAAGGAGAAGAAGAGGAAGAGGAGGAGGAGAAGGAGAAGAAATCCTGACACCCAGTGGATCACAAAACCAATCCACAAGCCAGGGAGATCCGAGGGCTCACATCTGCAGGCCACAAGAGCTGCGGCCTTAGAAAGGGTCTCAAGTGCCACCATACTCTCAGTGGTTCTCCGTGCAGCTTGGAGAAAGCACAGTACTCTCCAGCTCCACCATTACTACTAATATAAGGAAGGTTTATAAAATTCTTACCTAATAAACAATTTAGAACAGTCAAAACAAATCGACTACTGGGGTGCCTGGGTGTCTCAGATAGTTAAGCATCTGACTCTGGATTGTGGCTCAGGTCATGATCTCACAGACATAAGATGAGCCCCACGTTGGTCTCCGTGCTCAGAGTGGAGCCTGCTTGGGATTCTCTCTCCTTCTTTCTCTGCCCCTCCCCCATTCATGCTTTCTCTCTCTCTCCCTCTCTCCCTCACCCTCTTTCTCTCTCTCTCTCTCTCCCTCCCTCCCTCTCTCTCCCTCTCTCTCTTTCAAAATAAATAAGTATACATTTTACACTTGATCTTAGCCAAAAGGCTGAGAAGCGATAATAAGTATACATTTTAAAAATGGACTACATATATACTCATAAAGAAGTGATGGGGATTTCTTGATATTTCACCTTTTAAATAAAACCATGTCATATTGCGTGTTCTATTACGCACTTCTCTTTTACTGAACCTTATCCTTTTGAGATACATCCGTGATGATACACGCAACTCTGAATCCTACCTCCCAGCCACTATTATATCTCCTATCTTCAAAAAAAATCTTCCATTCACTTTGCCATCCACTTACTGCCTTCTCTTTTGCTCTCTTCTCTCTTTGCTCTCTTTGCAATTAAAATTCCTGAAAGTGCTGTCTATTTTCATCGTCTCTAAGTTGTGTCAAACTCTCTCAACCACTCCAGTCAGAGCCCCTGGACTCTGCTAGCAAGAGGCTAAATGTCCTTCCTCTCTAGAGATGCTGCATTACTTCAGGAATGGCCAAGGAGAGGCCTCACGTCTCAGTTCCTGGCAGCGGTTTCTGTGGTTCCCCCATGGCTTTAGGGTGCCTTTCTCTTCTCTGTCCTGAACCTTAGGATCTGGAGCCAAGCAGACTGACCCAGCTCAAGAGGTGATGGCAATTCTGTTGTTTCTACCGCCATGTGATAGTCTTAAGAACGCTGCACAGGTAAGATGCCCAATCTAGAAGTCTTTTCTGACAACTTCTAAAGAGATACGTAAGCATCATGTTGAGTCCTTCCTTCCCTGGCGAGCACTGTCAAGGCAAGAGAGGAACAAAGAGCCTTCCTTCAGGACCCCGACCCTCGGACTGCCTGTGGATTCCACTCAGCTCACCAGAGTTCTAGCTGTTAGGAGGACCGAGGAGTCACAGTGTGGGCCAAGAATAGCTTTCCAGCCCACCTCTTCCTCTCCTGAAAACATATTAGAGTTTGCAGTAAGGGTCTCTGCATGAATGCTTAGATCCCCCTGAGGGAGAGGACTTGGAGCTCGTGAAGGAATAAGGGTACACTGTTCTCAGAGCATCTCGCCTGTGAAAGGGTATCTTTATCGGCCACGCATATGCAACCACAACCTTCTCTCCTCGCCCTGCTCGTGGAGAAAGAGGCACTCCTCCACTAAGCAACCTGACTCTATTGATAAATCACTTAGAGGCACAAGTCAGACTCCTGGCAGGGACAAGTATCTCATTCATATTCTTTTCCTGCTTTCTTTTTTTTTTTTTTCTCTATCCTGTTCAAATTACTTTGCATCTCAGTTTATGCTGAGATATGGGTGGATAGGCACGAGTTCCTAAAGTCCCCACATCCTGCTCGGGAAATGTGAAAAAAACAAAGCGGCCGCTATGAATATCCTCTCTCCAAACCCCAGCCCTGAGACACAAACCACCTGTGCAGGAAGACCCACCAGGAGATGCTGCTTACCATGTTAACATATTTCACAGACGAATACAACTGCATTCTAAAAAGATTTTCACAATAAACTGTCTACATGTAGGACTGGTCGCAGAGAGAGGAACAATAAAAGGTATGGGCAAAGAAGCATCTTACCAGAGATTTTGGAAAGCAAGGTCATCTGGGACAAATAAAACATTTTTTATAATGAGTACTGAGTGTATAATGAAATAGAGAAATGACTCGAGACGAGTAAACTTACTTTCTTCGCCTTTCTTTACATCTCTTGTCTCGAGTTGTTTGTTTCCTTGGATAAGACAGCCAGGGTTTCAGTCTCAGCTCTCTCACTGTCTGTGACTTGGGGCAATTTATTTTACCTCTATATCACAGTCTCATTATCTGTAAAATAGAAGATGATAATAGCACTCACCTCTTTGGGTGACTATAAGTATGAAATGTGAACGGACTACCTAGCTCACTGTCTGGCACATAGAATGTATTCAATGCAGTTAGCTGAGAGGATTATTTACACTCCTTTTACAAATTTCTCAATATTCATTCCCTCCCATTTAATGGCCCTGGGCCCCTCAATCCATTCCATCTGCCCTCAGCCTCCCCCCTCTTCACTACCTTCATTCCCATCTCTGGGCCAGTTTGACAAGTCGTTGGGGCAGGTTTATAAGCTGTTCCAGTCTATCTTTCCAGCCCCCGAAACTTCCCTCACTCCATAAACTCACCCTGTGTGCTGGCCACACTGAACCTTCCTAGCCCACGGTGATGGCCACTCTTCAGTGTTTCTCTGTCTTTACTTCCTTCATGCTCTTTTCCTGGAATGCTCTTCTCTCTCTGTCCTTCCATCCATCCATCCTTCACTCCACAGCTCTTTGAGCCCACCCCTGTTACTCCACTTTTCTCATTGTATTGCCAAGTTTTATTTATGGAATACACTTAGCCATATTGTTCTCTATGAATCTAGACCAAGATAGATAGATGATAGATAGATAGATAGATAGATAGAGAGATGATAGATAGATAGATAGATAGATAGATAGATAATAGAAAGATAGATGATAGAGAGAGAGAGAGATAATAGATAATAGAGAGATAGATAATAGAGAGATAGATAATAGAGAGATAGATGATAGATAGATGATAGATAGATAGATAGATAGATGATAGATGATAGATAGATAATAGAGATAGATGATAGACAGATAGATAGATAATAGAAAGATAGATGATAGATGATAGATAATAGAAAGATAGATGATAGATATGTAGAGAGATAGATAATAGAGAGATAGATGATAGAGAGAGATGATAGATAGATAATAGATGATAGATGCATAGATGATAGATAATAGAGAGAGAGATGATAGATATGTAGAGAGATAGATAATAGAGAGATAGATGATAGAGAGAGATGATAGATAGATAATAGATGATAGATGCATAGATGATAGATAATAGAGAGAGATGAGAGATGATAGATAGATAATAGATAGATGATAGATAGATATAGAGATAGATGATAGATAGGTAATAGATAGATAGATAGATGATAGATAATAGAAAGATAAATGACAGATAGATAGATAGATGATAGATAATAGAAAGATAGATGATAGGTAGAGAGATAGAGAGATAATAGATGATAGAGAGAGAGATGATAGATAGATAGGTAGATAGATAATAGAGAGATAGATGATAGATAATAGAGATAGGTGATAGATATAGAGATAGATGATAGATAGATAGATAGATAGATGATAGAAAGATACATGATAGATAGATAATAGGAAGATGATAGATAGATGATACATACATACATTCATACATAGACACATAGATAGACAGACTACATATATTGATCTGTATATCTCTACCTAGTAGGTACCCAAGGCATGCTTGTGGAATGTATGAGTGAGTGGACTGTTTCTTCTGAGCTGTTCCAGTCTCGCTAGGCGACTTGGAAAATTTTCCAGGGACACCAGATTCCAGGGAAGATTCTCCAGGGACACACTGCCTTCTCTTACCATCTACAAAACACAAGTGTGTGAGACCCTCAGGTCACTTGGGCAAATTTTCCAGATTGAAAACACCAAGCCTGGGTGCATTTTACTCTCATGCGGAGGTGAGTATTCTGAAGATGAAATCGAGATGAGGGGTACAATTCCTCCACTGGCCCAATTTCCCTGTGAGATCCTCTCATGATCTAAAGAGCATTCTGTAAAGAATTATGTGGCACTTGCCTCACCCATCCTGGGCGATAAGATAAAAGTCTCAGTGGTCAGTGTGGCTCCATATCAGGAGCCCCTCCTGTCTCTATTGTGTATTTTTTTTTCTTGTATTAAGTTTTTTAATTTTAATTCCAGTAAAGTTATATATAGTGTTATGTTAGTTTCAGGTGTACAATATAGCGATTCAACAATTCTATACATCATGATAAGCGTACTCTGAATCCCCCTGACCTATTTCACCCATCCCCCATCCTCCGTTGTTTTTTGGAGACGGGAACATTGGAACAGAGATTCCCTGGGAGATCCCAAAAATTCCTCATCATCCCACTATAGCAGTAGGGAATCCAGAAATGATTCACAGCTAAAGCCACTGTCCCACATCAACGCATCATGTGGCCATTTAAACTGGAAACCAGATGGCCATCTGGACACAATCTAACCATATTTTTGTGAAATCATAAATATACAGTGAGTAAGAGGAGTTTAGTAAATCCTGTTATAATGTTGGTGCTGGGAGCCATGAAGACCAATCCCTGATGTAGTGAAAGACATATTTCCTATAGAGTCTAGAGCCCCCGGGGACAGGATTCCCCCTGCTAGAAAAGTAAATCCAAGGGAGAGAGAGGCACTTACCAATATGTTTTTTTGGCTTGTTTTTGGGGTTGGTTTTTTTTTTTTTTACTTCCCAATAGGTTTTTTGCTTTTTGTTTTTTCAGTTGTTTGCTTTGTTTTATTTTGTTTTACTATAGTTCAGTTCTACTGGTAGCATGGTGGGACTCCCACATGATGTGGCACAATTTCCCGAGTTTCAGTAAAAGACACGTAAAAAACTATGGTCTCCTGTCAGACTCAGAAATAATGAATTAGCATGTGAAAAAAAACAACAACAGGAAAAGTAAGTGACCCTTCCAAAGTCACCGGATTAGTGGCAGAGTGTGGACCAGAGTCCAGGTGTCCAGACCCCTCACCACCAGGCCTCCTTCCTGTGGACAAGATCCCTTCTAGGTCAGAGCCAAGAACCAAAGAGATGACATTGGGTGGTACGGGACAGTTCCGGCCCCAACTCCTAACAGTCTGAGTTCAAAATCTAGCTCTGCTTCTTAGCAACTGGGAGACATTGAGTCCATTTACTTAATTTCCCTGTGCCTCTATTTCCTAATCTGGAAATGGGACTGATGATAATATGGGTCACTCTAAGAACTAAATGACATAGTAAAGCTTTGGGAATAGGGCCTGAGGCATAGTAAGGACTATGTTAGTTGTTGTTACTGTAGTAAGGGCTTCTCTGCAAGCCTTATTAGAACAACAGAGAGCAAGGGGTTCTCCTGTTCCTCTCACCAATGGTCTTACATTTGCTCTGGCACTAGCATTCCCAAAGTGGAATCTCCTGTTAACTTCCCCCAGACCCATGACCCATTTCTGCTAGGAAACTTTTCAGTGACTGCTTACATATTACTTTTTCCGGGGTCTCTTCCACCACTGGGCAATGGCCCCTCTTAGACCTGGCTTGCATTGGGATAGAATCTGATCTGCCTCTCCATAACTTCTCCCCATCAGTCTTAACACTACTGCTTGACTTCTCATATGAAGATAAATGTTTCCCCTGGGATACTTGGCGATGTGTTGGGGATTTGTAAACTCATAAAATGAATATGGCAGGTTTTCCTGATGAACCAAACTAAAATGAAGATTTATTGGGCAAGTGGGGTGGAACTGAAGCTTTGTGTTGAATGTTTTTTCTTTTAAAAAGATTTTCTGGTTTGGGGCGCCTGGGTGGCGCAGTCGGTTAAGCGTCCGACTTCAGCCAGGTCACGATCTCGCGGTCCGTGAGTTCGAGCCCCGCGTCAGGCTCTGGGCTGATGGCTCGGAGCCTGGAGCCTGTTTCCGATTCTGTGTCTCCCTCTCTCTCTGCCCCTCCCCCGTTCATGCTCTGTCTCTCTCTGTCCCAAAAATAAATAAAAAATGTTGAAAAAAAAAAATTTAAAAAAAAAAAAAAAAAGATTTTCTGGTTTAAAATACTTTTCCTTAGAACAAACAAGCATATTTTCATGTATAATATAAAGTTCCAATAATTTGTTTTTCAGACTTGACTCAGAATTCTGTTTCTGGCAGCTCAGCCCCAGACTTCCCAGGAGTATCCATTTACTTGCCTTTGACATTAGGGATTTCTAGATGGAAAAGCCTGAAAAATGCTACTCTATTGAACAGGAGCTACAAAAAACAAATCTAATTCCTTTCCCACAGGACCGCCCGTCAGGTTTCCACAAGATCTTACAGTTGGAAAGAGACTCAGAAATTGTCTAAATCGATCTCCTTCCTGCAGCAGCCCTAACAGATGGTCACCCAGCCTCTGCTGGATCAGGCTCAGAGCAAAGAGACCACGTGGTAATCCTTGCCACTCCATTGCTGGCCAGATCTAATGGTTAGAATATTCTTTTCTTAAGCTGAGCAACGTGCACGTCAGATGTGAGTTGAACTCCATACTGGTCACTTAACCTCACTGGACCTCAGTTTCCTCAGCTTTAAAATAGAATCAGTGGTGTTAGCTACATCGCAGGGATACTTAGATGGGAAAATGCATGTAAATTACTTAGCATTGTGTCCCACACATTGAAGGATTCAGTAAATGTTCACCACCATCATCATCATTTCCTGCATGTTGTCCATGAGCCAATGACACAGAACCTGTTTGTATTATCTCTGCTCCCAAACCATGCTTTAGGTAGTGGATAACAGTTAATATACTATCTCCTAGCTGTGCCTAAAAGCATTATTTCCTAAGTTTAAGTATGCCCCACCTTCCTCGACAGATTAACACTCGGACCCTTCAGTTAAGGTACCTTTTTTCAGAAAGCCATTTGAAAACGTATTAAAAGATTCTTACAGCTGAACTGGAGAAATGTTAGAAAATGAAAAGTGCCGTGGAGAAAAGAAAAAGGGGCCACGTCAAGAGATGGGAAAGGCTAGGATGCCGAGGGGTGCAATTTAAAATAGGGTAGATCATGGGGCACCTGGGTGGCTCAGTCAGTTGCATGTCTGACTCTTGATTTTGGATCAGGTCCTGATCTCACGGTTCATGAGTTTGAGCCTCACATCGGGCTCTGTGCTGACAACACGAAGCCTGCTTGGGATCTCTCTGCCCCTCCCCTGCTTGCTCTCCCTCTCTCTCAAAATGAATACATAAATTTTAAAAATATAAAAGAGAGTAGCCACATAGCTCAAAAACTCCAAGGACTGAGCTTTCTTATGAAGTCCGATTGGCAAACGTGGCTTTGACCAGAGTTGAGGGAGGTGTTCGGCTCCTTCTCAGAGTTGCAGACAGACAGACAGACCTGCAGAGCAGCACCGACCTGATTTACCCACCCAGCAGCAGGCTGAAAAGCAGGGAAAGATGGAGTGGGGATCTGGCCGGGGCAACCTAAGTCTACTGCTGTCCTGCTCACCACGTGTGGTCCAGAAGCACAGCGCCAGCCCTCTGAGTCTCTACAGAGAGGACCACGGGAGCAGGGGTCCCCATCCTTCCATCACGCCTGGCCCCTAAAAATCAGCCCAGTGGATATGTCAGGCTCTCTCAGTCATCCAATTAACTCCTCCTCCCCTTGTAGAGAGGAGCAACCACGGTGCTATGGACTGAATCATGTCCCCCTAAAATTCACATGTTGAAGCCCCAACTCACAATGTGACTATATTTGGAGATAAGGCCTTTATGGAGGTGAAGTGAAATGAGGGCATGATGGCGGGGCCCTAATCGATTGGAAATGGTGTCTTCTCATAAGAAGACACGAGACACCAGAGCTCTCTTTGTCTCCACCCCACACATTGCAGAGGAATGGCCACAACTAGAAGGCAGCTGTCTACAAGGCAGGAAGAGCCATCTGCAAGAGCAGGGGAGGGGCAGAGAGAGAGGGAGACACAGGATCTGAAGCAGGCTCCAGGCGCTGAGCTGTCAGCACAGAGCCTGACATGGGGCTAGAACCGGCGAACTGCAAGATCATGACCTGAGCTGAAGTCGGACGCTTGACCGACTGAGCCACCCAGGCGCTCCAAATAAAGCAAACTTTAAATAGAAAGTTACTTACTGTGCCCCTAGCTCTGTGATCAATATATTAATTTCTTCTTGGGAAAGGAGGAAACGAAACAAAGGCTGGAGCAGGCGAAAGAGTAAAGAAGGAAAACATTCACAGAGGGAAAGAAGAAAACCAAAACGAGTTAAAAGTTAAGTACTCTTGAAACCCGAATTCAGATGGTGCAAATGCTAATTGAAAGCAGGAACATTTGTAAAGTATTTACTGAATGCCTGATGCATTCGGGGTCCTAAGTTAAGTGTGGAAGATGCAATTAAACAGTAGGCTATCAATCCTGCCTTCCAGAAACTTAAGTTTTAAAATGCAAATTCTTCCTCCCTACCCCTTTCTTCCCTTCCCTCCTTCCGTCCCTAATTTACCAAACATTTATCGAGCCAGTCCTTTGCTAAAGAGCACAAAAGGCATATAAAGACAAGTTAAAATTTTTGCTTTTGAGGTGCTCACAGTCTCAAAAGAGAGAGAAAAAGAGATGTGTTAGCAATGATATCAGCTTGTGAAAGGCCGCTAGTTTCACAAAGACAAAGAACCTTAAAGGATGATTATAAGTTCCACAGATGGGGTCAGAGGAGAAGAACATTCTGAGCAGAAGAGACTGCCCAGCCCCAGCCCCAAGGCATGCACACACAGTGTTCTCTTGAGAGGCCAAGAAGAGCCCTGAGGGGGTGCCTGGAGGGCTGAGTCCGTGAAGCATCCAACTCTTGATTTCAGCTCAGGTCCTGAACTCGCAATTCATAAATTCGAGCCCCACATCGGGCTCAGCGCCTGGATCCTGCTTCAGATTCTGTGTGCCCCTCCCTCTCTGCCCCTCCCCTGCTTGTGCTCTGTCTCTCTGTCTGAAAGATAAATAAACATTAAAAAACAAAAAACAAAAAACGAGCAGTCCTGAGAGCTTTAGGTGGGAAGGGTAGACCCCTCAGTGGAGTTTCTCTCTGGCTTCAGAATACTTCTAGATGTGCTTTCGCCTTGAGTTACGAAGCTGAAAAACCAGCCAGAAATACCTATTTTGCTAAAAACGGCCAAGTCCCGCCCCTTTTGCCAAGCGCTGCCTCTGGGGCTCCCGCCCCCCACAAACCCGCATCCCTTCCCAAGTCCTGATGATGGCAGGAGCAGAGAGGAGCCAAGGGGAAAACAGCTCGGCTCCTCCACCCTGCTTCTTAATGCCCTTTTTTATTCCAGATTTTCCAGCTCTTTAAGCCTCCCACTCCTGCTAAGTCCCTAACATCCACTCATTCATACTTTTTTTAAGTGCTAGGCACTTTTCATGTATTTTTTTAACTGATATTCAAAACAAGCCCAAGAGGGAAGTATTATTATTCTATTTACAGATGGGAAAACTGAAGCTCACAGAGGTTGTATAAATTGGCTAAGGTCATACAAGTAGTTAAGATGGAAATGTAAAACCAAGTCCCTCTGACTCCATAGTTGTGGTTTTCAAAGTGTGGTCCCTGGACTGGCAGCACCTCCGGGGTCCTTGTCAGGGACCTACTGAATCAGACACGGTGGCAGGAGACAGTCTTTGAGATGTTAGTCCACTGTCTTCCTGGTTTGGGCCTCCCTGAAATAAACCTTTTTCCTGTTTCACCTCCACTGGTCTCTGCCTCTGGATTTTGTCAGCAGCGAGTGGCCGAACCCAGTCTGTTTGGGACCCCCAGAGCTCGGTGCTCTGGAACCGCTGTGTCCCAGCTGCGATCTGCAGCTCTCACTAATTAATACACGATTTAGAAGACACACAGGAAGGGGCGCCTGGGTGGCGCAGTCGGTTAAGCGGCCGACTTCAGCCAGGTCACGATCTCGCGGTCCGTGAGTTCGAGCCCCGCGTCAGGCTCTGGGCTGATGGCTCGGAGCCTGGAGCCTGTTTCCGATTCTGTGTCTCCCTCTCTCTCTGCCCCTTCCCCGTTCATGCTCTGTCTCTCTCTGTCCCAAAAATAAATAAAAAAAAAAACGTTGAAAAAAATTTAAAAAAAAAAAAAAAGAAGACACACAGGAAACTTACATCTCATAAACTCAAGAGGTGTGCTAGTCACTGAACCCGCTCGTTTGCCTTCATGCCTTTTCTCAGACTAGATCAGTTACAGGTCATTGTAATACACAACCCACAAACACATGAATCGAGCCTTATGACCTATCTGTTCTCAAGGTGCTTGCAATCACATAAGTTTACATAATGTCAGTGACTTTCAAAACTTGAATGAATCTAATGACTTGCCCTCGAAAAGTATAAAGAGAGGCAGAGAGCCAGGAAGTCCATTTTTTAAGTTATAAATTTAACAGGAAGCCTTTGACGACCCCAAATGGTATTGTACTGTATTCGTGGCAAGAGCAGAAACAGAGGCACGGGTGTGAGGGGACACATTAGAAGCAAAACAAAACAAAAAACAGAAGTTGTGGAAGTTCAGGCCCTGCAGTCTGTCTGAGCAAAGCCTTGAGGCGATTCGAATGGATGCTCAAGACTAAGAGCAGTGCTTGAAGCTTGTACCCTTGACCTCTGCACTGTCTTTCGTCTCCACTTTCCTGCTCTCTGTATGCAAAAAATCACCTCGGAGGACTCATCCTGCGAAATAGATTGTTTTCACTTCTCCACCCAGATGCTTCCAAGGGATGAAAGGTAACCTCTTTACTCTAGACCCTAAAGTGGACCCCCAGCTCAGTTGGCTATCCCAGATTCGTTAGCACACCCAGAACATACCTTCAAGCAGAGGCCAATTGCTGAGCCTAGAGATCTGCTCTCCCAGCCTGTAAGGAATTCTAGGACACTAGCTACCCACGAAGAGGGAAATTATAGCTTTGCTACTGAATCCGACCTGGTATTAAGATCTCCTTGTCAGCACAACCCTACCCTCGTCCAGACTGACTGCTCATTCTAGGCCTCCCTCCCCTTGGGGACGTCACTCTGACCTCTGCCACCAGCTGGCGTTTGTTGATTGACTATTCCGTCTGTGTCGGGTCCTCCACTAGGCACTTGAGATGCATTATCTCAATCAATTCTTACAACAGCCTGGGAGGTGAGTACTATTATCAGCCCCATTTCAAAAATGAGGAAGCCAAGGCACAGGAGATTAAGTAACTGAGCTAAGGTCCCCAGCTCATGCGTTGCAGAGCTGAGACTCAGACTCATTTTTTTGTCCACCATGCTTTACCATGCTTTATTGCCTGGTATGGCCTTTTTTGAACAAGTCCCCCCCTCCTGGTATCCTTCAGGCTCAAGCTCTGTGTTCCAGGTTGAAAGGCCTCTTTGCAGCTACGTGGATCCAGTTTCGTGCTCTACTGATATCTTTCCTCCCCACCTAGGCTGTGCTCCACCTGGAGGTGTGCTCCACTAGCCAGCATTTTACCCCCTACTCCCTTCTCCTTCCTTCACACCAGCTTTGTCTCCTCTACATGCTGCTTAGCAGAGAATAAATTCTAGCTTCTGCCAATTCCCAGTTTCTGAGATGGGCTTTTTTATCTTACCATCTCTGCTTTGACCAAGCACTCTGTACAACTTCAAACATCGTCACCCATTATCAGGCTGACTGACAAGGAACTCTTGGCCCATTTTGAAGCCAGCTTTCTTTCTTTTTTTTTTATTCTTTTTTAATGTTTATTTATTTTTGAGAGAGAGACAGAGACAGAGCATGAGCAGGGGAGGGGCAGAGAGAGAGGGAGACCCAGAATCCCAAGCAGATTCCAGGCTCTGAGTTGTCAGCACAGAGCCCGATGCAGGACTTGAACCCATGAACTGTGAGATCATGACCTGAGCTGAAGTTGGACACTCAACCAACTAAGCCACCCAGGCGCCCCTTGAAGCCAGCTTTCTTAAAGCCACTCTCACATTTAGTGCCCTTGATATAGATTTTTGTCTACAACAGGGTAGGGTGCACGGAGAAGATAGGCAAGAATCAGGGAAGAGGCTATGTCTTTGCTTATGATTCCACTGGTGATAGAACCAGTACTGAATGTGGTGATTTAAGCTGAAAATACAAAAATGGGGCTGGGGGGGTGGGATGCGGCAGGTAGCAGATACAACTTCTCACAGGCGTGGCTGATCAGAGTTCCTTGTGAGGTTCCTCTAACAGAAGTTGTGGGGAGACCTCCTGGAGGGTCCCTTCCTCCCAGAACGATTGAGGGATAGGCCAGCTCAACCTTCCAGGCAAACAGGAAACTCTGCCCACACACAGAAGGAAAAAGGAAGCGCCCAGATTCCTGTTCCAAGTAGCCTTTTGAGGAGGACTTTATCTTTGGGGAAAATTTTGCTAAAGGAAATTTGAACTGAAGTTGCAAGTTTCCTTTGTTAAGAAAAGCAAATAACATGAAAAGGGAAAGAAGTGATGAGACAAAAAATGGGTCATCACAGATGCAGATCTAATCTCCAGGATAAAATACACTGGAAAGAACTAGACTCTGCACACAGGGAGGGGAAGAGAGAGTAGCAGGCAGGGGTGCAAGGGTGCAGCATAAGCAAAGGCTCCAGACAAGATGACCTGACCTTTTCAAGAGGTAGTGAGGGGTCCCCGTCAACCAGAGAGAGAGAGAGCAGAACAGAATCAGGTTTGTAGGGGCAGGTTAGAGCCTTGTACTATGGAGATGCACTATTTACTAAACCCATGGGCCATAGAGAGTTCTGTGCTCCAAGCATCTAGGAAATGAGACCATTAAAGCATATTAATAATAACAGTCAACATTTTTTTTTTTGAGAGAGAGAGAGAGTGCACAAGCTGGAGAGGGGTAGAAGGAGAGGGAGAATCTTAAGCAGGCTCCACACCTACTATAGAGCCCGACACGGGGCTTGATCTCACCACCGTGAGATTGTGACCTGAGCCAAAATCAAGAGTCGATGTTCAACCAACTGAGCCACCCAGGTTCCCCTAACAGTCAACATTTTTTTTTCTAATTTTTTTTAAGGGTTATTTATTTTTGAGAGAGACAGAGACAGAATGAGAGTGAATTGGGGCAGAGAGAGAGGGAGGCACAGAATCCGAAGCAGGCTCCAGGCTCCGAGCTGTGAGCACAGGGCCTGACGTGGGGCTTGAACTCACAAGCTGTGAGATCATGACCTGAGCTGAAGTCGGACGCTCAACCGACTGAGCCACCCAGGTGCCCCATCGTTTTTAAACATATACTAGAATCTTCTCAGGGCTTTTGCATGGATTAGCTCATTTAACCCTCACAACAACTCTGTAAAATAGATGTCACTATTATTGCTATAAGCAATAATGTTATTTGTATAGTATAATAATATTTGTTTATTTCACTATATTTATCTAATATAATAATTGTATTATTTGGGGGCGCCTGGGTGGCTCAGTTCATTAAGCATCCGACTTTGACTCAGGTCATGATCTCACAGTTCATGGATTCGAGCCCCACATCCGGCTCTGTGCTGACAGCTCAGAGCCTGGAGCCTGCTTTGGATTCTGTGTCTCCCTGTCCTCTGCCTCTCCCCCACTTGTGCTCTGTCTCTCAAAGATGAATAAATGTTAAAAAAAATAATAATTAAAAAAATAATAATTGTATTATTTGCTTGTAATCAGGGAAGTTTGCATGGCCATCTTCCTTCCTATCTCCCCACTCACTAACTGCTGCTTCTGACCCCTCGAGAGGACACAGTAAGGTTGACCATCTTTCTCAAGGTCACATGTTTTATAAGGCTCATCAGCACTGCCAAGCAGTCCACAAAACTAATAAAATGCATCTTCTCTCTGTTCTTCAGGAAGAATTTTAGCAACTCTGGAATAGCAATGAGCTGTAGCAGAAAGAAACCTGGGTGGGAATCCTAACCCTGCAACTGAAGAATGAGACCTTGGACTTTGAACCTTAAAGGCTTAAGTATTGAGTGAGATGATCATGCCTCTGGCCCATAGTGGACACTCAGCAAATCTTTACTCTAGCTCATGTTCATTGACACTTCTCAGGTTCCAGGCATGTGCTAGACCCTACGTACACAACTCCTGAATTAAATCAATGGGAGTACACCCGCTGCATAATTCTGCTACAATTCAGAGCATGAAGAGTGGTTATGTTCAGCACTGTGGGAAACGTCTCGAAACTCCCCACACTAGATTTGTGTAATAGTTGTTTGGGCCCCATAGAGTTGAGGTTCTCATGTC
Source organism: Neofelis nebulosa (assembly GCF_028018385.1). Lineage (NCBI taxonomy): Eukaryota > Metazoa > Chordata > Mammalia > Carnivora > Felidae > Neofelis > Neofelis nebulosa. The sequence goes on along the minus strand of NC_080789.1, from coordinate 96,681,742 downwards.
CCCTTTTTAGTTATATTTTAATGAATGAAATCGATTCAATAGGTTGTGATTGTAAGGCAACTTTACTCTTTCTCTCGCTGTCCCTTTAAATGTTTTATTTATTATTTTTGAGAGAGAGAGAGAGAGAGAGACAGAGCATGAGCGGGGAAGGGGCAGAGAGAGAGAGGAACATACAGAATCCGAAGCAGGTTCCAGGCTCTGAGCTGTCAGCACAGAGCCCGACACGGGGCTCGAACTCATGAACTATAAGACCGTGACCCGAGCCGAAGTCAGACACTTAACCGACTGAGCTCCCCAGGTGTCCTCTCCAGCTTCCCTTTAAATCTATTCTGTAACTAGGCTCTTTCTCTGGCACTGGTTGAGACTTCAGACTGGTCTAATAGCTTTTCTGATCATTCCTAGGCACATGGGTCATTTTCGGTCACAAAAAACAGCTTCATTTAGTCTTTTAAATCCAGGCCATGATGATAATCAAAATTCTGAATTTTTACCTAAATTAGAGAGTCTCTCGTCTTCTAACAGGGCAGTACTTCAGACTCTGACCATTTGCCTGTAGGCAGAAAGGGTTGCGTGGCCATCTTCCTATCTCCCCTGCTGGACCCTCCCACACTCGCCAGCTGCTGCTCCTGACCTCTTCCAGGTCAGATTCAGGGGCGGTGGGGACTAGAGGACAAGAGCATCTGTCTTACATGACTGGGGCTACTGTGACCTAGAGGTACGTGCGGGGCCTGGCAGACATGCAAAGCCGACCTCTTGTGGGAGGCAGTTGCCAAGTGGTTATAGGAACCTCCAACCCATTTACCTTAACACAAGGGTGGCCATAGGCCCTGTTTGCAGGGAGGGACGGTTCCAGCTTAAGCCTGTTGCCCTGGCAAACTCACTAATATCATCCCCTTTCTTTCTTACAAGTGTCCCCATTTAGATGGTAATTACATAGTCATTCTGCATAACACTGATAAGACCTCTGGATGACCAAGTTTCAACTTCCCCCAGCCCTGCAGGCTAGTACTCCTAGTAGTCCACTTGTACTGGCTACTCCGTCCCTCCAGAGAGCCCTTGTGGTCCGAGTTCTTTTAGAAAACTCCAGGCTGGCTTCCCTCCCACATAGCGCCACATCTGGTGTCCCAGAAATGGACCTCCTTCCTCACCATTGTCTAAGAGCATAATCACACCTAATGTAGTTCAGTCTGCCCCTCACTCTCTTTTCATTTCTCTCCTGCCTCTGGCCTATCTGATTATCACTTTCCAAGCCAGTGCTTTCACTCCCCCAACTCCAGAGAATATATGGAAGCTACCCTGAAATCCTCTCTCTTGGCTTAAAGTAAGAGGGAAGTCCTCATTCCTCTCTGCTGGGTGGGAGTGGGCACAGCACTATAATAGCTGTCTCCAGAGAGATCTCACCCCTGGCGCTTCATCTCAACTCCTTTTAAAGGTTGCAGGCAGGTAACTGTAAATGCTAACAGATCTGGGTTTTGCTGTTTCTTAGCATGTCTGGAATCGTGGTCCAACTTCATATTCTTTTATAATGTGGAATTATTTAGCACCTATTGTAATATTCTCAGACTTTAGGGACTCTGCCCATCTCCTAAGCAACAAGAAGAGTTGAATTTAACATCTAGTTATGCATGATGTAATAAAGAAGGAGGAAAAAACACACCCAGGCCTACTAAATCTTACAACAAGGTTATTCTTGCAGCAGGCTGTGACCCAAAGCCACGTCAGCTTCCAGAAATGCTATGTTGATGAAGCACGGAAGGAGCTGAGCGAGTACGGATTTAGCCAGGATGTCCCCCCATCAGGAAGAGGGGACAGATTCCATCAGGGCTACCTCATTCAGTTTCTTTGCATTCCTTCTGGAAGATACCAATGCATGTAGAATGTGAAGATCTGAACTATGCCCATGGCATTCCATGCCCTGGACAAAAAGCTCTGTGCAAACTTTATCTCAGCTTTGAACATGTGAATGGAAAATCCTCTCCAGAATTATCCATCTCGTTAGGAACACCTGGCCATGTTGCTGGCTGAGGCATGCACAGAAGTATCAGCCTTGCTGGTTTAGTTCTCAGTCCTCCATCCAATGCAAAGGGTAGAGGGGTAGAGGGAAGATTCCTCCTCTGTGTCTCCAGGGAGTTCACAATGGAATCCCTGAAAGCTGAAGAATAGAAATCCAAACGCTTGGTCCTATTGAGGAATCACTGTAGTTGTCTCCATATTTTTTTTTTTAATGGGTAACCTGAGAAGACTTCTGGGTATGTCTGAGCCACAGGCTGGATCAGTAGCTTAGCCAGGAACAATCTACAAGGCCTGACTTTTAGCCCATGCCCTGTTCGCTACACAACTTGAGCTCTGTAGAGTAGAGTATCCACAGAAACAAAGCAAAGCTTTTTTGGGTAATCCCACCTTTCCCCACAAACCATGTTTTTATAGGAGGTTTTTGGTTTTTTTCCCCCAGCCGCAAGGTAAAGCAAGCAATTGAACTAACTTGTTCTCTGATCAATGAATCCATTGTGTGCTTCAGGGAGCAAAAGGGTTTTTTTGTTGTTGTTGCTTTTTTTTTTTTCTCTTTCGGTGTTGGTTTGGAGCAGGATTTAAACTTGGCCATGGGCTATGAGGAGGAAAGAGAACTGGAGAGACAAGGCTTTTCTTTCTTCGGTTAGGGTTTAGATTTCTGTAAAAATCGATAGGTTTGTAACTAAAATTGTTAGTAAATATGTACTCACTTGCCCACATGTTCTCTTTGGCTCCTCCTCCCCGCCTTCCCCCCATTTACCCCTCACAGTAGCACCAGCTGAACTCCAGAACATTAGAACAGCCTTTCTTAAGGTGCTGAAGTCTTATGTGCCTGATGTCACTTGATTATCTTGCCAATAGAAACAGATGCGAGGTTACTGAGGTACTATCCAATGCTGGCAAAGAAAGGGAGATTCAAAAGTTCATGCTCAGCATAGACAAAGCTTCAGATCAACATTCGAGAATGTCCTGATCTACTTAGGAACTGAGGAGGGGGATGGTGTTATTTATTTCACTGTTTCTCCTCTGCTCACAGATGATTTGGTTGGATTCCATTCTCAGTCCTGAGCTAGTTGAAGAGTAACTGAAGCCAAGAAAATTCAATGCAAAAGAATAGTCCTTTCATCAAATGGTACTGAGACAACTGGATATCCACAGGCCAAAGAATGAAGTTGGTTCCCTGTATTAGTCAGCTCAGGGCACCATAACAAAATTCCATAGTGTAGGTGACTTACACAACAGAACTTATTTTCTGTTTTAGAGGCTTGAAATCCACAATCAGTGTGCTAGAATGAGCAGAATCTGGTGAGACCTCTCTTCCTGGCTTACAGATGGCTGCCTTCTCACTGTGTCCTCACGTGGTGGAGAGAAATATCTCTCTCTTCCTCTTCTTATAGAGCCAAAGTCCTATCAGATTGGGGCCCCACCTTTGTAGCCTCAGTTACCCTTAATTACTTCCTAAAGCCCCTATTTCCAGATACAGTCATTTTGGAGGTTGGGGCTTTGAAATATGAATTTTGGTCCACAGTTTAGTCCACAGCCACCCCTTCCTCACACCATACACAAAAATTAACTCAAAATCTATGAGAAACCTAAATATAAGAGCAAAACTATAAAACTTTTAGGAGAAAATATAAGAGTAAATTTTCGTGGCCTTGGGTTAAACAAAGCCTTCTTAGAAATGACACCAATAGCACAAGCGACAAAAAGGGAAAGCAGATAAATTGAACTCCATCAAAATTAACAACTTTTGTGCAATGGACACCATCAAGAAAGTAAAAAAAACAACCCACAGCATGTGAGATAATATTTACACATCATATGCCCAATAAGGGACTTATATCTAGGATACATAAAGAACTCTTACAACGCAATAATAAAGACTAATAACCCAGTGAAGACATAGGCAAAGGATCTGAATAGATATTTTTCTAAAGAAGATATCAAAATGACCAACAAGCACATGCAACGGTGTTCTTCATCATGAGCCATCAGAAAAAAGCAGCTCAAAACCATGAGATGTCATTTCATATCCACTCAGATGGCTATCATCAAAACGACAGATTATAGTAAGTGTTGGCAACCGTGTGGAGAAAGCAGAATGTTCCTACATTGCTACAGGGATATAAAATGGGGCCACTTCTTTGGAAAACAGGACAGCAGTTCCTCAAAAGGTCAAACCTAGAGATGTTGCATCCACCAGCAATTTCATTCCCTTAGGAAATACCCAAGGGAAATGAAAACCTATGTTTACATTAAAAACTCATATCCAATGTTCACAACGGCATTGCTTGCAACAGCCAAAAAGTGGAGATGATCCAAATGTCCATCAACTGATGAAGAGGTAAATAAACTGTGGTAAATCCATATAATGGAATATTATTTGGCAATAAAAAGGAATGAAGTACAGGCATGTGCTGCAACATAGATGAGCTTCAAAATAATTATGCTAAGACAAAGAAGCCAGTCATAAAAGCTACGTATTGTATGATTTGATTTATATAGACTGTCCAGAGTAGGCAAATCTGTAGAGACAGAAAGTAGATTAGTGGATTACCCAGGGTGGTGGGTTGAGTGCCTTGGCAAAAATGGGGGGTGACTGCAAATGAGGTACATGTTTTTTTGCAGGCTGATGGAAACATTCTAAAACTGATTATCATAATGACTGCACAGCTCTGTCACCATACTAAAAACCATTGAAGAGTACATTCTTTTTTTTTTTTTTTTTAATTTTTTTTAACGTTTATTTATTTTTGAGACAGAGACAGAGCATGAACGGGGGAGGGTCAGAGAGAGAGGGAAACACAGAATCTGAAACAGGCTCCAGGCTCTGAGCTTTCAGCACAGAGAACGATGCGGGGCTTGAGCTCACGGACCGCGAGATCAAGACCTGAGCCAAAGTCGGACGTTTAACCGACTGAGCCACCCAGGCGCCCCTGAAGAGTACATTTTAAGTGGGTGAATTGCATGGTACGTGAATTGTATCTCAACAAAATTGTACACACAGACACATGCACACACACACACACACACACACACAACTTGAAAAATAACATTCCCTGAGATTTGAAACAAAAACAAAAGTAAGAGAAAATTTTAGGGGTTAAACCCAACCCCAAATGTGCTTTTGTTCCTTCTGGAGAAAGCACTGAAATGTCTGAAAGCTAGAAAAATTGAATTAGGGAAAAATAGAGAAACATACTCAGGAAAACCAAACCGGAGATCAGATCAAGTTAAGCCAAACAAAATAAGGCACTGATCTTGTTTAAAGGGATAAGAGCGCTGGGGTGTGACTTCTACCATAGTCTGAATGTTTCTTGTTAGGAAGGAAGAAGAATCCACACAGACCAGTCATACCTTCCTTCCCTGGAGGTGATCTCATCTCTAATATGTGAGTATGAAGAACAACAACACAATTTTTCCTGATTATAGAAGTAATATATTTAAGATCATGTAAAAAGTACAAACAAGGGGGGCGGAATCACTCAATCTTGCACTAATATTTGGTAGAGTTTTCTCCTATGCATGTGGTTTCAGAGTGAAACTCATACAATACACACAATTTTGTACCATTATTTTATGTTAGCAATCAGCATTTTCCATTATTATTTAAAACTCTTACAAGTGCCATTTTCAATGAGAAGAATATACCACCATCAGGGCACCTGGGTGGTTCAGTTGGTTAAGTGTTCAATTCTTGATTTCTGCTCAGGTCATGATCTCACGTTTCATGAGATTGAGTCCCACATCAGGCTCTGCACAGATGGCACAGAGCCTACTTGGGATTTTTCTCTCTCCTTCTGTCTGTCCCTGCCCAGCTTGTGTTCTCTTTCTCTCTCTCTCTTTCTCTCTCTCTCTCAAAAAAATAAAAAGAAATAAAAAGAAGAATATACCACCATTTATTTAACTAAATTCCTAAAGAATTTTTCTTTTCAATCTGTTACTGTTATTAAAAACGACATATTTCAAAGAAAGTTCTGAGCATAGGTTTTTGGTTATATTTCAAACTACTTCCTTAGAATATAATGATTTTATAGTCAAGAGATATGAAAGTGTTTCATGATCCTCATAGGGCTTATCAAAAATGTAATACAAACTTATTTATGAACAGCAGTGTATTGATTATGCCCAGCTCACCACACCATATCAGGACTTTTAAAAGGAACTCCTGGGACACCTGGGTGGCTCATTCGGTTGAGCCTCCAACTCTTGATGTTGGCTCAGGTCATGATCTCAGGGTTTGTGAGATCGAGTCCCATGTCAGCACAGAGCCTGCTTGAGATTCTTTCTCTCCCTCTTTCTCTGCCCCTCCCCCAGCTTGTGCACGTGCACTCTCTCTCTTTCTCTCTCTCTGTCAAAATAAATAAACATTGTAAATAAAAAAATGTTTTTTTAAAAAGTAACTCGCGTTCTCCTTCTGGGAAAGAATTCTCATCACAACATTATTTATAATAGTAAAAATTGGAGGAAAAATAAACATTCAACATAGTAGAAAAGTTGAATAGATCATGATGGACTGTTTTTCAGTAATTGAAATTAAGCATTATCAATGAATATGAAGTGGGAAAGAAAAATGAATTCTACAAAATTCTTAAATGAAATGACCTGTATGTCAAACACCAAACTGTGAGGTCAAGTAATACATAAGGTCATCAGCAGTGATGATGTCTGTATTGTGAGATCACAGGTGAGTTTTTGTTTGTTTGCACCTTTCTATATTTTCCAAATTGCCTACACTGACAATTTATTACTTTTATAATAATTGTTTTATGTTCATGGATTTGAAAAGTTAGCCCCATGAGTAAATTCACTATTAGCGAGTATTCTCATAGAAAATAGGAAAGGTAGGGGTGCCCGGATGACTCAGTCATTTAAGCGTCTGACTCCTGATTTCCACTCTCAGGTCATGATCTCACGTTCGGTGGAATCAAGCCCCACATTGTGATATGCACTGACAGCATGAAGCCTGCTTGGGATTCTCTCTCTCCCTCTCTCTCTCTCTGCCCCTCCCATGCCCTCCCTTTCTCTCTCTCTCAAACTAAATAAAAATAAACATTGGAAAAAAAAGAAAAAGAAAAAGAAAATAGGAAAGGTGGAAATCTATGGAAACCAAGAAAAGCCAGTGTGGGGAGGTCTTGCTGTTTCAGCTTCTAGCTCCAGCCCTACTGCTTCTGGGTGTGCCTTGTGTTGAGGTCTTGACTGGACCTCACTTCCTCTTTTTTACAGGAAGCTGTCAGATGACCTCTATGTGCTAGTGTCCCTAAGTCTGTGTTCCTCGAGAGTGCCACCCTGGGACTGTGTTGCAGCCATCTAACGAGCATTAACAATTGATTGTACATGAGGCAAACATCCAAGGGAGTTCTACATTTCCTGCCAAGCACAGAAGGAGAGGGTGAATCTGGATAATGCTTGCGCTTGGGAATCTAAACGCAGTCCTAGCTTCAAGGAAACCCCCAGATTGCGAAGTTCTTGGACAGAAAGCAAAATACATCCAGTATCCCTGCCACCATGTCTGTGAGTTTTCTGTTACCATTCTCTACCATGACCTCTGACTTGTCCAGCAGCCTGCTGGATTTCACAGTAAGAGTGAAGATAAAATGGGACGAAGGAGGTCCCGTGAAAGGGTTGACAAAACATCCAGAGTTAGTGGTATAGACTGGGCTTCCTGGCTGGTAAGCTGTACATAATGACTCACTGGTCAGGCATTAACAGCAAACTGAATTACTGTGGACCTAGAGCCAGAATGTTAGCAATGCAATCCTTACAGAGTTCAAGTGATGCTGGAATGCGTTTATAATCAGGTGGGGAAAGCTACATTTGCCCTAGATGAAAAATTAGTAGAAGTTGGTTAGCCAGGATGAGAAGTCACATTGACGATATTAATATCCTTCCCAGGTTATCATCATAACATCTTTGGATAGTTCTTGTATACCTATTGGGTGAAAACAGCCAGAAGTCCCTTGTTAGCCAGCAGGAACTCAGGAGGGTCTGTTCAGCAGACTTAGACCAGTGTACAAGTCAGCCATTGCCTCAATAAGGCTACGTAATAGACCTCCCCAAAACTCAGTGGTTTAAAACAACAAGGATTTGGTCTCATACTCACAATTCCGCAAGACTGACTGTGGTTCAGCTGGTCTAGGTGAGGCTGAGCTAGGAAGCTCTGCTTCAGACAGCAGTTCAGCTAGACTTGGCTCCAGACTGTACGTATAGCTATAGACATGTAGGTTTATTCTGGGCCCCAGGCAGACTGGGCACCAGCTACCTGGAGGACGTCTTCTAGTGGTAGATCACTGATATACAAAAGGAGCAGGCTGGCTGCACAGGCTGTTTTCAAACTTCTGTCCAGTCCCATCCACTAATATTCACTTTGGCCAAACCCAAAGTTAAGGGGCAGAGTGTCTACTCCACCAACCATGAAGCCATAGCAAGGGTATGGATGATTAACTCTCTTTGAATGCTGGGAGGAATTGAAAACAGTAATTGAATTTTCCACAGTGATGATTAAACCTCCACATATCAATCTATTCTTCCTCCTCTGGCTATTTGTGGTTTTCTCCTCTGGCTTCCCAGACAATGCTTGCGCCCTACAGGTCAGTATTATCCACCCGAATGGAGAAAGACTAACTTTTCTTTTGGAAGGTTCTGCCCAATCTGCCATGTGTGAAGACATCTCCATTACTTGGAAAGGGATACGACTATGCAAAATAATGGAGTCTATGGAACTTAGAGCCAAAAAGGAGTAAGGGGAGGAAGTTGATTCAGCAGTTTGAACTAGAAATAAGACTCAAATTAATTTTTTTAATGTTTATTTATTTCTTTGGGGTGAGGAGGGCCAGAGAGAGAGTGAGGAAGAGAGAGAATCCCAAGCAGGCTCTGTGCTCAGCATAGAGTGCAATAGGGGGCTCGATCCCACAACAGTGAGATCATGACCTGAGTTGAAATCAAGAGTCAGACAGTCAACCAACTGAGCCACCCAGGTGCCCCAAGACTCAAATTAATTTCAACCAAAACATCCCAAGCAAAGAATGTTCTCCTGAATCCCTTTTCCTTATTTTTACTAATTTAGCACAGAGGTAATAAATGCTCATGGTGAAAAAGAATCAATCTGGTGAGCAGAAAACATAACCACCCATATTTCCATCACCCATAGTTGGCCACTGTTCAAATTTTCTAGACCAGGCAACTTCAGAGCATCCGAAATCAAGGTGACAATATCTAAACGATGTAGTAAAAATATTAAGGTCCCAGGTCCAGCCCACTTGGACACCAGAAGTTCTTCTTGTCCCTCTACTACAAATAGGCACGTCCTCTCTTCCAGACTTTTCTCAACATATACTATGCATATATACTATATAGATGCATATACACATTTTTTTTTGCAAAAATCAGATCACCTATCGCATATAGTTTTAACCTATTTGACATGTCAGAATAGTTTTCCCTATCAACAAAGATATATCTATATAATCATTTTAAGTGTTGCCTTGTATTTCCCTTATGAATTACCATAAATTATCAATGCTTCCTTGATGGAAGTTTAGGTTATTTCCAATTTTTCAAAATTACTTTCTGCATGCATAATAACTCACATCACTTCATACATAAACTAAGGCATTTCTTTTCGTTTTCAGATCTAAGAAATCTAAGAAGTATCTTTATTGACAATAAATAGAACCACCCTTGTGGTGTTAGAATGTGGGCAGCAAGAAAGGAAATAGTGTGGTTGAGTGGAGATTAGTCATTTTTGAAAGAGCACGTATGTTCATTTTACATATTGATGGCAATCCACTCAAAAGTTTATAGATGCAGGTTAGTTCCAAGAACACAGCTTAAGTTTTAAATCAGCATTAAGCACTCCTAAATTCAGATGTTCATCTCCGCCTCTCAGGTTTGCCAACCAGTCTGGAGACAAAACAAGGCCAGACTCCCTGGCAGCCTCTTGGCAATCCTGCCCTCAGAGTCATTTCTGGAAGGGCAAAGGAGCCCCAAGGACTCTTGTGTCACTAGGACAGAAACGTCACCCAGCAACTCAGCCCATTTCCATCACCATAGCAGGGAGAGTAGCCCAGGCATTATTACACTGGTCAGGAATAGCTCAAAGCCAGTAGCAAGCTGGCTGATGACAAACTAAGCCAGGCCTTCAAGGGAAGGCTTTTGAAGGAATAAGCCAACAAACAGCACCAGACCCTGAGGGACCATTCCTTCTCCAACTCTACTCCCCAAAAGATATCAAGGTGACACAATCTAAAGTCAGCATGGAAATTATTGCTGCTATGGCACAGAATCCTTCTAGCACCGGAAGAAATTATTCTCTTCCCTCACCCCTGCTTTTTCCCAGATTTATCTTCACTCCTTCCCATGGTAAACCGGGACTGTCCAGCAGGTTTGCCTAGATAAACATGTTTGTCCAAAAGACTGCAGTGCCTTTCAGAAACAAGAAGGTGCAACATTTCCATTAGTCTATTTTATAACCTTAGATCAATCCTCTGATCTTCTTACTTTGGAATGCAGGGTCAGGATAATAGATTCACAGAATGGTAGAACCTACGAAGGCCTTGGAGATTTTGTCCACTACCGTCATCCTGCAGGGAGCAAATGGAGGCCCCAGTGATGGTAGGTGACCTGCCCATGGTCCCACAGAGTGGATGGCAAAGCCCAAGACTCTTGGCCCCCAACCATTCTGTCCGGACTCCAAGCTGATCCTCTTGCCAATGCCCCACAGTGGTAACAGCCTTTTTGCCTGAATGCCTCCTAGGGACGTCAGGAAGACAAATTACTCTCTAGCTGAATGGTTCTTGAATCCTTTGGATAAACTTGCTGCATGTCAGTGTGCCTGGCAGGTCCCCACGGAAACTAAAGCTGGGAAGAAATGAAGCAGCCCGCCTTGGCTAACACTTTTGACAGAATGATCATACCCAATCCGTAGCTCTCTAGACACCCTAACAGGTAAATGTGAGGCATTATAGACAGTTAAACCTTCCATACCAGTTAGGCTAAAAAGAACAGTTAATTTCATACCCACAAACTTCACAGGAATAGAACACAAGCTTACAAGGCAGCAAGAACAAAGGAACAGACTAGATACATAGATTTTTCAGAAAATTTAAGCCATGGAGAAACAAAAAAAAAAATTTTTCTTTAAAGAAAATTTGGGGGCAGGGGATTGAAATATATGCAAAGCTTATTTTTAGTGCCCTTTACAGATATAAAGTCATGCTGTTCGTTTAGGAACATAAAAATGCATTATGTATAACTTGTTTCACTCATAAAATTATCATGTTTTGTATATTGATATATTTAGACATTGGGAGAACTGAAAAAGAGTTTTATGATTTCTTTCCTGGTTGTTTTCCTGGGCAAAGGGAGTTGGGTTTTTTTGGTTTTGTGTTTTGTTTTTTGTTTTTTAAGTCCTCAGTGGGAAAACTTCTCAGAAATTTCAGAAACTTTTCAGAAATTTTACAGATTTTACAGGGTCTTTACTTCTCCAAAACTGACTATTTTAAGTCCTCAAGTTCTCAAGTCATTGAATTTACATGTGTTCAACCAACCTACTCTATCAAAAGATTAGCACAATCTGGTTTAGTTGTGGTGACCCAGTGTGGAACTTTAGAAAGCCCATTTTGGAAGTCTTGCAAACCTGGAATTCACGCCGCCCTTCAAGGCAAATCTCCTCTGTCCTTCCCAGGGCAGCACTATGGAAAGCACATTTCTGGAAATGAACCAGAAGAGACCACAAGCCATTTAGTTTAGACCCTACATGGGCAGCAATCTTCTCTATATGAGGTCTACAAATGGTTGACTGTCCTTGCTTCTCTCAGAACCAACAGTCTAAGACCTTTATGATTCACATGTATATATATGGGATCATCTGATCAATTTCTGTCTTCCTCACCAGACTGTAGATGTCATCAAGGCAAGAACCAAACATTCTTTGTTATTTTGTCCTCAGCAACAATCAGTGATGGGAGATAGCAGGAAATGTATGCTCACCACCTTCTGAGACACCTCCTTATGGTTAGAATTTCCCTCTGTACACTGAACTCACATCACTCTCCTTACAACATCAACCCACTGGCTGCATTCTGCCCTCCAGGTCTATCCAGACCTTTCACAAGATAGCTCTTTAAATATGTGAAAACCCTGTATCACCGCCAACTCTTCGTTCCTCTAAGCTAAAGATGTGTAGTGTCTTCAGCTGTTCTACAGGTGGCATGACTTTTTAGTTCTTTTGTTATCTTGGATGCTCTTCCCTGAACATACCCTGCACTGGTTCTATAGACCCACGTAGTCAACAAGAAAGGGGGGCAGTTATTGGAATAGAAGTGATTGATATATTCAGTGCTCACCCCCCCAAAATGGTTTCAAGGTCCAGGACTAGGAATTCTATAATTGTTCTTCTCCAGAGAACTGATTGGCAACCAAGACTTCTAGTGGACCCCTACAATACACTCTCCTCTTCCTCTATGGCAATAGAACCCATGATTTTTATCTGGACAAATAGTTCCCTACACTAAGGGATATGTTTCTGAGACTCTCATGCAACTAAGTGTTGCCATATGAAAAAGTTCTTATTAATGCGATGAGTGGGAATGCACTGGACAGCCTTTGAGAACCTTCTCTAAGAGATAACATATCTGTATTCTTTCCCCAGCTTCTTTATATTTCTTCTATTTTTTTTTTTTTTTCCTAGAATGTGAATGCCACCATCTTGGACTGAGTCCACAGTCCCACAGAGCTGAGCAATAAGATAGAGAGATTGTGGATCCCTGACATGAAGGAATGTTCTGGACTAAGACTTTTATGTTTGAAAGAGAAATGACCTGGGGCGCCTGGGTGGCTCAGTCGGTTAAGCGTCCGACTTCGGCTCAGGTCATGATCTCACAGTCCGTGAGTTCGAGCCCTGCGTCGGGCTTTGTGCTGACAGCTCAGAGCCTGGAGCCTGTTTCAGATTCTGTGTCTCCCTCTCTCTCTGACCCTCCCCTGTTCATACTCTGTCTCTCTCTGTCTCAAAAATAAATAAACATTAAAAAAAAAAAAAAAAAGAAAGAAAGAGAAATGACCTGCTATCGTGTTTATACCACTATTATCCTGGGGTTTTTGTCATGCACAGCCAAACCTAATCTTAACTGATAGTCTACCCCTTGGTCTTCAACCTTATCCAAGTAGCATTGTTACTGAAGCAGAATATAATGCAATTAAACACAACATTGCAAGCTGATAACTTTGCTACCTTGTCAGGGCAGGGAGGGAGACCAAGAGCATGACATCCTTTCTCAGAGGGTATCTATGACTTGACTGGAAAGAGCTTCTAGAAGCTGACTCTCTGCCTAGTAATAATAATAATAATGATAATGATACAAAGAAAAAAATGCAAGACGTTCCACCATACATGAGGAAAGCATAGATGACATGTTACAAAAGAGGATAGGCTATTTTTCTTCTTCTCTTTCCAGTAAAGTTTTGCAATCTAATGGTTGATTTCAAAATTACTTAATGAGTCAACAATGCAGCCTTCAGATAGAGTAGGCCAATCAACGAATCCTGGAAGGCCTGTAGAGATGTTCATGCAGAGGCCACTGAGAAGGTAAGCAGCAGGAACACCCCACTGCTGAATATGCCACTGAGGCCAGGGCAAATACCAGCTTAGAAGACTCCCCATCTTCATGGGTAGAGGTGATGGGCCCCCCAAAGACTAGAATTTCAGCTTCCATGTGCCATTTCTTGACTTAATGCCAGTCATTTGGTATTTCTTGTTAAAATTAAACTTGCATTACGAAACCATACAGATGGCAAACGTAGTAGCAAGAGGCTAATTACCAGGTTATAGTAGCTTCGTATTTTAAACTATTTTTTTTTTTAACGTTTATTTATTTTTGGGACAGAGAGAGACAGAGCATGAACGGGGGAGGGGCAGAGAGAGAGGGAGACACAGAATCGGAAGCAGGCTCCAGGCTCTGAGCCATCAGCCCAGAGCCCGACGCGGGGCTCGAACTCACGAACTGCGAGATCGTGACCTGAGCCGAAGTCGGATGCTCAACTGACTGAGCCACCCAGGCGCCCCACGTATTTTAAAATATTCCCAAGTGTAATGCCTCCATTTAAAATGTCAAAACGTCACAAGAGATCATCATCTCCCACTAATACTGAGAACATGCTAGAAAAGCCACTAATGATAGTTTGAAAACTCACCAGAGAGCTGAGGACGCAAATCTAAACAAAGCAAATTCCAGAAGGCGATAAACACTTCCTAGGAGAGAAGAGGCTATGGCTTCCTTCATCTCTGGGATGGTAAAGATGAGTAATCTGCCATGGAGAGAGGGGGAGAAACCATTCAAATTTTTTATACACTTTTAGCTATGTGTGAGCGAACTCAATAGATGAGAATGCCAATGGGCTCTAGTCACAGAGCAAGTTGGCACCTACTTAATATCTCCACGGGCCTTCATTGAGTGCAGGCAAAAAGCCAGGGGCAGGGCAAGAGACCTGAGAGAGAGGGGCCCCTGGGTGGCTCAGTCAGGTAAGTGCCTGACTCTTGGTATCAGCTCAGGTCATGATCTCACACTTTGTGGGTTCGAGCCCCACATCAGGCTCTGTGTTGACAGAGTTCAAAGCCTGCTTGCGATTGTCTCTTTCTGCCCCTCCCCTCTCTCTCTCAAATAAATATAATAAAAAATGGTAATAATAAATACATAAATAATTTATTTATATAGGAATAATAAATATATTTTAAAAATAAATATAATAAAAATAAAATAGAAAAAGAGACCTGAGAGAGATTCACACATCAGCCCCATCTCTTATCCCAGCAAACGGCACAGAGCTTTTTCCAAGCCCAAAGCAGCAGCCTGCTAAAGGCTGAGAGCAGGGCTGGAGAGTTGAGGGAACGCATCCAAGGCCCACTCAGACCTTACCAAGTGCTCTGAGGGCAGTGACCTTCCTAAGGTTGGAGGTAGGCTGGAGAGCTAGAAGAAATTCCTCTCGAGTCCCCCAGGCCCTCACGGATTACGAGGCAGATTCTTCCAAAAGCTGGAGACAGCAGCAGAGCAAAAAGCAATACCTCTGAGGCATCTGAGTCTTTACCAGCTCTACTGCACTGGCCTTCTGGAGGCTGGGGGAAGCACAGGCAAGCTGAGAGGAATCCTTGAAAAATACTCTTGAGTCTTCCCCGAGAGCACTGCCAAGGGCAGTGAAGCCAGGTGAAGGGAGATCTCCTGAGGAACCAAAAACTAAAGGAACAGAAGGCAAGGAAGACTCCCAGACATACAAAAAAGCTGGCAGCTGGCTATAAAATACCAGGAGAGCAGGAGTCTACCAGTGTTCCAATCCCGGGCACTCCTGAAAGGAAAGTCCTGCTCCTGCCCTAATCCTGAAGGAAATGGGGGGGGGGGGGGGGTGAGTTGAATCTAACTAAAAGTACCACAAAACCTAGACCCAGTTCAGCTAGACTAGATCCACCCAGCCTCCACTGGGGTTTGACAATATGAACAATAAATTGCACCCCCTGCCCCCTGGTCAGTACTGCCCATCATGCCCTCATCCCTTATAGGTCGTCCGTTCAGGAAGACAGCTATGAAATGAATCCCATGTTTGCATTTCCTTGTCTCTTCTGATCAGTACAGACTTTCAGAGTCCTTTCTCTCAGTGGTGACATTAAAAAAAATTTTTTTAATCCTTATTTATATTTGAGAGAAAGAGAGAGACAGAGTGAAAGCAGGGAAGGAACAAAGAAGGAAACACAGAATTTGAAGGAGGCTCCAGGCTCTGAGCTGTCATCACAGAGCCCAACGCAGAGCTTGAACTCACAAAACAAGAGGTCATGACCTGAGCTGAAGTCAGATGCTTAACCCACTGAGCCATCAGGTGCCTTTCAGTGGTGACATTTCTTATAATCTTATGTTTATTTATATTTGAGAGAGAGAGAGAGCGTGCACACAGTGGTACATTTGCAAGGGAGGGGCAGAGAGAGAGGGAGACAGATGATGCAGGGTTCAAACTCACGGAGCATGAGATCATGACCTGAGCCAAAGGCTGATGCTTAACTGACTGAGCAACCCAGGCGCCACAGTGGTGACATTTTAAAACAAGGAGTGAGTTGTGTGTAGAAGACACTCAGGAGGTATATCCCCCAAAACATAGTTATCTGTGGGTGGTTATCTATGAGTGGTACATTTATGGGTGATTTTTATTTTCTTCTTTTGGTTTATTATGTTTAATGATTTTCCCTAAAAAACTAACATTGCATGGGTAGTTTTTAAATGTTTTTGTGTGTTTATTTTTGAGACAGAGAGAGACAGTGCATGAGCAGGAGTGGGGCAGAGAAAGGGAGACACAGAATCTAAAGCAGGCTCCAGGGACTGAGCTGTCACCAGAAAGGCCTACGTGGGGCTCGAACTCCTGGGGCTCGAACTCGTGAACCGTGAGATCAGGACCTGAGCCGAGGTCGGACACTCAACCAACTGAGCCACCCAGGGGCCCTTGAATGGGTAGTTTTTAAATATTTAAGAGAGATAAACCTAGTACATAATGTTTTAAAAATATCTATTTACGGGGGCGCCTGGGTGGCGCAGTCGGTTAAGCGTCCGACTTCAGCCAGGTCACGATCTCGCAGTCCATGAGTTCGAGCCCCGCGTCGGGCTCTGGGCTGATGGCTCGGAGCCTGGAGCCTGTTTCCGATTCTGTGTCTCCCTCTCTCTCTGCCCCTCCCCCGTTCATGCTCTGTCTCTCTCTGTCCCAAAAATAAATAAAAAACGTTGAAAACAAATTTTTTTTAAATATCTATTTACAAAGGACAAAGGTAAACAAAATCAAAATCAAATGATAGCTGGGTCCTATGAGTTCTAATCACAAGGAAACGTTTTTTTCCTTCTTCCTTTCTTTTCTTTTTATTGCATCTATATGAGAAGATGGATATTAGCTGAACCAACTGTGGTAATCATTCCGCAATATATGTAAAGCAAACCATCGTGCTATATGCCTTAAATGTATACAGTGATGTATGTCAATTATTTCTCAATAAAACTGGAAGAAATAAAAAACTAAAGGTGAATAAGAAGAAACATGGTAGCTGGGGGAAATATCTGCAACACATAATGATTCATATTTAACTCAATACAATAGAACAGACAAGGCCCACAAAAGGAAATCCAAACGGCCAATAAGCATATGAAAAAACATTTATCCTCACTAGTAGGTAGGGAAATGCAAAATAAAATAATAGGGAGATGCCACTTTTCCCACCCTTCAGATTGAGAATTTTTTTTGGTTTCTCAATTAAAAACCTAGAACATTCTGTGCTAGCAAGCACTCTCACACATTGCCATTAGAATGGGAATTACTACACTTTTCTGGAAAGCAAGCTGGCCATAGCTTTTAAAATTTTACAGACACATGACCTTTGACCCAGCAACCCCACCTTTAAGAATAGGTCCTATTGGGGGGGAGGGAGAGTTCGAGTTCATAACGATCTATTTTTTTTAAGTTTATTTATTTATTCTGAGAGAGAGTGTGCACAAGCAGGGGAGAAGCACAGAGAAAGAGAAAAAGAGAGAGAGAACCTTAAGCAGGCTGCATGCTGATAGCCAGGTTCACAGGGCTGGATCTCACGAACCACGAGATCATGACCACAGTCAAAACCAAGAGTCAGATGCTTAACCAACTAAGCCACCCAGGCGCTCCCATAATGATCTATTTTAAAGAATAATTATTGCAGCATTATTCCTAAAGGTGGAAATCTGGAAACCTCCTGAATATTCGCCAAATGGAGATGAAATAAATGCTAGTAGATCTATACCACGGATTACTAGGAAGCTATTAAAAAGTGTGGCTTGGGGGCGCCTGGGTGGCGCAGTCGGTTAAGCGGCCGACTTCAGCCAGGTCACGATCTCGCGGTCCGTGAGTTCGAGCCCCGTGTCGGGCTCTGTGCTGACAGCTCGGAGCCTGGAGCCTGTTTCCGATTCTGTGTCTCCCTCTCTCTCTGCCCCTCCCCTGTTCATGCTCTGTCTCTCTCTGTCCCAAAAATAAATTAAAAACGTTGAAAAAAAAAAATTAAAAAAAAAAAAAGTGTGGCTTGGCTATTTTCATCTGGAGGGTTATCCATAGCAAAGTGTTATGTGACAAAAACAAGTGGCATAAAATTGTATACAGTGTTTTCCCAATTTTAAAAAGTCACAATAATATGTTACGGTGTTAACTTGGGGAAGATGTAAACAGATACACAATAGGTCGTCACTGGTTACCTTAGAGGAGCAGAGGTAGAAATTCAGAGGAGAAAGATGCTTGTTTTTTTTTTTCTTCTTTCTTCATATTATTTTACTAGTTACAGAGAACATGTGTGAATTTTCTAATTTGGGAAATGGAATTTAATGGAAGATTTTAAAAACTGACGAATATGCGCCACACATTCTTATCTCTCTGGAACAACACAGACTCAAGATCAGTCTCCCTCCAGATGATGGAATGAATTCATCCTCTTCTGGAATGATTTACAGTCAATAAGTTTCCTCAGGTAGCCTGACTGTCAGGCTGGTCTTTTGAGAGATGATATGTTTACACTTTCATTTCTGGAAGAGGGTGACAGTCTAGTCTTTCCATCATGAGGCTAACTGGACCTAGCATCTCTGTCTGAGTCATGCCATGCTACCACGACATCCCGTTAATTCAAGGAAGGCTGTGTTATGGTTCCTTCAGAAGGAGTTATCAATACTGGGCAAGAAAGAAGGGATGTTCCCAAAAGTGAACATGGGATGAAGATTGGAGAACCATTCCAACAGGATCTTCTTAGTTCCTCCTCATCTAGTACCAATCCCTTTGTTTACACTAGCCACCACGATAGTTCAGTTGGATCAAACAGCTGTACAACTGGTAAGGATTTAACGCGTCACTGCGTTTGCCTATTATGCTTCCCTGTATCTCTTCTAAGGATGCCAACGGCTGCCATACACCCATTAGTTACAAAGGGCTTTATAGCTTCCATAACCATCCAGTGGAACTTGGCATCAAGACCTTAATTAGGAGAAAGAAATCAAGGGACCTCTGGGTGGCTCAGTTGGTTAAGTGTCCAACTCTTTATTTCAGCTCAGGTCATGATCTCTTGGGTTTATGAGATCGAGCCCTGCATTAGGCTCCATGCTAAGTGTAGAGTCTGCTTAGGATTCTCTCTCTCTCCCTCTCTCTCTGCCCCTCCCCGCTTGCTCTCAATCTCTCTCCACATAAATAAATAAACTTAAAAAAAAGAGAGAGAGATAAAAAAAATCAAGGGAAACTCTAGTTGAAATCTGCTCTGTCTTTGTATGGGAAAAAAATATATGTGGGCCTAACACTGGTCAAACCTCTCTCAAAACTATGGAATCCTGAGGGAAAACAGTGGTATTATTCTATTTGTTTCTTTCCCAGGGATAAGGAGCAAAAATCATTTTTCTCTGCTTTTTAGTAATCACCAAATCAAATGGCCCAAGCCTTTTTTATTGGCCAACACGGAACCACTGCCAGATTCCTATTTGATAAAGTCATTCACCGTATTGTGGGTCCTGTGCCTTTCATCTGGGGACAGAGGCTAGAAGAAAAGAAAAGTCATAGACTTTTACTGGTCTGGGAATGTTTAGGTGCTAAAATGGGGGCCTCTGATGAGTCATCAAGCACCTGCTGGGAGGCAAAGATCATTTGAACACGAATTTTTCTTATATGCTTGCTAGTTTCAGGAAAACATTTACACCTATACTTCTCTCCCATGGATCAGCAGCACATTACAAAACTGCTGCTCATACCAACCTTCTCCTCCAGGCAGTGTCTACTGAAGAGAGGAGCAGGAGTTTGGAGTTAGCCCAGCTGCCAGCCAGCCTTCAGGAAAGAACCCATGCCTTCTCTTCCTCTGCGTGTTCTCAACTTACCCCAGATGAGAAAGTCAGAGGATCCCCAAGAACGACAAGAGCCTAGAACTGGTGCCCCTGGGTTCACATATAGACAATTGTGATTTGCCTCCTTAACATTCATCTTCCCTTCTTCTGCCAATGGCTCCAGCCTTTTGTCAGAGGACCCACCGCTCCTTCAATCAAATCATTGCGTTCTCTGGCCACAATGAGCACATAATACAAAGGCACCAATGAGATGAAATGGGACTTTGGCTGAGACTTCTGGAAAAGGGACCTGATGTCTTTTCTACCCCACTCCTCGAGAGTTGAAGGTGAGAGGAGTGAGGCCTGGAGCCATGTAGCCATGGCAACCCTGAAGGGCATACCTCTGAGAATGGGGCTTGTTGGAGGTGAACACAGCCAGGGTGTGCACAGAGAGAAAGAGGGTGTGATAGCAGCACAGTGGTAACAAGTAGCCCCTGGAACCTGGAACACAAATTCTTCTTTTTTTTTTTTTTTTTTTTTTTACACCCTTTAGGGTAAGATTGTTTTTGTCACTTGCAATAGAAGCATCCTGGCTGAGAAGACATGAGATGGCAAAAAACCATGGGTCAGTATGAGGACAGCCACGTGTTCCCTCTTTCCATTTAAAATTTCCACGCATTTTGCTTAGGAAATTTCACATGCCTGAGGAAGGTGTTACATTCTCACCCGGGGAGGGGCCCCTTCCAGGCTGGTTTGCCTTCTGTAGGAGATATTATTTTCCTGGATAAGAAACCTTGGTGGGAAGTCAACTGTGTTGTTTACTGTCATTTTAATTTTGTTCTTATTAATTATAACTCATCTCTCGACATTCAGAGAGTATTCAGTTGATCCATCATGGGCAGGAGGTTTGTTCTTCCCAGTCTTAGACAGAGTTGTGCTGTGAGTCATCCACATTCTCATATGGCCCCCATGGTGACAATGACACACTACTGCACAGTGGCTTATCCAAATCCTCCCTAGTCCTCCTGTGTGGTTTAATTAAATTGGTCACTCTGTACCAGCCACTTAAAAAAGACAGGGTATTGAGGGTTGCAAGCAAACAAACAAGAAGAAGAAGAAAATATAGAAAGGGTATTGCTGTATTCTTCCACTCAGGTCTCAGGGCAAAATATTCTTCAAATCTGGTATTCCTTGCTCAAGATAAATGAAGTATGAAGATGCTAATGACCACCCCCCCCTCAAGTTATGATTTGGCTATTAATAGCCTTCCTCCTCCCTCCCTCTCTCTCTGTCTCCTTCTTTCTCTCTCTCTCTTTCTTTCTCCCCCTTTCCTTTCTTCCTTTCTTCCTTCCTTTCTTCTTTCTTTCTTTCTTTCTTTCTTTCTTTCTTTCTTCCTCTCACTTGCCTTCTATTTGTGGAAGAAGTTATAAATATCATGTTGGGTCTTAAGGTATTATCCAACCAAACAAGATATGTGCACCAAAGCATTCACCCCGACCAGAACTCACAACTTTCAGAATGTTTTCACACCATCATGGTGGCTAGGAGATGGCCAGCTTTGGGAGAATCCCTCTTTCCATGGTCATGATATCAGAAAAGGGACACCTTTCACTGACTGGTTTTTTCATAAGATCCAAAGAGAGGAATTGAGAGCTAATTGTTATTAGATGCACTGAGGTATCTGTGTCTTCAAGAAGAGAATTTTTGGATGAGCCAGGTCTTCATAAGTGGGACCAAATAACTGTGAAATGAGTAATCATTGATTTCAAAGTCAAACCAGACTTCATACCAACACCAAATATGACCAGTGTGGCTTTTCCTTCACCTTTCTCCAGGGGTAAAAGTCTAAGAATATTTTGTGGGAAACTCCTGGTCTAATGTAACCTGGTCTAATCTCCCAAACAGACACTTATATTCCCTCTTCCTTACTTTCTCAAGGTGAGATGATTACAAACAGAACTTAAATCTCACACATGTTGGAAAGGTGGAAGGTGAGGACACACAAGAGGACAAAGGTTCCAACACGTCTTACTGGCTTAAATTCCGGGAGAACATGCTCTAGATGATTTCTTGCATCTGAACTTGTGATTGCATTACAGGAGAGCACATCAAAAAAATAAAACCAAACTATGACATAAAGGAAAATAAAGAAATATTAATAAAACAATCTGAGAAATTATAGCCAATGAACATCAATACACGAAGAACTAAAACAGACTCCTTTCCAAAATCAGAAATCTTACATCAGCAAAATATATATACTTGTAAAAAAAAAAAAAGAAAGTTGAAGGGATCAGAACTCAGATTTTCTTTAAACTCCAAAATTAGATCAGGGACTCTGGCAGCTCTATTTTTTGATGATGTCCATTAAAGTGTGTGTGTGTGTGTGTGTGTGTGTGTGACACAGCATTGGCAGTACAAGTAAACAGGCCAAAGTAGAAATTCAGAATTCTAAGACCTAAGTCATTCTTATGTCATTGTTTTCATTTGGGAAATAAAAATTAAGTTAATGAAAATACAGCAAAAGTATTAAAACATATCTGTTTTTTTTTTAAAAACTATAACATTTTAAAAAATCACATATATTCTGTATCATTCAACTATGGAATTTATTATGCTCACCCTCATATGATTCATCATAATATTTTATATGATTTGTGTAGTATCTACCCCCAAAATGTATACTATCATCCCCATTTTTGCAGAGGAGGAATTATCTGATAAGAAGTTACATAGCCAGGATTCAAACCCAGGTCTTTCTGACTCCAAAATTCATGGTTAATTATACAATGTTACTTACCTCTTTTCAAAATATTTCAATCTGTCTTAGAAAAACCCAGCCCATTAGGGGCCAAGGGAGAAGCTAGGAACCCCATTATTCATGGCCTTATGAAAAAGTAAGGAATCTTCTCTTACGAGGGGCTCCCTGAGAAGAACCTCACCTACCATCAACAAGACCACACTATCTGCAATGCCATCAGCCCCACAACTGCTGGAGGAATCCTGGTCCTGCTCCCATCTTGAATATACTCCAGTCTAACCATCTACTTGTGGCCTCTAGTATTCCTCCATGATTTCCTGACCAGGAAAATCCACAGTATTTCCATAGTACTTTCCTCTTGTTCAAAGCATCCTATGGGGCGCCCGAGTGGCTCAGTCGGTTAAGTGTCCGACTTCGGCTCAGGTCATGATCTCGCAGTTTGTGAGTTTGAGCCCATGTCGGGCTCTGTGCTGACAGCTCAGAGCCTGAAGCCTGCTTCGGATTCTGTCCCCCTCTCTCCCTGCTCCTCCCCCGCTCACACACTGTCTCTCTCTCAAAAATAAATAAGCATTAAGAAAAAAAAAAAAAGCATCCTTGTTACTCTCTTAGGAGAATCTACCTTGTTCCTGTTCTGATTTGGTCATCCTCATCTTGGTTTCCCATCCTGATTATTTCCTTTCTTTGGGTTGCTTTGACAAGTTACTAGCAATTCCAACTAAATTAGCTGCCCCCCCCCCATCAAGTCTTTATGTTCACAAGTAACACCCACCAAACTCCACCTGCCCTCAAGCTAGACCTCCCAAGGTCCATGCTGACTCAGTCTGGGTACTAGGTTAAGGTCATAATCCAACTTGTTTCCTCTCTCCCTCCAACATCCAAAGATGTTTTGTAATGTTGTAAAAAAACAAATAAGAAATTATAGCCTTATGATTTAAGTTTAATGTCTATTTATTAAAAAACTATGAGAATATTCAGATTAAAACAATAATGCAATGTAAAACAAAAACAATAAAGATGAGTAATAAAATCAATAGATACTATTCTAACATCAAGAAGCAAATTGTAACAAAAAATAAATAAAATTAAACCACACCAAAGGCAGTAGTTCATGAGGAGGAAGAGAGGGATACATTTCAAGTAGAAGTAATGATAAGTAATAAGCTCTTGGATCATTTGATAATCCAATAAATCAGGAGAGGTGAATCATAGGAATACGTTGAGAAAAGATTTAAATTTCTTGCTGATTTGACACAAAATACTGGCATGGATGACGATGACATAAAATTCATAATGTACCAGGAAAATGAGGACATAGATGTCATCAATTCAAAGAGTATTTAAGATAGAAACTTACCAGAAATTCTCAAGTGCCCTGAAATCTTCCAGCTCCTATCTGAAAGAAACATGATAGTGATTTGCCAATTTGGGCAATGCTAAACATTTTCTTGGCGTTGCCAATCACAAATTGTGAAGCTGGTAGAAATGTGTCTAAGTTATCAGTAATAAAAATAAATTTTTTCATCAACTGTGCTCGATAAAAGACTGAATAATCTATTCTCTCTATAGAAAATATCACAAAATTGCTGTCATTTGAAAACACCAAGAGTACATAGCTAAAATAAATGTTTAAACAAAATTATAAAGATGTGTCAAGCAGCTAATGAAAATATTATTGTGGGGGCGCCCGGGTGGCTCAGTCGGTTAAGCGTCTGACTTCGGCTCAGGTCATGATCTCGCGGTCCGTGGGACAGCTCAGAGCCTAGAGCCTGCTTCAGATTCTGTGTCTCCCTCTCTCTCTGACCCTCGCCTGTTCATGCTCTCTCTCTCTCTGTCTCAAAAATAAATAAATGTTAAAAAAAATTTTTTTTAATAAAAAAAGAAAATATTATTGCGATCATTTCTGTTCTCATTCTAGAGAAATGCATTCACTTTTCATTCCTAATTTTATATTCTTTTACTTAAAATTTGCTCTAAAAATTATCAAAGTTTCAACCCTGCAATCCCTGAATCCATCCTCACAGTGGGATCTTGGGTTTTTCCCTCCCTCCCTTCCTCTTTTTTTTTTTTTTTTTTTTAATGTTTATCTATTTTGAGAGAGAGAGACTCCCAAGCAGACTCTGTGCTGTCAGCACAGAGCCTGACAGGGCTCAAACTCACAAACCGTGAGATCATGACCTGAACGGAAATCTAGAGTCAGACGCTTAACTGAGCCACCCAGGCACCCCGCTCCCTCCCTCCCTCTTTAGGTGAACTCAAGACTGCCCTTTTTTCAGACAGACAGACAGACAGACAGAGAGTGGCCAGGACAGAACCAAAGTGTAGTAGAATGTCATACAGATTTGTTCACTAACAACTATAAAGCTCACGATAGGGCACCTGGGTGCCTCAGTTTGTTAAGCTTCCAACTTCAACTCAGGCAAGATCTCATGGTCTGTGAGTTCAAACTCCGCGTCAGATTCTGTGCTGACAGCTGAGAGCCTGGAGCCTGCTTCAGATTCTGTGTCTCCCTCTCTCTTTGCTCCTCCCCTTCTCACACTCTTTCTGTCTCTGAAAAATGAATAAACCTTAAAAAAATAAGGGGGGGGGGTTGTCCCTGGGTGGCTCAGTAGATTGGGTGTCCAACTTCAGCTCAGGTCATGATTTCGCGGCTTGTTGAGTAAGAGCCCCTCATAAGGCTCTCTGCTGACAGCTGAGAGCCTGGAGCCTGCTTCTGATTCTGTCTCCCTATCTCTCTGCTCCTCTCCTGTTCACGCTCTGTCTCTCCCTCTCTCTCAAAAATAAATAAACATTAAAAAAAATTTTTTTAACTAAATAAAATAAATACCTTTTTTAAGAAAAACTATAAAGCCCACGAAATGCAAAGCACTCAGATTCCAGAGACTGCTGTTTTCACCAAATCACCTATGAACGCCACAGGTAGAAAAGCTAGATCGAACACATTCAACTGTTTTTTTAATTGTTCAGTTTTATCAAAAGTATATATTCTGCTGGCATATGTCAGCAGAGTAAACACAGGGCTCCCCTTCCTGCTTGTTGAAAACACAGGTGACTGGGTAGACTTCCCTGCTTGGGGGAGGGTGTGGGAATCCGCTCAGTCTAATTTGGAGGATGTTATTTGTTCAGACTCTGGTCTCCTAAGAAAAAGTTCCTTGTGCCTTGAATAGGCATTCATTGGTACATTAGACAAAGTCAAACAAACTAAAACTAAAATAGTTTCACCACAGAGAGAGCGATCCTTTTATTTCATTATTCCTTTGGCTCTTAGTTGCCCATGGTTGGATCTCAAGAATTGTCTCTCATATTTCATTACATTTAAAGTGCAAAGTTTCTCCAAAACATGTAGCTCTATATTTATTTGTTTCATTGATTTTTCACATTAATCTGATTTTATTCAGCAAGTGTTGGTGGAGAGGCTTTCAGTGGGAGGGGCCCTGCCCTGGGCACCGAGAAATTCCCTGAGAGATGGGAAGGAAGGATGCTTTCCCCAAACATGTGTCAAGGTGATAAATGCTCTCCAGTGATAAGATCAAACTGTTGAGAGAACAGACAAGAAGGAGCAATTAATCCTGCCTGGGCCAACTTGGAAAAGCAAAGTGGATTCAAAGTGTGGTTTGTGGCTCCCAAGGGCTCCAGACAGGAGTCTCTGGGGGTCTGCTGGGACAGTGGGGAGGTAAGGGGCAAGGCTCCAGGGCTGCCATTATTGCTTTAACAAAAGTATATCTCCTTGTATCTGTCTTATTGATTGTAAGTCTGCATTCAACTCCTGAGACAAAAAGCTTCTGCTTTTAAAAAAAATAATTTTTGGGGGGTGTCTGGTGGCTCAGTCAGTTGAGCATCGGACTTCGGCTCAGGTCATGATCTCACAGTTCGTGAGTTTGAGCCCCACACCGGGCTCCGTGCTAATGGCTCAGAGCCTGGAGCCTGCTCCAGATTCTGTGTCTCCCTCTCTTTCTCTCTCTCTGCCCTTCCCCTGCTTGAGCTCTGTCTCTCTCTCTCTCTCAAAAATAAATGTTTTCTTAAAAGTAAAATAAATAAATAATGAAGAAAAATTTTTAATTACTAAATAAGATGTCCTTTGATCTGAGCTTTGACGATTAAAGAATTTATCCAAGTAGAGGTCAATCTCGGGGTTTTGGCTCCCTTCAGATGTTAAAATTTCCAAATCCACATGGTTAGCCCTAGTCTTTCTCCTAATTCTAGTATTCTCCTTCTTCAACCCATCCTCTAGTCTCCAGACCACATTTTAGAACCTTTGATGGCTCCTCATTGCCTACTAGTCAAAGTCCAACCTCCCTCACATAGGTCACAAAATCCTTCCCAATTGAGCTCCAAATGCCCTCCAAAATTCATTTTCCTCCACTTACCCAAAGATATTTTTGGGAGACAATTCTCCATGGGTCTCCCACATTTCAGCACTTCTTGAGAACAGAGGTGCCGGCAAATTTTGTTCCAGCTACCTTTTCTTTTTTTTTTTTTTTTAAATTTTTTTTTTTTCAATGTTTTTTAATTATTTTTGGGACAGAGAGAGACAGAGCATGAACGGGGGAGGGGCAGAGAGAGAGGGAGACACAGAATCGGAAACAGGCTCCAGGCTCCGAGCCATCAGCCCAGAGCCTGACGCGGGGCTCGAACTCACGGACCGCGAGATCGTGACCTGGCTGAAGTCGGACGCTTAACCGACTGCGCCACCCAGGCGCCCCGCTACCTTTTCAAGAATGTTTGTGTAGTGAGCAGCTTGGGAAACAGAGATAGTGTCTCTGTCCAGAGTGGAGAGAAGGTTTGTTGGCTTTTTAGTACAATAAAGATAATTATCTCCCTCCAGGACAAAGATTGGGTAGGTTGGCTTGCAGTCCATTATGAGAGATTGGGGCTTCCTAAGCTTGGGGTTCCTCAAACCCACTGAGTGTAGCATCCATCTGGGCCACTCTGCATTGCCACAGTGGGACTTGGGGAACAAGGAAAGCCAATGCAACAATGAAGCTCGTGATTCTGGCTGTACTGGGAGAAACAAAATCCTTGATCTCTCACTCAGGAATCTCACGTCTTCTGCCAGCATCCATATAACTCTGACATAGTAGCTGTTAGCTTACAAGCAATTTAAAATCTCAGATCCTTCAGTTCTTGAAAGGCCCCCATATCAGTTAGGACTAAACTAAGTCACGGTGCAGTAGCAAATGGCCCACAAATCCCAGTGGCTCACAACAGAAGTTTGTCTCTTGCTCATCCTTGTGTCCCTAGCAGATCAGCTGGTGGCTCTGCTTCCATCATCACTGGCTTCATTTTAGGATACAGTCTGACAAAGCATCTACTCTCTGGAACAGTGTTCATGGTCAAAGAAAAAGAGAATTTGGCAAAGAAGGCACCTGCTTTTAAATCTTTTGCCTGGAAGTAACAGACATTCCTCTGTTTGCTTTCATTGGCCTCATCTAAACTCAAGCCTGGTGGAAAGTAAAAAGCTATCATATGCCCAGAGGGAAAGAGAGATGGGATATTGCTAAATATACCTAATGACTGCGAGAGCATCCGGGTTCCATCCACATCCTGGTTCCAGTCATCTGACTGGTCTTCATGCAAACCTGGATCGCTCTCACGTGACTTTGTAATTGTACATGCAATGTCTTCTTCCCAAAATGTGCTGCTTCTCCCTGCTTACTCGCCCCTTCCCACACCTCTTATTACCTGGAAATCTACTATTTTTCAACAGCTCCAACATTACCTCCTTTCTGAAGCTCTCTCTGACCATTCCTCACCCACAAAAATACCTTATTTCCTTATGCTTCCATAGCACTGCGTCTATAATTGTATCAAGGTACTGAACCCACTGCTTCACATTGGTTCATGAATCTGACTCCTTCCATAAACCAAGATCTCTTGAAGATACAGGATGGCCCATGATTTCTTTTTACCTTTTTGCAAACCTAACACCATTTTGATTAAAATACTTCTGAGGATTTCCACTCCTTAAAATTAAAAACAAAAACAAAATCCTCAGCATATTGCAAAGCCCACACGGTCTGCCCATCGCCATACTCCCTATCACCCTCCACCTTCAAGCCCCACGTCTTTGCCTCTGCCTGAAACCTCTACCTCACCTAACTAACCCCTCCTCAACCCTCACATCTGAGTAGAAGCATCGCTTCCTCAGGGAAGTCTTCCTACATCAAATCCCCTCATTCATAGCACTCACCACAACCAGCAATTAACCAGTTATTTGTGTGACTCTTTTCCTGTGTTTCTCCCCCCCACTCGACCTTAAGATGTAAGTTCATGAGGGCATGAATCCTATCTACTGTTGCTCACTGTTGGATCTCTGGTACTTGGTATATTGTCTGTCACAAAGTAAGACTCCATAACTATAGGGTGAGTGAATCAATGGATGAATGAATATAATAAAATGGTCAATGCATGCGTGTTGGGTCGAAGTAGGGGACAATGGAGGAAAACAAACAAAAATTTATATAGATTGATGTCAGAGGATCTGATTTTGACATCTTTGCAGAACTTCCTGATATATTTGTGGAATAACAGGATGGCAGGTAAGACAGAAAAGAAGCCCAGAAAAGGCCAGAAAAGTGGATCATGGAGGCATAGGGAGGGAGATCAGAAGACAAAGAATCAAAAGGAGTGGTCACAGGAGGAAAGGTATAATCTACATTAAGTATACCTGTCCCCCCAAAATTCTTATGTTGAAGTCCTAACCCCCAATGTAATGGTAGTAGGAGGCAGGGCCTTTGAGAGGTAATTCGGTTATGAACATGGAGCCGTCATGAGATTAGCATCTTACTAAAGGGATCCCAAGGAGCCCTGTCACCTGCTCTGTGAGGACACAGGGAGAAGTTGGCAGCTTGTGACCTAGAAGATGGTCCTCACCAGAACCCAACCATGCTGGCACCCTGGGCTTGGGCTTCCAGTTTTCAGAACGGCGAGAAATAAGTATTTGTTGTGTAAGCCGCCCAGTCTGTGGTCATTTGTTAGAGCAGCCCAAGCTAAGACAGCCCGTCAAGCAGGGATGAGAGGGTCGCATCGGTGGGTTGTAGGGAGTGGAGACACATAATCCTGTGTGTTAAGAAGTGCATCGGAGTCTTTAATTTTTTTTTTTTCAACGTTTTTTATTTATTTTTTGGGACAGAGAGAGACAGAGCATGAACGGGGGAGGGGCAGAGAGAGGGAGACACAGAATCGGAAACAGGCTCCAGGCTCCGAGCCATCAGCCCAGAGCCTGATGCGGGGCTCCAACTCACAGACCGCGAGATCGTGACCTGGCTGAAGTCGGACGCTTAACCGACTGCGCCACCCAGGCGCCCCAAGAAGTGCATCGGAGTCTTTAGAGGGAACAAGTTTCTGAGAGAGAGAAGACATGGAGTTTATAGGGAGCCTACAGGGACCAGGATCACAAGGATATTTTTAGCTGTTTTTTTCATTAAAAGATTTCATACATGGGTTGATGGGGGTCAGGAGATTTCACTCAAAGGAGAAAATGGAGATGAGGTCATAGGTCACAGAAAATGGAAATCGGTTATTAATGTTGTCTTTGAGATTCCATCAGTATCTGGGGTTGTTCTAGCAGTGGCAATGAGCATCTTGTAAATGGTGGAGGGGGTGGGGCAGGGACGGGTGAGGGAGACAGGATACACCGGAACCTGAATAGGCTGGCAAGCTAGGAAGAATTTCCATAGACTAATCTTTTCACTGAGACACACACCCTCCCCTGATGCTTCCAGGAGTCCTGAGCTTCCCATGGGAGATTTGAGTAGGCCCCAGAGACCCCAAGCCTCCAAGAGAGGACCATCCAGTCCTAGCTAGCTTCTAGGACTCTGCATGAGCAGCTGGCAGGCAATCCCACTCACTTGCACAGAGAGCCTCCAAATGGCCAGCCCAGGGAACAGCACCACCATCTACCCCATTGCCCTTGACAAAAACCTAGAAGTTATCCTTGACTTTTGTCTCACTTTACTCTCCACATCGAAATGATTCTGTGTTGTCATATCTCTCAAATCCACCCACCTCCTGCTATCCCCATAACCACTAATATAGTTCAGGAAGCTGTCACTGAAGCATATTCTAACTTCCTCCCCGCCTCCATCTGGCTACCTTCCTATCTGGATCTCACAGGACCAGATTCTGGTGCCCACACAACCACAGCTGGGCCTCCTATCTGGTTTTGTGCAAAATGGATCACAGTCCCTTCTCCGATTAGAACTCTTCATTAGCTCCCTTTCTCCCTCAGGATAAAGTCCAAAGTTCCTCACGTTGCTTTTGATACCCTTCATGCACTAGTCCTGGCCACATCTCTCACTTTATCACCGGGCTTCCCACCTGGCTTTCTCCAGCCATGTAGAACTACTTGCGATCTCACATGAACGTCTTGTTCTTTTTCACTCCTGACCCGGAAAATGCTTCTCACTCTCCCTGCAAATCTTCTTACCCTCCCCTCCCCGCCCTCCCAGCCCCTCAGGTCCCCAGTCACCTGCTTAATTCCTGCTCTTGAAATCTGAGCTGTGAGGATTCCTGCTTCACAAAATCTCCCCAACTCCTTCTGGGCTGAGGAAGGGGCCCTGACTACATGCTCCCATAGCAACTCATATCTGCCAGAATCAGAGCATATAATAATCCATGTTGTAGTTTTGGTGCCAATTCATTTAACTTATCTGTACCTCCATCTAGATCAGTGGTTGTCTACTCCGCACATTAGTGTCACAAAGGGATCTTATAAAAAATGTGAGTGGTGTTTAAGAAGCTCTACAGGTGAGTCTGGACATTGGTGTTCCATAAGTTCCTGCATAGAACTCTAGCGGGTGGCCAGAGATGGTCACCACTGAGTGGACTATAATCCCTTGAGCTCAGAGAACATGCCGGGTCAGCGTTTGCTCCCCAGTGCCCCGCACAGGAAACGATGCTCAGTATTCGTTACCTGAAAACATCTCTGATCACTCCAGGGTGAAAGGTCTGCAGAGGCAGCTTGGAGAAGGAGAGATGGCAGGACCTGCTTCTCACCCCTGAGTGAACATGGGTGAAATGAGCCTCCTCAGTTCACTGAGAGACACAATCACACAGCTGGAGTCTTGGGCACAGTCCCCAGGGATGTCCTGCGCATACACAACTCTGTCCTGTTAGGAAGGCTCTCATGCCACATAGCAACATATTTCCTGCCCAGCAGAGAGTGTACATGTGGACAAGCTTACTTTTCAGAGGTCTTGAGCTTTCATTACCTCTTCACAACAAGTACCCAGATGGAGAAACTGAGGCTCCCAGAGCCTGTGAGTGGCCCTCACCTCAAAGCCTTCCAGAAGAAGGCAGAGCAGATATGCAGGTGACTTGCCAAGAGCGGTCAGTTTCATGGTGGATAACATATACCTGGACCAACTTTCCTGTCCCCTAGAGCAGAGCTCACCCACTGTACCGCCCCGCCTCCTAGGGTTGATGGAAATGCGTTTGCGGGAGGACAGCAGAGAGCTGGAGAATTTTGCACCCGAGTGACTCTTTTCATAAAAACAGGATCGTGTTAGTTTCTAGTAAGAGAAGGAAGGGACCCGGGGAATTTTATCAGACAATTTGGGCCCTAATTAATATGGAGATGCAGCCATCTTTGCCGACAATGCCATTGACAGATTCCCTCCCGCTGCAACCAAGGCAACCACAGTTAGAATCCTCAGGCTACTGGGGCACCTGGGTGGCTCAGTCGGTTAAGCCTCCAACTTCAGCTCAGGTCATGATCTCACAGTGTGTGAGTTCAATCCGTGCGTGGGGGGATCTGTGCTGACAGCTCAGAACCTGGAGCCTGCTTCAGATTCTGTGTCTCCCACTCTCACTCTGTCTCTCTCTTGCCTTTTTTAAATTTATGTAAATAAATAAACATTAACAAAAGAACATTTAGAATCCTCAGGCTCCTGAGTCTCTGCCCAGGGCGTGTGGCAGAGGCTGGGCAAGGAGGCGGGGCTTGACGCCGGGCTTACTATTAAATGGCTTTGGCCACAGACAGACCCCGTTTCAAACCCTGGCTGGCTATAGCGCCTACCACCTCTAGGCCTTTTGCATGTAAAGATCATGAATCTAGACTACGTACCCCTCAACAGTGTTAGTCTTGCTGTTGTTGCTGCTTCCGTTATTCATGCTCTTACAAGGAATCCCCTTAGCAGCTACACTTAAACCCCCTCATCCCAAAAGGGCAACAAGAAATGGAGAAGAACCCAGTGACCCAGGGAAACTGCAAGTGAAACCAAGTGTCATTTCTCTCACGGTGGTTTGAGATGTTCAACACTCTTGCTTGGCTGATTGTCTCAGAGGGGGTTAATAACCCTCTGCGGACTGTCCTCCACGTAGCAATGGACAAGGGCCCTGTTCAAAGGCTCACCTTGACTAGGTGGCCCCAGGCTCAGCCACCTGGGCTGATGCTGTCGTGCAGAGTGCCTGGGACCGCGGGCATCCACATTCATTTCCTGCCTGCCCGTCCCCATGTGCAATGGCTCCTGAAAAAGGGGAACCAATTGCGGCTCAGAATCCTTTTAATAGCTGAGAACATTTGGATCCCCATCCTAGGCAGCAAGGCTGTGACCGTTCTCCTGCCATCCCTGCTCCATTTCAGCCAAGCCAGCAGGCCAGGGGGGACATGACCAGCCAACAGCCAAAGCAATCAGAAAAAGAGATGATGTGCCTTTAAGATGAAGGTGGTGGGCAACCATCCATCTTCCCTAAACACAGACTTGCCTTGTTCTTCCATTTCTGGCTGAGTGATAAAAACGTTAAATGTCATTTCCTGTATCAGTGGTTAACCACTAGATGCTGGATCAGAGATTTACCAGAAGTGCTGAAGTTAAGGAAAAAAAAAAAAAAAACCCTGCTGTTTTCAATAACCCTTTCTTGCACCCGGTGGGAACTATTTAACCTTTTGGGGGGAGGGGAAGGGGCATGAGGCGTGCTACTGGATTTCGCCCGAGCAATAAATTTAGGATTCGATTTGCCAAAGCCTTTCTTATGCTCCATCCAGGAAGTAAGGAGAGGGAGGCAGAATTTCACCATCCTGCCTCTGTCCCCAGTGAATGAGTGTGTATGTGCAGGAAAGGCAGGTGAAGACAGAAGTGAAAGTCTGCCACGTTCCTCTTTGCCCACCATTGTCTCAGGCTACCCACAGTCATTTGGTTTTATTGACCCAACATTTTCATAGAAGACTGTGGTTCCGACTATTTTGTTTCCCCAGCTTCCTGTAGCAGTAAGTGTCCTCCGGTGCCTAGGAGCATACTGGGGGGACGCAGGACTCTCGAAGAGCTTCTGCGTATGAGCAGCCATGGTCTGAGGGACAGAGAGCCCAGCTCAATCCTTTGCTGTGTCTTCTTGGATTTCTCCATTCAATTAAGAGCCCAGGAAAGTAAAGTGGGGGAGGTTTGGCTCAGCCCCACGGAGAGGTGACGGGACCAGCTGCAGCCCACCCATGCTTTGCTCCCCCGTCTGCCCTGCACTTTCTCCCCTGGGGTGGGCTCGATGGGCACAACAACACACAAAGCCACCCTAGCTCCTCCCTGCTGCCTCCCAGGCTCCATACACCCCTATCAGGGCAGATAAGACTTCAGAGCTACATTGTGTTCTAGCAATTGCATTTCCTACCCGATGCTGCCTAGAACATTCTGTGTACAGACCAAGCACTCCTAGCACTTCACGTGCATCTTGGATGAGTGAGACGGTCCCGGTTTGCCTGGGACTAAAGGGACTGGTAGTGGGTGGAACGTTTTTTATTAAAAGTGGGAAAGTCCCTGGCAGACCAGAATGAGAATTAGTAACCCTAATAGAAGTGTGTGACAGGTAAATCCTCCTACTTCAAAAACTGAAGCTGAAGTTGACAGAGGATGCAGCCAGGTCAAGTTGAAGAGGATGTGATGCAATGTAAAGTATCTGTCTGGGAGAAAGGAAATCATCACTGCTCTCCCACCTCTCCCAGCGCGTATCGGAAGCCACCTTCTGCTAAGTCAGCCGTTAGCAGTGGAAATCTGAAATCAAAGAATTGGAAGGGAAAAGATTATGGGAAATAATACATTCCACCATATTTCTGGTAGGGTCTGTGAAAGAGAACTATATTCCTCCTCACAGTCCCAGGTAATAGCACCAAAAGCCTCCCAGGTGCCCAAGATAAAAAATCTTGAGTGTCAGGGAACTTGGGTGGCTCCACTGGTTAAGCCTCCAACTCTTGATTTCTGTTCAGGTCATGATCTCATGGTTCATGAGTTCAAGCCCCTCGTTGGGCTCTACACTGACAGCACTGAGCCTGCTTGGGATTCTCTCTCTCCCATTCTCTCTGCCCCTCCTCCGTTTGTGCACGCTCTCCTCTCTCTCTCTCTCTCTCTCTCTCAAAATAAATCAACAATAAAACAAAATCTCGAGTGCTGAACACCTCTCTCCCTCAGTCCCACTCTCTGTTTTCTCAGCAAGCCCTGACTTTCCTGCCCCTGTTATCTCCTCTGCACTCCCCTTGCCACTCCCTGAACTCAGCTTCTCCACGACCCTTAGCTCACCCCTCCATCCCCTCTGGCCTCAATTTCCTCTGCCCCCTGACCTATTATTAAATAATGCCTCCTCTTTTAAAGCTCAAATTCAAGAAACATTTACTGAGTGCCTGGATTAGAAGGCTGCCATTGATGTCACTTATCTTGATTTCATATGACTTTCGACAACATTTCTTATGGGTACCTCTTTGAATGAGATCGTCCGAGATGACTTCTTGACTGAGAAAACCCCCGACATTTCCAGGCAAAGCTGAGCACTTCCTCTCAATGTTCTGGATCATATTGCCCTTCAGCCCTCATCATATGGCTGTGATTATTGGCTTGCCCACTAGCTGTGAACCCCTGGTGTCTTATTTATCTTGTTTCCCTAGGGTTGATCCCAGACCTTGATAGATAGCAGCCATTAAATAAATACAGAAAATGAGATAGTGTTGAGGTAAGAAGAGGAAATATTGCGTGGGTGCTATGATACTCAGATGGGTCCAGAGCCACTTGAACATATAAAATTCAAAGGCCGTTGATTATGGTTAGATCAACCTGGTAGTCTATTAAAGAATCAACCTGGTAGTCTATTAAAGAATCGAAGGTCTCTGCCCCGGGCTCCATTCTAATCAACATTTTTATAAACATCCTGGATGAAGATATAAAAGGCACATAAAACAGATCTGCAGAAAAACCAAAGCCAGGAGGTATCACTAATATGTAGGATGTTAGAATTAATGTTGCAAAATTATCTTGGCCTACCGGATTAATAGACCAAAACTAAGAAGATAAAAATTTACACTAATAGATGCAAATGCTATTTTACACCACTCACTAGAACAAGGAGGGAGATCTGGTTTAACAGCAGTTCACATGAAAAAACTATAGCGATTCTCACAGTCTTTGAGCTTGCAGAGAATCCAGAGACTATCCAGTACAGAGGATGCCAAGCTTTTTAAAAATAATAGACATTTTCTTCAATGAGAGTTTTACACAGAGGCCAAGTGAAGACATTTTGGTAGTGCTCTGTGTAGAGGCAAAGGGTCTGATGAGTCAGCAACCCCTCCTGGCAATTCACCCCTAAGGCAGCTTCCCAAGCTCCTGGGGCTCTTCGGAACACTGGTTGAAAACAGCAGATCTGATTCAGTCTCTTTGCTCTACCGAGTCTATACAGCCAGTTAGTGTCAGAAGCCCTTCAATCCCTCAGCCAGCTTTGTTTTTGTTTGTTTGATTTGGTTTGTTTTTATTTATTGTTCTTGTCCCTCCCTGGCACTGTATTATACATTAGACTGTTTATACAGCACCTGCTCCTTCACTGGGGTGCGGTTTTCTGTGTTGTTCATTGTTATACCCCTAGTGCATGGTACATGATGGAAGCTCAGTAAACATTTGGTGGGAAAATTAATGAAAGAACTGGAAAGAATGCAGATGTCTTGACTCCCAACCCAGGATTGCTCTTCTAGTAGTGACACTGTCTCAGACAACACCAACACAAGCCAAGGGCACATTAGGCTGCATTAGAAGAAGATTGTTGTCAGAGCACCTGGGTGGCTCAGTCAGTTAGGCATCTGACTCTTGATCTCAGCCCGGGTCTTGATCTCAGCATCATGAGTTCAAGCCCTGCATTGGGCTCCATGTTGGGCTCTGCGCTGGGCTTGAAGCCTACTTTAAAAAAAAAAAAAAATGTTATCCTAAATAAGGATGAAATGGTTCCACCGTATTCTGCATTGTTCAAGCCATATCTAGAATAGTCTGTTAAGTTCCAAAAGGTACATTAAAGAAAAACAGAAAGGAAAGCAAATGTGGCAGGGGTGGGATATAAATCATATTTGGGGTTTTTTTTGTTTTTTTAATTTTTTTTAATGTTTATTTGTTTTTGAGAGACAGAGACAGAACGTGAACAGGGGAGGAACAGAGAGAGAGGGAGACACAGAATCCGAAGCAGGCTCCAGGCTCTGAGCTGTCGGCACTGAGCCCGATGTGGGGCTCGAACCCACAAACTGTGAGATCATGACCTGAGCCGAAGTCAGACGCTTAACCGACTGAGCCTCCCAAGTGCCCCTAAATCATATTTGTAAGGGCTAACTTTGTGCCAGACATATTATATATTTATTGCATTTCATCAGCACAATCCTGCTATAAAGTAATGTATTCCTTTTATATCTGAAGAAACTGAAGCAACAGGGAATTTAAATAACTTCTCCAAAGTCACACAGCTAAATGCCCAGAATTCAAACCGCTGGCAAACTTGTGTTCCTCCTGCAACACGAAGATGCCTCTTGGAAGGGGGTCCCCAAATGGACAAGCCAAGTGTGGAGGATCCTGGCAAATAAGATGTCCAGCTGGAGAAATCCAGGCATATGTGACAGGCTGGGTCAGGGATGAGGAGACCATGACAGAAGTCAAAACAGAGAGAGAAGGGCACTTTTTGAGGGGGGAGGTCTTGAGACTCAGTGTCACCTGTCAGATGAGGTGGAGGAGAGATTCCTGGATGGAAAATCGGTCCAAACGGCTCTCAAATCTGTGTCTTTGGGACAGGTTGCTACTTCGGGGTGGTGACGGTGCCCTGTGCCCATCAGGCACACTTGCACAGTCCCTCTCTCTCAATGTCTTATGTGCAGTAAAGAGAAAATGCCGAGCTATTTTTTGTGGCTGTTAATTTCCTTTGACAAAGGGAACCGAGCAGCAGCAGGGTAGTAAGAGCTGCCCCCAAGCTGTAGCTGGAATCATTTCCATAAGTGCTCGGCTTCTATGGTGAAGCATAGAAACAGCCCCAAGTGGAGTGGCTTGTCCTGCGGTAAAACAGGCACCAGGCGCAGAACACAGTCAATGAACGTAGGGCAGTGGGAACCAAGGAGCAAGGCTGGGGTCCGAGCCTGGGAAAAGTTGGGCCACGGGACCCTTCTCGCTGCAGGGGCAGAGCCTACTCCAGTGCTCCTCTCCAGGCTGTGGGACTACACCTCCCCAGACTCGTGTCTCCCCATCTGGCCTACCACATGAAGGCAAAGAGGAGGAGAGGGAACTCAGGAGAAAATGGCCTTTCCTGGGTGCCCGTGTGGCTCAGTCAGTTAAGTGTCTGATTCTCGATCTCGGCTCGGGTCATGATCTCACAACTCGTGAGTTCGAGCCTCACATCAGGCTCTGCACTAACAGTGCAGAACCTGCTTGGGATTCTCTCCCTCCCCCCGTCTCTCCCTTGCTTGTGTGCTCGCTCGCTCTCTCTCTCTCTCCCCCCCCCAAAAATAATAAACTTTACAAAAACACAAAGGGAAATGCAATACTATACCATGCCAACTCAACTTTCAGTGGATCAAAATATAAGCCTGATGACTAAGAAATGCTTTTCTGTTCCATGTCCAATGTCACCTTCCTCTCATTCTTCCCTGTCCTCCTATCTTTTATGCAAGCCCAGGGTTTTGAGCCACAGCCTCCTCGAAGACTGCTTCCCTTGGACTGAATCCAACCCCAACAGCAAGTGGTAGGAACAGATGGAGAATTCATAAGGAGAAGCATTGCTGAAGTGGGGCAGGGGGGCAGTGGGGAGACTCCAAATGCAAATGTAGAACCCTATCTAGAATGTGAGAGCTGCGAGGACCTTCCAGAGTCATCTAGTCCAGGGACTGGCAAACTTTTTCTGCAAAGGGACAGCAAGTAAAAACTTCGAGGGCCATGTGCGGTCTCTGTCACAAACTGCTTGACTCTGCCGTGAAGCA
Organism: Neofelis nebulosa; assembly: GCF_028018385.1. Taxonomy (NCBI): domain Eukaryota; kingdom Metazoa; phylum Chordata; class Mammalia; order Carnivora; family Felidae; genus Neofelis; species Neofelis nebulosa. Next base: position 96,642,954 of record NC_080789.1, on the reverse strand, counting down.
CAAAAGCAGCCATAGGTGATGTGTACAAGAATGGACACAGCTGCGTCCTAACAAAACTTTATTTACAGACACCAAAACTTGGATTTCATCTCATTTTCACGTGTCATGGAAATGTTACTTTTTCATAATTTCCAATCATTTAAAGACGTAAAAGCCATTCTTAACTTCGCCAGCTGTGCAAAAACAGGCAGCGGGTCGGAGTTAGCCCTCGGACCAGCAGTGTGTTACTCCCTGGTCTAGTTCCAGCACTTTCTGATACACGGCTGGCAGGGCGGCATAGGATGCGTATCCGTATATTTGATTCCTGTGTGGTGCTCCTTCCCCCTGCAAAGCCATGTTTCGGCTGCCCCCCACTCTCCTGAGCACTTACTTACCTCCACTGCTCAAGGACAGCAGCTGATCCAAACCTTGCCAACCATCACATCTGGTAGCCTGTCCCCTCCTGGGACGTTTCAGAACTGGTGTGCCCGGGCACCCTACCAGCTGGCGCTGCCCTCACCAGCAACCATCCCTCGGAGCAACCAGTTCTGATGTCACCAAAGGATAATGACTTCTGGGCAGGCAGAGTAGGAATGGAAGCAGATGAAGTGTCTATTTTCGTGCAGATGAAGTCGTGGGAGGGTAGGTGATTCATGTGCTGAGTGCGTTCTGAATAGCATGTTTCTACCATTTTCTGGAAGACAGAAAGTTAGCTTTCCCCTGGAGTGGTTGGGGAGAACTATGTTCGATGTTCGATGTTGGGGGTTTCCTTTTGAAAAGGAGGGTTTCTTTTGGTTTTTGGTAATGTTTGTTGTTTCATTGATTTCTAAGTGTTTGGGTTTTGTTGTGGTTTGTTTTAATGAAGAGTTGGAGGTGAAGGATCAGGCGAGAAAGGTTTGGGGGCTGGGGGAGAAAACACAGCCTGTATGCAGGGCCTCCAGGGTCTGAACATACAGATAAGGTCATAGAGTCAGACACCTGGGGACCTGCCAAACACCAGATAGATGGCTTGGTTAGGAAATCAGCGACAGCTTGACATCTTGGTCTTGTGTGATTGCCATTCAAAGATTAGGAAGGGAAAGGGGAGAGTCCTGGCAAGGAGTTCTGAGCAGGCTTGGAGCCCTGGGCCTGATCCTGCCGTCGTATTGAAGAACGTGGCCCCTCTGCCCCATAGCAGCTCCCTCTAGTCTCGCCAGAGTAGAAGCCTGGAGCATAAGCCTGGTCACTGTCGAGCCCAAAGCAGAGCTCAGCATCAGTTTCCTCTGCTACAACAAATGAAGGGGCTGGATACCTTGCATCAGGGTATTAGGGCACTAGATCTTTTCAGGAAGCTCTAGGAGCCAGTTAGACAGAAGTTGAATAGAAGCCACTCCAAAGGACCACACTGAACCCTGCACTCCTCTTAGCTGATAGCGTGCTGGTAACAGTTAAACAACCAGTGAGCCAGGAGGGAAAAAAGGCCCTGATTTGTAACACGTGCCAATTCCCATGATGTAAATACTCCCACCCCGGCCAATTTCAAGTTGCCAGTGTGATATCCACTGACTGGCAAAAGTCGGAAAAATTGACATTTTGTCTGTTGCATGTTAGGATGAGCCCAATCCAGTACTTCCCTGCCCTAAGCCCTTTGGAACTCAAGGAAAAAGCAGAAATCGGAACAGTCTGCCCAGGTATCAGAAAGAACTGTGAGCCTCTGTTGAAGTCACAGGCTTTCTGAGCCTGAAGCACATCACAGTTGAGAGAAGGTGGGGGAGGGGGAGGAGTAGGGGCTGGAGAACTGGAGGCATTAAAATGCCCACAGACACCGCAGGAAGGAGGGAGCAAGGGAATGGGGATAAACACTAGAATAGAGACACCAAACCTCTGTATGGTCCACACAAAAAACACAAAGCTGTGGGGCCTTTAGCCCCTCCTCTTCCGATATCCTGAGAATGTCCCTGTCTCAGTCCATCACTTTCCAGGGAAAGTCTTACTAAAGGATGTTAGGAAGCAGCCAGCCTGTAGCCCTGAAAAGAGGTGCTCTGCCTTTAGAACATGCTAAGGGAGAAATGGTCTCTGACATCAAAGAGTCTATTAGCTTAACACAGAGGGCGGTCCTGTCCACCCAGGTGGCACCACAGCCTGACTCATGCTGCCCCCCTACTGCTGCAAACTCCCCCAGCCCTGCTCCCAGCCTCCCTCTCTCCCTCCCTCTACATCCCACTGACTATACTTCTGGCTTGAGGGAGGAAAACTTCACCTCCTCCAACTCCTTAGATTTCCCTACCATCTACACAAACCCATTTGTTAAAAGGATATCTAAGGATTTGTGGATGCACGAAGGCCCCTTCCCTTGGGCAGTTTCGGCTTAGCAGGCATTCTGGGAAGAGGGCCAAGCAGTAACTCACTTATGAAAGACTTCATTCTGTCTTCTGTTCTCCTCACCCGTTGCCCAACACACACAAAGAGCCCCTTACTGCCAGCCTTACTGTCTCTTGCTTGCAGAACTTACTCACCTGTTCACCTGTTCAAAGACACTCCCACAATCCCCTGAGCTCGTCCACTCCCTTCCTTGGGAGACAGGCGCCTGGGTTCCAACCCTGTCTCTGTCACTAACTGCCATATCACTCAATTATCCTATTTTGACTACAGTTTCCTGATCTGTTACAGAAATGTGGTTCACCTTTAAAATAATAAAGTTCTGGGGCACCTGGGTGGCTCAGTCAGTTAAGCGTCCAACTTCAGCTCAGGTCATGATCTCCTGGTCCATGACTTCAAGCCCCACATCGGGCTCTATGCTGATAGCCCAGAGCCTAGAGCCTACTTTAGATTCTGTGTACCCGCCCCCCTCTTCTCTCTCTTCCCCTCCCCCACTCATGCTCTGCCTCGTTCTGTCTCTCAAAAATAAATAAATATTTTAAAAAATTAAAATAATAAAGTTCCATACAAGTTTTATAGAGAAATAAGATTTGTGTGGAACTTTAAAGATGACCAAGTACCTTTCACTTAATCATCACAGAAAGCATTAGGAGGAACATTAACAGAATGTTGTAATAAGTGACTTAGGTAGTAATATTAGATAATACTAGGAAACTGAGGCCAGAGAGAGGTTGGGAGATGTATCCAAGGTTACATGGATAGGAGAGAACACAGACTCAAGTTTGTGAGACTCAAGTTTCTGATGCCCAACAGCATGCAGGCCCCTAAGAGCAAAGGGCCACAGGCAGGGTTCCACATCAGAGCTCCACAGCTCTTCCCCTGGGTATGACACAGCTCTGTGGTCAACAGTCATGTCCCTTCAGTTCACCAGTTGAATCAGTTTGTATTCCGACTGATGCCCATCCCCTGGGTGACTAAGGGGAATATATGTAACATCAAAGAGAAAACTAGGGTTCGTACTAAGAAAAGTTGGTGAGTGGGAGCAGTTTTCCTTCATGAGTTTTCCATCTTTTGTCCCCAATTCCATGTCTATTTTTGTAATCTAACCGTTTTTATTGTCTTGATATTATCCCGGCCTCTCCAAAAGAAAAAACAGCTTCAAACCTGTCTAGTAGGGGCGCCTGGGTGGCTCAGTTGGTTAAGCAACCCACTCTTGCTTCCAGCTCAAGTCACGATCTCATGGTTCGTGAGATCGAGTCCCATGTTGGGCTCTGCGCTGAGTGTGGAGCCTGCCTGGGATTCTCTCCCTCTCCCTTGCTCTCTGCCCCTCCCCCACTCACTCTCTCTCCCCCTCAAAATAAATAAAAAATAAACTTAAAAAAAAGCTGTATAGTATATTCCCTTCCCACCTCCTGTAATAAAACAAGGGCTGACACCCAGCACCCCACAGGAAGGCCCCCTTTTACTTGACATATAAATTTCCTTCCCTTCTTTACCCATAGTTTTCATCTCTCTGTCCTATGCTGCCCTCTCTACCTCGGGGTAGACTTTTCCCCTGCCCTGGGCCCTTTACTTTTTATAATCATTCTTTATCATTGTCTTTTGTGTGTCCTGCATGCCAGTCATGCCCCCGGCCACCCACCAAGGAGGTTAAGGTAAGAGAAAGAGCAAAAAGGACAAATTACTACCACTTCCATAGCACTTTATAATCACAGTGTCTTTCCAAAGCCCTCACTGAATTGAGAACAATTCAGTGAAGTAGGTATCGTTAGACTCATTTTGCAGATGAGGACACTGAGGCTCAAAGGCATTATAGAGTGTTCAGTTATTAGGTAGAAGAGCCAGAATAGGAATCCACAGTCATCAGATTCCAAGGAGAGTGGAATGATCAGGGTAAGAGTCTTCAGGAATATTTGCTTTTCAAAAGCAGTGTCTTCAAACCAGAGCGTAACAACACAGCCAACAGTGCAGGAAGGGGCCATAACTCACATTTGTTGATGCAATCATAAAAAGGTACCAGTGGGTTTGAAATGTGGAGTCTCTTACCATCCCAACTAGATAGTCACCAGTTCTGCTGACCATAAAGCCAACCATAAATACAGATGGAGATGTCCCAATTCCAAAGGTCTGGGGACTGAAAAATATGAAGTCCCCAAACTTAGAGAAATTCTGAGTCAGTTACTAGGGCACATAACCATATGCCGAAGTCTCATCTTTCATCCAAATGACATAGGGAATTGAACAGAGTTGGAGATTCCCCCATACTGCCCAGACTCTGGGAATAACAACCATGCAATGCTTTCTAAAGTCCCCTATGGTCTGAGACCTGTGGTAGAGAACGTGATTTTCAATTTCCAACCTGATTTTCAGACCTTCCTGAAAATAAATAGCAAAAAGTATGAAGTCAGAGAAAGACAGATATCATATGATTTCACTCATATGTGGAATTTGAGAAACACAACAGATGAACTTAGGGGAAGGGAAGGAAAAATAAGATAAAAACAGAGAGGGAGGCAAACCATAAGAGTCTCTTAAATACCGAGAACAAACTGAGGGTTGATGGGGGTGGGGGGTTGGGGGTGTGGGGAAAATGGGTGATGGGCATTAAGGAGGGCACTTTTTGGGATGAGCACTGGGTGTTATATATAAGAGATGAATCACTAGGTTCTACTGCTGAAGCCAAGACTACATTGTATGTTAAATAACTTGAATTTAAATTAAAAATACATTAATTAAAAATAAAGGTAATACTCTGCCCTATAAAAAAAAAAAGAAGTTTGAAGTTCAGACCATCAGATAAATCAGATTTATGTTAGAGACTTCATCAGTAAAAAAAGGGGTCAGGATACTATAAGAACTTTCTGGTGATTCCACTGGGCAGGTCACATCTAAAGACCTTGTTCATAAATTCATTATGATTCAATGAATGAGATTTGGTGAGGTATTAACCTTCTGGGTAGAGCCAATAACAGCTGATCATCATAAGATTTAAACTAAGAAAATATGAAATTGAACTATTATCAGAAAAGCTTGAGATATTTTCCTATGCTTTTCCTATAGAATAAAGACCTACAAAAGATGAAGCCCAAGAAATCATTGGAGTGTAATGTGAAGTCAAACACTCAGGTGTTGAGAATAAAACCGTAAGCAGCTGGTGAATTTTGTTGGAAAGGAGGGTAATCAGACCGCCGGGAACAGGTCATAAAAACATGGAGGTGGGACCAACTGGGCTGGCTCCAAAGGTGCAAAATGAAAGGTATGGTGGGTACCTCTGCTCAGATGGATTTAAGGAAGCTACCTGGGGCTTGAGGAGAAGGGAAAGAAGGGTAGCAGAGCTTCAGGGAGAAGCAGGGGAAATAAGGAAGACTGATTTCAGCTGTTGGCAACAAAAAAGTAAAAGGGAATCAATGAAAGAAGCCGGGGTGTGGTGACCAGTGCACTGAGGAGATACCTCAGAGAAGGCAGCTTCTGACGAGAAAAGGTACCTACATGGATAAACTTGACTCCAGGGGAAAAGTTCTGTGAAGTGCATGGAAGAGGAACTAGGGAAGGGGGAACAGCCATTGGAAGTGATAGAGAAAGAAACTTGGCCAACTCATTGCTCATGATCCCAAGTCCTGGAGAAATGGGCAGGAAAAAAGGAAACAAAGGAAAAGAAATTTAAAAGAAGTTTTAAAAGACTCATTAAATTCACAAAAACAGGATAAAGAATAATTCAAAGTAGAAGCATGTAATTACCACTAAAAAGAAGGCAAGACTCAGCATTTAAAGGACTCTAGGGAAAGAGAAACTGGACATGAGTTTGGGCAAGATGTAGTGTGAATCTCACCTGTCTGGAGCAGATTATTCTCTAGGAACATGGAGAAACCTGGATATGTGAGTTTCCCTACCAGACAATTTTAAGAGTAAGATTTGTATTTATAGTTTACAATGGGAATTTTCCAAAGATTTCTGGCATCTGGATCTGATGATACATAATGATGCTTATGAATTGAAGAAACAAAACTATTCACTTCATGGATATGCATATCCCTCCCCCCAAAATAAATCCTTATAGCCCCAAAAAGAAATCTGAAAAAGAAAGCCATATATAAAAATGACTCCCTTCCAGCATGCTGAGCCCATAAAAATGACTCCCTTCCTAAATACCACAAGACGGGTATGGGTGGAAGGAGGGGGGAGAAAAGGAAGATTTTTATTGATTCATGAGAAAAAAAATGAAATGAGAGATCTAAAACAAGTGCCCCAACAAACAACCCAGCTTGTGAGAGCATAGAATTTCAAGGTGTTTATTTAAACACACACACCAACAGTTGGTTCCACAGTCACCAAAATGGAAATGAGCCAGCAGAGTTGACATTATTTACGTACAAAAAAGAATAAAGGTTGTGACATGTCCCATGAATGATGCTCCTATTTTTATTTATGAAGGTAATAGCCAAAATTCCCTTCTCAAAAACTAGAAGTTTGGCAGAGGTATAAAGAAAGGGGTAAACTCCTGATGGGACAAGAAGAGATTAAAAGCAAAAGAGGAGAGATCAAGGGGAGGGCAGGCCTCTGATCTTCCCAGGAAGGCAGTGGTGGGTGGGTTAGAAAATGATATGAGGAAGTGTCAAGGAAAGTAGCCCTGAAATCAAAGGTTTTAAAGAGAAAACCAGAATCCCTCAAGTAGAAGTAATCAACAGAGGGACCAGGGTGAAGAAATTGGAATAGAAATGATGGAATTTAAAGTATCATAGAAAGGCTTCTAGAAGAGCTTGTACAGAGAAGGAAAGGAGGGGAAAAGAGAGCAAAAATAAAGAAATTGCATACAAAATTCTAGAGTGTGCTAGAAATGCAAGGAAAAAAAGAATAATGGTAAAAGGAGTGGATAGATTTTAATGGCATGATTGAAATGGATAATAAAAGGGATCTTTATGGAACTGTTTCCAGGAGAAGAAAGGTATAGAGAGAAGAGAAAAGGCAGTGGGCTAATCCCAGTGTGCTAAGAACAATAAAGGAATGCATGAATCATCAGCCAAAACCCGGTATCCACAGAAAAGCACATTCAAGCTGCATGTGGAGAAGCAGCAGGCAGGGCTCTGGGGCCTCCCTCTGACATCTACGGGCTTCAGCTCCCCCCCTACCCCCAGCTCCCCTTGAGCACCTGTTTTCAATGGCGTGACAGGGGAAAGGGTGAAAAGATGAATGAAATAAAACTCTTTTTTTTTTGTTGGCTCAGTCAACATTTGTGAAAAGATGTCTATATGAAACCACAGTGCTTGAGACTGAGGAAATACAAAAATAAGTAAGAAACATTGTTAGATATTGTGACGTAAGTAGAAGCACAAAGGGAGAGTGATTATTACAAATGTTGAGTTTGCCAGATAAGGTAGAGCAAGGTTCAAAGCCACAAAAGTGAGAAACAAGGTGAAATACGGTAGAACTGAAGATAGGAACACAGATATTGCTGTATATTCTCTTTGAAGAGGAACAAGATGGAAAAGGGAAATGGGAACCAAAAAGAGGAAGTGATGTGGAGAGCCCTGCAATGGAGCAAGAGCTCCACTCTGAGCACCACCCCTTTCTCAGGTGGTTCTGGTGTGATCCTGAGCGAAGTGCTTATGGACTCGGAGCCTGAGGTCCCTCCACTGTAAAACAGGCTAGGAATGTCTGCCTAACTACAGCGTGACTTGTGGCATCCTCATGAAAGAGTAAGGGATATCACACTTACGTTCCCGTCATAAACAGCACCCTCCCACCATAAACAACAATAAAAGTAGGGGATGCCTGGGTGGCTCAGTCGGTTGAGCAGCTCTTGATCTCAGCTCAGGTCATAATCTCACGGTGTGTGGGTTTGGCTCCATGTTGGGCTCTGCACTGACAGCATGGAGCCTGCTTAGGAGTCTCTCTCTCTCTCTCTCTCTCTATCTCTCTCTTTCGCATAATAAATAAATAAACAGTTAAAAAATAATAAAACGAAACAAAATATACGAGACAACTGTTTTTCAGGTACCGAGCTACAGCTGCTGCAAGGATGGGAACCTTGTGAGAAGAAAAACAAAAGAGGTGAAATCCACATTCACCCTGGCCTTCTGTGTGGGGGCTTTCCAAACCACAGCACAGGGAGGTAGAACCCAAGCCAAGGCGAGAGAGAAAAGAAAAAAGACCAAACATGTGGGCTGCCCGAGGGGCTGACGTCAGCTGGGCAGAGTACTAGAGAGGAGAGCGATGCAACAGAGGGAAAAACCAGAAACCCACACAGGGACCACCTGAGTCTTTGGCCGCAAACAGAGCTCCACGCGTGCAGGGGGAAACACCAAGGCGCAGGGAAGAATAGGTACTGGGGAGCTGTGTTCTGACAGATTCCAGAGGTCACGCAGTGGGAGAGACACTGATGTTCTCATTAGCCATAGTGGTGAGAACACGACGAACACTCTGGACATTCGGCTGCGATCCAGGAAAGGCCACACTTTAGTCGCCGTGTCACCTGCCCTGGAGAGGGGCTTCCCTGGGCCCACCGTAACAACGCCCAAGGCTGATGCTCAGCAATATCAAGCTGACCCACCAATAACCACCTGCCTGCCAAGACAAACCCAACACTCTTGAAAGGAAGACAATAAAATGTCTAAGTTTGGACATATAATAAAGAAGTATGACATGTCACAAGAAGGAAACACAGCAGTCGAGAGAAAGAGTCCCAGAGGCAATACAGATGGAATTAGCAGACCAGGACTTTGAAATGACAAAATGAATATGTTCAAGAATTTAAAGGGAAAGAGTGGACCTAAGGAATGAATAGATGGATAATCTTATCAGAGAACAGAAACTACGAAAGAGAACAAAACGGAAACTGTTGAACTTAATAACAGACAGTAACTGAAATCATTCACAATAGGCTTACCAGCCGATTGGACGCTGCACAAGAAAAAGATCAGTAAACTTGAAGACAGAATATTAGTGACTAGATTGAAGCACACAGAGAAAAAGAACCGGGGGGAAAAAAAAGAACAGAGCTTCAATTACACGTGGGACAATATTAACCCATCTAACACATATATACCCGAGGTCTCAGAAGGAAAGCAAAGAAAAATCGGGGCAGAAGAATTATTTCAAAAAAGTAATGACTTCCAAATATGATGAAAAATACCAATCCACAGATCCAAGCATCTCGATGTATCTTAAACAAGACAGACACAATTGGAAGGCAAAGTAAAGATATGTTTAGATAAACACGAGCTAAAAGAATTTATCATCAACAGAAAGGCACAATAAAAAATGTGAAAGGGAGTTTTTCAGGCCAAAGGGAAATGATACCAGATAGAAATCTAGATCTAAAATACACAAAGAAGAGTGCCAAAAATGGTAACTATATGGGGCAGAAATAAAACACTTTTTTTTTTCCTTCATTTTTTGATTTCTTTAAAATACATTGACTGTTAGGGCACCTGGGTGGCTCGCTCGGTTATGCAATTGACTCTTGATTTTGGCTCAGGTCATGATCTCACAGTTCATGAGTTCGAACCCTGCACTGGGCTCCCTGCCTGGGATTCTCTCTCTCTCTCTCGGCCCCTCTCCCACTCCCTCGCGCTCACGCATGTACGCGCTCTCTCTCTAAATAAATAAATAAACTTTAAAAAAATAAAATAAAATACATTGACTGTTTAAAGCAAAAATAGTGACAATGTGTTCCTGGGTCTGTAATATATGCAGAAACAAAATTTATACTAACACTATCTCAGAGGACAGGAGAGAGGCGAGTGGAAGCATGTTGTTTGTTATAAGACCCTTATATTTCACATGAAGTCTTATCATATTAATTCAAGTCAGACTGTGATAAGCTAAAGATGCACATGGTCCACAACCAGTGGATAAAACAGAGTTGTAACTAAAAGGCCAATACAGGAGACAAAACAGAATACTAACAAATACTCCACTAATCCAAAAGGAGATGACAGGGCAGGGGGTGGGGGGGGGGAGGAGGAAGAAAAGAAGAGATGGCTGAAAATCAAGAACAAATGGCAAGATGGTAGAATTAGACCCAATCTTAAGCTCTGTCATGTCCATAAAATAAAATAATAAAAGTGGAACTCTGTTATCAAGCTGTCCTCACAGGAGATAGGGCGTTTTGGCAGTGGGTTGCAGGATGGAGGGGAGGATGGGAACAGTGAAGTGGGAGAGTAAACATGGAGGCTACGAACAGTCTAATAGAATAGGTTCTAAGTGGTCATGTTGCTTGTCACACTGATTTTTCTGGGCACACCCAGCCATGTACCACTCTGACCAGGAAAGCATGGAGCCCAGCCCATGGGTACCATTTCCATGGTTTTATGGAGCCAACCCTGTGAACCTGGCTTGGGATCTACTCCCACGGGAAGGGAAGTGAGCAGTGCTGTCGTGAGACATGTATGGAAGGCAGGAGACAAGCTTCCAAATCTGTCTGCTATGCACACACTTAGCAGGAAGAGTGCCCTGCTGAAGAAAACACAGAGGAAGACTCTGTCCACTGCCAGGACCAGTAAAAGAATGACAGGAGAGAACGAAGACAGCAGATCTGGGAAGGGAAAGGATAATCAAACACATGAAATAGGAAGCAGGTAACTGTAAAATTACAGTTGACAAGGTTTTGAAACATGGCAAGGTTTTTAGCAGGCAAAAGATCGATTAAAATAGGGCTCTCGTGGGGCGCCTGGGTGGCGCAGTCGGTTAAGCGTCCGACTTCAGCCAGGTCACGATCTCACGGTCCGTGAGTTCGAGCCCCGCGTCAGGCTCTGGGCTGATGGCTCGGAGCCTGGAGCCTGTTTCCGATTCTGTGTCTCCCTCTCTCTCTGCCCCTCCCCCGTTCATGCTCTGTCTCTCTCTGTCCCAAAATAAATTAAAAATGTTGAAAAAAAAATTTAAAAAAAAAAAAAAAATAGGGCTCTCGCAAAACCCGTGTGAACAAACTATTGGTTGTTTAATGCAGTGAAGCCCCCCCCCACCCCCACCCCGGATGGAAACAACAGCATCTCACCTAAATGAGTCATCACAAACATTAGGTGCAGCTAAATAACTAGAGACGTGGCTGAGTCTCTACGTAACACAGGTTAGTTCAGCCCTCGTCTCCTGGGCACCTTCGGACACCAGACCCTGTGTCAAGTACTGGGGGTGCAAAAAAATTCCTAAGACCATGTCCCTGCCTTCAATAAATACCTACGGAGGAAAGAGGTGTAGAAACAAATCAAAAAGCATGATGGCTTTGGTCCTTGCATCCCTCTGCCACTTACCTGCTGTGTGGCTAGGGATAAAACTTAACCTCACTTCTCTCATCCATGAAATGGGGATAACAGTAACTACACGGCAAGATTGTTGTGAAGATTGTTGTGTCTGTGATTTTTAAAAGCACCTAGCACAGGGGCACCTGGGTGGCTTAGTCCGTGGAGCATCTGACTTCAGCTCAGGTCATGATCTCACAGTTTGTGGGTTCAAGCCTCATGTTGGGCTTTGTGCTAACAGGTCAGAGCCTGCAGCCTGCTTAGGATTTCTCTCTGCTCCTCCTCTCTCTCTTTCTCTGTCTCAAATAATAAACATTAAAAAAAAAATGTTTTTAAAGACTTTGGGGCACGTGAGTGGCTCAGTCAGTTAAGCATCCAACTTCGGATCAGGTCATGATCTCATGGTTCGTGAGTTCAAGCCCCTCATCAGGCTCTGTGCTGACAGCTCGAAGCCTCAAGCCTGCTTCGGATTCTCTGTCTTCCTCTCTCTCTGCACCCCACCCCCCTACCGCCGACACACACATACTCCATTTCTCTCCCAAAAACTAAATAAACATTAAAAAAGAATTTTTTTTTTTTTAAGATCTAAAGGCACCTAGCACACTGCCTGGCTTACAGTAACTCAGAGACTCTCAACTTGAAAGCAGGACACCTATTAGAATCCGGTGACAAGTACAGGTGTTTCTGACCACACCCTGACTCTTTCCTCCTCAGTATCCTGATCCCCCAGGAGAATGTGACCCCCTATCTAAACCCATGTGAATGGTGCATAGGCAGGATAAAGTCGGAGATCAGTGTGTAAACAGTGCATTCAATTCAACCCTACAAAGAACCCACTGTTTGCCAAGCTTGTGAAAAACTATGATGGGGCGCCTGGGTGGCTCAGTGTGTTAAGCATCTGACTCTTGATTTCAGCTCAGGTCATGATCTCACAGTTTGTGAGTTTGAGCCCCACATCAGGCTTTGTGCCGGCAATGCGCAGAGCCTGCTTAGGATTCTGTCTCCCTCTCTCTCTGCCCCTCCCCAACTTGCGCGCGCGCGCGCGCTCTCTCTCTCTCTCTCTCTCTCTCTCTCTCTCTCTCTCAAATAAATAAATAAATAAATACTTAAAAAAAAAACTATGATAGAGGTATGTATAAAGTGGTAAGAGAGCACAAAGAGAAGGCACTTGGCCTGGGAGTCAGGGAAGACCCCTAGGCCATGGGTGTTAGCCAGGCAAACCAGGATGGGAGGAGCATCTCAGGGGAGCTGAAACATGTGAACTTGCAATAGCACGATCTGTGCTGGGAACGAACAGGCCACCTGTTAAACTGTCAGCAAACTGTATGTCTGGAGAGGTAGACAAGGACAAGTTCATGCAAGAATGCCACGAAACTCGCTAAATCCTGTAGATCATGAGTGCCATGGAGGGTGTAAAAGGGATGCCCAGGTTCCCCCTGCTCCAGGTGGTCTCTCGGAAAGTGGTTCCCAAGCTGAATCTAATGAGCACAAAACTAGCCTGAGAGCCTGACTTCAAGAGCAATTCCTCAAGGGCAGGGTCATGGCTCATTTCACTCTGCTTCCCAGGCACCCACCGGAATTTCAGCCACAGTAGGCACTCGGTTTGCTGAACAGAATCAAAATAAATAAACTACCTTATCCAGACCTCTTGCATTTCAAACCTTATCTCCAACCAGGGGATTCACCGAACCACAGTTTTATTAAGCGCCCTGAGCAGTACACCACCGAATGAGGGGGAAAGATATGAAAGTAAATAATTACAATACAGTGAAATAGAAGTTGTCATTCAAGGGCGTGCAACATACTTTAGGAGATAGAAAAAGCAGCAATGCCTGTCAGGGGAAGCCAAGAAAGTCTCCACCATGAAAGAAATATTTGAACTGGGTTTTGAAGGAAACCTGGGAGTTCAGTAGTCAGAGACATGTAAGACTGTTCCTGCCTGAAGATGGGCAGAGGCAGGAAGGTGTGAGAGAGAGCTAGAAGTTTCCAGGACGGATGACTGGTTCTTCCACTCACTAGGGATTAGATATTAGCATGTAACGAGAGGAGAGCCTAGAACAGTGGTTTTTTTGTTTTTGTTTTTTTAACCTGGGCTGCACATCAAAACACCCAGAGAGCTTTCAAACTGTCCGATGCCCCAAAGCACCCTCCAAACCAATTAAATCAAGATCTGTGGGACTGGGGGCCAGTCATCAGGAATTTTTTTCAAATGCCCAAGTGATTCCAAGGTGCTGCCAGCTTCCGAACCACTAGTCTAGAAAGAAAAGATAAAGATTTGCAGCATCCCAAGAGGTCGGGCCTTCTTGGTGGCTCTGCGATTCTGGCACACATTTCCCCCACCCCCACCCCCACCCAGGAAAAAGACCAGCCAAACAACAGCCATGGGCTTCTTCCTGCTGCTCCTTTTCCCCCACCAGCTCGGTGCCCTGAGAAAGCACCTCTACAAGGTGCTTTGGTCCCCAGTCCAGTAGCATCAGCATCACAGGGGAACTTGGTAAAAAGGCAAATTTTCTGACTGTACCCCAGACCTACTAAACCAGAAAGGAAGCCCAGCAGTCTGTCTTAACAAGCCCCCTAGGTGATTATGATGCATGCTAAGGTATGAGAACCACTGTTCTGGAACAATGATTCCTCCAAAGCAGCATCCAAGCAGCGTCCAGGTATGGCTCTGCTGGTGTGGAGGGAGGGGGTGGGGCACGATGCTGGCGGGGATTGGGATGGGGGGGGAGCTGAGGGGCACACTGCCGGTGTAGAACCTGGAGGAATCATTGCTTATTCAGCAGAGAGGCCAGGAGCTGACCTGGGTGCCATCACATTGGTCTGGAATCAAAGGTGCCTTGGAGAAACAGGAACCCTCTTGCACTGTTGGTGGGAATGCAAATTGGTGCAGCCGCTCTGGAAAGCAGTGTGGAGGTTCCTCAGAAAATTAAAAATAGACCTACCCTATGACCCAGCAATAGCACTGCTAGGAATTTATCCAAGGGATACAGGAGTACTGATGCATAGGGGCACTTGTACCCCAATGTTTATAGCAGCACTCTCAACAATAGCCAAATTATGGAAAGAGCCTAAATGTCCATCAACTGATGAATGGATAAAGAAATTGTGGTTTATATACACAATGGAATACTACGTGGCAATGAGAAAAAATGAAATATGGCGTTTTGTAGCAGCGTGGATGGAACTGGAGAGTGTGATGCTAAGTGAAATAAGCCATACAGAGAAAGACAGATACCATATGGTTTCACTCTTATGTGGATCCTGAGAAACGTAACAGAAACCCATGGGGGAGGGGAAGGGAAAAAAAAAAAAAAAAGAGGTTAGAGTGGGAGAGAGCCAAAGCATAAGAGACTGTTAAAAACTGAGAACAAACTGAGGGTTGATGGGGGGTGGGAGGGAGGGCAGGGTGGGTGATGGGTATTGAGGAGGGCACCTTTTGGGATGAGCACTGGGTGTTGTATGGAAACCAATTTGACAGTAAATTTCATATATTAAAAAATAAAAAATAAATTAAAAAAAAAAAAAAAAAAAAAAAAAGGTGCCAGAGGCAGGTAGCCCAGGTTGCTTCCTGTGGGACCAGGAAGAGCTTTAGGGTAGTAGGCACGGGTTTTATTTTCTCCTTTAATACAAAGCAGTCCTTTGAGAGCAAACTTTCAAGATATTTTAAATCAGGACTAGCAGGAAAATCCATGATGTCCGTGGGCATGGATATACTACTTGCATGTTTCCTTTGGAGGAAAGGGGTAGGTTAAGGTGTTAGAGTTGGGGAGGGGTAGGATGGAAGAAAGGACATTGTTGGCTCACGCTCCAACCATCCCTTCCTCCCAGGCCCCAATCGGTTGAAAACTCACAATTCTTGGGAGGAAAACAAAATAAAGGAAACAACAAAGGAAATGAGTTTCCCCGTATAGAAATGGAAATTGCCTTTCCCCTAAGGTCAGATGGCCAGACATAAAGGAGTCCACCCAAGTGTTAGCCTCTGCTAGAGCCCGAATCCTGGGATTGATTTGCCCCCACAGAGTAACTCCAGCCTTTCTTGCTGCTGGAGCCAGTCACTTCCTGAGTCCCCACTCACTTGAGTCAGCAAGCTCCTTATTGACTCAGTGAACCCAGAGAACACAAGGGGATTCTCTGCCACACAATTAAAGACGGCAAGTGCTTTGGGACTTTGAACCGCCTGTTCCAAGCTGAAGTATTGGACCTACCCATATTTTTTGTGGGTGTTTTTTTTTTTTTTCCTGCTTCAGTAAATCAGGAAAAATTCCCCAGAATTAGAAAAATGGTTGGATTTGACGAGCGTGTGTGTGGCGCCACCTTGTGATCACAGCTTAGCTAAGCAGTTTTCTTCCTGGTTCTCTTGCTTATCAAAGGCTCTGGCTTCCAGACAGGTACATACTCAGTTCTCGTGCCTGGTCTACTTTCTCGTGGGAATTTCAGCCACGTTGATTTGCCTTGGCTGAAAACCTGGTTTTTTTCACAGGCACAAAAACAATAGAAGCAAGCAATAGAATTTTCTCTTTCTCTTAAGTAACCAAGCATTTTAAATCTTCAA
The DNA here is from genome assembly GCF_028018385.1 of Neofelis nebulosa. NCBI lineage: Eukaryota > Metazoa > Chordata > Mammalia > Carnivora > Felidae > Neofelis > Neofelis nebulosa. The sequence goes on along the minus strand of NC_080789.1, from coordinate 96,626,832 downwards.
AGATACAAATTTCTCTAATCGACAAAAGGAAACAAGAGAGAAATTTCTGATCGTGCCTGTAAATCAGGACACATTGCCAGGAATACTTTCTTCCTTCCCGTGATTTTTGGGGGTCCAAGCACATAGAAGAATTCAGGTACCCTTGACACTGTAATATCCTGGGTTTCAAGTTTCCGAAGCAGTAAATTTTTTAATTGAGGTATAATTTACACATAACATTATATTAGCTTCAGGTGTACAACATAAAGATTTAATATTTGTATACGTTACAAAATTATCACTACAGTAAGTTCGGTTGACATCTGTCACCATACATAGGGCCGTGGGAAGAGAAGATGGTCTTGGAGACCTTCTGTTAGTAGTGAAACATGCTGTCAACTAGGCATCAGGAGAAAGCAGTTCTAGCCTTGGCCCTGCTGTTAACCCACTGTGTGAACTTGAGCAAGTTACATAATCGTTGTGGACCTTACTCCCCCAGAATGACTACCCTCTTCACTATTTTCACTATAAATCCCATGAATTTTAAAGATATTGTCTTCTAGAGGCATCTCGGTGGCTCAGTCGGTTAAGAGTCCAACTTCAGCTTAAGTCACGATCTCATGGTTTGTGAGTTCAAGCCCTGCATCGGGCTCTGTGCTGACAGCTCAGAGCCTGGAGCCTGCTTCGGATTCTGTGTCTCCCTCTCACTCTGTCCCTCCCCCACTCACACTCTGTCTCTCTGTCAAAAATAAATAAACATTAAAAACAAAAAAGGTATTGCCTTCCAAATGGCATCTCTAAAAATTTAACTAATAATTTTTCTACCTTTAGTTATCAGATGTATAAACACCCACCAGAGCTTCTGATCATCATGAAGCAACCAGAGTTACCACAATGAGTTTACATCCTAGACAAAAGCAAAAACACTTGATAGCTCCTTTTCCCAACACCCAGGCCATGTATGATTTCTGGGATGCTTTTGATTATTGAAGGTAATAATCAGACCCTAGTTACAACTTCCCCAGGGCTGAGGAATCCCAGGCTGGGAACCAACAGACTGGATAATCTTCATCATCTTGGTAATTAGAGTTCTTATGAACTAAGACAAGGGAAGAATGGAAGGCAATAGTGTGTGTGTACAGGTAGAATCTCAATTCAAGAAATGTCATTAAAGGGAATTAATATTTAAGAAATGCCAGCTCTATGCCAGGAGTTTCAGATACAGAATTCCAATTAGTCCCACAATAATCTCTAAAGTAGCCATGCAGAGGAGGAAAAAGGCACAAAGAAGTTAAGAAAATTGCATGTACCGTGCAACTGGGATCAGAACCAGGTCTGTATGATTTTAATGTGCATAGTTTTTCAAAATTACCAAATTTGAAAACAAAACATGCCAATTTCCAGGCATGAACAAATCAACCAAATTTAAACTACTTTATTGAACAGATGCCAGATACTACATTTCCACAGGTTCCCAACTTCTTAAAATATAACATTTTTTGGTTTAATGTTTATTGACAAACCTTTAGAATATCTATGCAATGTTAACTCTTTTTACTATACGCTCTTTTATCGTAGTAAAGCCAATTTCCTGACCTCTGGTCCGTTTATCTGAAAGCAAACTGTGAAGTACTTCCAATCTACATCCTGGTGATTTTTAGTGACTTGGGCCAATGTGTTGTTTCGAGATATGAAAGCTTAGTTCTGGGGTATTTTCTTCTATTATTCCACTGATAATTTTTTCCCACTCATTATCTCTGTTTTCTCTTTCCAAAACTCCTTAGAGTTGAATATTGGACCAGTTGAACAGATATTCTAGTGGTTTTTTAATGTTTATTTATTTACTTTGAGAGAGAGAGGAAGAGAGAGAGAGAGAATGAGGGGGGAGGGGCAGAGAGAGAGGGAGAGAGAGAATCCCAAGGAGCTCCGCGCTGAGCCTGGCTTGATGGACACAGGGCTCCATCTCACAAATGTGAGATCATCACCTGAGCCAACATCAAGAGGTGGATGCTCAAACCGAGGGAGCCACCCAGGCACCCCAATACTCTAGTTTTTCAACTTTTCTTTCTGCATTTGGGAATAGGATTCAGCTACGAGTAAAAGAATATCCAACCAAAGAGCTTAAACACATTAGGGTTTGGTTTTTTCCTCACACAGGAAGTCAAGAGGTAGTTAGACTGGTATTATTTCAGAGGCTTATGAATGTCAGGGCAAAGAGCTCCTGGACTCTCTTGGTCTGTCTCCCATGGCCCAAGATAACTGCTGTAGTTCCAGCCATCACATCTACATTCAAGGCGGGAATGAAAAGGATGGGAAAAGAAGCAGAAAGGGTGGATTTGTATCAGGAAAACAAAGCCTTTCTAGGAATCTCCTGCAGATTTCAACTTGACCGGAAATGTGTCAAAAGACAAATCCAACTACAGGAAAGTCTAGGAATGGAAGAGACACAAGAGAAAAGTGGATTGCCAAAGAGGAATGAGTCAACCTAGTGTCCTCTTTTCCGGTTTTTTTTTTATTACTTTATGTAAGAATTCCTCAGTTTCATTTCTCAAACTCTGTTGAATTTTTTATTTCTATTCTAATCTTTTTCTTTTTTTTAAAGAAAGATTTTATTTTTAAGAAATCTCTACACCCAACGTGGGGCTTGAACTCACAGCCCCGAGAGCAAGAGTCACACATTCCACTGACTGAGCCAGCCAGTGGAATTAATTTAATTAAAATTAAAGAATTTTAATTTCTAAGAGCTCTTTCTTGTTTTCTGATATTTCCCTGTTTTTGTTTGTTTGTTTTAATGGCATCCATTCTTACTTAATTGCTGCAATATCTTCTCATCTCTCTAAAGATAATTGTAATTTTTTTTTCAATTTTTTGCCCTTACCTTACATATTCTTTTTCTTCTAATTGATAGTTTTCCCACACACACTCTTTGATCTCTTATTTTGGTGGTGCCTTTCAAGAGTCTGATGATCCTTGGCTTAAAAATGAGACACCACGAAGTTGTTTGGAAAGGCTGTGTGGTTGGATCAGAATTGTCACCTTGTGGCCAGCAGAATATCATTCTGATCAGGTGTTAAGTCACTCTGTTGTTAGGAGATACATACCTTCCTCCCAGCTGTCACTATGTGTGAGTATTTTCTCTGGGGCCATTGAATTTTTCCACTGACTTTTCACTCTGATCTTCTCCAACATGATGGAGGTGGCGAACTGGGTCGAGTAGTACACCTGTCACCATAGTGGATGTGGGGAGGATGATGGGGACTCAACAACTAGCATGTCCCAGAGCCAAAGATACTGTCAGTGTCTTCAGAGAAGGAACTCCCTGTTCTACAGGGATTAGAGACAGGTTGTCCCATAACGGTTCAGAGGTATAATAAATCCTTAGGGAAACTTTCAAACCATCTCCCTCTTCTTAGTCCCATTGCTCACCCCAGTTCCTTCCACTTGTCCTAATGTCTCCAATTCTAGAACCCTTCAAGGAGGTCTAGGGAACAAATCTCTTGATGCTCATCAATCTTCCTTTCCATAGGCACACTCGGGTTTCAGCCACTTCTATCTGCTAAGTCAGTTACCATCCTTCAAAACACTTTTCATCTCCCAGGTGTGACCACATCTCTTCTCTACTCCTGTCTCCCCTCCAATTCTCCTTGTCCTTATGGGTTTATGCCATTTTATTTTTTCACTGTAATTCTGGATGGAGAGGGAAGGGTGGGAAGGGAGCTCAGATAGAAGTATGTGTTTTAAAGTCTAATTATATATTTTTCAGCTCCTCTAATCTCATAATACATTTCCCCCCAAACCCTCATAACTATTTTATGAAGAATGTGGCACCTGTCTCCAGTATGAATATCCTTAGCAAGTTTATAAACATATGCTAAATTTTAAAAGTTTGATAAACACTATTCGGAAAACCCACATTTGGTTGGTAGTCCCTGTGGATTCGCCAAAGTAAATACAAGGAGGAAGAAGACAAAACAAATCTGGGTGTGTTTTTGTTCTATAAGTCACAGATAGATAGGGTTTGAGAAGTAAATTCAGCTCTTCCAATGTTATAAGATCTGGGGGGTCAGGATAAAGTGAGCTAGGCTTGTGCATTAAAGAAGTGGTTGGACACTTGCAAAAAAAACTGTGATTGCTAGGGGCAACCAAATTGTGAAATTGTATAAACAACCTCAAGATAATTGTATGAAAGAAAATGCATTTTCAAAAGGTAAGAGACCTCGAAGAAACAAAGATCTAGCCTAACCATAGGGAAAAAATTAATGCACCTAGGGATTATCTCCTAAGAATGGTTTGTGAAGTATACCTTTTGATCTAATAAATCTAATTCTAGGGATTTGTTCTACAGATACCATTGCCCAGGTGCTCAATTATATACATTCAAGGTTTGTTTTGTTTTGTTTTGTTTTGTTTTGCTTTGTTCTGGAGAATTTTTAACAACACCACAGAATGGAAACATCCTATACATCCTTCAGTAAGGTCCACCAGACCAGTGGATCCAGTGGCCACAGGAAAGATAACCTGAGCTACAAGCATAAACAAAAGACACCAGCAAGGTCATTGGTGCAGCAGGGAGCAAGGACTCATTGGCCTGTGCAGAACCCATTTAGCAGTGACGTTGCAAGCTGCTGATGCTCTCAATGTCTCCAGATCTCTGCCTGGCATTTGGGAGCAAGGTGGGCCTCCTTAAACTGAACAGGTCTCTGGTACAGAACATGGGAGGAGCCTGGACTTCCTTCTCCACCTGGGAGTAAAGAGGAGCCTCTCCTTTCCCTGCCAGGATGGTATCAGAACAGGCCCAGTGGAGAGTCATGATTTTCACCATCACCCAGAGCTGATAAAACCACGTTCACTACAGTGTCAGTGGAGAGTACGTAGGACCTCCAGGATCTGTGGACAACGGCAAAAGATCTAATACCCATGTCATCAGAGTCCCAGAAGGAGAGAAGAAAGAAGACAGAGATAAAACGAGGTATTATCACAGAAATAATGGTTGAAAGCTTCCTAAATTTGCCAAGACACATAAAACAAATTTGCCAAGAGACATTTGAGCAAACCTCCAACCAGAAAAACCCAAAGAAATGCGCCCCAAGACACGTCACAGCCAAACTCCTGAAAGCTGAAAATATGAGGAAAAATCTTGAAACCAGCCAGACAAAAACAAAGGCAAAACAATCAGAAGGGCAGATTTCTCACCAGGAACCATGGGTGCCAAAAGGACTTGGCAAAATATTTTTCCAGTGGTGGAAGAATAGAACTGTCAATCCAGAAATCTATGTACAGAAACGATATCCTTCCAGAATTAAGGAGGAATCAAGATATTCTCAGATGAAGGAAAACTAAGAAAATGTGTTACCGGTAGAACTGTCCTAAAAGAATGTTGGATGTTCTCCAAACAGAAAGGAAATGAGAGAAGGAAACTTGGAACATCAAGAAGCAAAGAGAGTACACAGTAAGCAAAAATATGTACAAATACAGTAAGCTTTCCTTCTTCTTTTGAGTTTTCATAATTATGTTTGATGGCTGAAGCAAAATTTATAACACTGATGTAGTTCTTAATGTACATAGAGGAAATATTTAAGACAATTACAAAAAAGGAAGGTAACTACATGTGAAGGGTTTCTATACTTCACTCAAACTGGTAAAATGATGCCAGTTGACTCTAATAAGTTATGCATATATAGTATAACACCTGCAGCAACCACTAAAAATGCTATACATTCAAAAACACCACTAATAAATCAAAATGGAAAAATGTTTAACTAAGCCAAAAGAAGGCAGAAAAAAGTAAGCAGAGAAACAAAAAGCAGAGAACAAGTGGAAAACAAAAAACAAAATACATTAAGCCATAACATGTCAATAATTACATTAAATACAACTGGTTTAAAGACACCAATTAAAAGACAGAAGTTGCAGATTGGATTTTAAAATATGACCTGCTCGGGGAACCTGCGTGGCTCAGTCAGTTAAGCAGCCGACTTCGGCTCAGGTCATGATCTCGCGGTCCATGAGTTCGAGCCCTGCGTCGGGTTCTATGCTGACAGCTCAGAGCCTGGAGCCTGTTTCAGATTCTGTGTCTCCCTCTCTCTGACCCTCCCCCATTCATGCTCTGTCTCTCTCTGTCTCAAAAATAAATAAACGTTAAAAAAATAAAATAAAATAAAATAAAATATGACCTGCTCAACTGTATTTGCTGTCTACAACAAATCTATTTTGAATAATGATATAGGCAGAGTGAAAGTAAAAGGATGGGGGAAATATATGTCACTGAAGCATTAATAAAAAGAAAGCAAGAGTGGCTATATTAATATCAGATAACGCAGACTTCAGAGAAGAGAAAATTACCAGAGACAGAAAGGTACTTTATACAATGTTAAAAGAGTTCATCCACTAAGAAGTCATAGTAATTCTGTGTATGTATGAAGCAACAGAGATGCAAAATATGTGAAGAAAAAACTGATAGGAGAAATAGACAAATCCACAATTGTGGTTGGAGATGCCAGCATCTCTAAATAATTGATATAACAACTAAAGCAAATATGAACAAGAGTGCTGAAGAACTCTCGCATACCATTAGCCAATAGGTCCTAATTGACATTTCTAGAACACCTGTCCCAACAACAGAATATACATTCTAATACACATTGAACACATACCAAATGCACTATATATTGGACCATAAAACAAACTTCAACAAATTCAAAGGAACTGAAAAAAAAATGGAACAAAGCTAAAAAGTTAATAACAGAAAGATATTAGGAAAATAGCTAAATACTTGGAAACTAAACAACACACTTCCAAATCATTTGTGGATCAAAGACATCTCAAGGGAAATCAAAAAGTACATTTAACTGGGTAAAAATGAAAATGTAACATATTAAAATTTGCGAGACACAGTAAAGCAGTGCTAAAAAAAAAAATGTATAGCACTAAACGCATACATCAGAAAAGAGGAAAAGTCTCAAATCAATAATCTAAGCTCCCACCTCAAGGACCTAGAAAAAAGAAAAAAGAAAACATACTCAAAGCAAGCAGAAGGAAGAAAATATAAAAATAAGGGCAAAAATCGGGAGGAGCCAAGATGGCAGAACAACATGGAAGTTTTTGTGTGTCTCGCATCCATGAAATACAGCCAGACCAACACTAAACCATCCTGCACACCTAGAAAACTGATCGGAGGATTAACACAACAATCTGCACAACCCGAACCACAGAATTCAGCAGGTACGTGGCACAGAGAGGTGAACTTGGGGAGTGAGAAGCCGTGGGAAGGGAGGTGTTTTGTGGGTGGAGAGAGGATGGAGGCAGGGCGGGGGGGGGTGGGTAAGAATACAAGAAAAGCACCCCTCCCCAAAAGCAGCTGGAGAGAAAGTGGAAAATTGGAAACAGCCGCAGGGACTAAACTAAAAGGAGAGAAAGGGGAAAGGAGACGGTTTAAATTCCATTAAGACTGTAAACAAGGGGAGCGCAAAGCCTGCAACTCCACAGCTCCATACCTGGAGGTGCTCTGGTGGGAAGGGCGAATCCCCAGGAACAGAGTGGGGTCCGGGAGGTTCTTGGGCCACACGGGGAAAAGCGGTTCCACTGCTGGAAGGACATTTGGTAGAGACTGTTGAAGCCACCTGGTCCCAGCAGACCCCGGAAGGTGGCCACATTCACTGGTACTGGGGCAAGGTCGTTGAGGGTGAAGCCTGGTGCCAGATGTGTGTTGTGATTTTCCATAATCCCTGAAAAGCTGCTGCTACACTATCTCGAGAACTTTTTCTGGGGCGGGCTGGCACCTGGCCGCAGTCTCGGGGCACCGGCAGCAGCAGGGTCCAGCAAGCGTTCCTGGGTGCAGCCGACATTCGGCCATTGCTCGGTGAGACCCTCCCACAGAGGGGCAGAACAGGTCAAAGCGACAGTCCTTCAGAAGCAAGGGGCCGGGGAAAACAGTCGCATCTGAGACAAAACTCAGGAGAAAGGTATTGCCTGGGGCTTTGTCACGCACAGTGAAGAAGCAGGGAGTGGACAAAAGCTGAAGACAGAGGATGGGTGCGCGACTGCTGATCAGAGAGAACAGAGTTCCCATACTAGAGACTGACGCCATTGTCACCGTTCCTGCGCATGCGCATACGCACCTACGCACTCTGCAACAATCCACCCCAGTAGGCTAGCAGCGCCATCTAGTGGAGAGCGGAGCCGTTACACTAAGCCCCGCCCAACTGGGCCAACCTCGCCCTTCAAAAACACAAGTCTCACCACCTGCTTAGTTTATGGACTATAAAGCACTTCATAGTCTGACTTCTAGGGGAAAATGAAGTAATTCCAGTCATATTTCAATCTGTTAGCAGGTCCATCTATTCAATTTTCTTTCTTTCTTTTTCTCTTTTTCACTTCTTTTCTTTTTCTTGAATACAGAAAGAGAAAAAAATCCATTTTTATTTTCAATTTTTATTAAAAATATTTTTCTTTAGTTTTTTTCTACTATATTCTTTACTTTTGTGTAAATTTTTTCAAATTCTACTTTACTCCCATCATCTCCTTTTAGTCTACTTCAGTGTATTAATTTTTGCAAATTCTCAAACGATTTCCTTTTTCCCACCTCTTTTTCTCTAATCTGTCAGGCCACTTTCAACACCCAGACCAAAACACACCTAGGATCTAGCATTATTTATTTGATGTGTGTGTGTGTGTGTGTGTGTGTGGGTGTGGGTGTTTAATTTTTTAATTTTAATTTTTTTTAATTTTAATTTTTCTACCTCATTAATTCCTTTTCTCCCTTCAAAATGACAAAATGAAGGAATTCACCCCAAAAGAAAGAGCACGAAGAAACGACAGCCAGGGACTTAACCAACACCGATACAAGCAAGATGTCTGAACCAGAATTTAGAATCACGATAATAAGAATACTAGGTGGAGTCGAAAATAGATTAGAATCCCTTTCTGCAGAGATGAAAGAAGTAAAAACTAGTCAAAATGAAATTTAAAATGCTATAACTGAGCTTCAATCACGGATGGATGCGGTGGTGGCAAGGATGGATGAGGCAGAACAGAGAATCAGTGATATAGAGGACAAATTATGGACAATAATGAAGCAGAAAAAAGAGGGAGATCAAGGCAAAAGAGCACGATTTAAGAATTAGAGAAATCAATGACTCATTAAAAAGGAACAACATCAGAAACATAGGGGTCCCAGAAGAGGAAGAGAGAAATAGGGGTAGAAGGGTTATGTGAGCAAATCATAGCAGAAAACTTTCCTAACCTGGGGAAAGACACAGACCTCAAAATCCAGGAAGCACAGAGGACCCCCATTAGATTCAACAAAAACCGACCATCAACAAGGCATATCATAGTCAGATTCACAAAATACTCAGGCAAGGAGAGACTCACGAAAACAGCAAGGGAAAAAAAGTCCCTAACCTACCAGGGAAGACAGATCAGGTATGCAGCAGACCTATCCACAGAAACTTGGCAGGCCAGAAAGGAGTGGCCGGATATATTCAGTGTGCTGAATCAGAAAAATATGCAGCCAAGAATTCTTTATCCAGCAAGGCTGTCACTCAAAATAGAAGGAGAGATAAAAAGTTTCCCAGACAAAAATTAAAGGAGTTTGTGACAACTAAACCAGCCCTGCAAGAAATTTTAAGGGGGGACTCTCTGAGGGGAGAAAAGATTATATATATTTATATACATAGCAACAAAGATTAGAAAGGACCAGAGAACACCACCAGAAACTTCAACTCTACAACCATCATAATGGCAATAAATTCATATCTTTCACTACTCACTCTAAACGTCAATGGACTCAATGTGCCAATCAAAAGACGTAGGGTAACAGAATGGATAAGAAAACAAGATCCATCTATATGCTGTTTACAAGAGACCCACTTTAGACCTAAAGACACCTTCAGATTGAAAATAAGGGGATGGAGAACCATCTATCATGCTAATGGTCAACAAAAAAAGCCAGAGTAGCCATACTTATATCAGACAATCTAGACTTTAAAATAAAGACTGTATCAAGAGAGGCAGAAGGGCATTATATCATAATCCAGGGGTCTACCCACCAAGAAGACCTAACAATTGTAAACATTTATGCGCCAGATGTGAAAGCGCTCAAATATATAAATCAATTAATCACAAACATAAAGAAACTCATCAATAGTAATACCATAATAGTAGGAGACTTCAACACCCCACTTACAACAATGGACAGATCATCTAATCAAAAAATCAATAAGGAAACAATGGCTTTGAATGACACACTGGACCAGATGGACTTAACAGATATATTCAGAACATTTCATCCCAAAGCAGCAGAATATACATTCTTCCCCAATGCACATGGAATGTTCTCCAGAATAGACCATATACTGGGACACAAATCAGCCCAAAGTAAGTACAAAAATATCGAGATCATACCGTGTATATTTTCAGACTACAACGCTATGAAACTCAAAATCAACCACAAGAGAAAATACGGAAAGGTAAATACTTGGAGACTGAAGAACATCCTACTAAAGAATGAATAGGCTAACCAAGAAGTTAAAGAGGAAATTAAAAAGTATCTGGAAGTCAATGAAAATGATAACACCACACCCAAAACCTCTGGGATGCAGCAAAGGCAGTCATAAGAGGAAAGTATATAGCTAGCCAGGCTTTCCTAAAGAAGGAAGATCTCAGATACACAACCTAACCTTACGCCAAAGAACAGCAAATAAAATCCAAAACCAGAAGAAGACAGGAAACAATAAAGATTAGAGTAGAAATTAATGCTATTGAAACAAAAACAAAAACAAAAACAAAAAACAGTAGAACAGACCAATGAAACCAGAAGCTAGTTCTTTGAAAGAATTAACAAAATTGATAAACCACTAGCCAGTTTGATCAAAAAGAAGAAGGAAAGGACCCAAATAAATAAAATCCAGAATGAAAGAGGAGAGATCACAACCAACACAGCAGAAATAAAAACAATAATAAGAGAATATTATGAGCAATTATACGCCAATAAAATGGGCAATCTGGAAGAAATGAACAAATTCCTAGAAACATATACACTACCAAAACTGAAACAGGAAGAAATAGAAAATTTGAACAGACCCATAACCAGTAAGGAAATCGAATTAGTAATCAAAAATCTGCCAAAAAACAAGAGTCCAGGGCCAGATGGCTTTCCAGGGGAATTCTACCAAACATTTAAGGAAGAGTTAACACCTATTCTCTTGAAGGAAAACTTCCAAACTCTAAGAAGCCAGCATTACCTTGATTCCAAAACCAGACAGAGACTCCACTAAAAAGGAGAACTGTAGACCAATTTCCCTGGTGAACATGGATGCAAAAATCCTCAACAAGATATTAGCCAACCAGATCCAACAATACATTAAAAAAATTATTCACCATGACCAAGTGGGATTTATACCTGGGATGCAGGGCTGGTTCAATATCCCCAAAACAATTAATGTGATTCATCACATCAATAAAAGAAAGGACAAGAACCATACGATCGTCTCAATAGATGCAGAGAAAACATTTGACAAAATACAACATCCTTTCTTGATAAAAACCCTCAAGAAAGTAGGGGTAAAAGGAGCATACCTCGAGATCATAAGAGCCATATATGAATGACCCAACACTAATATCCTCCTCAATGGGGAAAAACTGAGAGCTTTCCCCCTAAGGTCAGGAACAAGACAGGGATGTCCACTCTTGCCACTGTTATTCAACATAGTATTGGAAGTCTTAGCCTCTGCAATCAGACAACGCAAAGAAATAAAAGGCATCCAAATTGGCCAGGAGGAGGTCAAACTTTCACTCTTCGCAGATGACATGATACTCTATATGGAAAACCCAAAAGATTCCACCAAAAAACTACTAGAATTGAGTCATGAATTCAGCAAAATTGCAGGATGTAAAATCAATGCACAGAAATCAGTTGCATTCCTATACACCAATAGGAATGAAGCAACAGAAAGAGAAATTAAGGAATCGATCCCATTTACAGTTGCACCAAAAACTATAAAATACCTAGGAATAAATCTGACCAAAGAGGTGAAAAATCTAATCACTGAAAACTGTAGAAAGCTTATGAAAGAAATTGAAGAAGACACAAAAAAATGGAAAAAGATTCCATGCTCCTGGATAGGAAGAACAAATATTGTTAAAATGTCGATACTACCCAAAGCAATCTACATATTCAATGCAATCCCTATCAAAATAACACCAGCATTCTTCACAGAGCTAGAAGAAATAATCCTAAAATGTGTATGGAACCAGAAAAGACCTCGAATAGCCAAAGCAATCTTGAAAAGAAAACCAAAGCAGGAGGCATCACAATCCCAGACTTCAAGCTATACTACAAAGCTGTAATCATCAAGACAGTATGGTACTGGCACAAGAACAGACACTCAGATCAATGGAACAGAATAGAGAACCCAGAAATAGACCCACAAACGTATGGCCAACTAATCTTTGACAAAGCAGGAAAGAATATCCAATGGAATAAATACAGTCTCTTCAGCAAGTGGTGCTGGGAAAACTGGAGAGTGACATGCCAAAGAATGAACCTGGGCCACTTTCTGACACCAGACACAAAAATAAACTCAAAATGCATGAAAGACCTAAATGTAAGACAGGAAGCCATCAAAATCCTCGAGGAGAAAGCAGGAAAAAACCTCTTTGACCTTGGCCACAGCAACTTCTTACTCAACACGTCTCCAGAGGCAACAGAAACAAAAGCAAAAATGAACTACTGGGACCTCATCAAAATAAAAAGCTTCTGCACAGCAAAGGAAACAATCAGTAAAACTAAAAGGCAACCGACAGAATAGGAGAAGATATTTGCAAATGACATATCAGATAAAGGGTTAGTATCCAAAATCTATAAAGAACTTATCAAATCAACACACAAAAAAACAAATAATCCAGTGAAGAAATGGGCAAAAGACACGAATAGACACTTCTCCAAAGAAGCCATCCATATGGCCAACCTACACATGAAAAATGCTCCACATCACTCATCATCAGAGAAATACAAATCAAAACCACGATGAGATACCACCTTACACCCGTCAGAATGGCTAACATTAACGACTCAGGCAACAACAGATGTTGGCGAGGATGTGGAGAAAGAGGATATCTTTTGCATTGTTGGTGGGAATGCAAGCTGGTGGAGCCACTCTGGAAAACAGTGTGGATGGAGGTTCCTCAAAAAACTAAAAATAGAACTACCCTAAGACCCAGCAATTGCACTACTAGGCATATATCCAAGGGATACAGCTGTGCTGTTTCAAAGGGACACATGCACCCCAATATTTATAGCAGCACTATCAACATTAACCAAAGTATGGAAAGAACCCAAATGTCCATTGATGGATGAACGAATAAAGAAGATGTGGTGTATATATATACGATGGAGTATTACTCAGCGATCAAAAAGAATGAAATCTTGCCATTTGCAACTACGTTGATGGAACTGGAAGGTATTATGCTAAGTGAAATTAGTCAGAGAAAGACAAAAATCATATGACTTCACTCATATGAGGACTTTAAGAGACAAAACGGATGAACATAAGGGAAGGGAAACAAAAATAATATAAAAACAGGGAAGGGGACAAAACAGAAGAGACTCATAAATATGGAGAACAAACTGAGGGTTACAGGAGGGGTTGTGGGAGGGGGGACGGGCTAAATGGGTAAGGGGCACTAAGGAATCTACTCCTGAAATCATTGTTGCACTATATGCTAACTAATTTGGATGTAAATTTTAAAAAATAAAAAATTAAATTAAAAATAATAATAAGGACAAAAATCAATGAAATTTAAAACAATAGAGAAAATCAAGAGTTGGTTCTTTGAAAAGAAGAATGAAATTGACTAACTTCTAACAAGACTAACAAAGAAAAAGAGGGAGAAGACACAAATTACCAATATTGGGAATAAAATAGGAGATTCACTATAGCCCCTGTAGACATCAAAAGGATAATAAGATAATTCTAGAAACAATTCTACACTCATAAATTTAACAACTTTGATGAAATAGACCAATTCCTAAGCACACACACATACACACACACACACCACCACAACTCACTCAAAATGAAATAAGCCATGTGAATAACCACATAACTATAAGGAAGTTGAATTCATAATTTTAAAACTCAAAAGAAAGAAATCTCATGGGGGGCCTGGGTGGTTCAGTCGGTTAGCCATCTGACTCTGGGTTTTGGCTCAGGTCGTGATCTCACGGTTCATGGGTTCAAACCCCACATCAGGCTCCATGCTGATGGTGCAGAGCCTGCATGGGGTTCTATCTCTCTCCCTCTCTCTCTTCCCCCTCAGCATTCTCTCTCTCAAAATAAATAAATAAACTTAAAAGAAAGAAAGAAATCTCCAGGCCCAGATGGTTTCACTAGACAATTCTACTAAATGTTTGAAGAATTAATGCCAATTCTAAACAATCTCTTCAGAATATAGAAAAGGAAGAAATATTTCCCAATTTGCTTGATTTATACCAAAAACAGACAAAGGCAGAAAACCAGAAAACTACAGACCAATATCCCCCTTGATTATAGATATAAAATCCTTAAAATATATATATATTATCTAATAGAATTTAGCAACACATAAAAAGAATTATGCACCATGACCAAATGGGGTTTATTCCAGGGATGGAAGGCCATTTCAATATTCAAAAATTAATCAGTATAATATTAACAAGCTATTGAAGAAAAATTACATGATCGTATAAATTGATGCAGAAAAGACATTTGACAAATTTCAACATCTATTCATGGTAGAAATTTTCAGAAAAATATGAATAGAAGGGAAATTCCTCAATTTGGTAAGAACATCCACCAAAAGCTTACAGCAGCATTATACTTAATGGTGAAAGGCTGAATGCTTCCCCCACCCCAAGATCAGCAATAATACAAAGATATCCACTCATCACTCTTATTCAACATGGTGCTGGAAGTGTTAGCCTGTGCAATACGAAAAAAGAAAACAAAGCAAAAAGAAAAAAAAAAATCAAAAACTCCTAGTACTAAGTTCAGCAAAGATGCAAGATATAAGACAAGCATACAAAAACCAATTTTATGTCTGTATACTAGCAGTGGACATGTGGACACCAAAACTAGAAATATAATTTTCATATTTTATAAACATTTTATATTTATAACCATTTGCCAATCACCCCAAAAATAATGAAACACTTAGATGTAAATCTACCAAAACATACCCAGGACTTTTATGCTGAAATGCTGATCAAAGAGATTTTTTAAATCTGAATGGAGAGACATAGTGTGTTCATGGACTAGAAGATTCAATATAGATTAAATATAGATATGTAGATAAAGATAAATGAACATAAGTAGATAGTGATAAGATATAGCTAATATAGATCAAGATAGATAAACATAAACGGAATATAGAATATGGATAAGGATACATGTCAATTTTCCCTAAATCGATTTCAAGATACAATGCATGTCCTATCAAAATCATGGCAAGATTTTTTTATAGATATAGGCAGTTATTCTACAACTTAAATGGAAAGGCAAGGAACTAGAATAGCTAAAAAGAAGAAAAAGAGGTGCCTACGTGGCTCAGTTGGTTGAGCATCCAACTCTTGATTTCGGCTTGGGTCATGATCTCAGTGTCATGGGATCGAGCGGTGCATCGGGCTCCATGTTGAGTATAGAGCCTACTTAAGATTCTCTCTCTCTGCCCGTCTCCTCCACTTGTACTCTCTCTTTCTAAAAGAAAAAAAAAGAAGAAAAAAGTGGAAGGAATTAATCCATAGTAATCAAGATTGTATGGTATTGGTGGAGTGATAGACCCATAGATCAATAGAACACACTGGAGAAACCAAAAATAGATACACACAAATATGCCAAACTGATTTTTGACAATGTGCAAAAGCAACTCAGTGGAGAAAAGATAGCCTTTTCAGCAAATGGTGCTGGAGTAATTGTACAGCCATGATCAGAAAATGAACCTCAACCTAAATCTCACCCCTTATACAAAAATGAACTCAAAATGGATCACAAACTTAAATGTAAAATGTAAAACTGTAAAACATTTAGAAAAAGTAGGAGAAAATATTCAGGATCTAGAACTAGGCAGAGATCTTAGCCCTGGCACCCAAAACATGATCCATAAAAGGTAAAACTAATAAATTGGACTTCATCGAAATTTAAAACATTTGCTCTGTGGAAGACCTTGTGAAGATAACAAGACAAGGTACAGAGTAGGAGAGAAATATGTGAAAACCAGATGAGTATCTAGAATATATTAAGAACTCTCAAAATTCAACAGTAAAAAAAAGCAAACAATCCAGTTAGAACACAGACAAAACACGCAAAGAGACATTTCACCAGAGCAGATATACAGGTGACAAATAAGCACATGAAAAGATGTTCTTCATTATTAGCCACTTATTTTTCAGAAGTCTGCAAGGTTCAGCTAGTATAGACCAGGTGGCTCTGTTGATCTTGGCTGGCCTCCCTATGTGTGGGGTTTAGCTGATCAAGGCTGGGTCCCTCTGTGTCAGCTGGGACTCCATTCCATGTATCTCTCAGCCTCATCCGTGAAATACACACTGAAACCACTATAAGAAGTCATGACCTACCTACCAGAATGGCCAACATAAAAAGTAGCGACAATAAACACCAAATCCTGACAAAGATGCAGAGAAAATGGGTCACCAATACATTGCTGGTGGTAATGTAAAAGGGTAGGATTTGGCAGGGTCTTTTTTTTTTTTTAACTAATCATGCAACTGCCATTATGACCCAGAAATTGAGCACATGAGCATTTATCTGAGACATGAAGACTTACATTTACACAAAAATAGTACACCGATGTTTGTAGCAGCTTTATTCATGACAGCTCCAAACTAGAAACAACCCAGATGTCCTTCAATGGATGAATGGTTAAACAAATGTAGTACATCCATACGTTGGAACACTTTACTCAGCAGTAAAAGGTAATAAACTATTGACAGATGTGATAACATAGGTATATATCTCCAGTGAATTATGCAGTGAAAAAAAAAAGCCAATTCCAAATGGTTACATCCTATATGATTTCATTCATATAACATCCTTGAAATGACAAAATAATAGAAACAGACGATAGATTGGGGGTTTCCAGGGGTTACAGAGAGGGTGGGAGCAAGAGGGAAGGGAATGTAGTCATAAATAGCAACATGAGGGATCCTTATGCTGATGAAAGTATTTTGTATCTTGACTCTACCAATGTCACTATCCTGGTTATGATACTGTACTATAGTTTTGCATGATGTTACCATTGAGGAAAACTGGATAAAGGGTGCATGGGATCTTTTTTTTTTTTTTAATGGGATCTTTATTTCTTACAAGTGCATGTAAATCTACATGGATTTCAAAATTAAAAGTTTTATTTGTTTAATTAAATAAAACCACTTATTTTTCAGAAGTCTGCAAGGTTCAGCTGATATAGACCAAGTGGCTCTGTTGATCTTAGCTGGCCTCGCTCATGTGTGGGGTTTAGCTGATCAAGGCAGGATCCCTCTGGGTCAGCTGGGACTCCATTCCATGTATCTCTCAGCCTCATCAGGCAGGCCTGGACATGTCGTTATGGCTACTATGTAGTGTGTACAAGAAAGCAAGCTCTAATGGACAAAAGTCCCCCAAGCCTGGGCTTCAGTCCTTACTTTCATATTGTAAGGGTTGAAGCAAGGTACACAACTTAGCCCAGAATCGAAGGACAAGGCAGAGCATCCTAGTCTTGAAGGGAGGGCACAAAGTCATAGGCACACGGGCACAGGGGGCAATGAACAGCTGGGGCCATGAAGGGCTCCCCCACATCAGGCTGGATCTCCTCCAGGACTGAAACTAACTATTGCCACTCTTCCTTCTCATAGGCAGACCGTGGCTATTCTCTGTTGTTTCAAGCACCTTCCAACAGGGTCTGCCAAAGACATGTCACAGGGGAAGAGAATGTATATTGTCTATAACCGTCCTACTAGGAACCAATCTGCCTGTCATGTCCACAGCCACTTGCCTCCACCTTCCCCAGCCCTGACTCAAACTTTACTCCCTCTGTCGCCCCATCTGATTCTCTTCTCACCCCTTCCGTCCTCTGGAATCCCTGTGCCTTTCCTAGCACTCACCAGATTTTATTTTACCAGAATCCCTGTCCAAAGTCACTGAGATCAGTTCTTTTGGCCTCCATTCCCTCATCTTCAAAAGGTGGATTAATAGCAGTACCAACACCACTCTCCATCAGTGTTGACATGAGGATGAAACCATTTAAGTCACATAATGAGTTTACCCCGCCTGGTGCAGAGTAACCCCTCCCTAAATTGCAGTGGCTCTGTTTTCTTTTACTAAGGGTGCAAACTGTGGGCAGTTAAAGGAATCCCAGCATTCTTAGTTAGAACTCTGAAAATATTTCCCCATAGAAACACTGTTCTATTCCATGATTGTATTCTGTTCAACTATTATTACTCCTAATCATTCTGTGGTCCTGGCAGTCCAGCCTAATCCTGAAGGTTAGATGGGTTCTCCTGGACTGGCCTGGCAAAACTAACCACCATGAAGAACATTACAGCAAGGAAAAAAATGTGAGTTCTAAACAAGTCCTTTACACATGAACTTTTGAGAGGCGCCTGGGTTGAGCATCTGACTCTTGATTTTGGCTCAGGTCATAATCCCAGAGTCATCAGATGAAGCCCCACATCCGGCTTCACACAGAGCAGGGAGCCTGCTTGGGATTCTCTCTCTCTCTCTCTCTCTTTCTCTCTCTCTCTCTCTCCCTCTGCCCCTCCCCATGTTACATGCTCTCTAAATAAATAAATAAATAAATAAATAAACAAATAAATAATAAATAAAAATTTTAAAATAAAAAAAACAAATGAACTTTTGAAATAGAACCCACTCTTAAGTTTGATATTACCTAGAAATGAACGTTATGAAGGTAGATACTTTGGAGATTGCAAACGTATCAGGCTGATGAATGGTGGATATTCTACTGACCTGAACCATCTGAGCGAGAACCTTACGAACGAGGCTAGATGCCAGAGGAACTCAGGGCCATGGGTAGGAAGCCAAACTGTGTTGTAAAGAAAACTAGGTAGACCTTGGGGGAGAGGGGTCAATGGGAGATCATAATCAATACCTGGGTATGCAGCGGTTGGGGAGAAGTCTTAGACGGGAGTCCCCAAAATGGGGAAAACGGGATCCTGAGAGCAATACCAGAGGGGTGCCTACTTGACGGTGACAGGCCCATGAAAATGGAAAGGTTGTGGCTGGAAGCTTACAAAAGTCTACCTGGGACCCAGCCAGAAAAGTAATAGCTAGACCCATACTTTGAAAATGGAATGGAATGGCCAGAAGAAATAGAAAAACTATAGCTCCAAGGCTAAGAGCCTAGAAAAGATGGATTCGGGGCCTTTATGTGGAAATGCTCGAAAAGGTTTGAATATAACACTACACCCCGAGGCTAAGCTGAGAGGTTTCAGCACACAACTGTGAGACACTCAGGACTTTTCACCGTAGTAAAATTCAGCATGAAGTTGACCTTGCAGGTGCACAGGACAGAAATGAGCAGAACGGGGAAAGGTGAGGGAGGGGATATTACAAGCAACACAGGGAGTGGGGAAAGGGGCTGGCTTTTTGTGGAGGCACCGTCCCTTCTGCACACTGGACTGGTGAGAGCCAAGCTGAGACCCAGCTGTACCTGGACCCAGGTCTGCCGGACTCGGTCTCAAACCTGTTAGTGCACCCCTCATAATACTGTGTCTGTGACTACACGTGGACCCTAACATGGCACCAAGATCCTTATGATGTTGAAACACAGAGAACTAACAGGGAATCTCAGGGATGTATCCTATATTCCTGTCTTCCTCATCCCCGACGGTGGTCATGACGCTTCTGCTTGAACAATTTCACTGATGGAATCTCACTTCTCATGAGACACCCATCTCCTTATTCAAGGATTGTCATGGGGCACATGGGTGGCTCAGTCGGTTAAATGTCCAGCTCTTGGTTTCGGCTCAGCTCATGATCTCCTGTTTCATGAGATCGAGCCCCCTGCCGGGCTCTCTTGGGATTCCTGCTTGGGATTCTCTCTCTCCCTCTCTCTCTCTGCCCCTCCCCAGTGCATGCTCGCTCTCTCTCTCTCTCTCTCTCTCTCTCAAAATGAATAAACTTAAACTTAAAAAAATAAATAAATAAATAAAATCCTGTCCTGTGAAGGATTCTCTCCAACCAAACAGATCAGATCTGCCCCCTGGTGACTTCTACTGCTTGTCCTCGTTCTGTTCTCTGGAATGGAGCAGCTAAATCTAATCCTTCCTCCCCATGAGGCCCAGTTCCATTCTGCTAAATCTTCTCTCTTCTAGGATAAATGGTACACATTACACAACCTTAATAATCAAGTCAATGAGCGTTTCATGATGGCCTTGACGTAAGCAGAGCACAGTGCCCATGCGAAGTGAGTAAATTGTCTCTTTGTTCTTCAGGCAAACCGGGCGAAGACAGAAGCATGGATGGTGAACTCTAATACCAAGAAGACTGGTAAGTATTATAAAAAAATGTTCAGAGCTTGCCATGGTGTAGCTATGGGGAAAGTGTAGACCAGTTCACCTTGGGGAATCTGAAAAAAGACTTCTAAGAAGAGGTGGGAGTTGAGCTAGGGCTTGCAAGACTTTGACAAGCAGATGGAGGGAAGGAGGCAGGTGGGGAGTGAAACAAGCAGAGGACATGGGCTTGAGGACCTCGGCTCTCAACTTCCTACTTGACCTTGAGCATATTTTAAATGAGGGCCCTAAACTAAATGATCTCTAATGTCTGGTGCTAGAGACCCAATAGGGTGTGAGCTTGAGCATTCCAATTTAGGCAACAGTCCAAACCTGTGAAGCCCTGCCTATATCAAGGGAGTGGCATATGTGTTTGGGACAGGAGGTGGGGGGATAAGAGGAGGATAATCCATTCACTATTCTGCCTGTCACACTGATTCTGCACCCCTCACCATTCTGACCGTGTCATGTTGGGATACTGACAATGTCCTTCTTAGACTGGCAGTTACTATGAGCCAGACACCTTTGGAAGCATGACATATTTACTTTTACATCCCATGGACTCCTCACAGCAGCCCTATGAGATAAGTACAAGTTTTATTATTCCCATTTTACAGATGAGAAAACGGAGGCACAGAGAGATCAAATATCTTGCCCGAGTTCATTGAGCAAGGATTTGAACTCAGGTAGTCTAACTTCCTACCTTACTTCTTCAATAAAAAACAGAAGAGCAGGGCACCCGGGTGGCTCAGCCGGATGAGCATCCAACTCTTGATTTGGGCCCAGGTAAAGATCTCCCAGTTCGTGGGATCGAGCCCCGCACTGGGCTCTGCGCTGGCAGCGTGGAGCCTGCTTAGGATTCTCCCTCTCCCTCTCCCTCTCTCTCTCTCTCTCTCTCTCTCTCTCTCTCTCTCTGCCCTGCCCCCATTCGTGCTCTCTCTCTCAATAAATAAATAAACATTTGTTAAAAACACAAGGGCAGAACTGAGCACAGCTCTGTGGGCATGCTCTCCCTTACTAGGGTGAGAATACTGTTAAACTGTAGCTTCTTTTGCCCTCCCATTCACCCAGCCTAAGACATCAGCTTTCTTGGATGCCATGCCACATCAATTCATTCTGAGCTAGCAGTCACCTAAAGCCCCTAAAAGGCTTTTGACAGGAGCTGCTCTTAAACCAGGTCATTCGCATTCTGTTCGCATGCAGTGGATTAGTGAATCCCAGATGCTGGGTTGTTCATAAGCCTTTTAGATTCTCGGTAGTAGCTCCTGGTTTCACCCTACAATAATTCTGAAACATGATATGTTATCCAACGTTCCTGTTCCCAGCTTAGTAATAATATAACATGAACAGCTAATGGTTAGTGGAGGATTCATTAACTAAATGTGTTTCATGTAGTATCTTCTATAGTAGTTTTGTCTTTACACGATTTGTGATTGTTGTTGTTGTTACTATCGTTCTCATTTAAGGGAAAAGAAAATCAAGGCTAGTGAAGTTAAGAGACTTGCTCAACATCCAATCGGGAAGTGACAGACCCAAGGTCCATATCCAAGATTGTTCAATTCTGGGGCCAGAACTCATTCATATGCTTTCCCACCTCTTTGCATCATCTAGAAACTTGCCATTATCTAAGTCAATCACAAAAAATGTCAAACAGAATCAAGGACAGAACTCAGAGGTAAATTATATCCCTCTAGGCATATATGAATCAATTATTCAGGTAGTCATACATAGATTGAGGCATTTTTTTACATAATATTGAAAGGCCAGAGAAGTTTAGCGATCTGCCCAAGCTCAGACACTTAGGGAAGAAAGGAGATGAAAAAGAAAACGATCTTGGGGCACATGGGTGGCCCAGTAGGTTGAGTGTCTGACTCTTGATTTTGGCTGAGATCATGTTCTCGTGGTTCCTGGATTAGAGCCCTACGTGGGGCTCTGTGCTGACAGTGTGGAGCATGCTTGGGATTCTCTCTGTCTCTGTCTCCCTCTCTGTGCCCCTCCTCCACTCACTCTGTATCTCTCTCAAAAAATAAATAAGTAAGCTTTTTTTTATAAAAGGAAAACGACCCAGAGAGGTCAGGCCCTTCATTCCATCAGCACACGCTTCAAGTATAAATGAGTATAAACATATCCAGAAAGTTTTGCAATTACAACGTCATCGAGACTGCAATTCGCCAACTTGTTCACATGCGTCTCACGAGCATCTTTGTCAAAAACCGTGCTGGAGCAAACGTGCACTTCATCAAAGACACCCCCCTGCCCCGAGGGAGATGGGATGAGTCTGCCCTGATGGCCTCTCAGCGAACACGCAGAAGCCCCCATTCTAACAGCTCACAAATCATCCTTTTACTAATGCGGTGTAGGATTTGGCAGGGAATTACCACAGGTGAAGCTTTGGGAGGCATGCCAGCTCCCTGAAAACTACGCAAATCATCTCCAGGCATCAGGCTCCACTCAACACTGGCCCTGCGTCTCCCTGCCCTGTTGAACACACCTCTGTCATCTCCTCTTGACTGAAAACTTCAACTTGCCTCAGACTCTTCCAACTGAGACTGTTTTCCTTGGTAAGAGAAGAGAGAAGTCCAATTGAACCAGAGTGGTCTGCTCTTCTTTCTCCCTTCTGTTGTTGGAAATGAATCTTAAAAAAAAAAAAAATCCTTTCTTCTGTCATTAATATTTTCAAGAACCTCAGCAGAGACTGACCCTCACTCCAGGCCAGTTCCCCTCTTTTGTATTTGCTCTCTGTCCTAGCCACTGACAAAGACTCTCTTCTTGCCTGAACTTCATTCAGCCAGGCTCCTCTGAGCCCCGTTGAGGGCCCCATCCTTGGGTATGCTCTCCCAGAGTCCAGTTGTAGCAAGAATCCTTTCAGGTCAGTTTAGCCAGAATCTCCCACCCTTGATAGAAGATCCCCCTTGATACCTGACC
This sequence comes from Neofelis nebulosa, assembly GCF_028018385.1. Classification (NCBI taxonomy): domain Eukaryota; kingdom Metazoa; phylum Chordata; class Mammalia; order Carnivora; family Felidae; genus Neofelis; species Neofelis nebulosa. The sequence goes on along the minus strand of NC_080789.1, from coordinate 96,603,389 downwards.
AGATTCTTCCTTCCCCGCCATCCCCCAGGGAATGTCTGGCCGCCCTGACCTGCCTCCAGCAAGAACCCTATCAGGTTGGGTTAGCCAGATTCCCCCTTATTCGAGATTCTTCTTCTTGGCAATTTTCTATCCACTGACCCCTTCCATTAGGAAATCCCACTTTGCCTGTTGTTAAATTAAGAGCTAAGCCCAATGTCCCTGCCCTACTGCAGAACCTCAGTACCTAGTCCTGAATTTTGTCCACCTTATCATTTTAACAAGTGACAGAATAATTTTTTAACACCTCTTTTGGACACATTTTATATGTGTTCATCTTTTTTTTTTTTTTTTACTTTTTTTAAAATTTTTGATAGGCAGAGAGAGACAGAGCACAAGTAGGGGAGGGGCAGAGAGAGAGGGAGACACAGAATCCAAAGCAGGCTCCAGGCTCTGAGCTGTCAGCACAGAGCCCAACGCGGGGCTTGAAATCACGAACCGCAAGATCATGACCTGAGCCGAAGTCGGACGCCCAACTGACTGAGCCACCCAGGCGCCCCATTAATGTTAATTTGTTTCTAGAAAGAGAGAGAGAACAAGGAGGGCAAGAGAGAGCGGGAGACAGAGAATCCCAAGCAGGCTCTGCACTGTCAGCATAGAGCCCAATGTAGGGCTCAAACCTGATCTGTGAGATCATGAACTGAGCTGAAATCAAGAGTCGGTTGGTCGCTTAACTGACTGAGCCTCCCAGAAGCCCCTGTGTGTGTTTTTTTAAAGTGAGAGCTCATGTAAGGACTTCCTTTTGACCTCAAAATCAAATGTCTTCCCTTTGCTTCCTTCTCCAGATCATTCCCTTCTACTTACCCAATAAGAGGCAGAATCAGGATTCAGCTCCAAACTCTTTGCCTACACAGCCTGAGCCCTTATGGTACTATATTATTTGTAAATGAGTTATTAACTAAGCCATTAAAAACAACCAATACCAGAACCTTGAGACCTCTATCCCAATGCCTCTCAATCAATTAGACAATTAAAGAGGAATCTGAAAGGAACATGAAGTGCAGAGAATTAAGTGATTTTAACCAATGTTAGGAGATAATTTTTTCAAAGGTAAAATAAACAAAGCTGGGCCCTAGGTAAAGTGGTAAGGAGATTTTAAATAGTAATGTACTCCGCAATAGGAAAAGAGTCTACCGTGAACTGAACTAAGCTTGGATTTGCACAGGGTGAATGTGTATTTTAAAGGGAGAATGGAGGGGCGCCTGGGTGGCTCAGTCGGTTGAGCGTCCGACTTCAGCTCAGGTCACCATCTCACGGTCCGTGAGTTCGAGCCCCGGGTCGGGCTCTGGGCTGATGGCTCAGAGCCTGGAGCCTGCTTCCGATTCTGTGTCTCCCTCTCTCTCTGCCCCTCCCCCGTTCATGCTCTGTCTCTCTCTGTCTCAGAAATAAATAAATGTTAAAAAAAAAAAAAAAAGAAAAGAAAAAAAAATAAAGGGAGAATGGAGTAGAGACCCAGAGAGCAGAACAGAGTGAAAAATTACAAGAAAGGAGGTCTAGTCCATGTGAAACCATCTGGGTCTGTTAGGCTCCTGCCCTCCCACAGACACTGGCAGACAGGGGCCCGGGGCTCAGGTGCTGTCTCGAACAAACTAAGTTCTTTTGTGATCCTTGAGTTTTCTCGGGCAGGCAGTTTAAGGGGGCCTAGCTAAGGTCATTGTTGGGATGTGGCCATATGCTGTTGGCAATTATGTCAGTGTTTCACTCAAGTCTTTATAGGCCAAGGTTGAGGCCTAGTCAAAAAAAGGGCTCAGAGGAGCCTGGCTAGAATGTGGTCATAGAGAATCTTTCTTCAACTTCCACATAATACAAAAGAATATGTGTCAAATATTTTATTTACCTCATTAATGGATGGTGGGACTGGTATAATACTACAACCAGTTCAAAGGAGAACTTAAACTACCACGCATTTATAGTCAGTTGAGAAATGCCGGAACAGGGGCTCCTAGGTGGCTCAGTCAGTTAAGCGTCTGACTTTGGCTCATGTCCTGATCTCATGGTTCATGGGTTCAAGCCCCGCATCGGGCTCTGTGCTGACAGCTCAAAGCCTGGAACCTGCTTCGGATTCTGTGTCTCCCTTTCTCTGTCCCTCCCCACTCATGTTCTCTCCCTCTCTCTCTCTCAAAAATCAACATAAAAAAAATTTTTTTTTAATGCTGGAATAAATTGACAAATAGAGGCAAACTGGAAAAACAGGTCAATATCCACAGGACAATTAACAACCCCATTCCACAGGAGCCCATCTGCATTTTAATGGAAGGAACACTTTGTATTACTATCAGTCTCCTGTAAGTCAGCTTTTGTCTCTACAGAGTTGTAAAATAACCCCATCAGAAGCAAGCAAAGACGCACACATCTGTAAAATCAAATAATGTCCAAAGGTTCCAGCATTCCATTGAAAGGATATCCAATAATATCTTTTCATCCACTTCAAAACCTTCGTGTTTTCATCTACACCAATCTTCTTGTTCTGTATACCAAGCTCAACAGCAGTAAAAGTGAGTCCAGAAAATCAAAAAGATGATTGAAAAGCATCGATGATCAGGGATAGATCCACACAATAAGTATTAAGAAGACAGTCAATTTCGGTGGTTCGTTTCCTGAACTCTGAAGCCTGGTGGTCTAGGCTCCCTCAAAACCCAACATCGCCGCCACACTGGTCGTGTTATATTAGGCACTTTTTCTCAGTTTCCCTGTGCCCTCAAAATCCTCATCTGTAACATGGGTATAACAACAAGTACCTATTCCATAGCTGAGGGAATCATTGATAAAGTCTGGGTAAATTACAGATGTCATCCTTATGCCTGTGGGAGCCTGTGGCCATGAAAACCTGCCTCTCTTCAGCCTACAAGGCAATGTTTGGCTAGGCCAGATTTCTATCTTCATGATCACAAATTCTACACCAAGGTCAACATTAATTCTTTCTCCCAGGGTTCCCATTGCTTCTAGGAGACTAACCAGTTCCTGTCTGCCAAGTGCAAGAGTCAAGTGTAAGCAAAATTTATCACCATTGCCTCCTTTGACTTGAGCGATGACATCAGCACCAAGTATGAGGTTCTCCTTGTTTATCAGGAGTGTTTAGCAAAAGCCACGGTAGTGTAAACGTGCTGTCACAACTATACTCTGCTTCTGTGCCACTGTGATCCCTGTTCCAAAAGCACCATCCATCTTCCCTCTAGTCATAGCAAGACCCCCAAAACAGCACCTCAATTCTTTTGGTTTGTCTTCGCTCAGACATTCTAACCCCAACTTACAGGATCTCCTTGCAGGTGTACAGGAGGGAAAAAAAAACCCTTTCTTTGGCCTCCTGGGTACTTCCACTGGGAGCCTGTAAATTAGACAAAGGGAGATTCACAACAGAAAAACAAAGCCAAGTTTATTAACACATACAGCTTACATACACATGGGAGAAACTCAGTGATGAGTAACTCAAAAGGGTGGCTAGAACTTGGGGCTTACATAGCATCTTAACAGAACAACAGTACATCTACACAACTATAGCAAACAAAGAAGCAGTTGTTATCAGACCTGCAAGTACTTTCTGTGGCTATGCCCTGGGGCTCAGAGCAGAGGGAACAGGCACAAATTCTCATCTCTGAGTCTCACCCAGGAGAGTGAGTGCACACTTTACTATCTGCTGCCTGAGGGTCTTGCTTCTAATTAGCACACATCTAAGTGCGAACTGCAATCCTTCCTGGAGCCTGAAAGAGCTGGTGGGCAGTTCCCCAGCCTTCTCTCTCCTACCGGCTCCAACAGTAAAACCAAGTTGTTGGTATCTCCTTGGAAGGGTCTTGTCAACACATCTAGGGCCCCAACTTTTAAGGCTGCCGCCTGAGGGCTGGGCTGCCAAATCACCCGGCTCTGATAGCTAACACGGCTTGCCTCTGCCTTCTCCCTTTAGCCCACTCCAAATCACCAGTATCTCTCTCGAAGGAACTTGCACACATGGCTGGCACCCTAGCTTTTGCAGATGTCACCCAAGGACAGGCCCCCAGATCACTTGGTTCTGAAAGCCAACAGGCCTTGCACTCACAGATCCCATAGAACTATAGCCAACAGCCCACCTTCACAGACATATACTTAGGTCCAGTGTAGAGGGAGGCAGGCAAAAAAGCCCATCGCCCAGTTTCTACTGGAAGGGCCCTAATTATATACTTTCTCAGCTGCTGCCAGAGGGTTTGGCGTCCAATATAGATGCAAACTATGATTCTCCCCTTTGAGACACTGACAGGTTTTGGCACACCTTCAAGTTCTGGGAGCCACTAAGAACAGAGCATGGATAATCACAAAGGTTCGGGGGACAACCAATAGCCATTCTTTTTAAAAAAAATTTTTTTTTAATGTTTATTCGTTTTTGAAAGACAGAGAGAAACAGAGTACAGCAGGGGTGGGGCGGAGAGAGAGGGGGAGCACAGAATCAGAAGCAGGCTCCAGGCTCTGAGCTGTCAGCACAGAGCCCGACACGGGGCTCGAACCCACCAACCGTGAGATCATGACCTGAGCCGAAGTCGGACGCTCAACTGACTGAGCCACCCAGGTGCCCCAACCAATAGCCATTCTTAGAGAGATTGAGTCAGTACTCAAAAACCTCCCAGCAAAGATAATGAAGATGGCTTCTTTGGTAAATTGTACTAAACATTTAAAGAAGAATTAATACCAATCCTTCTCAGTCTCCCAAAAAAGAAAAGACAAGGAGACACTTCCAAACTCATTTTATAATACCAACATTACTCTAATACCAAAACCAGACAAGAACACTACAAGAAAAGAAGATTAAAGGCCAATATTCCTGATGAACATAGATGCAAAAACCCTCAAAAAAATATTAGCAAAACAAATTCAGCAATGCATTTAAAGAATCAATACACTATAACCAAGTAGGATTTCTTCCAGGGATGCCAGAATAGTTCAACATCCACAAATCAATGTGACGCACCAGATAACAAAATGAAAGATAAAAAGCATACAATCATCTCAGTAGATGAAGAGAAAACATTGGACAAAATTTGATTTCTTTCATGATGAAAACTCTCAACAGATTGGGTACATAAGGAACATGCCTCAACATTATAAAGGACAAATATGACAAACCCACAGCTAACATCATACTCAATGGTGAAAACTGAAAGCTTTTCCCCTAAGATCAGGAATAAGACAAGGATACCCACTCTAGCCACTTCTATTCAACATAATACTCAAAGTCCTAGCCAGAGCAATTAGGCAAGAAGAAGAAAAAAATCAAAGGTATCCAAATAAGAAAAGAAGAAGTAAAATTGCCCCTGTTTGTAGATGACATATTATAAGCCTAATACACACACACACACACACACACACACACGCACACTCACACACACAGCCCGTTAGAGGGGTACCTGGGTGGCTCAGTCAGTTGGATGTCTGACTCTTAATCTCAGCTCAGGTCTTGATCTCGTGGTTCGTGAGTTCGAGCCCCTTATGAGGCTCTGCTGACAGTGCAAAGCCCGCTTGGCGTTCTCTCTGCCTCTCTCTCTGCCCCTCCCTTTCTCACTTGCTCTCTCTCCCAAAATAAATAAACCTAAGCAAGGAAAAACCTGTTAGACCTAATAAAGGAATTCAATAAAGTTTCAGATACAAAACTCAATATACAAAAATCGGCTGCATTTCTACATACTAACATTAACTATTGAAAAAAGAAAATGAAAAAAAAACAATCCTATTTATAATATCCCATTTACAGTAGCACCAAAAATCATAAAATAGGCATGAATTTAACAAAGGAGACATATTTCATTCAGTTGCATGATTGAGATTGAAATAAGAATGAGAGTCAGAGCCCCAGAGGAGTATGTTATCCACTCTAAAATCTGTACATCTGGACTTTCAACTCTTATTTGATAGTCACTCTATACTCACAAAGATGGGCAAAAACCCCAAAGTTTTCCTGAGGATGAGCTATTTTTTTTCACTTTTATTTATTTAAAAAAATGTTTTAAGTTTATTTATTTTGAGAGACAGAGAGAGGAGGGTCAGAGAGAGAAGGAGAAAGAGAATCCCAGGCAGGCTCCGTGCTGTCAGCGTGGAGACCAATGTGGGGCTCGAACTCATGAGCCATGAGATCACGACCTGAGCCGAAACCAAGGGTTGCACTCTTAACCGACTGAGCCACCCAGGTGCCCATGATGATGAGCTTTTTATTCATACATCCAAACACTTAGGGATTTTTCCCTTAGACATATTTCCCACAATAATTTCAATAAATTCCAGAATCCAAGATTAATGCAAATTGAAAATAAAAATAACAATTTCAAAAATATCCATTGCCAATAATTCAACTCTTAGGACTCATTCCTCAGTAAACAATACAAAATATGGGCAAAGATACAGTTTGCCAAAAAATATGGGCAAACTATACTCTGCAACATTATTTATAACAGTGAACACATGAAAATAGACATCTTAAAAATGCCTGGTTGAATAATCTTAGTGCTTCCATTCACTGGACTTACACAGCCATTAAAAATTCTCTTTACAGGGAGCCTCGGTGGCTCAGTCAGTTAAGTGTCTGACTCTGGATTTGGCTTAGGTCACGATCTCATGGTTCGTGGGCTCGAGCACCACAACAGAGCCAGCTTGGGATTCTCTCTCTCTCCCTCCCTGCCCCTCCCCTGCTCGTGTTTTCTCTCTCTCTCTCACTCTCTCTCTCTCTCAAAATAAATAAATAAAACTTGAATATCCTATTTACAAAATACGTTTGTTGGTAGGGAGATAACTTTATGATAGACGTTAAGTGCAAAAAGCAAGTCATAGGGGTGCCTGGCTGGCTCAGTTGGTAGAGCATGGGGCTCTTGATCTCAGGGTCATGAATGAGGTCAAGCCCCACGGTGGGTGTGGAGCCGACTTAAAAAAAAAAAAAGCAAGCCGCAAAACTATGATAACGTCTTAACTATGTAAAACTATGTACATTGTGTTTGTTCAGGAATCCTTCTGGTTGAAAGAAACACTCAAATCAGCTGAGTTAAAAAAAAAAAAAGGGCGGGGGGAGGAGTCTCCCAGCCTCCAGGTGGCCAGTGGAGAGCTCTCAGTTATTGCTTATTGCTTCTCTCCTTATTTCTCCCCAGTTCTCTCCTGATTGCTTCCTTCCTCACTTTTTCTGCCTGCCAGCTTTTTCTCCTCTGCTGCACAGGACCCAAACACGACCTCCCAAATGAAACACCCAGTGGAGGTAGCTAGACTCTCTGTAACACAATTCCAAATTTCAGGCAGACGGAATTGAATTGGCCCAACTTGGGTCGTAGACCATCCACTTCTTGTCCGGTTGGATATGATTATTTAGGGTAGAGGTCATTTTGTCCAGCCGGCTGCAAGGGTGCCTTCGGAGAAGTGCGTAATTGGAAGCAGTGAGAAAGGGAAGGGCAGAGGGCCGGGCAGACGCTTGGGAGGTAGCTAGAGGTTATTAACATAGAGGGAAGGAAATAAGCCACATTTTTAATAACATTGATCACTGAATGACTGGATCATGATGGTCTTTATTTTATCTATGCTATTTTACACTTTACAAGTGTTCTACAACGCTGTGTTTTTTTAGAATCAGGAAAAATGTGGGTTGGGTTGGGTTTTTTTTTTCATATATAACAAGTTTTGAGTCCCATCCCTTTATGTGCTAGCTTGTTATGGGAGTTGCCAGGTTGAATGATTAATGGACGTTCTCTGTCCTCAATGAGCCTGCCTCCTTGTGCCAGTTGCCCCTTCCTTGTGTTTGTACTTAACCTTGCCAAGACCGTGTGGGATTCTAAGTCGTTTCTGAAGCCAGTGTCATTCAGTTATGTAACTCTGAACGCCAATAACAACTGTAGTCTGTACCATGTGACTTAGTTATTGGTGGTATGCAATTGTTGATTCTTGAACTGTTTCAAATGAATATTCTTAAAAAAAAAAAAGTCTAAGTTTTTTTTGTTTTTTTTTTTTAAAGAAAAACCATTCTAGGGGCTTCTGGGTGGCTCAGTTGTTTGAACGTCCAACTCTTGATTTTGGCTCAAGTCATGATCCCAGGGTCCTGGGATGGACCCCGGCATCACGCTGAGCATAGAGCCTGCTTGGGATTCTTTCTCTCTCTCTCTCTCTCTCTCTCTCTCTCTCTCTCTCCCTCTGTCCCACTTTCTGCGTGTATGTGCTCTCTCTCTCTCTCTCTCTCTCTCAAAAGAAAAAAAAAGAAAAAGAAAAGCCATTCTTAATATTTTAATACTCCTTAAGTTGGCTGACTAGCACACGTTATGTGCAATAAATATTAGTTTTCTGGTTAAAATTCACTTTGTCACCATAGAACTAACTTTCCCATAACCACCGTCCATTTGTTTCTCATGGACCTGTTTGCCTAACATCTAAACGGCCAATTCTTCCTTCACTTTTATGAAATTAGCCTTAATTCCTCTTTCCCCACCTCACACTTCCTTCACCTTCTTGTTTTACTGGCCAGCTCTCAAGGTTTCAAGATCACACATATGGCCATAAATGTCTCTTTCAGTTAAGAATCTGGATAGAATGTGAAATCATATTTAACTGTCTTCTTTCATATACATAGTGAATTCTATTTTTAAAATGTGAAAAAAAGGGGGGTCGGGGAGTGGCGTCTGGGTGGCTCAGTTGGTTAAGCATCAGGCTTTGGCTCAGGTCATGATCTCATGGTTCATGGGTTTGAGCCCTGCATCGGGCTCTGCATGGAGCCTGCTTTGGATCCTCTGCCCCACCCCCCCCTCTCTCTCTCTGTCTCTCTCTCTCTCTCTCTCTCTCTCTGCCCCCCTCTCTCTCTCTCTCTGTACTCATCTCTCAAAATAAATAAACGTTGAAAAACTAGTAATAAAATAAAATTGTGGGGGGAAATGAGTTTTTGTGGCTTCTATGGCTGGGGTTAGAGTCAGTCTTTAAAGCCTTGCCAGTGGTTCCATTTGAAATATAATCTTTGAGTCACAGAGGAGAAGTAACATGATACAGTGTGAGGCTAGGAGAGCCAGGGTACGGATCTCAGCTCAACTGGCAGGGACCATTAGCAAAATACAGCGTGTTTCCCTGAGCCTGTTTCCTCATCTGTAAAATGGGAATCATAACACCTGCTTCTCAGTGTCTTTAAGATTAAATGCGTTACAATAGCTGCCACGTACATATTAGGTGGTCAGTAAACATTTGTTAACCTGATGAAATGTAAAGAACTTGCAGAACTATCAGGAAAACACCCACCTAATTGCCCCAAAGGGCAGTGAGAGTTTTTGATAAAGGAGGTAGAACTACTTTTAGTCAAATTGCATGGGCAAAGGTCAACCCCTCCTTCAGTTAAAAAGCTGGGGGCAGGGCTTAACCAGGAAGTGTAGTCCTTCCGTAAGCCTCCCTTCAGCCTTACTAGTCCCAAACCTGAAGCAGCTACAGTCAGATGGGATCTTGGGTCACATGAGCCTCCCTAAATGAGAAGCCAAGAAGACTGGGTGAACGTTTCCTCTTAAGTTTTGTGGAGAGAGACTCAGGTACAGAAATACCTTGCTGCCTACCTGACCTGAAGCAGGAAAAACCACTGACAGCTGCGTTCCCAGGTAACACCAGGGGGCACCAGTGTTCCCAGGAGGACCCAGTCTGGGTTTTCAGTCCTGGGTTTGCTAAAGGAGGCAAATCCAACCAGGGGAGAGGTTTACTGGGTTTATTAAAAAGTTCTTAACATGTAAACTCGGAAGCCAAATGACAGCGAAGAATCTAGTTTGTTGGGGTTTCCAGAAAAAGGAGAGAGAAAGAAGTATTAGGTTTCTCTTTCATTTCTCCTTTGCTGTAGAAGGTTTGAAATAGCTCAGTTAAGCATATGTAACTGGCTGGATCATGTATAACACTATGCAGTCCTCTCTCATTGTAGGACAAGGTGTATGATGGAGTGACAGCCAGTCAGGGGCCAAGAGCTCACGGAGGTGCTGTCTCCTAGAGCAGGGAGGGGGCTGAGGACGGGAATCCCCGGGTTTGCGCCCAGGGTCCTGGGCACCTTGTGGGAACGCGGTCTAGCTCTGGCAGACCCTCACTGGCAAGGCCCAGGTAAAATGGGAAATCCCTCTCCCTCCCCTCTAGAAAGCTCCCTCCTGTCTGAGCCCACCCCCACCCCCTGCCCTGTTAGAGCCTCAGTCCTTTTGTATAACTGAAGTGCTCTAAGGCTCTGTCTCTCAGGTTCCCTTCTGTTGTGGGAAGTGAAGATATTTTTAGCTCATTTCACCATTAGGATTACAAAACGTGTCCTCCTCGGAGATGGCAAACAGGGGAGAGGCATGGAGGTATAAAGCTGTCTGGAGTTCAGGGAGGAAGGAAAAGACAGCCTCTGAAGGGCACAGGGGCCACAGGGTGCCGAAGGGAAGGCTCGAGGCAACCAGACAAAATTCAGCTGACAGGTCTGGGAACCCCCTGGGGGATGAGTGTCTGTGTACAGGCGCGCGTGGCACCCGGGCCTCATCTGTACATCCAGAGCTGGTGGAAGTGGGCTCGTGGGCTGAGCCCTCCACGGCCTTGGCCTTCGCACCGGGCAGACCCGCACGCGGCAAACTGAGCTCAATTCTGTCGGGCTCGCTTCGGCCACCAGTCACGGCAGCCTCCGTGCCGGAACCACGAGAGGCACGCGTGCTTGTCCGTTACCTGCCACGGGGAGGGAAGTGAAATCCAGCCTCAGCAGTGAATCCACCGCTAGAAATCCCCAGAAGTGTGTCTGTCTGGTGATGAGAGCTGAGGACCTTCCCGAAGTTTCGGACTTCCCAGCTGAACATACAGTGCCGCCCACACAGCCCTCTGGGCAGGGGCTCCCAAAGGGAGAAGGGACACCGGGGGACTTTGGCCATTTAGGAGGGGAGAGGGGAGGGAGGACCCGTAAGAGAGGGAAGAGAGGCCAACGCTCTCGGACCTTGCTTGCGAAAGTAGGTTTGCCGTGGTTTGTTATGGATAAGGAGAGTGGATATAGACCGAGGGTGGAGCAGCAGGGCTGAGGATCCTGAGTCACTGAGTTAGAATAAGCCTCACGGGTCTTACCGTGTAGCGGATCCCCCAGTCCAGGCTCTGAACCAGCCCGGGGTGGGGGGAGGGGGCACCCAGGCCTTCCTTCCGGCCACATGCAGAATATTTATGGTGTGAGTTTCCATAAATTCAAAAGTTGGGCTTTTCATACAGAGAAAGACAGATACCATATATTTTCTCTCTTATGTGGATCCTGAGAAACTTAACAGAAACCCATGGGGGAGGGGAAGGGAAAAAAAAAAAAAAAAAGAGGTTAGAGTGGGAGAGAGCCAAAGCATAAGAGACTCTTAAAAACTGAGAATAAACTGAGGGTTGATGGTGAGTGGGAGGGAGGGGAAAGTGGGTGATGGGTATTGAGGAGGGCACCTTTTGGGATGAGCACTGGGTGTTGTATGGAAACCAATTTGACAATAAATTTCATATATTGAAAACAAAAATAAAATAAATAAAAAGTTGGGCTTTTACTTTCCACAGGAATAGCTGAGAGCAGAAGGGACCCAACAGGTGATACGCTAACGCAATCCTGCTTTAAAACAAGCCTTAGCTATAAAGTTAACGGCTCTCCCTTCGTTTACAATGAGGATCAGTAGAGGGCAAGACCCTACGCTTGTCAAATGCATTTAACGTGTCTGAACTGACACTTTCATGTCTCCACTATTTTATTTTAGCCCAGTGCTTTGCAGGCGCTGGTCACAGCACCTACCCACTCCCCACCTCCCATATCCCCATATCCCCCCCCCCCCCACCGTAGGGCTGCCTCATCTGGGCCAATACCTGAGCTCTGTGATGCTTTCGGCTTCTCTCTCATTTTCAGACTTGCCCTTTGGCTGGGCCAAGGGCTCCATCCCTTTCTAGCTTGTAACACGACAAAAATCTCTTTCACGTGGAAAGACTGTGTGCTCCATCTTGACCTCAGTAATTTTCCCCTTTTCTGCTCTTGCTCCTGAGTCAGCATCTAGCAAACTCTTTTCGTAAAGAGGTCAGACCCCACTTCTCTCAATCAGTGCCACATACACACACACACACACACACACACACACACGCACACACACACATGCGTGCACATGCACACACACAATTTTAAAGTCGTCCCACTACGTTAGAAAGGTTTGGGGTTTTTTAACTTACGTGCAGGTTTCTTCAGAAGCATAGTATGGCTTGAGGAGAGGGCTCACTCTCCCACCCAGGACATAGTTCCCACAGGACCTGAGTGCCTTCCCTGCCCAGAGCCATCCTGAGCGGCCCAATTCAAAAGGAAGCTTCCATTTTAAAACCTGATCACTTCTCTCCGGACACAGTCCAGCTCTGGGCTGTTGCCTGAGCTCGCCTCCTGCCACACCAAGTGGGCTCTCCCAGTTCTGACCACCTATCCTGCTCTTGCCTCACTCTTTCTGGCTTATTCTCCTGCTCCTCTCAGGCTGCTCACTCTCTCCCTTGGTCCATCTCAGTCACTTACTTTTACCTCAGTTCTCAACATCTTACATGCATACGGTTGCCAGATTTGCATAAAAATGCATGACATCCAGGGGCGCCTGGGTGGCTCAGTTGGCCAAGTGTCCGACTTGGTCATGATCTCATGGTTTGTAGGTTCAAGCCCCGCGTCGGGCTCTGTGCTGACAGCCCAGAGCCTGGATCCTGCTTCGGATTCTGTGTTTCCCTCTCTCTCTGTTCCTCCTTCACTCATGCTCTGTCTCTCTCTCTCAAAAATAAATAAACATCAAAAAAAAATTTTTTAATGCGAGACGTCCAATTTAGTTTGCATTTCAGATAAACAACAAATACTTTGTTTTAAGTATAAGCATGTTCCATACAATATTTGGGACATATTTATACTAAAAAATATTTGCTTATCTGAACTTCAAATTTAATAGGATGTCCTGTATTTTATCTGGCAGTTCTATAATCATTTTTTATTCATTCATCAAATATTCATAGAGAACTTACATGTGTCAGGCATGGTGCTTGGTGCTGGGAAAGCCAGCCAGGTTCCAGTCTTCATATCTTACAGAATATATACTTTACACACACACACACATACACACACACACACACACACACACCATATACATATATATGTGTATAAAAGGGTGGCTTTTGTGCTAAGCCAAATATTTGTATGTCACTAGTTTTCTTAATTGCTGCATTTGATGAGGTTGCTTTTATAAACGCTAATATTTATTTACAAAATGGTAACCTATTAAAATAATATAATTGTAATAAAGAATAATGCCAATATTTCTTGCGCATTTATCATCTACCATGCACTATTTTAAGTGATTTACACACACTGATTCTTTGTATCCACATACAAACTTGACAAAGCGGGTTTGTTTGTTTCATTACTTTGGTTTTGTTTTTTGAGAGAGAGACCGTGAGAAGGGGAAGGGGCACAAAGAGAATCTTCTGTAAGCTCCGTGCCCAGTGCAGAGGTCGACTCCACTCCAGGCCTCACCTCATGACCACTGTGACATCATGACCCAAACTGAAATCCAGAGTCAGACACTCAACCAACTGAGCCACCCAGTCAGCCCCTAAGTAGGGTTTTTTTTTTAATCCCCATTTTGCAGATGGGAAAATGGAGGCATAAATAAATTAAGAAATGTGCCCAGTCACACAGCTCATAAGCAGAAGACCCAGCATGTGACCTAGGTTCTCTAAATCAAGAAGCCAGCATGTAAACTACTACTTTCTATGGACCACCACTTGTTTTAAGGATTTTCACTTTGTAATTTAGTCCTCCTACATGGTCAATGAGTTAGATAATATGAGTCATATTTTATAAATAGGAAAACAACACCTCAGAGAGGTTAGTGATTCGCTTCAGACCCTTTACCAATAAGTGAAAAAGCAGTTTTCCAATCTCTCTTCCTCACTGCAAATGCCGCACTCTCCCCATGCCATCTGAAACCCCCTTGGAGCTTAACTAAAGCAGCATTGCCCAAAGTGAGTTTCATAAATATTCTTTAATGAAAGACTTATCCAGGCACTTGTTCAAACACTTAAGTTCTATTCTAAATGCTTTACAAATATTAACTAATTCAATCTCCAAAACGGTATGAAATAGGTACTGTCATCACACCCATTTTAAACATGAGAAACTGAGGCATGGAGGCAAGTCACATGACTGCTAGTGGCAGAGCCAGGATTTGAACCCAGTCTGTCTTCAAATAGGAAAAAACATTCCACAAGCCATTGTCAAAGTGCCTTTTTGCTCCAGGCTTTATTGTAGGCACTGGGCATGGGGCTGAGACAAAAGAGCACACAGACATGCCTGCCCTCATGGGGTTTATATTCTGTTGAGGAGGAAAGAATACATCCAGACAAACTTGGGAAAGGATCCTACTTGGGGGGGTGGCTAACACCGTACCAGGAAGAGGCAAACAGTTGACCTTTGAGACCATGTGGCGGGGGAGGGCGGGAATATGGGGGGCGGGGGGAGGCAAAGGTGGAGAAGCAGCGGGAAGGAGCATGTGCGTTGTGGAGTTGTTGAAGTGACTCCAGACAGCAAAAGTTTCACTGTGGTGCATCACGTGACTGTGAAATTGGGAGATGGTGAGGGAAGAAAGATTGTCAAAGCCTGGAATAGGACAGGGATGTGAGGAAACATAAGGGAGGAGGAAGCATAGTGGTTCTGACCCCTACCTCATGCCACAGCTCTCAAGCTTTACTCATGTTCAGTTACCTGAGGCAGGTGTCTGGAGCTCAGAAGTCGTGGAAATATGCCTGTGTGTGTAGGAGGCAGTTCAGATCTAGCAAGTCTTCCTTGGCCACCCTGGGAAATCCATTTCTGTCCCCTCCATGTGCACCTTGATGTTCTGGCACAGCCCCCTGCAGCCCCTCCCAGCCTCGCTTCTGTCAGAACTCACCCAGACAGGGGCCATTGCTCTCTCAGGCCAAGGGGCCTTTCCTCAGATGAATGGCTTCTGTACCAGCCTCTCACAAATAAAAGAGAGGAAACAAAAGTGGAAAGAGGAAGCACTGGCAGGCAGGCAGGGGAGATATTTCAGCCACGACACCTCCTTCAAACAGTAGAACCTTCGGGAAAAGTTAGAGAATATTGGACAAGGCAACGAAGGACCAAAGAAATTAAGTAACTTGTCCAAGAACATTGCACGTTAGAAGCTGAGCCAGCCCCAACCATCAGCCTCCAGACAATTTATTTGTACCCTGTCTCACTGCCTCAAACCCTGTCTGTGGTTAGGGTCCCATTTCTTTGTGAGTTCGTCTCGCTAGAAGAGGAAATAGTGGAGAGAAAAGGAGGAATAGATAGGCGGGTGGATCCCATGAATATCACCACAGCTTACTTATTATCATCAGCTTCCATGCCTAAGTAGGACCATGGAGGGAAGGGAACATGGTTAAAAGCCACCTCAAGAACAGAGTCAGAGGGCCTGGGGGATAACAGTTGTACTAGACAAAAAAATTATAGCCACCATTTTTTAGTCAGATTCTGGTGGGACTTCTCATACATTATCTTATACCCTCACAATATCCCTGCAAGATGATTTCTTATTTTTTTTTTTTAATTTTTTTTTTCCAACGTTTTTTATTTTTGGGACAGAGAGAGACAGAGCATGAACGGAGGAGGGGCAGAGAGAGAGGGAGACACAGAATCGGAAACAGGCTCCAGGCTCCGAGCTGTCAGCACAGAGCCCAACGCGGGGCTCGAACTCACGGACCGCGAGATTGTGACCTGGCTGAAGTCGGCCGCTTAACCGACTGCGCCACCCAGGCGCCCCGATGATTTCTTATTTTTAATTTACTTACATGAAACTCAGGTTCAGAGAAGTGAAGTAACCTGTCCCAGGTCACACAGCTAGTCAGTTGGAAGGCCAGGAGTTAAGCTTAAATCTGCAGATTGTCAGAGTGAGAAGCCCGTGCTGTTTTCTAGTACAGCAGCTGCCTATGAAATTGTAATCCAGGGGCGCCTGGGTGGCTCAGTCGGTTAAGCGTCCGACTTCAGCTCAGGTCACGATCTCACACTCTGTGAGTTCGAGCCCCGCAACGGGCTCTGGGCTGATGGCTCAGAGCCTGGAGCCTGCTTCCGATTCTGTGTCTCCCTCTCTCTCTGCCCCTCCCCTGTTCATGCTCTGTCTCTCTCTGTCTCAAAAATAAATAAACGTTAAAAAAAAAAAAGAAAGAAAGAAATTGTAATCCAATGAGATGGGAGGACGGCACTTTCCAGCATCAGGAACAAAATGGAAAATGTAGTCCTTAACATCTAACAGAAGAAAACAGAGTATATTATTTGCAAAAAAAGAAATGGTTTCCTAGGGGCGCCTGGGAGGCTCAGTCTGTTAAGTGTCTGACTCTTGATTTCGGCTCACGTCATGATCTCACAGTTCGTGAGTTCGAGCCCCGTGTCAGGCTCCTTGCTCACAGTGCGGAGCCTGCTTGAGAGTCTCTCTTCCCCTCTCTCTCTCTGCCCCGCCCCCTGCTCATGCACAGGAGCACTCTCTCTCTCTCTCTGTCTCGAAAATAAACATTTTTTTAAAAATGAAATTATTTCCTAGCAGGAAACCAAAAAAGGTGATATTTCATGAAAGCTTTAATTGGAGAAAATCATTTTATTATACATGTCCAGTTATTCATTCAGAAATAAAGATGAAATCCTTCCATTCCATCATCTTAGTGCTCGGATTGATCTTCCCAAAACCTGCCAGTGACCATATCACTCTCCCACCAAAACTTTGAAAAGCTCTCTGCTGCCTCCATCAGTGCTCTTCAAAGCTGTAAAAATAGCAGGATTTTTTTCAAATGAGATATTTTTAAGTTTATTTATTGATTTATTTTGAGAGCGAGAGAGAGAGAGAGAGAGCACACGCTCATGCGAGAGTGCATGCTCTAGCGGGGAAGGGGCAGAGAGAGAAGGAGAGAATCCCAAGAAGGCTCCGAGGCAGGGCTCGAACTCACGAACCATGAGATCACGACCTGAGCCGAAACCAAGAGTCAGAAGCTTAACTGACTGAGCCACCCAGGCGCCCCCGGGTCTTACCTGGGATCCCAAGATGGCAGGAGGTAGAAGCAGACCTATGCGAGCCAGTGGAGACGGTAAAGGAAGAAGGAAGAGAGGATGGGAAGGGTCAGAGACCCCAGTTATTTCCCTCCTGAGTTAGCCTCCCCCTTTGCCCAACTACCCTCCCCAGGAAGTCCTTTGACTGCCTTCTGAGGTCTCAGGTCTCAGGCTCCTTTTGGGAAGTACTGACTGATCAGAGTGAGAAAACGCAGAGCATTTAGCCGCAGGTTCAAAGGCCCCCATAGTTGGCCCCACTGCCATTTCACTTACTGTCCCTCTATCCCTCAACCTCAGCTGCTCACAAAGCACCCACGTGTGTCTGTCACCCCTCTCGCCACTCTGCAAATACATCCTAAACTCCACCACGGTCTGCCCTCTGCCCACCCTGTTCTTAGCCCCCATACCCACCCACCCGCGTGAACCCTCTCTATGTGTCCTAGAGGCTTCGCTTGCCCTCTCTGGGCAGGTGTTCCCCACCCCCACGACCCCTCTCCCCGCACTGGCTACCTGCACCTCTGATCTGGCTCCTCGCCCACTCTCTTCGTGTGGAGCTGTCTCTGTGCCTTCTCTCTCCCTTGTCTCTGAGGCTGTGCTTTCAGAAAGAACCCTGCGTTTTCCGCGTCCGATGACTCCCTGCCTCTCTGCGTGGAAAGAACAGGTGCTCGAGGAATGTTTGCGGCACTCCACCCACCTCTCTGGACCTACAGAGAGTAGCGCGCCCACAGGTCAAAGGACACGTGTGGACTTTGTTGTTGTAGGGTCGCCATGTGCGCCACCAGTGCCTGGGACCTGGAGGAGATCCCCCTGGACGATGACGACCCAAACAGCTTAGAATTCAAAATCCTGGCGTTCTACACCAAACACCACGTCTTCAAGAACCCGCCGGCTGCCTCCTCCCCAAGGCCGCCGAGAACAAGAAGTTTGTCCCAGAGAGGACTGGGGAGTTGGCCAGCAAACGACTCGTGGACACAAGTGTCATGGGCTTGGAGAACTTCCCCATCCCCTGAGCAGGCCACAAACCTGGGCAAGAAAAAGTCGTCTTGGAGAGCACTCTTTGGAGTGGTAGAGAAGGAGGAAAATGAACAGAGCCTGCCTACGTTCCGCTTGGAGGGTCAGGCGATACCAGAGCCTCACAGTCCCAGTCATTCAAGGGCTAGGTCCCTTTCTAACATGGGACAGCACAGAGAGCATGAAGGTAGGATTGGGGGATTCTTCTCTCCCACAACAAGATCTTCCCCTTCTTTGTGTGTCTGGTGGTCCATCTCCTCCCAGCTGGTAATGTGGGCTGAGGGAGGGCACGCCATGGTGCCTCAGTTTCCCCACTTATTGATATTCAATAATAATTGCCCTGCTTTTCTCAAGACCGAGCAGGAAGTAAGAGAATGGCAGCAAAGGGTGACAGAACAGGTTTTCTGGCTCCACTGCCTATAAATAAGCTCGCTGCCCAAACTCCCGATCCTCTGTGCCAAGGAGCCCTACACAGGGGTTGAGACTGCCACACTTCTGGAGGTAAGTCGACTCACCTCCCTGGGCCTCTGTTTCCATCTGTACATTGGGGTGTCCCACCCTCCCTACCTCTTAGGGTGGATGGAAAGATCTGGTAGCTGCATGCAAAAATACTTTTCAAAGTATAAGGCCCTCTGGGGGGAGAAAACACACCACGAAGAAGCATTTTGACAAAACCTTCCCCTCAGTGGAACAAAATACATTTTGTCATTTGTCTCAGGACAATGGAACATTTTCACAAAGGGCCTTAGCATACAGTTACCCTCCATCAACAAGCTTCGGCATAAGTATCTTCTTCCCTTTCAGCAGTGCCCAGTGCCCGCTGCCCACATTTTAAAAGAAGCGCCCACTCCTGCTGGGCTTGATGGCTGGGGTAAATTGTCAATAATTAGTCAACAGGTGGCAGTAATGTCTCAATTTTAAAACGGTGTGACCGTCCCGGCTTACTTGGAGAATCAACCCCCGCTGGGTCGTCTTCTATCCCTCACGATAATCAAGGAAACATTTATTTCCCGCTGGACTTTAAAATTTTAGAACCAGAGAAGTTGGGGGTGAGGTTATCTGGGGAACTCCTCCTCTCTGCACCCCACCCCCCTGCCATGGGTACAACAAGCTCCCGCTGGGGATGGTAGCTGAGCTCTGGAGCATACAGAACCCTGTGGACGCACCTACATAGACTTTTCTGCTTGGCTGTCCCCTGGATTGTTCCGAGAGACAGAGGCACTTTTTACAGACCTTAATCCTCTGGTTTCCTGAGACAAATGATATTCTATATTTTGATAACACTGAAGTGTCATTTGACCTTTTTTATTTACTAAAATTCTAAGATCTTTGTATAGACATAGATAGCTCCAAAATAGTAGAAACGGTCACTTCCCAAGGAGGCCTTGCTGTAGACACTTAGACTCGGTGTATATTCCCTTCCAACACTTCTCTTGCCCGCTTTCTTATTTGATCAATTACGTGGGTGGTCTGTTGGTTTTTCATCGGATGTGACTCAAGAGAGTCTCATGTTCTACTTCTACTTTACCACGCATAAATCAGAGCTTAGCAGCTGGTGTCACCTGGGTTCTTTTAACTGAAGTTCACAATTTAGCTCTCGCTGCTGTTTCCAGGACCCGGACCCAGGCTTAAGTCAGAACTGTAAGGTTACGTCCCAAGATCAAAGTCTAGAAGCAAGAGGTCTTAGGAAGTAGAAAAATGGTGTCAGTGCCAATCTTAGAAACTACAAACCCAGGTTCTTTGACCCGTGAACCCTTGTTTGTCCACAGCTAGGATTCGCTAAATGTGGAATGATTCCTAGTCTGCCATCCCTAGGCTAGTAACTTCCAACCTCAAAGTCACCTTATATTCCAAAGTGGCTGCTGAGACTCCAGCCATCATCTCTCCATTTCAGGCAGGAAGAAGAGGAAGCAAGTGGTGGGAGGTGGGGCGGGGAACAAAAGGGTGTCTTTTTCTAGATAATTCAGTTCCGTTTTAGAGAGCTTTCTTGGAACTGCACTCAACTTTTCTTACATCTCACTGGCCACTCTTTAGTGTAAAGAAGGCTGGGAAATGTAGTCTGTGCAGCTAAGGAGGAAGAAAATGGATTCTGGGAAGGAAGTAGCAGTCTCAACCATAGGGAAACACCCTGCCCCTTCTCTTTAAAACAAATGCCTCCAGGGGGCGCCTGGGTGGCTCAGTTGGTTGAGCGGTTGAGCATCTCACTCTTGGTTTACTCATGGTCTCATGGCCTGAGTCGGGCTCCACACTGGCAGCATGGAGGCTGCTTGGGATCCTCTCTCTTTCCCTCTCTCTCTGCCCCTCCCCCACTGGTGCTGTCTCTGTCTCTCTCAAAATAAATAAATAAACTTTAAGATAAATAAATACATGCATCCACAAAACAAATGCCTCAGGCCAAAGGCTGGATGCCAAGTCCTCCGGCTGTGCTCTCTTGCTCTCCTTATAGTGACATCACCTCCCCCAAAAATAGACCCCAAAGGACGGGCAGCCGTTCTGTCCTCTCCCCACCCCCATCCAATTCCGCCTTGCCTATCGGATGAGATCGACTCCGACAAGAAGGGAATCTTTTTTTTTTTTCCTCAGAGTTTAAAATTTAGGTATTTATTTTAATTAATGGGAATCTTATTAAGTAGGACGCTTGTTGGGATGTGCACTGGGTATTGTATGTGAATGATCCATCACTAAATTCTACTCCCGAAACCAATACTACGCTATATGTCAGCTAACTAGAATTTAAATACAAACTTGGAAGAAAATAAAGAAATAAATAAAATGGGCATCTTAGCTAGAGCTGGTTCATCTGAGTCTAAATGTACTCGCTCATACTTTTCCCTGCACGAATGTCACCTGCCTCTCTCCCTCCGTGCCCACCAATTCATAGAAAGCAATGCACTGTAAGCAGGTGAGTCAGATTGGGTATTCCCAGGCCGCCAGCGGTCTCCTGATCGCCCTGCCACATGACGGGGGCTGGCGGATAAGGAGGGACAGCCTTTGGGGCCTCCGTCTGCCTCCTTCAAGTACAAGATGGGCACAGTGTGGCTTTCTGGTAGAAGAGCCATGCGCTGATCACCCCAGACAGGCCGCACGAGGTTACAGAGGGGGAAAAAAAATCCCCATCTTCTGCCGATACAAGGGAAGGCTCCCAGATACAAGAGGCTCTGGGATCCAGCCTCTTGCCATTTCCTTGTCAGGGGCCATGGTGGCCAGCGTTCAAGAGAGGAGGCTGGTTGGGCCACAATAAGGTGGAAAGTATATATTTGGTTTGGCTGTTAAAACGGGAAGGAAAAGCATCCATCCTTCTCTCCTTGACTCTCTAATACTTCTCTCTCAATTCACTCCTTATTATCTCTTTTTGAACCCTGTGAACCAAACATGAAAAATATGGCTTTTTAAGGAAACCATTATGCCTTTTTTTTTTTAAGGAAGGCATTGTGGACAAAGCATTAGTTCCCATGGTCTTCCAGTGATGCCCAGAGGGTGAAGGGGGAGCACTAAACTCCCATACTGTGGAGGAATCCAGGGACAGAGAGTTAGAAGTCACATTGGCAGCTCCGTAGGATGTCAAAGCATGGGACAGGATCCCTCCTGGGACCCAGGCTATGCCTCTCTTAGCCATCTTCATTTACAAAGCCCAGGAATTCCTCTGGGCACCCCAACCTTCTGGCCCAAACCCCACTGTGTTGCTTTCTTCAAGTGTCTGAATGGGATAGCGTTTTCCAAATATTACTTGGGCTCCGTAGGGCATCAAAGACAGAGCTGCACACATTTCTAAAACTTAAGAACTTAGCGACAAATCAACAATGAAAATTTTAGTCCCAAATAACTCAGCAATACCACCTGCTCCCCCCCACCCCCCATCCCTGACGAAAAGCAGAGCTGACTTGTCCCTTCACAGGCTAGGACCTTCAGGGGGCCTTTAATTCAGGGGGCTAGGATATTTAAACCTTCATGCCCCCACATGCTTTATTCTATAGTAATGTGTGCAAATACATACATCTTTTCCTGGATTATAAATTCTTGAAAGCCGTGGACTGCACTTTATGTCCCCCGGTGTACCTATCAGCGTTAATTGGATGTTTCCCATTAGACCGGGTGGAGAGAGAAGACGTGTCACTTTAAGAGCAAGGGGAGTTCAGTGTTGACTTGATAATGGGCTTGAGTAATGAATATGGTCTGAGAGCAGGGATATTTCTCTTTCCTCAGTGACCAACCCCCAAAGGCTTGTCAAACTCTTGAATGCCCTCCTCTGCACGTAGGGGCCAGCTCTCCCAAGATATAAAGAATGTCCCCCCCCCAGAAAAAAGAATAAAAATAAAAGCATAATGAGGATTCCCTCAAGCAAAGAACTAAGCACTTTCTTTTGTGTTTCTTCCCTTGCAAAGGGGAAAGGGGACCCTAATTTTGCAAGACTTCAAAAAGAGGGTGCAGAAGGGCAATTGTTTCAAGGTGGCAATCATTCCTCTGTGCGCTCCTCCCCCATCCCAGCCTCTGCCAGGCAACTGCCAGAGCTTTCTGAAGAATGGCCTCCCCCGCACACACTTCCCCGGGCAGCTTCCTCTCCCTCTAGGCTGGGCTTTTCATTTCGGGCGACCGTGCATACCGATGAGCTAGACCAAGTTCTTCTGGGAAGGGCCGCTCAGCACCATTTGGTCTCGTTTCAGCTGAGGACCCCCAAGTCGTTTCCATTGCCAACCGCGTTGCCGAAATTGTGCATTCCTGGCCCCCAGCCGACGAGGTCCACGGCCAGGCGGCAAGCCGCAAGTCCAAAGGCAGTTTTGTCCATCCGTTCATCCAGCGCCAGGGCTTCCAGCTTCCAGCGCCCAGTGGTAAGAAAGGTAAACCCCCTTCCACGTGCTTGGGTCGTCGGGCCGGGTGTCCGCCAGGCAGAGCTATGCATTCGTGGGTTCGGTCAGCGCAGGGCTCTGCAGTTAGGGGTGTCTGCTGCCCTGGGCCCAGGGCAGGACAGCAGGCTGCTGGAGGCCCCGACCTTTAGCTCTTGAGACCGGTCCAGGCAAGGGCAGTGCGCCAACAGACCGAAGCAACGTGCCAAGCTCAGTGCTAACTGCAAAGCCTCCTGCTGAGGGGGCGGGGGAGCACGAAGCGGCCGCTCAACCTTGTCCACCGAGGGAGATGAGCTATTGGATTTAATCCTGTGGGTGACGGCCGCGGGCCGGTTTGCTCCCGGGAATGCCCAGGTTGCGGAGGGAACACGGGCCCAGGGACTTACAACGTGGCCCTGTGAAACAGCAGGGCGTCGTCAGACACCAGGTCTGGCACACCACGTGTAGCAGAAGCGAGAACTAGTGACCAGAGGGGGGGGTCAGCTGTCACCAAAGCCACAGCCGTAGCGAGGACCAGGAGTTCCCAGCAGATGTGCAGGAATTCTGGAGTTGAACGGGAGCACAACCACGTGCCACAGGAAGAGAAGTTCAGTCCCACTTGCCATCACTGACGACTGTCTCTGCTCGTGGCCCTCTTTCCCCAAACTCCAGCCCAGGGGTGGGACGGAGGGGAGGCGGCCCCGGGATTGCAGTAGCCGAAGTACAAGGCGCAAGTGGCGGCGGCTGCCTGGCCTGCAAGCGGAGCGGTGATGTCGCCTGTCTCGTGCCGCATTGCTGGGACCGCAAACTACCCCTTCCGGGGCTGGAAGAGAAGAGGCCCCTCTGAGTGTGCTAAAAAGTGCCTCCACCTTATTGTGATCCCCTGTGTGTGGAGAGCTGCCCCTGAACCAGCCTCAGGCTGATGCTCGTCTCCTCTGTGCACGTGAGAAATGCCGGCCCTTGTTAGGGTGACTCCCAGAGAGAGGGGCTACAGGGGCAGATAAAAACTACCTACACACGGGCCACGGAGACCCGCGTGCTGGTGCCTCCCAGGTGATTTGAGGCTCAGACCTCCCACTTCCCTTGCCTTTCGCTAGACCTTCCTGGGAGGTGATGGGCTGGATTAATTTCCTGGCCTCTCCTTCCCTCTTATCTGGAACACACATGAGGACTCCATGACTTCAAAGATTGTGCCATCAATGAAAAGCACTCCTGTATTAGTAACTGGCGTTTCTCTGTTTGGATTCCGTTCCGTAGCCATGACCGTTTTCCTCATGTTGGGTGGTTAGCATGTTTTGAGATAAGAAAAATCATACTCCACGTCCCCCATTCCCACGTACATACCAACAGGAGCCGTCTCTCTCTCTACCTGCCATTTTAGCCTTTGGAGTGGGAGCACTCCATAAGTGTATTTACTTATACCTCACTTTGTTGTAAAGACAGCATGCAAAGTATACATGTTAGTAAATAAGATTAATCAAATAAATCAATTTGAAAGATAATGTAAAAAGAATGCACTAGCGGGGAAATAGAGGTGGGTTTAGGAATGAGCTTAATTCCCAAAATGCAAGCCAGGAAGACCGTACCCCCTCTTAGCCGGGGCCCATAAATTCGGCTCTGTACTTTCTAGCAGCACAAAGGGGGAATATGACCAATTGGAATTTATGGTGTCCATATGGGAAAAGCAACATCTGCTCAGGAGAATCCTACCAACGAAAAAGAAGGTTCTCCTAAACATCTTCAGAGACAGGACCATGGGTCGTGGAACCAATATCGTCAACAACATTCTTACAGTAAATAAAGTGATGCATTTCATGGTGAGAAGCGGGGCGCTGAGGGAAAAAAGAAGAAAGGAAAGGAGGGGTCTGTAGGAGAGGGCAGCTGGAGTGGTTTGTGCCCCATCAGTCGAAGGAAGGTAAGAGTTAAGTTGCTGAGAATTACAAAGCACATGTCTCCCTCAGTCCCTAACCAGGCTACAAGTATTGTCCCTGGGGGCAAAAAAAAAAAAAAAAAAAAAGTTAAGATGATTTTTCTTCTTAAAAGAAATAACTGGAATTTTCCCCCGACAGATGGAGAAGAGCAAATAATAGCCCAAATCGTTGAGCTGCTGAAATATTCAGGGGATCAGTTGGAAAGAGAGGTATGGAGCTTCTTGAACTAATGTGATTTCTTTTCTGTGCCCACGCACTGGGACAGAGAATGGAAGCGTACTGCAGATTGTATTCCTTTGCAAGTTCTGGTTTCCACTTAGTCCTAAATTTTATTTCCCTTGGAGTCCAAATTCTTCATGCTGGCAGCATCTCAAAAATGAATCACTTTGGAAAACATAAGTAAACCTTCTGGAGCCTCCCTGGAATTTTTGGAAATGAAAAATGTAACTTTGTTATTGCAAGAAAAGACACCAATAAATTAAAATTTGCTGAATAGAATTATGAATCTGGTTCCCCGTGTAACTGATCCTCGGGGAAGTTTAGACTCTTGCATTTGCCCTGCAGTCTGGATATCGATGTCCCACGCCTGCTCCAAGGCTGGAGTCCTTCCCAAAATCTCCCCCGAGAGTGGCTGGACTGTTCTCTGCTCAAGGTCTCTCTCAGCTATTTGGCCGGGGAGGCGGATTAGTGTTACTTGGAGAACTTTGGACTTACTTCCTGCCATTTAGAAGTCAAGACCCATCATTCCCGTCAGGAAAGTGTGAGAGTGTCTTCAGATACAGAGCTGGTGAGCAGGACCCCAGAATTCTGTGCCGTTACCCACAGACTGCTGAGTAGCCTCTGGGGTCTGTCAGTCAGGGACTGGCCTGTGGACCCCTTGCCTTGTCCTGCCAGTGGATGGAAGTCAGGCCCCATGCGGCTTGTGCAGGAGGGGAAACAACACTAAGTGGCCAGCCACTCTACCCCAGTCCCAACTTCTCAGTGGGTCCTCCCTCAATGCCTTTGTCAGCAGTGTGTGCAGAGGATGGTAACTGGGAGGGCATGTGAGCTTCAAGTCCACAAGTAGAGGATGAACTGGGGTGCAGAGAAAGAAAATAGAATATGGTACATGACTTGAGGGCACTCCTATGTTTCTCCAGAACTAACATCAATGGATAGGAGTTATGGGGCAATTGATTTTCTCCATTTTAGGAATGAACTTTCTAGCACTCAGGGCTGCCTTGTGACGGAATGAGCCTCCTGTCACCAGAAGAATGGCCAGTAGATGCCAATAACCAGCCAACAGTGCAGTCCTTGTACTGGGAGGGACCTATTCGAATCCTCGAGGACTCTTTACAGCTTGAAGACGCTGTGGCTCTCATGGCAACCTCCTTCCCAGCCTCCCTAAGAAGTGACTTGCATTAGGTCAGGGAGGCAAGGGGGACAGGAAGTGGTACGAAGCTGACCTTTGTGGCTCTAAAGAGAGACGCTTTCCTTTTCATCCCATAAATTACCACTTTAAAAGATCTCGCTTTGCTTGATGCACGCTCTTGATGATTTGGGGTGACGCTTTACGTTATTTATGCAGAAAACATGGTTGTTTCCCCAGTAGAGGACTCTGGTAGGAATACACAGAAGGTCTGACTTTGCTGTGTGGGTGTGAGTTCCTACTAGAGAGGGACAGTGACTCTGTCTAACCCTAACCCCTACCCCCCAACCCCATGGCTGCAGAGTGCCTGCAAAGCCCCTCATCTCTGAGACCACATGCAGGCTCATCTTGCACCTTCCTGAGATGCCAGAGGCAGGTGCAACCCAAAGGAGCAAAGAGAGAGGGGCCAGGGTACTCCATGGAAGTGTTTCTTTCTGGCATTTGATTCTTCGACCATTCTGGTAGAGTCCGGGCTTCTGGCTGCCCACTGGGGTTTTGAGTCTAGCTTCTTCAACTGGGTCGCTGATCAAAAGGGGTCCATTCTTGGTGTAGAGGACATTAGTCATTCTTGTTTCAGATTTATAAAACAGACAGGCCCCCGTGTCTCACAGAAGTTGGGGGGTGGGCTGGGCTCACATAAAGGACGCTGCTCCACCGAAATCTTTATATAGCATCTGATGCATCCCCCAGGATATCCCTTGTAGAAACAATGTTTGTTGAGAACCTGCTTAGCTTATCGTTCGTCAAAGATAGAATTTCCAAATAAACATTTAATCCTTGCTCACTAAGAAACTTCTTAGTTGGAGCCAAGGTTTTCCACTGGGTGTTTCAGGGGCCCACTGTGTGAGTCGGCTTCACGGGGCCAGGCTGCTGTACTAAATGCATATCCTCTTGTACACAGTTAAAGAAAGACAAGGCTTTAATGAACAGCTTCCAGGACCAGCTGTGCTACCCTGTTTTCAAGATCATCACAGACCAGTTCCTAAGGGGTGTGGACACCAGGGGAGAATCAGAGGTCAGAGCTCAGGGCTTTAAGGCTGCTCTTGCAATAGACGTCACGGCCAAGCTCACTGCTATCGACAATCACCCTATGAACAGGGTGCTGGGCTTTGGAACCAAGTACCTAAAAGACAACTTCTCGCCCTGGGTCCAGCAGCACGGTGGATGGGTAAGTGCATCCTATTTCAAAATGAACCTTCCCAGAATTCAGAGGAGACGGAATGGAAAGTTGTGGGGTTTTTCATTTTTTCGTTTTTTTTTTTTTTTGTTTGTTTGTTTTTAAGTGAAGGGAACACATCTTTGAGGCAGTTCTCATGGATTTAGAAGTTGAGTGGCAAGAGATATATCCCAGTGATGGGATCCTATTTTTAGTGATTATCTTAATCATCGATAAATATTTACTAGGCTCCCAAAGGGTACATGGGATATGTGTGTTGGACCAGGGGGGACTGGTCAGATATAACAGGAAATGAAGAGATGTCAAGATATAAAATGTTTAGATATAATTTCTGTTTTCACAAATTTTGTAAGCAACCGAAGTCTGGCAGTGAGACAAGGAGAGGCAAACACTTCCTTGTTCTCTTAGCTGCTGACAGGCAGAGAGAGACACAGCGTTCATGATATTTTGTCATTGCTGCTTGGACCCAGCCATTTTGACAGGGACATTTTGATACAAAGCAAAAAGCAAACCATTAAATTTGTATCGTTTTTTTTTTTGTTTTATTTTAAATGAAGTTTATTTTTTAAGCAATCTCTACACCCCACGTGGGGCTTGAACTCAACAATCCCAAGATCAAGAGTCACAAGGTCTCCCCACTGAGCCAGCCAGGTGCCCCAAATTTGTATGTTTTTTTAAATTTTTTTTTATTTTTTAAATTTATTTCCAAATTAGTTAGCATATAGTGCAACAATGATTTCAGGAGTAGACTCCTTAGTGCCCCTTACCCATTTAGCCCATCCGCCCTCCCACAACCCCTCCAGTAACCCTCTGTTTGTTCTCCATATTTAAGAGTCTCTTATGTTTTGTCCCCCTCCCTGTTTTTATATTATTTTTGTTTCCCTTCCCTTATGTTCATCTGTTTTGTCTCTTAAAGTTCTCATATGAGTGAAGTCGTATGATTTTTGTCTTTCTCTGACTAATTTCGCTTAGCATAATACCCTCCAGTTCCATCCATGTAGTTGCAAATGGCAAGATTTCATTCTTTTTGATTGCCGAGTAATACTCCATCGTACATATATACCACATCTTCTTTATCCATTCATCCAATGCCCATGGACATTTGGGCTCTTTCCATAATTTGGCTATTGTTGATATGTATCTGTTTTTAACTACCTGCTATCAGGCGAAACAGACATCTTCACCCCCATGCCTCAGACGCAACATCCCCCCCCTCCCCGCCAACCCCATCCTTTATCCTCATTCCTTGAGATTTCCTTAAAGCTGCCATACTCAGATGGCCTCCCAAGGTTAACCTTTCCAAAATGTGTAGCCCATAGCTTTAAATATCCATAGGCTCAGGGCACTTTATTTTGTCTGTTCAGATCCTTCTTGGGAGCACAGGCCTTTGTCCCACATTATCTTTAGTCCTCTTTCCACTAGAATGGAGCAAGGATAGTGGGTTTGAGTCTGCTCCACCATGGTCAGCATGGCCCTGAGGCCTCCACTCTTGGTCTCTTGGTTTCCAGAAGGAATGCAGAGCTGATCTTGCTAAGGGACTGAAGTGCCCGCTGTGGTCTTTAGTGGCTGCCTGTTAAGCTTACCTAGTCTTCTGTTCCTTTCTATTTTCCACATCTGCACCAGAAATGGTAGCCATAAGGGGCTGATCTGAACAACTGAGGCTCTTAAGTATTCTAAATTCAAGCTGCCTTAACTCATGCAAAGATGCCTCGACATTATTTTGGCTTTAACTGTTCTTTCTTCCAGGACCCCCTCAAGTCCCTCCTCTGTCCCCAAGCCTTTCCTGACCGCTCTAGCTTAAGGGCCTCACTAGCCTCTGACTTCTTACAACACTTCATATCTGCACTATAATTACATACAGGAAAGAATCCTGGTTATGGTTAATATATTTTTCCAAAATATATTTTTCAAAATATAATTTGGTCTTGTTAATATATTTTTCCAAAAAGATTGTAAGTATCAACTGGGTCCATGGGCCAGTTCTATTCAGTCTATAAATAGACTAAAAGTCTATGTAGTTGGTTAATGCAGCTGAAAT
Organism: Neofelis nebulosa; assembly: GCF_028018385.1. Taxonomy (NCBI): domain Eukaryota; kingdom Metazoa; phylum Chordata; class Mammalia; order Carnivora; family Felidae; genus Neofelis; species Neofelis nebulosa. Next base: position 96,573,957 of record NC_080789.1, on the reverse strand, counting down.
GCCAACTGTGTTCTGTAAAAAAAAAAAAAAAAAAAAAAAAAGTCTACACCGAAAGCACAAACAACAAAAGAAAAAATAAATTGGATTACATCAAATTAAAATTTTTTCTGCTTCAGGGGCACCTGGCCGGCTCAGTCGGTGGAGCATGTGACTCTTGATCTTGGGGTTGTGAGTTTGAGTCCCACGTTGGGTGTAGAGAGTATTTAGCAAATAAATATCTTAAGAAAGACAAATTTAAAAAATAAGTAATTTTTTTCTGCTTCAAAGGACACTACCAAGAAAATGAAAAGACAACACACAGAATGAAACAAAATATGTCCAAATCATATATCTGAAAAAGAACTTGTATTCAGAATATGTAATCAATTCTTACAACTCAACAATAAAAAGACAAAAGCCAATTTTTTTTTTAATTTTTTTTTTCAACGTTTTTTATTTATTTTTGGGACAGAGAGAGACATAGCATGAACGGGGGAGGGGCAGAGAGAGAGGGAGACACAGAATCGGAAACAGGCTCCAGGCTCTGAGCCATCAGCCCAGAGCCCGACGCGGGGCTCGAACCCACGGACCGCGAGATCGTGACCTGGCTGAAGTCGGACACTTAACCGACTGCGCCACCCAGGCGCCCCGACAAAAGCCAATTTTGAATAGACATTTCTCCATAGAAGATATACAGATGGCCAGTAAGCAATGAAAAGATGCTTGCTTAACATCTTCATTTCAACATTAGGCACATGTGAATCAAAACCACAGTAAGATATCATTTCACATGCACTAGCATGGCTAAAATAAAAAAGACAGATGTTGGTGAGGATGTGGAGAAATGTGAACCCTCATCCACTGCTGGTTGAGTTCTAAATTTTCCCTTTTAGAAACAATTTGGCAATTCCCCCAAAATATTAAACATAGAGTCACCAATTCCACTCAGATATATACCCAAGAAAATTGATAACAAATGTTCACATAAAAACTTGTACATAAATGACCATAGCAGCATTCATTTTATGCATAATAGCCTGAAAGTGGAAACAACCCAAATGTTCATCAGTGATGAATGGTGAATAGCAAAACCAAAGGCAGTATGTCCATACAGTGGAATATTATTTAGGCATAAAAAGGAATGGAACAGATGGATGAACCTTGAAAACATTATGCTAAGTAAAAGTTAGACAAAAGGGTCATATACCATACGTTGTAAGATTCTATTTTCATGAAATGTCCAGAATAGGGGAATTCACAGAGACAGATTAGAGAAGAAGAGAGAGAGAATAGGGAGTGACTGCTAATGGATAAAGAGTTTCTTTTTGTGTGATGGAAATGTTCTAAAATCAGCCAAACGTGATGGTTGCACAATTCTGTGAATTTACTAAAAACCACTGAATTATATATTTTAAAAGGATGAACTCTGTGATATATTTCAACAAATCTGTTAATGAAAAAATGGTGGTTCTAATTCTAGCAAGCAAATTAAAAGACAAAAGAAAAAAGAATACATTTTTATTTACTTATTTTTAATTTGGCTGCTGGTGCTAGAGAGAAAAACAGTTTTAATTACAGAAGATTGATGGATTTTTGGTAGAAATAATAAAGGGAATTTTCAAAGCCTTCAGAATTTGATGGCATTGTTCCTTATCATTTGTAATTTATTAGTTTACTTTTCCAGGTCATCATAAATCCGAATTTTAAGTCTTGGCCACAGTTAGGTTTAATTTGGAGCATGTGGCTGGAAATTGGAAGAGGGAAGAAAAAGAATGAGAGAGAAAGGACTATAATTTTTCCAAGACTGATAGAGGAGTTGCAAAAAATAAAGAAGGAGGATGTTGATAAAAGAATATTTACGAGTTGATATGAGTTATGAAAATGTGAAGGAGATGTGGACACCTGTGCTCAGTCTCCAAGCACAAGAAAGAAAGATGACACTGGGTGGCAAGCTTCTAGGGACTTCCATTGGCTCTTGGTATTTTGGTGGCACTCCAGGGTGTCCTTATAGTGGTAGGGAAGGAGGAAAATGATTCCTATGCACCAGTTTTCCAGGGTTCCTAACTATCCCAGTGTTTCACATTTCCTGCAAGTACATCTATCTTCCCAACGAAATTGTAAACACAAGGGCAGATTTATGTATTTTATGCTTGTCTCTCAACACTCCCATTCTTTCTACATGCATCATAGATGTTCGGCCAATACTCTTAGCATAATCAATCAATCAATCAATCAATCAAATGAAAGAATAACAACTGTATCTAAAAAACATGTTAGGGGCATCTGGGTGGCTCAGTGGGTTAAGTGTCCAACTCTTGGTTTTGGCTCAGGTCATGATCTCACAGTTCATGGGTTCGACCCCAGAGTTGGGCACCATGCTTGGGATTCTATCTCTCTAGTTCTATCTCTATCTCTATCATCTCTATCTCTATCTCTATCTCTACCTCTACCTCTGCTCCTCCCCCACGTGCATACTCTCTCAAAAATAAACAAACTTAAAAAAAATAAAAATAAAAAGCATGCTAAACTAGCTCCCATGAGATTTTAATTCACCCATTGGCCATTTTTCCTCATTTAAAGGACTGTTCAAATAGTCACCCTGTGCTCCTACAACTTCACCCATTTCACAGAGCTTTGCAAAGAGCATAATCTTCAACTTTCCATAATCTTCAACTTTCCAATATCCTTTGAATTTTTTTTTAACTCTTTTGAATTTTAAATACAGCATCAAAGCCTTTCCCCATCTAGCCTATCAGCCCTGGGTGTGTAACCTAAGTCCTTCACATATGTTTTCCTTTCCTGAATATGATGAAAAAAGATGAATTGGTCATCTTTCCAAACCTCCCCCCAACCCTAACATAGTCTCTGAAACCCGGGTCATGCCTGGGACAAGAGAGCAGAGTTAACAGGTTTATGTTTTCAGTTCAACAGTGAATTAAACTTGGAATTTTGTGAATCTATTTCTCTTTTTCCCCTCTAGGAAAAAGTGCTTGGGATATCACATGAAGAAGTAGACTGAAAAATCAGAAGATTTGTAATCTGGAATACTCATTATCCAGCTAGGATCCTGTCTACATTGGTCTCAGCATAGACTATGGGAGAAAATTAACATGTACAAGGCAGAGGGAGCACTGAAGTTTTCAAAGTCATTGTTCCTGTGAATCCAGAGGCCTGAGGAGAGAGGCCTTGTCTGTCTTTAGCTCATAGAATGTAGTAGTGTGGCCAGTGACATCCATGTTTCCCAGGTTCTCCAATGAGTGTGGGAGGAAGTCTAGGAAGACAAGTGGTAATTTTCCTTTCAGATGTTCAGTACAGAGACAGTCACCTTGCCTCTGTTGGCCGCTTTGGGGAAATTTTGTTACAGATATTTGCTGATCTCATAAGGGCGAAATGATAAATTGTGCATGTGTTTACTCTTTGGTTTTCTAGTACCATTTGTTTTTAAACTACACTTGGGACGGCCTAATAATGACGTTGTTTCAAGCCTACTTTTAGGAAGATGTTGCTATTGATGTTGGTAGATGCAGTTCAAAGAGACTTGAGTTCACTGCTATATCCACTAGTTTGGGGATATATTATCATGTCTGCCTTTTGACTCACTTCCCTAGAAAAATGCTTTGGCAGTTTGAAAAACTTCCATTTGGCAGAAAATTATTACTTCTACCTCCCTCAGCAATCTCAGAGACCCCACCTCTATTTCTCAAGGACTCTGAAATTTTATTTTATTTTATTTTTTTGTGGTAGTGTAATGATTAGTAGCTGTTAAACATGTGGAAAGACCACTGTCAAGAGTATCTTACATGGGGCACCAAGGTGGCTCAGTCGGTTAAGCATCTGACTTTGGATGAGGTCATTATCTCACGGTTTGTGAGTTTGAGCCCCGCATGGAGCTCTGTGCTGACAGCTCAAAGCCCGGAGCCTGCTTCGGATGCTGTGTCTCCCTCTCTCTCTGCCTCTCCCCGCACTTGTGCTTTCTCTCTCTCTCTCAAAAATAAACATTAAAAAAAAATTTTAAAAAGAGTATCTTATGGTTAAAACAAGTAAAAAGTAATAGTACTAAGATTTCCACGAAGATCGAATGAGTTAATTTATAAAAAGTGCTTACAACAGTGCTTGGTATTTAGTGCTGAGTGCTCACTTATGTTTAATATGCGCTGCCCTCAGCTAAAACAAAATTTCTTCTCCTCCCAAAGCAGTCACTGATTGTTTTTCTGAAATTAGTGTTCAGAATGAGGTTTTATAGTAAGCGAAATATGTTTCACAATTGTTTAACAAACAATAATTATTGAAACAATAATTTTTAAAATACTATCAAATTATAGTCTTAAAAATGTCTAGATCTGTAGCACCCAGCATGTAGCCTGATGTAAAACAGGTGTTTAATAAACCTGTGATGAGCAAATAAATGAATGCGTTAATCAGACATACTTCCAGCTCCAAGGGAAAATTGGACCCGTCTAATATCACATCAAATATCACTACTCTACCCATCTTAACTAAAATGAGTTATTCTCCCAGATTTGGAAATGGCAAGAGTAAAAGTAAGCCTCCACAGCCAGAAGCACAGGCTAAATCACACTTCCGTGTGGTGTTACCACAGAACACGCATGCCCCAGTCTCCACCACTGAACCAGAAATTGTGTGCCATCACTGGCCCCACTGCTACTGAGAAATGATGCTGCTACCCCCACTCCCATCTCTCTTCCCCACCGGGAAGAATCTTCCCAATCTTGCCTGTCTCCAAGGTAAACTTCCAGGTGGATTACTTGGATTAGCTGACCCCAGATCATATGCCTGTGCTCCAGCTGTCAAGAGCTAGGAGAGTGGGCTTTCTACATTTTCAGTTCATTATGGGAGAAGGCTGTTTACCATATTTAAGTTACATAAGGTAGGGCATTCCCTAAGAGGAAGAGGGGGGCTCAAATAGGGGCCGTCCCCATTTATAGTGGCAAACATCCACTATACAAGTCTTTTTACCCCCACTCCTTCTGCTTACCGTGGCCACAAAAGCCAAAAGCATTTTGAGTGAGTTGCAATCAAATGGGGCCAAATTCTTCAACAACTCTTGTGACGTGGCTTTTGTGTAATTGTTTCATAGTTTTCTAACTTGTTCATTGGAAAGACTGTAAGAACTCTAAGGAGATAATTAATTAAAGGTATTCTTGTACTTTTTAATCCAAGTACAAAAAAAAGATAACTAACGTTAAACAGCGTTCAGAACGCAATTGTTTGGGGCTCCTTGTGGAATTAATCTACAAGAAACACAAATGATAGGGGCTGATGAGGGGAAGTCTATGTTTGATCTGTAAAGTGTGACAATCTGAGAAATCAACAGTGACTTGACAGTGGATGAAAGAGGAAGAATCAATGATTAGTAAACCCTGATACCACTGTTGATAAATGGTGGATGGTGGTTTTAGGTAATGCTGAATCAAACCTGGAGCTGTGGGAAAGGGTAAATAAAGAATGTAAATCAGGTAACTGTGGGAAAAAAAAATATTCCCTTTTGCTTCCTGCCCCCACACAGAAAGTCAGGAAAACATCCGAGATAAAGGAGTTTCTTCTTATGGATAGCGACAATGGGGATCACCTCTTCTCCCACTTTGATTCAACCATTCTACATTATGCATTTGCAACCTTGCACCTCTGGGCCTTTATAATGATATTTTTTCTCCACTTGGTCTGTCCTTGCCTCCTGGTCCCCTTTCCCCTTATTTCCACTAATTCAATGAACTCCAGCCCATCTTTCCAAATTCACTCCTTCATTTCTTCCAGGAAGCATTTGCTAACCCTCCCTTGGCTGCCAGAGGGCTACATTTGGATACCTTTCTTCATAGAGATGCTCCAGAGCACACTATTTATGGACATTATACTTAAGACATTATGCCATAAGAACTAATCTTTTGCATTGGATTATAAATGCTTCTGTTAACAAAAATGCTTTTGTAAACAAGTATTATGTCTAATTTAACTTTGTCTATCTAATGCCTGGCCTACTTTTAATATACAATTGCAAAATCATATACCCTAGCCTCACTGCTGTAACCGGTAAATCAATGAGATTGGAGTATGGCCCAAGATATGTGTAGTTTTAACAAACTCTCCAAATGTTCCAAATCATCTGCAGCTTCCAGCCAAGATGAAGTAATAGTGACTGAGTTTTAAACTCCTGCTTAAAACAACTGGAAAAAAAAAAAAAAAAAGACAAGCTATATGAAAGAATAGCTTTCCGTTTTCAAGACATTGTGCATCAGGCAATGAAGGACTAGTCCCTGAGAGATGAGAAATAAGGTGAGCGTCCAACTCTTGATTTTGGCTCAGGTCATGACCTCATGGTCATGAGATCGAGCTGAGCATCTCTCTCCCTCTCTTTGCCCTTTCCCAGATCACATGTGCACACACACTCTCCCAAAGAACTTAAAATTTTTTTTTAATTATAAAAAAGAAAGGAAATAAAGAGAAAGAAAGCAGAATGGTGTAAAAGTAGAAACCAAAAGATGGTTTGTGGGACAGATCAGTAACACCTCTAGCCTGATTGATCAGGAGAAAAGGCACAACTTACCAATAATAAACAGAGGGAACATCACTATAGGTCCTACAGATATTAAAAGGATAATAAGAGAATATCATATACCAAAAATTCAACAACTTAGATGAAATGGACAAATTTCTTAAAAGACACACTACCAAAGCTCACTCAAGAAAAATAGAATGTAGGTGCACCTGGGTGGCTCAGTCGGTTAAGCCTCTGACTCTTGATTTCAACTCAGGTCATGATCTTGCAGTTCATGAGATGGAGCATGGATAGCAGGGAGCCTGCTTGGGATTCTCTCTCTCTTCTCTCTCTGTCCCTCCTTCCCACTCGCATGTGCACTCACTCTCTCTCTCTCTCTCAAAAGAAATAAGTTAAAACATTTAAAAAACTAGAATGCAAACTTAACATTTCCAAAATGGAAAACATTTTAAGCAGTTCCTTTTTCTTTTCTTTTTTTTTGGGGGGGGGGAGTATAGGATTGCATCTCTTTCTCTTGCTTTTATTTTACTTATTGTCAAGTTAGCTAATATACAGTGTAGTCTTGGCTTCAGGAGTAGATTCCCATGATTCATCACTTACATAGAACATCCAGTGCTCATCCCAACAAGTGCCCTCCTCAATGTCCATCACCCATTTTCCCCGCCCCCCAACCCCCACCCCCATCAGCCCTCAGTTTGTTCTGTGTATTTAAGAGTCTCTTATGGTTTGCTTCCCTGTTTGTATCTTATTTTTCCTTCCCTTCCATAGTTTCTTTAAAAGTTAAACATCTACCAGATGACCCAACCATTTCATTCTTAGGAATTTATTCAAAAGAAATGAATTGGTCTAAAACTTGTACCAAATACAGTAACTATAGGGGCGCCTGGGTGGCTCAGTTAGTTAAGCATCCAACTTCAGCTCAGGTCATGATCTCGTAGTTTGTGAATTCGAGCCCCACGTCAGGCTCTGTGCTGATAGCTTGGAGCCTGGAGCCTACTTGGGATTCTGTGTCTCCCTCTCTCTCTGCCCCTTCCCTGCTTGCACTCTCTCTGTCTCTCAAAAAGAAATAAACGTTAAAAAAAAAAAACTAAAAAAAAAAAAAAAAAAAAAAGGAATTTATTCAAAAGAAATGAATTGGTTTAAAACTTGTACCAAATATAGTAACTATTGGGGTGCCTGGGTGGCTCAGTCAGTTAAGCCTCTGACTTCAGCTCAGGTCATGATCTCACAGTTCGTGAGTTCGAGCTCCACATCGGCTCTGTGCTGACAGCTTAGAGCCTGGAGCCTGCTTTGGATTCTGTGTCTCCCTCTCTCTCTGCTCCTCCCCGGCTCATGCTCTGTCTCTGTCTCTCTTTCAAAAATAAATAAAAACATTAAAAAAAATAAAGTACAAATATAGTAACTATATTTGTGAAAGCCCTAAATGGAAAACAACCCAAATGTTCATCAACAGATGAATGGATAAAGAAATTGTGGTATATCCATACAATGAGATACTATTCATATATATATGAATATATATAATATGTATATTATATATATATAAAGAATAAACTATCAGTATATGCTGTAACATGCATATGAATGAATCTCTAAGAAGCTCAACCAAAACCAAAAAAAAAATCATACACTACATATATACTTATATAAAATTATAGAAAATGCAATTAATTTATTGTGACAGAAAACAGGTCATTGGTTGCCTGGAACGGAGGGATGGAAAGAAGGAATTATAGAGGGGCATGAGCATTTTGGGGTGATAGAACTGTTGTTACCTTGTCTTACTATTTTGTGTGTATATAAAAACACAAAATTACTTACTGCATACTTCAAATACATGCTGCAGTTTATTGTATGTCAATTATACCTCAATAAAGCTGTCATAAATTTTCTTAAGACAACATGGCAACATTTCAGACAATCAAAGGCACAATTTATCATGATTAGATCAACACTGTAAGATATGCTGAAGGAAATTTCTTCAGCCAGAGGGAAAACTGTATTAGAAACCCAGATCTATAAAAAGGAATGAAGAGCACCAAAGAATAATATGAAGGTAAATAAAAATATTTTTCTCATCTTTAAATTTTAAAAAAGAAAATTGATTAAAGCAAAAACAATGTCTCATGACATAACATGCAGAACATGTATGACAACAAAACATAAAAGACTAGAAGGGAAAAATGAAAGAGACTGTTGTAAGGTTTCATATTATATGCAAAGTGGTGTATTACTCCATGTAGACTACAGCAAGTTAAAGATGCATACTGTAAATCGTACAGCGATGACTACGTATGAGCATAGCTAGTAAGCCAATAGTAGAAATAAAATGGAATCCTGAAAGATACTCTCTTCAAAAGATGGCCAGAGAAGAGTAAAAAGAAGGAATAGTTGGGACAAAGAGAAAATATCAAAATGGTAGACAAATCAAATCAGCAATAATTGCATTAAATGGAAATGGCTAAATACTGCCATTAAAATGCAGAAATAGTATTGATAAAAATGAAGACCAAACGACATATTTTATGTCTAAACATGAAAGAAAGAGAGGTTAAAAGTAAAAGAATAGAAAAATGAATGCATAACTAGTCAGAAAGCTGGAATGGGTATATTAATATCAAAGTGGACTTCAAGTCAAGGAATATGGAGGCAAAGAGGGACATTACATAACAATAAAAAGGTGAATTATTACGACAATAATCCTAAACTATGCAGAGCTCAAAGCAAAAATTGACAAAACTAAAAGGGGAAATAGACAAATCCACAATTAAAGTTGATTTCCACACTGTTCTCCCAGGAGAACTGAATAGAAAATCAGCAAAGATATAGAAGACTTGAACGACAGTATAAACCAAACTGACCTAATTGACCTTTACTGAACACTGTATGCAACTACAGCATACTATAGTTAAATAAGAAAAAATTCAACCAAGTAAGTTTTATCTTTTTTTTTTTCAACCAAGTACATTTAAAAAAAAAAATTTTTTTTTTTTTAATTTTTTTTTTTCAACGTTTTTTAATTTATTTTTGGGACAGAGAGAGACAGAGCATGAACGGGGGAGGGGCAGAGAGAGAGGGAGACACAGAATCGGAAACAGGCTCCAGGCTCCGAGCCATCAGCCCAGAGCCTGACGCGGGGCTCGAACTCACGGACCGCGAGATCGTGACCTGGCTGAAGTCGGACGCTTAACCGACTGCGCCACCCAGGCGCCCCAAAAAAAATTTTTTTTTTAACTTTTATTTATTTTTGAGACAGAGAGAGACAGAGCATGAACGGGGGAGGGGCAGAGAGAGAGAGGGAGACACAGAATCGGAAACAGGCTCCAGGCTCTGAGCCGTCAGCACAGAGCCCGACGCGGGGCTCAAACTCACGGACCGCGAGATCACGACCCGAGCTGAAGTCGGCCACTCAACCGACTGAGCCACCCAGGCGCCCCCCAAGTACATTTTAAAGATCTAATTGGCTTTACTGAACAATTCATGAATTGGCAGCATCCTCTGTACCGAGTAGAGGGGAGCTCCAAAGGGCTACAGAAAAGGAAAGGTTCTTAAAGGCAGGACAAGGAAGTCATAAACAGAAAAAAGGATTCTTTCGGGTGAAGTCCTTCCTTTGGGGAATGCAGAAGGCCCATGTGACATATTACCTTACTGGTGCTGACTAGAAAATTCCTGACAGGTTAAAACTACATTTCTGGGGGAGGTTGAAACTGCAATTAGGTTAAGCATTACACCCTGGTTTGTTGATGTGGCCTAGCATAAGTGACTCCATTTTGGACCTGTGATTTTCCTTTTTAATAGTACTCAAGGGGGCGCCTGGGTGGCGCAGTCGGTTGGGCGTCCGACTTCAGCCAGGTCACGATCTCACGGTCCGTGAGTTCGAGCCCGGCGTCAGGCTCTGGGCTGATGGCTCGGAGCCTGGAGCCTGTTTCCGATTCTGTGTCTCCCTCTCTCTCTGCCCCTCCCCCGTTCATGCTCTGTCTTTCTCTGTCCCAAAAATAAATTAAAAACGTTGAAAAAAAAAAAAATTAATAGTACTCAAGTGCCCATAAAACATGCACTGTGATAGACCGTAGTCTGGCTGGTAAAACAAGTCTCAATAAATTTTAAAGAGTTAAACTCATACAGAGGACCTATGATCATTATGGAATTAAATCTAAAAATAACAAAATGGTATCTGGAAAATCCCCAAATATTTAGAAATTAAACATACTTTTATGTAATCTAGGGTTCAAAGAAATTACAAGTGAAATTAGAAAGTGTTTTGAACTGAATGATAATGAAAACACCAAGATTTGTGGGATGCGGCTAAAGCATGCATAGAGAGAAACATACAGCTTTAAATATTTTTATCAGAAAAAAAATGTCTGAAATCAGTGACTTAAGCTTTTATCTTAAGCAACTAGCATATTTAATCCAAATAAGTTAAAGGAAGGAAATAATGAGCAGACAACAATGAAACAGAAAATGAACATACAACAGAGAGGAATTAGAACAAGAGCTGATTTTTTTAAAAATGTTATTATTTTTTAGAGAGAGAGTGCAAGCAGCAGAGGGGCAGAGGGAAAGGGAGGGAGGGAATCTTAAGCAGGCTCCATGCCCAGCACAGTCCAGTGATGCAGGGCTCAGTCTCATGAACCTTGAGTTCATGACCTGAGCCAAAATAAAGAGTGGGACGTTTTACCGACTGAGCCACCCAGGCGCTCCAGGGCTGATTTTTTTTTTTTTTTTTTTTTAAAGATCAAGAATATCAATGCACCTTCAGTTTGACTGACCAAGACACAAATTACCAATATCAGAAATGGAAACAGGCATTGAAAGGATAAGAGACGCTTTTATGCCAATAAGCTGACTACTTAAGAGGAAATGGACAAATTCCTTGAAAGACATAAATGACAAAAATTGACATAATAGAAAATATAAATAGCTCCAGATCTACATTGAGTTCTTAAAAGCCCTGTCATGAGAATCACAGCACTGTATAAAACTTGATTCCCTTAACCCTTCCCAAGTCCTTCCCAAGAACTTGGGAAAACTCTATCAGAGCCTTATGCCAACAAATACTGAGAGATTAAATGAGTTCAGGCATGCCTTGGCAGTTAATTAAAATGGAACAAAGATTAGAATCTCAATCTTAATTTAATGTCCTTTTCCCTCCACCCTCTGCCAACTGCCTCTGATCAAAATTTTGCACTGGAGTTTTTCATACTCAAACTGGATGTTTCCTGTCTAGCTTAGGTGTTAATTGGTTGGTTGATTACATTAAGGGGGAGACAGAGGGGATATTTAGTACTTGGTGCAACAGTAAATGCTGGACAAATCTTAGCAAAATAATCTTTTATTTTTAGTCTCTTAATTGGGAAAGATTGGCTTTATATGGTGATGAAAGCTGAAGTTACAAATGCAAATCTTGGGTGGAGAATTTTCGGGGTGGGGGGGGACAGGTGGTGGTGGGGTCGATGGTGTTATGAAGACGGCATGGTAGTACAAATAAATGGAACCAGAAATCAGAGCACATTGTAAGAAAGGAAAAGTATGTTCTAAGTTCTTGAGTTGGATCCCTGTAACATAAGAGATTAACAAGAGAAAAGCATACAAATGTCTTTTAAGTTTTAAGTGACACAGGAGCCCTCATAAAGAAATGAAAACCCAAAGAAATGGTTAAACCTGTGTTTTATGCTAGGTTTGATGAGAACCGCAAAGTCATGGAAAGATATGATAGAACAAAGAGTATGAGCTATGTGTAATAAATGGGGGCAAACTTAGCAAGGCCTGTTTGTCCCTTTCTCTTCTGAGATAAGGATGCCCCCTTACCTATGTGTACAGGGAGGGCACTTCTCACATTAGGGTTAATGACCGGCTTCAGGGAAAGGTCAGAGGGTTCTTCCTGCACATGCCATTTCTCGATTCCTTGAAATACTCACTATGCTAATGTGTCGCATTTTGGGGTATCATGTCCCGGACCCTGTCAACAGTAATTCATCCTTTAATCGACATTTGCAGAAATACTGCAACTGTACGCCAAGAATTAAAAGTAAGAAAGACTGTACGTGTTAACTTAGCAGAAAACTTACCTGGGTAGAGAAAAGTCCAAAACAACTTGCACTGTCCTTCCCACTCTTGAGCCTGCCTTTAACTCGGTTCTGTCTTTCCTTTCTTGGACTCCACTGGGAACAGCACAACTTTGTTTTCCAAAGAAAAGAATGGGAGGGGTCAGCAAAGAAGTCAAGGTAAGCTCACTTAGAGAAAGAGTCTCAGAGAGAAGACTTTACACTAACATTTGTTCCACTTAACCCCCTGATGTTTGAGCTTAACTAATGCCAAATAATAAAGCTTTCCTCTCTTCCTATCAAACCAGCAAACTTAGACCCAAGCAGGGATCTAGTAGCTGTGAGTTCTCACTGGTTTTTCCATTCACTCTCATGTTAAATGTTGTAGGGGAGAATAATAACTTTGTCTACCCTTCTGCTCTTAGCCGAGACCCTCGTAATAAGAAACAGATGAACAAAACAGACAGAAAATAACATGTATTAACTTACATATACACGGGAGATACCCAGGGAAAAATGAGAAACTCCCCTAGATGGCTTACAATTCAGGCTTAACTACCGTATGAATAGGAAAAGGGGAGGGAAGATGTAGGCCTCTTAGGGAAGAGTAAGTAGGAAGTGATTTTAGGAAAGATGAATGGGTCCTTAGAAGAATAGGTGGGAGGTGTGACAGTCGGGAAGAAGTTTGGCTATTTTTCCTAGTCTTCTCTCAAGGGATAAGAATCATTTTTCCCTGGTTGATCAAGCTCCCAGGGAGGGGATTTATGGTTTATGACAACTGTGTTCCTTTTGGAGGATCAGTCTTTAGACAGACAAGGGGAGCTCAGAGAAAGCCTCTATCTGTATTTGCTGTTTTTAAAGTGCCCACCTGAATCACAGTGGCGTATTTTGAAGGGGTATATTCTGCGGCTCCTTCGGTATCGTCGTATCATATTGGGCTTTGTGTCAGGAAGAGCCATGTTCATTTTTAAAGCTAATTTCGAGAGGGGGAGGTTCAGAGTCTACAGCAGGCTCCTTCCAGGAGTTTACTGAAAACAAGAGCAGGAAACACAAAATATTTCCCTTATTATCTGTTTCCAATCACAGGTATGGGCAGCACTGAACTATGCTCAAACCTCTCTTCCAAAGTTGTATTTTATTTGAAATACAAACAAGAAAAGTGGGTTTTGTTGCCTCTGAAATGCAAGTCACAGCAATGAACAATCGGCTATTTTAATTTCTTGCTGAAAAGAATTGACACTTTTATTTTCCACTGTTTTATTATAAAAATCAACATTTCATTTGTTACAACTCAGCTTATTGTAATAATCAAAAGGGGATTTATACAAGGTATTTTTATACAGTTTACAATTAAAGCACTTATTTTACAAAAAGGGGGAAGTGAATAGTGGACAAGGGCTGACCAAATGTTGGCCATTTAAATATAAATACATCCTTGCAAAGCACCATCGTACCAAAGTCCATGAACAAGAAACACCAGCTGACTTTAAGACAATAACAAAGATTAAAGCTTAAGAAAAAATTTAAAAACACAAAGGATAAACATCTGAAAGCAGCACCAGATCCTTCACTTGCAAATAAGGCTAGTCCAGCTTAAGCTCTTGGTATCCTCTTCTTTTTACATTTTCCTACTAACCCCAGATACTTAATTTCATGTAAAATTAGATTTATTCACTTTCTTTTCCTTTTAATATTTATATTTATGCATTGATAATCATACATATATGATATATATATATATCCCTGGCCTTCTTACATTTGTTTAAAAAAAATGGACAGTTAAGCATAAGCAAAAAGCACATTGTCTCTACATCTTTGGTGTAGACTTTTGGGTAAACCCTAGATAATGGTGGACATGTAAAAGTTTTCGTTAGATCTATACTCTGAGTACAGGAAATCATTGTTTATAGTTCTATCTGTAAAGTCACGAGGATTGTTTACAGCAATAAACTTAGCAGTAGCTTAAGGATGCTTTATGAAAAAGAAAAACCAAGTAAAATTACCTGGACTGAAGGAGGGTGAGGATCGTCAGTAAGACCGAAGAATCTACCTCCCCTTCTACTCAGGTGCAGGCTTATTAGTTTCATGAGATGCAGAATCAAGTCCAACAGAAATATCCTGAGTATATGGATTCACAATGCTCATAATTTAAAAACTATAAATGTAAAATGTTATCTCCTGAAACTGAAAATTTCAAAAGGCAAATTTTGAGACTAGTATAAAATGATGCCATCCCAGAAGTCAGAAACCACACATATGCTACCAGTACTTTCTAAAATCATCTGTTGTTTCTCTGGCTCATTTCAGGCTCGGGATAAAGAAAGGAATACCAAATAAAATTAAGTCTGAGTTTAAGAATTCTGAGAACATGTTTTAAACAACACTTGATTATAAACTTATGACTCAGTCCCTGTCTACACTTAGTGTATAGTCTCATTTGTGGATGCCCTAACATTTGTTAGCCAACTGATGATAGTCACATACTCAAATCCATACCCCAAATATACGATGTATGTCATTATACAGACTTAAAGCTTATTAAAAGCATGGCATATCTGGGGTATGAAAAGCCCAAGATTTTTGCTTCTGAATTTTGTTAGATGTGTAATGGTAACCAATATGAAGCTCTTACGGCGTGCAAATCAATGAAGTGGCAAGTTTTCCCTCAGCAAGAGAAAAAACAATTTTAAAAACTACATTTCTAGGAATCAAATCTAGGCACATGACTGACTAGACTAGCACAACTATCACAGAGGAGCCAACCTGCCTACAGTAAGCCTCTCTGGTACCAGAAGTAGTCTCTACTAGGATTACTGGTATAAGGTTACATAAACACACACAGACGCATTTAACAGGCTAGGTAGGTAAGCCATACCTACTAACTGTACTTGGAGTAGTCTTCATTAGTAGGCCTTTATGGCAAAACAAAAAGATTCTCCCCCAAATTAACTACCTAACACAGATGGTAGAGATTTTTGTGTATTATCAAAGTTGGAGTTGGCCTTCTACAAATTATTGACTTTAGAGTGTTTTAAAATGATGAACAAATATATAATCCTCAGTCAAGCTAAAATTTTACTGCTCAAAAGCTCTGCCCCCAAATTATTGGCCTATTAGATGAAAATGTACTGTAAAGTCTTCATTTCTAAATATATATCATCCCTTTAGAACAGATATTCTCAAGTGTCAGATACTTCTTGATATATCTCAAAGTACTGTTATATTAAAATTAAGATAGTTAAAATAACTAATGTTCTGCTGGACAGACATCTCACGTATGCTGCTATAGAAGAGGGGCAGCAAAGGTCAAAGGCGTAATAATATTTCACAAAAGAAAAATTAATACTGAGAAATTCTATCCCTTAGCTTTTTTTTTTTTTTCTTGTGAATATGCCATTATCTGATTTAAGCAGCAAAACCCCATGGGTCACTGTTCAGAAGACAAGGGTTCTGCAGGAGCCAAGTTCAAAGTTATAAAAGCACAGTTATAAAAGACCACCTCAATGAAGGTGAGCCTACTATAGCACATAAGCACAAAGTATACGATGCCAGAGTTCATTTCTCAGATAACTTTAATCACATCATTAACTAGACATGCTTTAAGACCGGTGTTCAAAATTAAATACTTAAGTATTTAAGGAAAATAATGACATTTTATTCATTTTACCCTCATGGATAGTGAATATAGCAATACATCAAATTCAAAACCTTTATCCACTTTCCCCCTGATTTGTGCTCATGTTTATTTTTTATCTTCAGTTCTTCCAATTAAACCTCTTGTTTAATACTAATCAAGATAGTTTGTTACTTAAGCTTAACTGTCCATGTAGCCCGAGGGCCAATCTTTCCCGATTTTTGACAATTCTCTCATTTAAAGGTACACCCCCCCACCCCAATATTAAGAATCCATCTCAACTACCCAAGAAAGAGGACCCTGAGATTAAGCGGAACTGCCTTCAAATAATTTCAAACAAATTGGCACACAAATCAGTATTTTGCAAGAAGAGGCCATTGCCATCGCAGTACAAGCACTTGAACTGAGATACAACAAGGCAATATTCTTCTTAATTCGTTATAGTGCAAGTTTCCACATGGGAAGCCCACCGGATAAAGATGCACATTAAAAAATGTAAACATATAGAATTCTTAAATTCTAATTGATACCCAGTTATTGCTAACCTTTCCATCTTCATTTAAGTGTCAGAGGCCCCCGTGTCACAGAATGCAACTCCAGTGTCCATTCTGTTAGACTGTGAGCACTTTGTTCCACCGACAGGAAGAGTTAATGCAAGACACTGATGGATCACCATTTATTTATATGCAAACTCAAGGGCACCTGATTCATAGAAGGTGCCCCTGACAATCTAAGCATTATTCTGAAACCACATTTTTTCTCATTAAAAAGTTTCCTCAGGTATTTTTAATTGCTTATAAAGTTACTTCACCCCTGCCAAAAGTCTGAATCTTTTCTTCCATGGTTTTCTCTTGGGCCCTGAAATCCAGAGAGGCCTCAGCAAGACAGAATTAAAAAAAAAAAAAAAAAAGAAATCATTCAAATAACTGACTGACCAACATCTGTTAAGGTAAAAATACATTAGTTTAAAAACACATTCAGTTTTAGCAGAGAAGTGCTGGAAAAATGTAAAAAGCAGGAAACTAACTTCTGGCAAGGTGGCAGAGCAGTGCTAGAATCATTCCACACGTCAGCCCTAAGAGCTGAAGAGGCAGCAGCCCCAGGACCACGCAGGTCAGGCAGGTGGCAGAAGAACCTTCCGTTACTCCCCTCCACCCAAGTTCTGACAGCTGAGAAGTCAACGGTTGGCCTTCTCGTTTAATCCACATTGTTAAATTTGTTAAATCATCTTAATCCATAACAGGATAAGAGAGAACACACAAAAATATATAAGAGGTGATTATAAGAATAATTTGTGGATAATTTGAAAACAATCTAACATTCACATTGGGTAACAGGAAGATATTAAAGTCACGTCACACATTAGAAGAGGTATGTATGTAGACATCACTCAGAAAAATTGGCCTAAAGAACGTGAAAATGTCACAAACAGTTAATAAAGGGAAAACCTAATGATAACAAAAAAATTCTCTTTTTAAATAGATTGTCTCTAACTGGAACATATTTAAATGTTTTACTAGAAAAAAATATATATATATAAATGATTTCATATTGTGGTATTATATGCTGAAAGTACTGCAAGGATATATGATTAATTTACAACAAAACATAATGGTTAAATTTGTAATTCTTAAACATTGCCTATATGTGTTGTGAAAAGATATTTTAATGAGCATTAAAACAATCTTGGAAGAGGAGCACTAATATGTCTAACCTTTGATCATTAAGCAAAAACATCAGTCAAACTGAAGAGCTAAGCCTACAGAGGAACAGAGCTAGTAGAAATATTAAAATGAAACCTTAATTTAGAAAATTCCATTTTATCAATCCTCAGATAAAAAAGCTTTGAATAAATCGTGATATCTTGGCAAAATGGCCTACAAAGCTGCTGGGGGAGGAAGCAAGGTAAAAACACCTAGAGAAAAAACGAATTCTTCTGACAGAGGCTGTGGGTTCTAAGGTAGGGACAGAAGACTTGCACACACAAAGAGCCCCACACCATCTGACTGGACAGCTCATCTCCTCCAATGGCAACACCCAGAAGGGATTTTTATAAAGACCTATTTTCCTCACTAAAATAATGGGATTCCTAGAGAAAATAAAGCCCTTTGTCCAAAGTTAGTTTTAATACCTTTTTTTCTTTTTCCTTTTGTGATTTCTTAAACTTATTGGCCCTCAAATGTTAGCTAACATGAAGGCTATTTGGCTACTTCCAAGTATCTATGGTTTGCTGCTCTGAGATGGACTTGAATTTTTCTTCTTCTTCTCCTTCTTTTCCTCCTCCTTCTTCTTCTTCTTCTTCTTCTTCTTCTTCTTCTTCTTCTTCTTCTTCTTCTTCTTCTTCCTCTTCTTCTCTTTCTCTCTCTCTTTTTTTTTGGTATTAATAAAGCCCAGACATTCCTGGTCAGTGATGCCTTTATTATTCCTGTTTCCTTTGTACTCAGTCACTTCACTGGGTTTAAGGCATGCTTTGTGTATTTAGTTTGCAAAAATAAAACTTTTAGTACAAATTTATTTTTTATACAAATTTTTATGGCACAAGCAGCAAATCTGCTGTTTTAAGAAAATATATAAATATCCTTTTCTTCTGTACAAATATCTCCAGTATTCCCTACCCCATTTATAATTTTTAACTGTACATGGTCTGCCTCATCTTTCTCCAATAGCTCCCTCCCCCCCTCCAGATCTCAACCAAATTTGTATTTACATTTTTGCGTTGGAGGCAGTCAGAGGAGGAGGGCCCCTCCTCAGGAGGAGTCTGTACAGGGGGAGGGTGGCGGTGGGTAGAGGTGATGAGAGTAGCTCCTCTCTGTGTATGGAGAGGGTGGGCAGCTTTCATAGTTCTCTTCTGCTGACAAGTATTGGCTTCGGGGCGTGGGAGGCGGGGGCACAGGCTCTGAGTCATAGTTCAAGTCACTAGTGTAGCCCTTGGCCGTTGCCACTGAGGTCATCCTCCGGCTGGGAGCATAGTCACTGTCACAGACATCTGTGCTGCAGGGTGTGGTAGGGGGTGCAAAGTGCCGGTAGCTATATGGCCTGTAGCTGGTAGGGGGAGAAGATCAAGAAGCAGACACTTAGTTTTATAGAAAAGCAGTTTCTTCTCTATCAGAATACAGAAGTATTAGATGTAAACTTCAGGTTGAAGATCATACACTACTACAATTAAAAAAAATTTTCTTGATGTTTCTTTATTTTTGAGAGACAGAGCACGAGCAACAGAGGGGGAGAGAGAGAGGGAGACACAGAACTCACAGCAGGCTCCAGGCTCTGCGCTGTCAAGCACAACCCGACGCAGGGCTCAAACCCAAGAACTGAGATCATGACCCAAACCGAAGTCGGACGTTTAACCAACTGAGACCTAATTTATTTCTTGTTGTTCTGCCTTTTCAAGTTCAGCAAGTTTGCAGCATGGCTAACTAATAAAAAAGGCATTGAAAAGAGATGAACACACTAGTGAAAGGAAGCGCTCATTTCAAAGTGCTAGCTCTCACTTCTACTTCTATCTGTAACTTCATGTAGCATTTACATTTGAAATATAGTAAAGCTGATCTTATTTCATATTTATCCCAATCAAGGTTTCTTTATATACTCCGTCACCAAAGTGACAAAAGAGGGGCAAGAGTACGTGCAAAGCTGAGGTAACAATCCACTAAACACCCAGTGCTACAGAGTGTGCCACAAGACCCCATCCCAACACAGAAACCATCTGCTAGCACCCAGGGTTGGTCTCAAAACAAACGGCTAAAGGTTACACGACCTGCTGAGCAGGTTCTCAAGCGGTTTTACTACCAATATTGACATGAGGTCATAGCACTTTTTAGGTTTTATCTTTCTGTCCAATCAGGTTTGAGCCTTGATGAACATTCTAGGCTCAACTAAAAGGCCAAACACTTCCATTTTCATGTTAAAAAAAAAAAAAAAAAAAAAGCTAGGAAAAAAGGAAAGAAAATCAACAAAATTCTTTTACATTCCAGTTCAGACAAGAATCTCAACAAATGATGAAAAGTGACTCAGAAGAAAGAAACTGGGCTTAATTTGAGACGTGGGAAATGGTCAAGTAAGAAATGTTTTTGATGCAATTATGTTCATTTTAATGAAACAATGTTTTATTCAATTTAAAGAAAAAACTTTTTAAAAATAAAAATTTGGGGTCTTTCATTTTGTTTTTTTCAGTTTTGAGGTTTCTGCTTTCTCTTTCGGCTTTTTAGAACAAACTAGTGGCAAGGAAAGCAATTTACAATAAAACACAAAAATATCAGCTCAGAATCAGGCCTTAATCTTATGTATATAAACTGAAATGGGAATTCTGAGTAAGATACTATCAACAGTTTCACTTGATTTCTACCTATCTGTACGGTTTTATCAGGGCAATTTGACTGGAAGTCTAGGAAACACTTATCTAGAAGATAATAGGCACTTGAGGGACACTGATAAACACAGCACTAGGTTTACACAGAGAGTATCAAGCCGCTGACTTTCTGCTGGCCTTTGAAACAAGATGGAAAGAGTAAGGTAAACACTAGTCCTTCTCCTGCTTAACATGCTCTACAGACACAAATCAGCACAAGGGGAAAATGTCCCCATTTTGTCTTACAAATAGATTTCATTTATTTTAGTGAGTTGTGATTTATTCCAGGCAACTTTATGAAGAATTTTTCATTCCAGATGGTGTAATACTGAAGCAAGGGCTGAACTTAAGCTTCTCCCAACTTCTCTCAAATTCTGTGCTCTTTGCACCCCTGCAATTTTACAGCTCTCACAACTCTTTGAACTCCAGTCCTATGCCAATATTCCATTCCTAGGCCACCAAACAAAGCTGACCTGAGCAGTAGCCTATTTTGTAATCAGTTATTTTGGTGGGTAACTTTTCCTTACAATACTGCCAAAGCAGTGTGGGGAGCTGACTCTACTTCATTATTATAAAGTCAACACTTGTGACTCTCTCTAAAAAAATGTGTAATGCCTGAAAAGAAAAGGATGTGCGGTAGGGACAACATCAGCATTATCAAGGCAAGATGCCTAATCTCTCTCATCATCTATTTATGTAGGGCTACATCAAACCCACTACTTCTTTCTTCTAATAAATACTTCCACTTATCTTACCTGTAGGACCTATGAGTGGAAGGACTATTTGAAGAATAACCAAATTCCATAGTGTAATGTGATCGCTCTGTGGCTGGGGATGGCGGAGGGTTCAAAATCTAAACGGAACAATAATTAAATTATTACAATAATTATTACAATAATAATAATGCCAGATAAAGACCATTAGACTTTCTTTACACTCTCTTCCTTCATCTGTTTGTATTCCTTTCCCTTACACAGTTAGCACAATCTTTCTTTCAAAGAACTGACCTCAAATAGTGCTTCAGGAGTGGGGCTCTCTACTCCTTAAGATACAATTTCATCATGGCTAAACAGTGCAAGGTAATAAGCAGAAAATCTATAATCTGTAAGTCACTGGTTTAAGTTCAGCACAATAGGGTTCTGATTTTTTTAAATTATAAACGTTTAGAGAAAAATCACTGACTTAGGAGAAATAACAGGCATGCTTCCTTTTTTGGGAGGTTACAGAATGAAGGTCATCCTAAGTCTCTCAGGAGATACTATTTAGTAGTTCTACTTTTACCCAAAATATGAAATTACTGTCTAGTGCCTTCAAATATGCTGGTTAATACACAGTAAACTTAAAGACTTTAAAATTCTTGCATGGTGGTGGCAAATCTTTCCTAGGAGCCTTATATGCCTAAATAGTATACTAAAAAACTTTCTAAGTTACCATCACTAAGCACTCACATTTAAAGAAGTTAAAAGTCTAGGATCCTATTTATCTTAGCATTCAAAGTGAAACAAAGGAAAACAGACTGCTTACTGCAGGGAAGTAAGTGCCTTTGGTGCTTGAAGAACTACTTGATGATGCTCCTGTGACATGAGCTCGGTCATAAGGGGGTCCACTGCTTCCCCCCATGATACTGAGGGAGCTGATCATTGATTTACCTCGAGACATTCCTAAAATGAAGGAGGATAAATACTGAAGATGATTAAGATCTATACAAATTATTTTTATGTATAAAATATTTCTATTTAATACTAGGATTACAAATACCAATAGCCAAATAGTTTGATTTTAAAACAATTTGTGCTCTCGTTTCCTAACAATAATTGAAAATGCTTAATGCAGAAGGGAAACGAATGTTCTCTAGAAGTGAACACTTCCACTGAGAGCTGGCCTAGAACAAGGCCAAGAATAGCTCCCATCCCTTCCCCCCAAGGATAGAAGCAGCACTCTTCAAAACAAGAAGTTTTCAACTTTAGAGGATTTGCAGAAGAAAAGGCCTATGGAGAGTGGAGGCTGTAAAGCAGGGTAGATTAAACAAGAGATTTGCTCAAAAGGAAACTAAATCCACTTTTAAGGGCATGAATACAAAGTATGGGAGATTTTTCATCTTTTTCATCTAATGTATGCAAATGTTGTTGGAATCACAACCACCAATGCCAGAATTCTATTTTTTCCCAAGTGACTTCCCATATTCCACTAACTGAAAATAGGTATAGCAAAATAAGGAATCATTATCATTAACAGTTTCAAAATCCTGTTTACTTAGAGTTACACCCAGAATAAGTTCTTATTTTCTGACAGCTTTTGCCTGGTAACTCCTTCTCCATATTCATTAAAATAATGGGGGGGGGGGTCTTTTCACTATAGGCACCAGAAAGCACTACAAGAAAGCTGTACTTTGCTAGAGCAATATCGTCTACTCAAGTACACAGAATTTCTGGCTACTTGGCTATGCCAAAACAAACCTGCTATCAACCCAGCTATTTCCAAATCTTTGTTTGCTGAAAAGGAATCCTAATCTATTTTTTTGCACCTTCAATTCCTGTCCTCAGTGGTCCTGAGGTCTCCTAATAGTGCACCTAAAGGACTTGTGGTTTATGACGCTTTACCAAATGTCTAGCTTTCACTTTCAGTAGAGTACATCCAGAAATACAGTATATGTAGTGCATGCAGTAAATGCAATCAGTGTATATAAATGTGTATGTATTTGCTTTATATTTTTTGGACAATTTCTACTAAGATCTAAGATCTTCTGTATAAAGAGTGCTAAAAGTAAAATATTTATTCTTATAATTTTTTAAACCCAAAGGAGTCTAGTTTGAAACAGACTCTAGGCAGTATCTTGTTTCTATAAAGGAAATTTGGCAATGTTGCCAGGACCCAAGACTTGATTCCCAATGGATCAGTCTTAGCTCACCTGGAAGAGATCCTGACAAAGAACTTGGGTGTGGCACATAACCAAGGGGCACAGAAGCTGGTCCATGAACTACATAGTCATTAGTCATGGTTTCCCCATCTCCCTTCATACGTGGACACAACATTCTCTGGCAGATGAAGTATATGGTTCCAGATACAAAAATGGTGACAATTACTCCAATAACTGAACCAACTGTATTGGTGGCCTGTGGAGCTGGTTCCTCAGTTGGATCTAAAATGAGAATGCAGTACAGTTATATAATGGAGAAACAACTGCAGACTCAAAATAGTTATTATGAATACATGTACACCATGCCCTATGGGTATATAAATACCATTAGAAATCAAAATGAACTATCCTTAAGCAAAGATAGAAATAAAACAATACACTGAGAAGTATATCTGCAAACTGATAACAAAGATGTAAGTGAATTATAGTTAATCATTAAGCTTTAATACAGAGACAGTTAAAATTTATCCTACTTTATTATTTTTTTTAATGTTTATTTTTGACAGAGAGAGAGAGAGAAAGAGAGAGAGAGACAGACAGACAGAGCATGAGCGGGGGAGGGGCAGAGAGAGAGGGAGACAACGGAATCCGAAGCAGGCTCCAGGTTCTGAGCTGACAGCACAGAGCCCGACATGGGGCTCGAACTCACAGACCACGAGATCATGACCTGAGCCGAAGTCAGACGCTCAACTGACTGAGCCACCCAGGCGCCCCATCCTACCTTATTTTTTAAAATTATTTATTTATTTAAGTAATCTCTACACCCAACATGGGGCTCGAACTCCTGACCCCGAGATCAAGAGTCGCATGCTCCTCCAACTGAGCCAGCCAGGCGCCTCATCCTACTTCATTTTGTATATCATAAAATAACAGGGTTATTTTGAAATTTCAGAGAAAATTTTAGGGCCAAAAGGGATGTACCTAGAAAAGTCGTCAAATGTTTTAACTGGAATAACAAAGAAGCCAACTCTGCACCAGCAAGGCACGAGCTCTGAGCCTGATTTTAGGTTTGAAAAGTGACATATAGGCCTGGTGAAGGGAGATGAGAAGCTAAAGATGAACATTAGCTCTCAGGCCCAATATGCTGGTACCTTCAGGGTAAGTCTAGTGAGGGCAAGAAACATAAGGTATCTGGTACCTGAGTGCGGGAGGACTTAGAAAGGTGAGAGCATGAGAGAACCAGAGGAAGACCCTGCCCGTGGCATTCACCTTCATCAGATCCCTGAGCTATCTAAGGCTTTAGAAGCAGGTGGCATCAATATTACAGGTAGAGGGAAATAGCAAAAGGCCTCATCAGATTTAGAGTATTACTCTTCTATTTAGAAGGAAATTCCTTCCATTCCGAATAGTCAGACTGTATCTCGCAACTGCAGATCTTTTAAAAAACCTTCCTTCTGCTTCATCTTACCTTAAATCTCCCACCCACAGAGTTAAATTCAGCCCCTAATAGATTAAATAAAAGAAAGGAAAGAAAATGATATCATTAAATTACAAAATATGCAGGGGCTGTCAGTTACATATTTTGTCTGTGGACCCTGGGGTACAGATCCTCCCCAGTCCTTGTGAGCAGCCATCTATCGTACTCCCTTCCAGTGCCTTGGCATTGCTTTCTAAGGCCAAGCGTCAAGACAGAATAGTTTATATTCACTATCTCCAATGCTTAGTCTCTGGGTCACATCCTGACTCACTGAAATCAGGCTCCTATCCTCATCGCCACAGTGAAACTAGTCTGGCAAAGGTCAGAGTTCTCCTATTTGCCATTTTCACTAACTCTTCATCTTACTGACCTCTCTAAACATTCAATGCTGCTGGCTCTATGTTTTCTTCTCAAAAATGTCTAAACAGTATCCTTCCAAGATACCACTCTCTTAATTTTACTGTCTCTGATTCTTCTTTTTTCTGTTTCCTTTTGTTGGCTTCCTTCTCTTCTGTTGCCTCTTAGGTGCAGGTGCTTGCCAGACTTCCTTCTATCTTCTACTATTTTCCTCTTCTACGTAACTCTCCCTGAGAGACTTCATCTACTGCTTCAGCTTTAATTATCTTTAACAGTAGAGGCCAAATCTCTCTCCTGAGCTACAGACCCATACAATTGACAACTTCCTGAATAGCTTCAATGGGATAAGCTCATCAGCAACTTTGAAGAGACCTGTCTACACTGCAGTCGTCTTCACCAATATCTGACATGTTTCCTAGATTCCAGGGGTAAAGCAGATCATAAATAAATGATGGCACCTGTGGCAAATCAAAAGCATTTAAATTAAACTTAAAATTTAAAAATTAATAAAAAAACTTGTATCAGGCAAACATTACATCTGAGCCAAGATATGGAATGGTCCTTCAGTTTTCAGTCCCTGCTACATACTCTAGTTAATGACTCCAGCCACTCGGTGAGATACCTATGAGTTAAGCTAAACTTATCAACTACATCCAAGTGGTTACAAAACGCTTTTTACTCTATTTCTGAGATAGCTCTGAACTCTATCCCTTCCTTTCCACCACCACTGCTCCTCTTGATTTAGATAATCATCTTCTGCCTAAACTACAATCGCCTAAGAATTTTTAAATTATAGGCTCCAAGTAATTAGATGGTGAAAAAAATTTAGTGGGTTACAACAAGCATTTTAAAACAGAAAACTTCAGAATACATTCTACATAATATAGGTATATACTATCGCATGACTCGTTTACATGTACACCCCCATCTTTGTACTCCTCTTGAGGTGATCCAAAAAGTGTGAAAGCAACCAATGTGTCATTTAGCTGCCTCTAATCTTATATTGGCAATGCATCTGCTTTTACAGCTTTCACAATTACATAGCCATGCTGGTCCTTCACTTAAGTTTGTCAATGGCTGTTATTCTGGATGCTCTCTGGGCTTTTTAGAAGAAAAGCAGAGTCTTCTATGATCTCACCCTTACTGTATGTTCTTTTGCTGATATCCCTCCTCAAGACATAGCCTACATTTTGGCATCCCATTTACATGTAGTTTCCCAGAGGTGCCTGTTTCACTCTGCTTTTGAATAGCATATTCTCTCTGCTTGGAATGCAATCTCTCCACTTATCTGTACAATTAACTCTATTCACTGATCAATACCCAATTTTAAGCACCATTTTTCTAAGATGTCTTCCTTGATGAACCCTGTTTTTATTCCTGAAGATCTGACCACTCACTCTGTTGTGCTACCACTCGTACAGATCTCTACAACAGCACGTTTAGTATCATTTACCACACTCCTTAATCAACAGTATCTACTATGAACCAAGCTATATATTTTATATACATTAAGTTATTTACTTTTCTCACAACCACCAGGCTAAACATTATCTTCATTTTAAAGATAAAGAAACTAAAGTCTGACAATAAATAATTTGCTGGTAAGAGGTGGAGCCAGAATTCAAATCCATCTCTACTTGGCTTTAAAATCGCTATTTTTATGGTGCCTGGGTGGCTCAGTCAGTTAAGCGTCTATTGGTTTTAGCTCAGGTCATGATCTCACAGTTTCATGAGTTCGAGCCCCGCATTGGGCTCTACGCTGGCAGTGCAGAGTCTGCTCGGGAGTCTCTCTCTCACCATTGTTCTCTGCCTCTCCCCCACTCACGCTATCTCTCTCTCAAAATAAGTAAACTAAAAAATAACAATAAAATAAAATCACTATTCTTACTACAACCTCAACCATAAGAGACTCTGAGAGAGGGAGAGAGAGAATCCCAAGCAGGCTCTGTGTTGCCAGTATAGAGCCTGACGTGGGGCTTGAACTCATGAAACTGTGAGATCATGACCTGAGCCAAGATCAAGAGTTGGATGTTTAACCGACTGAGCCACCCAGGCAACCTATGAGTAAAGAGCTTTTAAATGAATTTTACCTAAATTTCATTAAACCAGTTTGACAGGGTAGATCTGATTTATGCTGAATTCCACTCAGAACTAAGTTTATCAATTTGGGATATATTTTATGTCAGGGCATGGTCAATAGTTATGAACCCTGAAGAAACTATGGGTTATGTACCCTAGAGTCTTTAGGCCTAGGGGTATAAGATGGCCTAAGTATCTTCAGGCTACATTTTAAGGAAGCTATTAAAGTCACTGAGAAACTGGTAGAAATATGTCTAGAAAAAAATGAGAGATGATAAACATCAGAAATGATGTTCAGAAACTCTTAAGCTTATGCCACCAACTGATTTCTACATATCTAAATCATTTGAGAATTTCCTAACTCTAGTTGTGGCAAAATAATACTTATTCTTCTCTGATGCTTTCCTAAATGTTTCTGTGAAGAGCTTTGTGCATAAGAAAACCACTGTCTTTAAGGAATTATTACAAGCAAAACATAAAAGATCTTGGTACAAATAACTAGCTTAACATTAATGCTTATTTCTTAATAAGGAAATTCTAAGTGAAACACATCTTTTTTTTTTTTTTTTTTTTTAATTTTTTAACGTTTATTTATTTTTGAGACAGAGAGAGACAGAGCATGAATGGGGGAAGGACAGAGAGAGAGGGAGACACAGAATCAGAAGCAGGCTCCAGGCTCTGAGCCATCAGCCCAGAGCCCGACGCGGGGCTCGAACTCACGGACCGCGAGATCGTGACCTGAGCTGAAGTCGGACGCTTAACCGACTGAGCCACCCAGGCGCCCCGTGAAACACATCTTTAAAGAAAAAAAGTATTTTAAAAAGTCTCCCAGAAGCGTAATATATAAGATTTTAGTCCTACTTACAACAATCCAGTTCATCTGATTTGTCACTGCAATCCACATTATGATCACATTTCTTATGTTTTCCAATGCACTGACCATTGGAACAGCGGAATTGATCGATTAAACAAAGCACTGGGAAAAAAATGCAAACAATTTTCTTATTTTCACTATCATGTAAAGTGAAACTCTGCCAAGAGACAAAAAGCACTTTCTGGGTACAAATGAAAAACAAATTAGACTTTAAAATATAACTTAAAAATTATTCTCTAGAGATTTCCATTGGTAGAGAGAAAAAAGTGGAAAAAGAAATCCAGCAGGAAATTTCCTATTTTGCTCTACTCTGTAAAGAATTAAAGAATTCTATCTATGTGCATTTCTAGATACTAAAAAAGTTCTAGAGAATTTATTTGCTCATTTTTTACCACGTTAAAGGTTAGTAGTGCAAAGAGGAAAATGTGAAATTATTTTACATTGTAATAAATTAATCCACTACTTCAGAGCTCAATGGAAACAAGGACTACTTACCACTGAGCCAAAGCAATACTCTGAATTTCAAACAACTGAACATTAATGGGAAAAAAAGACTACACAGCCAGGCCCTAGGAAGTCTGGATACCTTCACAGTTCTTCTCATCTGACTTATCCTGGCAGTTTGCATCTCCGTTGCATCGGAGGGCACCATCGATACACTGCCCACTGGCACACTGGAACTGGGACTCCGAGCATACAGGGCAATTGAGCTCATCACTGTGGTCTTCACATTCAGTAAACCCATCACACCGCCAAGCCACAGGGATACAGTCAATTTCTCCGGTGAAACAAGTAAACTGCTGAGGAGAACATGTTGGGGGTTCTTCAAATGACCAAGGGGGAGGGGAGTGACAGAAACACAACAGTCACACAAAGGTACAAACACACCTAGTGAAGCTCATTTAATATTAACATGCGCAAAACACTTTTTAATAAATAAAGTTTGTAAACTATCCCTACTAATCAGAGAAGAAGTACAATTTTTACACTACCACATTTAGATTCACTAACTTGCAAAAACTATAAGGCAGAAGTTTTCTCAAATTTTATAACTCAAGTAGGATTATTTGCAATCCATTATAATCTGACACATAATTTAGGAATAATCACTATAATCACCAACCTTTAAATATTTTAAAGTTAGGGAAAGCACTTTGAGTTGTAAACTCAACCCAAAATGGAACACCATT
Source organism: Neofelis nebulosa (assembly GCF_028018385.1). Lineage (NCBI taxonomy): Eukaryota > Metazoa > Chordata > Mammalia > Carnivora > Felidae > Neofelis > Neofelis nebulosa. The sequence goes on along the minus strand of NC_080789.1, from coordinate 96,544,601 downwards.
TTAATTTTAATTTAAAAGAACTGACAAATAAACTACAGTTATTTACACTTGGGTATTTGGCAGGAAGTTTTTAAAAAATGAACCAGTGAGCCTGTTACTTCAAGGAAAATAATGGCAAAATCATAACACTGTACTTTTGAAGCATATTGTAACAATGGAGCTTTCAACCAGAAATTATAATTTTGGACAATCTGTATCTAACATGGTAAGTTTGACAGATTCCCAGTACTTAAAAGTTTTTTCTTTTTTAATGTTTATTTTTGCGAGAGAGAAAAAGAAGAGAGAGGAGAGCGTGGGGGAGGGGCAGAGAGAGAGGGAGACAGAGGATCCAAAGCAGGCTCCACACTGACAGCAGAGTGCCCGAAGCGGGGCTCAAATCCACAAGCTGTGAAATCATGACTGGAGCTGAAGTCAGACACTTAGCTGACTGAGCCACCCAGGTGTCCCTAAAGTTTTTTCTAATGAGACTGGTAGTGAGATAAACATGGGGTTTTTGATACTGAATAATGAAATTCATCAAAATCTGAAGATCTGGGAATTTTTGGTTGGAATTCTAATATTTCCAAATGACCACAGTGTAAGGTTACAAAATCAGGTCTGGGTAAAATATCCAATTAGAGGACAAAATAGATCAGTGGATTTTAATTTAAGAGAGTATGAAAAGTTCACATGGTTTCAAATTCCACATTGCAACTAAATCTACAGTAAACTACCACTGGTCAATACCTGGTGTAGAATTCAAGATATATGTATAATTATTTTAAAAGACTATTATTATAGTTTTCTATTTTCCAACTACATTTCAGGCTAAATTTCCTCATATATTTCAACCCAAACTACATATTACAACAGATTGAATGCAGAAGTAGACATGAGAATCTGGCCTAACATTAAAAGAGATATACAAAAATGTAAAAACAATGCCACATTTCTCACTAAAATTAAATTACTTTGCTTCAGAAAATATTGTTATAAATTTTAAAAAATAATTTTTAAATATTTATGTATTTGAGAGAGAGAGAGAGTGCACGGTCACAAGTGGGGGAGGAGCAGAGAGGAGAGACAGAATCCCAAGCAGGCTCCACACCATCAGCGAAAGCCCGATGCCAGGCTTGAACTCACAAACTGTGAGATGACCTTACCCAAGATCAAGAGTGGGGCAATCAACCAAGTCACCCAAGGGCTCCAATATAGTTATAATTTTCTTAACAGGTTTAACTTTAGAACATGTAAGCGCTTATTATTATTATTTTTAACAAATTTTTTTAAAGTTCTTGGTTTTAAATTCTACTACAGTAAATATAGATAAACATAACCCATGCAAACACAAGCTGTTTGGGGCCCTTTTAATTTTTAAAAATGTAAAAGTTGCTAAGGCCACTTTGAGAATTGCCATTCAAGCCCAATTTCCTTGTTTTGCAAATAAGGAAACAGGCTCAGAGAGACTAAGTGACTGCCCAAGGTCATATAGCTTCCTACACAAAGGGATAATTAAAAATAAAACATAGGACCAAAAGGACAGCCTCTCTAGTTTTAGCTCATTGCCTTTATATCCCAGGCTCCTGGACTTCATTTAAAACCTTCTCTCTTAGTAAATTCTCTAGATAATGTAACTTTGTTAATATCAGAAAACCTCTTATCTTTAAAGTAGAGAATACTGGGGCAGCGCCTGGGTGGCTCAGTCAGTTAAGGGCCTGACTCTTGGTTTTGGCTCAGGTCATGATCTCATGGCTTCATGGGTTTAAGCCCCACACTGGGCTCTGTGCTGGCAGCTGGGAGCCTGCTTGGGATTCCTTCTCTCCTCTCTCTCTGTCCCTCACCCACTCATGCTGTCTCTGTCTCTAAATAAATAGACAAACAGACAAAAAAACTTTAGAGAACACTGCAAATTACAGGTGAACATTTTACATGGGGAATTTGAAGTATTATTTATAGAGGGAATTTGAGCCTATTTTGTATCCAGCACTATACTAGATCATGTGGAGAATAAAAATAGGCAAAATAGGGTCCATGTCCTTAAAGAGCTTATAATTTAATCTGGGGCTAGGAAGAGAAAGAGACTAATGAATATAAAACAACATTACTCTGAACTGTATGTCAGGCAAACTGTGGTAACAAGAGTTACAATTCAGAGAAAGGGGGGCGGGGACAATAATGGCTAGTGAAGGTTTAAAGATCATGAGAAGACACTCCTTGAAAAATAAGACTTAGGACGGCATGCAAGAAGAGAACTACATCTTTGAAGTACCGCAAGTAAAGCCACAGAGGCAAAACAAAACAGAACAAAACAGAACATACAACAGTGGTCATCAAACTCTAAACAGCCAAACGAAAGTAAAGAGAGAAACGAAAGGAGACAGGTAAGATGAGCTCAAATGAAAACACATCTTGAGGGTCAGGAATTAAGATTCAGTGTTTCATTTACCTCCACTGTATAATCAATGTTAAATCACACACACACACACACACACACACACACACACACACACACACTTTCTTAAAGATTTTAAGTAATCCCTACACCCACCATGGGACCTAAATTCACAACCCTGCGATCAAGAGTCACACCAACTGAGCCAGCCAGGCGCCCCCGCAAAAAAAGTTGTATACAAACACTGACTACGGTTTTATTCTTAAGAACAGAAAAAATGAAAACAATTAAAATGTCGGGCGCCTGGGTGGCTTGGTCGGTTAAGCGTCCGACTTCGGCTCAGGTCATGATCTCACGGTCCGTGAGTTCGAGCCCCGCGTCGGGCTCTGTGCTGACGGCTCAGAGCCTGGAGCCTGTTTCAGATTCTGTGTCTCCCTCTCTCTCTGCCCCTCCCCTGTTCATGCTCTGTCTCTCTCTGTCTCAAAAATAAATAAACGTTAAAAAAAAATTAAAAAAAAAAAATGTCACTCAACATGAGAAAAAACTGTGGCATATTATCCATTGAAACACCACTCAGCAATAAGAAGAAAAAAACTACTGATACATTCCACTATATGGTTGAATCTCAAAAATAATCTCAAAAATATTAACCAAGAGAATCAGACACAAAAAGAATACATACATCGTTATTCCTTACATAAAATGCAAGAACAGACAAATCTAAATTATGGGGATAAAAATCAGAATAGTGCTTACTTCTGGAAGAGAACCAGCTGGAAAAGGGCTCCAGGGTACTTTTCTTAATGACACACTGTATATCTTGAGTGTTGGTAACCCATTTGTTAAAATGCTTTATTAATGTAATACATGCATTTAAAAATTTTAATACATACATTGAAAATAATCACAAAATATGACGAAAAAAATCAAAGTTCTTTTAAAAGACATTTTCTCTAAAGAAAAATTTCTTTAATGTTTATTTTTGAGAGAGAGGGAGACAGAGTGTGAGCAGGGGAGGGGCAAAGAGCGAGGGAGACACAGAATCCGAAGCAGGCTCCAGGCTCAGAGCTGTCAGCACAGAGCTTGAGGTGGGGCTTGAACCCATGAACCTTGAGGTCATGACCCGAGCCAAAGTTGGATGCTTAACCAACTGAGCCACCAAGGCGCCCCTAAAAGACATTTATTTTCTAAATCGAAGATGGTATATTTGACTCAATTTTATCTATGTTATCATTACATAAAGGTAAGCATTTCTAAGATTTGCCTTAGTAGAGTAATAATAATCTAGCACCTTGATATGGAAACATATCATTGCTCTTTTTTTTTATTGTGGTAAAATATATGTAACAAAGTTTACTATTTTAACCATTTTAAAGTACGTGGTTCAATGACATTAAGTACATTCACATTATTGTGCAACACTTGTTATTCTGAGGGAAGACACTTCAAGAACCAGAGCTTAACTTTTACTGTGTACATATTTGATCTCCCCAACTAAACTGTATGCTCTATCTCAAAGATATTCAAATCTCCTGTAGTCTGAGCAGAGTGCCTCACAGGTGCTACTAAATACATGGTTATTTACTTATTTTTTAAAGTAAAGTTAGAAGAATAAAATATTTTTATAACATCTTAACAACTTTTCTGAGTGTATAAACCAATCTTTGTTTACAGAAACATGTATTTAAGTAGTTGTTGTCATAGCAGAAAACACCATTAAAACTTTTTTTTCTACTTGAGCCAAATTTTGGCTACATTTTTACATGAGCTTATGGTCATAATGTTTAACAGCTGTATAAACTCAGTTATTTAACCTAATTTTCCTATCATTAGAAATTAGATTGCTTTCAGATTCCTGCCACTGTAGAGAAAGAACAGTCTTTTTCTTTCAGTTGAATTAATTTAGAATTATCCGCAAGAAGATTATTTCTGAATCAAGGGAATGAATATTACTATGGTATTTAATGTTACCACAATATGCTTTAACAAGGGAATGTACCAATTTGTTAATGCTCTCATGAATGACTGAACGAATTTCACTACAACATTATTGTAGTGATATCTTAAAAAAATTTTTTTGCTAGGTAAATAAGTAAAAACAATAGGGAACTACCAATAGATTTGAATAAAAGAATATTCTTTTCACTGGATACATTCCCAGCAATGATACCTAAACTTGGTAGAATCTAGAATTCAGTAGATGGAGATTATAGGAGGTAGAATTAATTCATTTCGTTACTCTCTGGGGTGAAAAAAGCTACTTTATTATTAGGAAATACAGTCATTCACAAGATGAGTTCCCCTCCCCTCAAAAGGGCACTTCCTCCTTAGTCCCAAGATTAGGTTACACTTACTACCTGTCATGATGGATTCACTCTCCGAATAACCCAGAAGGCTAGGATGACGCAGATGAATGGAATACAAGTGACTAATCAAGTTAGGAGAAAGAGCAATTTCACTGACAATTCACAGAATGCTAGACAGTCATGGAACATGTTAAGTGGCACTTGGCCTTGCACAAGAAAGTAATGTATTTACCTCCACATGATAGCTCATCCTGAAGCAGAACCAAGTGCATGGGGCAAGAGCACCTTGTAGTACCATCTCCTTTTACAAGACAAATATGTGAACAGCCACCATTATCCTGAGCACAAGGGTGCTGTCCTGAAAAAAAGAGAAAAGAAAAGAGAAAAAGGGAAAGGGAGGGAGGCAAGGAGGGAGGGAAGAGGAAAAGAGAGAAAGGAAAGTAAGGGAGGGAGGGAGGGAGGGAGGGAGGGAGGGAGGGAAGAAAGGAAGACAGTTCAGTCAAAATCTATTTATGAACTGCCAAGAAAACCAAATGTAAAATTACCTCAGATTTTAATTTCACTAGCAGTATAATTCCTCACCCTAATCCCTACAAAAAATTGCAAGAAAATGAGAGCAATTTTAAAATGCAAAATACGTGTATTTAACCACTGTCTTTAAATATTTGTATCTAAAATAAATTTGATTATTGAAACTAAAAACATTGTTAGGGAGAATGCAGAAACCTGGGTTTTTCTATTTAAAATATAAAAAGTCTTCTAAAGATTTTAACTCAGAAATTCTACCTTTATAAAAGATGATTTTACTTAAAAACTGTATTCTTTTAATGAAATATAGAAATAGTAAAATACAGAAAATTAGAGTTGTTATATTAAAGAAACGTAAGTTCACATGGATTGCAACCACTCAGAGACAATAAAAACTATTTGCTTGATCAACTGCAAAAGGTAACTTGCAATGTTACAAATGTTTAATTTCCTTATTTTTAGGTTAAATTAAACTAATACAAAGTTAAGCAACTTTTCAAAGTCTGTCTCACAAATTGTATTTAATAGAGTTGCTTTCAATTTTCTACTTAGCCTGTGTTAAAAGTAACTTGACATCTGTCATCAAGATACCAGCATCTAAAGTAGCCAACCATTTATCTTCTGCCTTCTCAGTAACACATCACCCCGCTTTCAGTGTGTGTTGATGAGACTGAAAGTCAGCTATCTATAAATGCGAAGATGTGCTATACTATATAGATGTCTCAAGAGAGACATCAGTCATACTGTGTACTAAAATGCACAACCTACATAGCACAAACTTTATTCCATGACACATTTGATAAAAATCTCACTCTCTTTAATGTTATTAGAAATTGGAAAAAAAGGGTTTTGCAATTATAAAACCATATTTAAATGTTGATTATAAAAAAAACATTCCCCCTAAAATTCTGAAAATCTCCATTGAGATTTTCTGCAACAAAATAATCATTTGTCAACTGAATAAACAGCTTAGAAATTATTGCCTTTTTTATTTATTTTAAAAAATTTTTTTTAATGTTTATTTATTTTTGAGAGAGAGACAGAATGCAAGTGGGTTAGGGGCAGAGAGAGAGGGAGACACAGAATCTGGGTTCCAGGCTCTGTCTGAGCTGTCAGCACAGAGCCTGACGCGGGGCTCGAACTCACAAGCTGGAGATCATGACCTGAGCGGAAGTCAGATGCTCAACTGACTGAGCCACCCAGGCGCCCCTATTGCCTTTTTTAAAAATGTTTATTTTTGAGAGAAAGCGTGAGTGGGGAAGGTGCAAAGAGACGGGGACAGAGGATCCAAAGTGGGCTCTGGCTAATAGCAGAGAGCCCGATGCAGGGCTTGAACTCACAAACTGTGAGATCATGACCTGAGCCAAAGTTGGACACTCAGCCGACTGAGCCACCCAGGCACCACGAAATCATTGCCTTATTTCTATTAAGTGTTCAGCATTAAGTCACATGTCATAACTTAGAATGACAACAATTCTAATTCTCAAATACCCTGAACTTCTAAAAGTTCAGGAACAGTGACAACATAATGAAGACCTGAACAAGCAAAGGTGCTCTCCTTCTGCTATTCTCCTCTCATACTCCAGTTTGATTTGAAAGCATTGTGCTGAGAAGTTAAGGAGTTTCAATAACTCTCTCTTTTAATATTTCATTTAACATTAGCATTCCTGGTACAATCACATAAAACCCAGAGTAGTGATTGCTATGAGGGGTCTTTTGATACTAATAAGAAATTAGGGCAAGATGATGAGCCATATTAAAAAGTTTCCAGTAGGATTAAAAAAAAAAAAAAAAAAAATTAGGGGCGCCTGGGTGGCGCAGTCGGTTAAGCATCCGACTTCAGTCAGGTCACGATCCCGCGGTCCGTGAGTTCGAGCCCCGCGTCGGGCTCTGGGCTGATGGCTCGGAGCCTGAAGCCTGTTTCCGATTCTGTGTCTCCCTCTCTCTCTGCCCCTCCCCCGTTCATGCTCTGTCTCTCTCTGTCCCAAAAATAAATAAAAAACGTTGAAAAAAAAAAATTAAAAAAAAAAAATTATGGGTAATTTTCTAAGCTGACAACTGAAAAATTTACGCAGGAGGAAAAAACAAACACTTGTTAATCACAGTCTTCTCTAAGTTTATTTCAAAAACTTCTGAAAATAATTTTTAGTTTGTTTCTGCTTCATAAGGTTATTCCAAGATAACTATATTCATCATTATATAATTTTTGTTTTAATTCAAACTATGGGGGCACAGGGAACAAAAGAAATACATACTTTATACCAGTATTCTTCAAGGGGCTTAAGGTGAGAAAGAAGGCATGCAAAGAAGAGTCTGCTGTATCTGGGGCAATTTTTGAAAATGAACAAAACCATTGCTTTCCCCACTCCTATTTTATTGGGAAATGATGTTTTAATTTGAATAAGTTCCCAGATGAGTTTGATGTAAGGTTTTAAAAACACAGAGTTTAAAAATTGGCAAAATTAAAAGTGCACAAAAATCTGTTAAAAAAAAAAAAAAAGGTAAGACACAGAAGAACATCTTAATTCCATCTTAATCTCTTACAACAAATATGAATCCTGCAATTAGCAGTATGTCATCAGCACTTACTATATTCCTGTAGGTTCAGCTCCTTTACTGCATGAATGTCACTAAGCTGGGCAATTCGAGCCTGGACTTTGGTTCTACCCTCTCGACCTGTCATGTCAATTTTTTCAATCATTTGCTGCTGCTTGTCAATCCAATATAGCCAGTTTTCAAACACAGTCAGTCCCACAGGCTGCAAGATATTGGAGTCTTCTAATACTATCCGGTTGGCACCTTGGAAAGGAGAACATTCAACAGCAATGATTCATGTGGTTCAAGTCATGCATTCAATAATTACTGACTGAATACCAGTTAGATTCTAAAAGTACTGAAAAGGAAAATATGGTAAGTAAGCTCTTTACCACAAGAATTAAAAATCATTCTGAGAAGATATATATATCAGAAAACAGATTAGACACTTAAGTACAAACAAAAGCAAGTAAGTGCCCAACACACAGTAAATACTTTAGTTCATAGAAACATGGACAAAAACTTAAGAGTAGTTTTCAAACATTTTTAAAAACCAAATTCTATTCTTCAAATTAAACTTTATGAAAAGGCTTAACATATAAAACAGATAAAAATGGTACTTCTCTGGATAAAGCAGAAAAAAACAAATCAAGAGCAACAAAACCCTGAAGAGCAGGATGCTTTTGATGGGGGCAAGGCATTCACAGAACAAAAAAGAATCCCTGGAAATTAAATATATGAAAGCTCGAAAAAAATCCAACAGGAGGGTTTGAAGATAAATTGGAAAAACTCTCTCAGATAAAGAGATGGAAAATAAGTGAGAAAAATACTCACAACATCTGAGGAAAAATCAAGATTCAACATCTGAGTAAAAGTTCCAGAATGAGAAAACAAATCATTAAAGAAACATTAAAAAAAAAAAAAAACCTTTCTAGAACTCAAGATGTAAGTTTCCAGGGGTGCCTGGGTGGCTCAGTCGGTTAAACATCCAACTTCAGATCAGGTCATGATCTCACAATTCGAGACCCGTGTCTGGCTCTGTGCTGACAGCTCACAGCCTGGAGCCTGAAGCCTGACTCGGATTCCATATCTCCCTCTCCCTCTGCCCCTCCCCTGCTAATGCTCTGTGTCTGTCTGTCTGTCTGTCTGTCTCTCTTTCAAAAATAAACATTAAAAACAAAAAAAAAGATGTTAAGTTTCCAGATACAAAGAACTCACCTAGTAACGAGTTCAATGAAAAGAAAGAAACAGAAGAGGGAAGACAGGGAGGGATCACACAAAGGCATATTATCATTAGATTCTAGAATATTTAGGAAAAAGAAAAGATGTTAAAAGTTTCTGGAGGGGAAAATAAAGGATCATATACAAATAGTTGGGAATCACAATGACATGAGATGGTTGAAGACAACAGAGTTCTTCTGCCTTCAAAATTGGGAGATAAAAATAGTTATGAAACATGAATTCTATACATATCCAAATTATCAATCAAATGTGAGGGGAAAAAATTCAGACAAATAAATGAAAAATTTTAACCTCCTATGAACCCCTTTCAAGAAATAATAGAGGATGCATTCTACCAAGAAAAAGAAATTAGCCAGAGACATGGAATCCAGTCAGGGTTCAGCACCAAGGAGAAAGGCAGGTGCATTCCCAGGATAACGGTAAAAGGAAGTTGGCCTAAAAAAGCAAGCAAATCCAGATTGGAGCAAGATGATAAAGAAATTCAAGAGGTATGCTTTCAATTAAAAAGAAAAAAGATGGATTGCTTGATCCATCTGTATGTACTGAAATAATATTTACATTAGACAAGATTAACTTCAGGGGGGAAAAAAAGCTACAGAAGGCAACACAGTTAAAGGTAATATTTTCATAGCCATAAATAACAATTAAGTATGAACTTAAAAATTACGATATAACTACCCTGGGAGGATAGGAGGAAAGTTCATATGAGTATTTTGGCCTTATATGGTTTAAGACAGCAAAATCTTTATCTTCTATTAAATAAGTCAACTTGTGATGTCTAAAATTGAAAAATGGAGAAATAGCAGCTTTAAGCAAGTTGTTTTAAAATAGATGCCTCAGAGTGGGAAGTGAGTATGTAGGAGAACAGTAGACTTATTTTCTGTTATAACTGAGTATAAGCATTTGATTTCCACAAATATTTACATGTATTACTTTGATGAGATTAAGTTAAAAATAAGAAGAAGAATGAATAAAAAGGATTAGTTGTGCAAGGATGGTTTCAAGTGGACCACTGAGAAAACAAGAGCTGTCAACAGTGTCACTGTAGAATCCCAGACGTGATAAGGACCTGATCTACTTTGATGGCAGTGATAAAAGGGGAAGTAAAACACTGGAACCAACAATGAAGGTACGCTTATTTATTCAACAAACTACGCATGTACTAAATGCAATCCAGTGTAAAAGGCTCTGTGGCAGGCTCAAAATATGAAGCAAAAAGAGATCCCATGATAAAAGTGTATGATTATCTGTGAATATACAAGCAAGGAAAAAATAAAACTACCAGTTTCACACTAACCTTTTTCAGAAAACAGAAAAAGAGGAAACGTTTTATGCGGTCAACATAACCTTGATGGCAAAATGCCAAGTACACTATAAGAAAGGAAAATTATAGGGTAATCATTCTCATGAACACAGATACAAACCCTTAAACAAAACATTAGCAAATCAAATCCAGCAATATATAAAAAGGAAAATGTTATCATGCCGAGTTTGATTTATTCTAGAAAACTAGGAACAGAAGGAACTTTCTTAATCTGATAAAAATGTTATCTACAGAAAACCTCAGCAAACATAATACCTAATCATGAAGTATTGAATGCGTTCCTCTAAATCAAGAAAAACAAAACAAAACAAACACCCAAGGATTCTATTGTTCTATTCAACATTGTATTGGAGGTACCAGTCGGTGTTATAAGGTAACAAGGAAAAAGTACTGCAAAAGAAGAAATGAAACTTTCATTATTTGTAGACAAATGGTTCTATGACATACAAAATCATAAAGAAACCACAAATAAATGAATTTAACAAGGTCCCTGGGAATAAGCTCAATATAGCAGGAATGGGAGAAAAAGAAACTATGTCTATATTCCAGCCATAATCAGAGATTAAAACATTAAAAATTTAGAATTACCACTAGCTTTACCACTAGCATTCAAAAGCTTCAAATACCAACGAATAACTCTAGTGAAGATGGGAAAGACCTCTACGAAGAAAACTATAAAACACTGAGGGAAATTAAAGTTCTAAAAAAATGGATGGATATACCATGTTCATAGTTTGGAAGACTAATATAAAAATAATTCTCTCTAAATTGACCTAAAAATTCAAAGCAAACCCAGTCAAAATTCCACTAGGTTTCTTTCATTCTTGGTGGAAACTCAGAGGTAGATTCTAGAATGTATATGGAAATGCAAAAAAAAAAAAAAAAAAAAGCAACAGCCATTGTGATGAAATACTAAGGACGAACATTGCCAAATAAATTTGTTTATAACATTATAACGATTAAGACAATAAAATACCACATAAGACAAAGTAACCAAGGGAACATCAGAAACAAACTCACAGAAATACAGTCACTTCATTTACAACAAAGGTGACATTAGAAAATAGTGGAGAAAGTATGGTCTTCTCTAAAACTGGTGTTAAATAGTAACATGAAAAAAAAATTTTTAACCCCTACCTCACCCCATGCCCAAAAATAAATTGCCAATGGATCATAGATCTAACTAAGAAAAGTTAAACAGAAAAATTTTAGGGAGTGCCTGGGTGGCTCAGTTGGTTGAGAGTCCGACTTCGGCTCAGGTCATGATCTCACAGTTCGTGGGTTCGAGCCCCGCGTTGGGCTCTGTGCTGACAGCTCAGAGCCTGGAGCCTGTTTCAGATTCTGTATTTCCCTCTCTCTCTGCCCCTCCCCTGCTCATGTTCTGTCTCTGTCTCTCAACAATAAACAAAAGTTAAAAAAAAAAATTTTTTTTTAATTTTTAGGAACAAAACCCATAAAATCCCTTTGTAATTTTGCAGTAGGCAAAGGTTTCTTAAACAGAACATAAAAAGTACTAATCATAAGGGGGAAAATTAGTAAACTGTACTGCACTAAAATTAAGAACTTTTTCATCTAAGGACACTGTTGGAAGAGTGAAAAGGTAAATCACAAATTGGAAGATTTATGCAACATATACCCTCCTCTATAGAGAAAAGTATAAAGATGTACTAAAAATTATCAAATAAGACCTAAACAAATGGAGGGATCCATCACAGTCATGGATGAAAAGACTGAATTTCTTTAATATGCCAATTCTCCTCCAATATATATGTAACTTGATAATGGATTAATAGTCTGAATAAAGAGTTTTTAAAAATCAGTGATAGGAAAAATATCAATAAATAGCAATTCACAGAAGAAAAAAAATGAATGACCAATAAATTAATATCAAACAGGGAAATGCGAATTTTGTTACTGAGATATACTTTTAAACTACTGCAATACTAAAAATTTAGAAGTCTAACAATACCAAATACTAGAGGGACAACTCACACACTTCTGGTGGGTATCTTAAATTGATATAATCATGTTGAAGAGCAATCTGGATATATCTATTCAAGGTGAATATATACATAGCACATTAAATAGCAATTCTACTACTAGGTTCAGGCCATTAGAGAAATGTTCAAATATGTGCACAAGAATATTCACTACAACATTGCTTTTAATGCTAAGAAACTGGAAATAGCAGTTGAGACAGCAAAATAGAGAAATTATAGAATGATTCATGTAATGAAATACTATTTAGCTTGAAAACAAATGACAGAGTTTTGGATCAACAGGGATCATCTCAAAACCACGATATGTCTGGAAAAAAGCAAGTTACAAAAGAATACACGATACTATTTATATTAAACTTAAAAAGTGAAACAAAAGTTCAAATATATGTGTAATGTGTATGTATGGCAAAAGACACACACACACACACACACACACACAGCAAAATATGCATGATGAAGAAAAACATCAAAAGTTACCTTAAGGAAAAGAGGGAGGAGAATAGAATTGGGGATGGATATGTAAGGGCTTCAAAATTCTCTCTGAAGTATTGTCTCAAGGACAAGAAATAGTTCAAAAGCAAAAATGGCCCAAAAAACTAAGATTTAACAAAGTTGGATGATAGGAACTCATACTTTCTGTATGCTAGAACCATTTCATAATTAAGGGTAGGGAAAAAAAAGGCATTAAAAAAATGGAAGTTAAATTAATAATGATAGTGTTTTTGGATTTTTTCTTTTCTAAACTGTCTTTAATGGACATGTGTTAATTTCATAACAAAAAAACCATGATAAATGTAGAGAAAAGGAAAGAAGGCTAATAAGACTAATAAGAGTTAAAACACTGACATAAATAACTATTATTCAAATTAGAGGTGGCATAAAAGATACAGGTGAATAGATGAGGGAAAGAATATTCCATGTGAGGTATGTGTATACATATGGATAAATGTGTGCATGACTGGAATCAGAAAAGGCATAATGGAAGGAGGCATTTGAACCTGAAAAGAGAATATTTTCTAGTTTAAGAAAGTTATAAATGTATTCAAACATATAAAATTCAAGTGATACAGAAATACTCTCAACATATTAGTATGCTAGCCTTCCAGACCTTCCTCAAGGTATATCTGCTTGCCTATTCCTTGAAGAAAATACAAACATACCCATGTGTTTCTTAATAGTATACCTACCTATTTGTATGTGTGTATAGGTACATGTGGGTATACACAGTTTAAATATTTTTAAAGAGCAATCTGCCAATTTAAATATTTTTAAAGAGCAATCTGCCATCAAATATAGTGTGGGCATGTACATACATATATAAAATTAATTTAACCTTAAACAAAAACATTGTCATGCAACTTAATTTCTAAAAATTATCCTTTGGGGCAGCTGGGTGGCTCAGTCAGTTAAGCGTCTGATTCTTGATTACAGCTCAGGTCATGATGTCATGGTTATGGGACTGAGTCCCACATCAGGTTCTATGCTGGGCATGGAACCTGCTTAGAATCCTCATTCTCCCTCTCCCTTTGTTCCTCCCCCGGTTCTCCCATGTACACGCATATATTCTCTCAAAAAAGAAAAAAGAAAATAAAAAATTATCCTTCTATGTCAGTGCACACAGATCTACCTCATTTCTTTTGGAATGACTGTTATATTGCATACACTTGATATATCAGAATGTATTTCTCTGTGACACATTATTATAAATAATGCTGAGCAAGTACCCTTGTACAAATGGGTCATTATTTCTGTAAAGAAAAAAACTATCTAAAAGGGAAATTCAGTGGTACCTGGGTGGCTCAGTTGGTTGAGCATCTGACTTCAGTTCAAGTCATGATCTCATGGGTTTGTGGGTTCAAGCCCCACATCAGGCTCTGGGCTGACAGCTCAGAGCCAGGAGCCTGCTTCAGATTGTGTCTCCCTCTCTCTTTGTCCCTCCCCTGCTCACGTGCACTCTCTCTCTCTCTCTCTCTCTAAAATGAATAATCAATAAAAAAAAGAAAAAAGAAATGCATTGGCAAACAGCCCTCCAGAAAGGTCTTACCAATTCCACTTATACCAAAGTGCACGAGAGCATGCCATTCTCTACCATTCTGGCCAACGTTGGGTATAATAAACCTTAACGTATTTTTGCCACTCTGATAGATATAAATAGTTTATTATTTTAATTTCATTTACTTGATCAGTAGTGAGGGCACACAGAATATTTGGACATCAGAAACTGGGGGGGGCGGGTAGGTGAAGTAACTATGATTGCAGACAGAGGTTTGAAGACAAATGAACACCAGCAAGTGATTTAATTTGGTTAAAATACCATGAATTAAGATCATTTGAGGTTGATGATGGCTTTGTGAAAGGCAAATACCAACTTAAGTATACAACTAGTGTTCTTTCTTCAGGTTATGAGATTATCCTGAAGATTTTTTTTAGTAGCAGTGACATGATCAGATACCATGCTTCAGAAAAGTAGTTTGGGAAAAATGCATAAACTTTCTGGGGGGTGGGAAGGAATCAGCAGGGAGGAGATTTCACTGGCTACAACTCAGGCCAGAGTTCAGATAAGAACATAAACTAGAGCACAAGAATTAGGAATGGAGAAGTGATACATCAGAAATGTATTATTTATAGAGTCCAAATCAAGAAAACGGGGAAAGTATTATATAATAGAGGGATCAATCACATACGTGGTTGAAGAAAAAGTGCTTCCCAACCAACCTGATACTAACCCTTTAGAAAGAAGAGGCGCCTGGGTGGCTCAGTCAGTTAAGCGTCTGACTTTGGTCAGTTCAAGCCCCGCGTTGGGCTCTGTGCCGACAGTTCAGAGCCTGGAGCCTGCTTCAGATTCTGTGTCTCCCTCTCTCTCTACCCCTCCCCAACTCATGCTCACTCGTGCTCTCTCAAAAAATGAATATTAAAAAAAAAATTAGAAAGAACTGTAAACAAATGTCCACAAAAATAATAAAATGGAAGAAAAATATAAATTCTATTAATGAATCGTCTCAATAACTGAAATTAAAATAAGGAATTACATTTCTTGGGTACCTGAGAGATCACTGCTTTCGATTCGACGGAGATCAGAATCTGCCCAAAAGAGCTTGCCCAATCTGCTATCAAGGGCTAATGCAATTGGTTTACTTAGGCCACTGAAAAAGAGGACCTCCCGTTCTGTTCCATCCAAAGCAGCCCGTTCAATTTTGGGAGACCTTTCCTGAAGATTGGTAAAATACATATACCTGAAGAGAAAGGAGGAAACAGTAAGTTTATCAAAGTAAGAAACCATACAAAATGAGACTATTCTTAAAGATATAAGGAGTAGAATATTTTAAAATCTTATTTTTAAATGTTGTAGAATGTGTTATTTTTAAGGCCATGGGATACTTTTATTACTTTTGATAACAGTAACACAGAGTATACAGAACTTCTTGGGGAGCTAATTTTCATGAATTAATAAAATGAAATGATAGACACAGGCACACCTATGCTTTTGGAATATTACAATACAGAAATAAAAGAACAGTGATCAGAGAGACCTGGACTCAAAATTATAAATTCCTTCTCCAATTAGTCTATTTCATAACTAAAAATAAGTCATATGAGTTATTTCTTATATTTAAATTCTGAAGTTCATCTCTTTCCAGTAACTCTTTTGAAGTAAGCTACTTCCCCTGCTGAATTCCTTATCATTCATTCAGATGCAAAAAAGTACTATTTTACCAAATGTAAAGCTCTGTATTGAATGACAGAAAACATTAGTTCTTGTCATAAAGGAACCTAAAGTCTAGGAGAAAATATAACACCAAAAACACAATTAAGTCTGAGGTAGAGTTCTAAGCATAACTAGAGAGACAGAGATACAGAGTGCTGGGTATTTGGGAAAGGGGAAAACCACGCCAGGCTGGGGTGGGCTAGCTCAAGGAAAACTTCACTGCAGTTCAGTCTTGGAGGTATGGGCAGAAATTAGAACTAAAGCAATAGTGACAAAGGAAAGAAATTCTAGGCAGGAAAGTCCGGGAAAGCAAAAATGCAAGAAAACGCAGGGGCAGGTAGATAGAGCATATCGAGTTTTTTCACTGAAGCACAGTACATTAAAGGTAAATAACTAATGAGCTGAAAAGGAAGGCTGATGAGGATCTCACATGCCAAGATATCTGAAAGCAACTTGAGTAGCATACCCTTTCTCTGGGTTTACCACAATGGCTCGAGGTCGGTCTTGCTCGCCTTTTAATACCACTCCAATTGATCTCCCATCTAATCTTGTTACGTTAATGACATTGGTGGCCTCACAAGTCCAGTAAATGTAGCGGCTATAAATATCAATGCTGAGGTCATAGGGTTGTATTTCCAGGTTCTGATTTGGAACTGAGCTCACAACCACAGTAAAACCCTAGGGAAAGAAAAAGACGCACACATAGAAAATTAGGCTCCAAGCCAGAGAGCCCTGAAGTGATCGCTCACAAAGCTTACACTTACATGGTACAAACTTGAGAAGGAACTCTCAAGTCTCACCAGACATTTCTTACTAACAGATTTTTTTTATGGGTAATGTGCTTCTTTTTCATCAGGCATTTTAAATGTTCCCTTTGGCTATTATGACATGTAGCAGAGGAGTGAGCTGAGGCCATATTAGTTGCTCTAGGAACCCGACAGTGCATTGATTCGAGTGGGAAGGTGGCAAGAGTCTCCTGTAAAGTGACTACAGCTGCAGCTAGAAACATCCCTACAAGTCCTCCAAAGCAGCGGTTCTCAACCAGGGGCATTTGGCACTGTGGGGAGACATTTCTGATTGCCACATCTATACGAGTACAACTAGCATCTAGTGGGTGGGGATGCTGTTAAACAGCTTACAATATACAGGTCATACCTCCACAACAAAGAATTATATACCCTAAAAATGTCAATAGTGCTGAAGGTGTGAACCGCTTACAGAGACAACAGCAATGAGGGCTAGAAACCACATCGACCAGTCATGTCCTTCTCCAATCCTCAAACCACCAAAAAAAAAAAAAAAAGTTTTTAACAAAGCAAAGCAATAGGGAGGTTCTGTTCTAATGTTCTATATGAATAAATTATATTTCATTTGCTTGGCAATGCTGAGATAATATATTCCTTAATGAGGCTATCTCATTTATCTGCTGTGTCCTTGACTGTATAATAACAGCTATAATTTCTATTATTTATCAGTCTGTTAGTCCTGGTCTATATAGTGTAAGGTGCATCTGTAATATACCACTATTGCTAGACCTCTCAATGATCCCTCAAAAGCCCCTAAATACATGATCACCTCACCCTTAGTGACATACCAAAACTTAATCCAATCTCCCTAAATTCTAATATATTCAAAATTCAACATCACTGCTATAAGGAAGACAAATAATTATTCATAGTAATTCCCAGTCTAAAACTGCTTGGCCACAGAAAGAAAGTAAAGTAGTATGGATAACTGTGATATAAACCATGACTGGTATGTAAGCATAGATAAGATATTGATAATATTTTTATTCCCTCCCCTCCCTAGTCACCAAATAATAGCCCCCCCCATCATTAAGTTAGTGATAACATATCCTTAGGTGTTTTTAATTTTACCAAGACTGTGTTATATGTTTCTTATCCTCTAAATGTTTTAAAAATAATTAATAATAATAGAACTGTTATTTACTGAGTCTATACATACTATGGAACAGATAATGGGCTATGTGCTTTACATTGTTTTCAGCTAAAAAGTTCCTAAGAATCTTAGTGAGTGACACAGATAGATCAAAACCAAGGTCTA
Source organism: Neofelis nebulosa (assembly GCF_028018385.1). Classification (NCBI taxonomy): domain Eukaryota; kingdom Metazoa; phylum Chordata; class Mammalia; order Carnivora; family Felidae; genus Neofelis; species Neofelis nebulosa. The sequence goes on along the minus strand of NC_080789.1, from coordinate 96,526,525 downwards.
TTTAATTTCAAAGCTTCCAACACTCCATGTAAATGAAACCATAATGGAAAAAACTAAACAAACAGACATGAGTGGCAGTAACAAAGTCATTACCAACATACGAACTAAGTTTTCCTTATACAATTTTTATTCCAACAGCATTATCAAACAATTAGGATCTTTGATAATGATCAAAGATCATTAGGAGGAAAAAAAGCTGCTAGGTCCAGAATTTCACATTCTTCTCTCTCTCTGCACGTGCGCACACGCACACACACATACACGCACGCACACACTCAAGAATTAAGTAAAAGAGGATGGTTAGTCCAACTACATAGTAAAAAAAAACAGAATTTGAACCGAGCCCTGAATTACCTGGCTGCCATCTTCTTGTGCTTTTCGGATCATGTTTTGTCGTGAGTCAATCCAATAGAGTTGCTTGTCCAGTGGGTCATAGTCAATGGCCCGGACATTCCGAAGGCTGTGGATGGGAAGGATGATGTCAGGGCTCTGCTGTTCATCAATCACCATGCGGTTGATGGCACTCTTCTGACTGAAGAGTAGGAAAGTAGTTGGAGCTTAAAGAAAGAAAAGAGCAAATTTTAAACACAATTACTCTAAATCTTGTATCACTCAAAGATCTGATCAACCTGTTGTCTACATTTCATGCAAAACAGACACAGATGTTGAAGAGGTAAGACTGAGGACAAAACCGTCTGGAATGTCCCTAGAAACTCTCCTCAAGGTGACACTAATGAGCACTATGCTATCAAACCAGTTATGAATTTACCCAATGACATAGGGTATTATGTCATAACCCTAGCCTATTTTGTTCCATTTTGTCCACAGTGTCATAAAAGGAGACCTGATTTCAATAAAGCATTTGATAAAGATATTAAAATTCTCCTTGTGTGCCAAGTGAATAATCCTACTCTTCCATAAGCTATACTGCGGGTGGCAGGAAACCTGGGTTTCCATAGGTCAAAGCAGAAATTCCAAGAAAGGTTTTAGTATCAGCTCTCTCATTATCTACTCACTTGATCATAACTAAGTCACTGAACCTCTCTGGGTCAAAGTTTGCTCAACTCTAAAATAAGGTTACAGCTATTTTGTCCTGTTCATTGAGTTCCTGTAAGAATTTTACAACATATATGAAGATACTTCAAGAATTAAGGGTGCTGGGTGACTCAGTTGGTTAAGCCTCCTATTCTTGATTTTGGCTCAGGTCATGATTTCACAATTCGTGAGTTTGAGTCCCGCATCGAGCTCTGCACTGTGAGTGTGGAGCCCACTTGGGATTCTCTCAGGGCGCCTGGGTGGCTCAGTTGGTTGAGCGTCTGGCTTAGGCTCGGGTCATGATCTCAGTTCCCAGGTTCAAGCCCTACATCAGGCTCTGTGCTGACAGCTCAGGGCCTGGAGCCTGGCTTTGGATTCTGTGTGTCTCCCTCTCTCTCTGACCTTCCCCCACATTCGCTCTGGCTCTCTCAAAAATAAACAAACATTAAAAGAAATGTAAGGGGGGGCGCCTGCGTGGCTCAGTCAGTTGGGCTTCCGACTTCAGTTCAGGTCATGATCTCGCGGTTCATGAGTTTGAGTCCCACAGGGGGCTCTGTGCTGACAGCTCAGAGCCTGGAGCCTGCTCCAGATTCTGTGTCTCCCTCTCTGTCTGCCCCTTTCCTGCTCACATTCTGTCTGTTTCTCTCTCAAAAATAAATAAACATTGGGGAGCCTGGGTGGCTCAATCAGTTGAGTGCTTGATTTCAGCTCAGGTCATGATCTCACAGTTCGTGGGTTCGAGCCCCACATCGGGTTCTGTGCTGACAGCTCGGAGCCTGAAGGCTGCTTCAGATTCTGTGTCTGCCTCTCTCCTTGCCTTTTCCCTGTTCATGCTCTCTCTCTCTCTCAAAAATAAACATTAAAACAAAATAATAAAAATAAATTTTAAAAATAAACATTAAAAAATGTAATAATGCATTATTGTCAATTATACCTCAATAAAAAAGTGTAAAGTATTATATAAATGTAAAGTAAAAATAACTACTGTTCATTATATCAGTAGTAGCAGTAATAAAGTTAGTATTAATAGAAATTAAATCCTCATGGATTGCAGTTACAGGTTTTATTTTGCATTGTGTGGATGATAATTGCAAGGAAAGCCAGTAAAAATGTCTCTCTCTCTCTTGCTCTCTTACACACACATGCACACACAAAACTAGTAATAACAAATGCTTTATACTCATTATCTCTATCTTCACAAAAAATCTTGTATTTATATTTTTACCAAAAAAATATATTAATCTGATATTAAGTTGATGTCCTAAATTTATGAAATGGGGAAATGCAACAGAGACTAACCCTCGGGACTAAGACACTGATTACTATGCAGGAAAACATCTAGAAAACAACAGCATTTGGGGCGCCTGGGTGGCTCAGTTGGTTAAGTGTCCAACTCTTGATAACAGCATAATGGCTCAGGTCATGATCTCATGGTTGAGATCAAGCTCCACTTGGGATTCTCTCTCTCCCGCTCTCTCTGCCCCTCCCCTGCATATTCTCTCACAAAAAAAAAAAAAAAAGAAAGAAAAAGAAAAGTAAAGAAACAGCATTTCACAGTGCTACCAACAACTTCAAAGTCTACTAAGTATTTTGAAAATCTTCATTAAACCATATATAAAGGGGCGCCTGGGTGGCTCAGTCGGTTAAGCGGCCGATTGGGCTCAGGTCATGATTTCGCGGTCCGTGAGTTCGAGCCCCGCGTCGGGCTCTGTGCTGACAGCTCAGAGCTTGGAGCCTGTTTCAGATTCTGTGTCTCCCTCTCTCTGACCCTCCCCCGTTCATGCTCTGTCTTTCTCTGTCTCAAAAATAAATAAACGTTAAAAAAATTAAAAAAAAACAAACGTATATAAAAATTCCACAATTATACTCCAGTCTCTTGGTATTCAGTCATCACCTAAATCCAGTAGAATTTTGTGCTTTTCATGGACATAAACATAAATGGCCAATCTAGAAGTCCTTGCTTAGGAGGACCCAAGCCCCATTCTTCACGATTCCATCAAGTGTGGTTCCCTGGTTTACTTTACATTTATACCCAAAAGTACATTGGCTTAATTTGAGTTTCCCAAAGAAACTCATTGGTACTCATAAAGAAACCTGGTATTTACAACACTGAAATTCTTTTTTTTTTTTTTTTTTTTTAATGAAACATAGTTGACACACAATGCTACATTCACAACACTGAAATTCAGCTTTGTGTAAATTCTTCACCACCTAGAAGCCCATACCTGGCTTGGAAGATTTAGAAAGTCTCCCACTGGAACCCTCCATTATCTGGAGTCAACTCCATCACATACTGACTTAACAACTTTTAGCAATTTTAGTAGAACACATACACTAGGTAGTAAAAATATATGTCACAACAAGGTAGCTTTTTTTTTTTTAAGAATTATTTTTTGGCAGTACTGCTTTCTTGTAACTGAAGAAAAAAGGGGTGGGAGGGGGGCTCTAAACTCTTAAGTTTCTGACAGAATAATCACCACTTATACTAAGACATACAATGAAGCTTAGACTCCAGAGTTTTAGTTGCCAACTTTTCCTGCCTGGGAAACAATCAAGTATATATTTGGCCCCTACCATGTTTTACTGGGCACTTGCTTTTTTTTTGAGTCAAGTTTTAACCTTCAATTAGATTCTACAATTAGGTGTTTTAGAAACGTAGATTAAGACAAAGTCAAATATGGCTTCAAATAAATGCTTGTTTTGAAAAGTCTACATATGACATTAATGGAAGCTGATGTTGTCACTTATTTCAAGGAAGACTTGATTCTGTCATTCAGTGCTTAAAGTGATAAAGAATATGCAATTTTGTAAGCCCAAATCCAACCTAATTTATGTAACCTCTAACTCCCTCATCTCCTGCAGAATGGTACTTTGAGAAATTGTCATACAGACTGTCTGAGCTTTACATTGTCACAATGAAGACAGATGAGATGTTAAGTAGGAGGGAGGTTTTCAGCTCCTTTTGAAGGCACAATTGTTCACCTGCAGCTTAAAGGAAGGTCATGCTCTTGTGGAAGAACTTCATAAACTACAAGGCCAACAAGCCCATCACCTCTGACTGTGCCACTTGTGCCCTGTGCCAAGGGCATGAGTAGGGACCAAAGTCCAGTCCACACTTCATTAGCCAAGCCATGTACCTGTGTGGCTGCAAATGCTGAAAGGAAACCATTTTTTCCTGATTTGCACAAAGGTGCCATAGAGACCAACCACCTCAGTACTGAACAAGGGATTACACAATTTGGCTTCTTGTTTCCTCCCTGACTTGATCTCTTTATTCACTCTAATCCAGTGACACTGGCCCCCTCGGTGTTCCTCTAATATGCCAGACATGCTTCTTCCTAAGACCTCTGCATTTGCTGTCTCTTTTGCTTAATAGGTCTTCTCCCAGATATCCACATAACTCATTTCCTCACCTCCTTCCGTTCTTGACATAATGTCACCTTATCAGTAAGGAGTTCTCTGATCAGTGTATTTAACATTGCAATTCTCCTCCTCACCCTTTCTTGCTCTTAATATTTCTCCAAAACATTTATCTCCATCTAACCCATGATATAGTTTACTTATTTGGTTCACTATCTGTCCCACTGGAATATAATCTCCATGGGGGCAGAGACTGATGTCTATTTCATTCACTGCTACATTTTCCACTGGCTCAAATAATGCCCAGTATGTAGCAGACATTCAATATATATTCATTGGAAGAAGAAATGAATAAACACATGAAGAAACAAGCATTAGATCACAATAACTAAGGGGCAGCCCTGTAGCCACAATTTTGAAAGAAAATAAAATTATTTCAGATAATTGGGAAGGAAAACAAACAAACGTTTATTTAGGACCTCCAACATGTCACTCATCATTCTAGATATTAATCCCCAAAATTATCATCTCCATTTTTAGGTAAGCAAACTCAGAAAGGTTAAGTATTTTCCCAAGGTCACAAAGCTGATAAGTGGAAGAGTATATGTATCTTTCTAAGTCCTCCCCTGCTTCTTCATTCTTTTATTTTACAATGATTTCTTGAATCATTACTACTCACCAAGCATTGTTCTAGGCACCTAAGATCCATGAAAAAAACAAAACAAAACAAAAACACTGCTTCAGGGAGCTTATGTTCCAATAAACAGACAATAAAAGCAATTAACATAATTAAGAAGTTATAGTATATAAATATTAGAGTACATAAATTACATACGGTAACAAAGAATGATAAATGTTACAGGAAAAAGAAAAAGTACAGGTAAGGAGCACTGGCAATGCTAAATAGGGTGGAAGGATGATTTGCCATTTTAAAAGGGTAGATCAAGTCTCACTGTGTAGGTCACAATTAAGCAAAGACTCAGAGACGAAGTATATCCATGTAAATATTTGCAGGAAAAACATTCCAAAAGGTGATAAGCAGCACAATAATCCTGAGGTGGGAGTAACTGGCATATTTGAAAACAACGAGGCTAGGGTAGCTGTGTCATGAAGAGAGCAAGGGGAGAACAGTGAAAGCCACGGTGAAAACAGTGAAAGCCAGGAGAAGCAAAGGGGGAGGGATGCAAAGTGAGGGGTACGGATCATGTAGGAACTTGTAGCCCATTATAACAACTAGGTTTTTACTCTGTGTGAAATGGGGAGCCATTGTAAGGTTTTGAGAAGAGAAACAGCATGATCTGATTTAGCTTTTGAAACACAGGTCAAACATGAAAAGATGCTCAACATCATTCACCATCAGGGAAATACAAATCAAAACCACAAATGAGATACCACCTCACACCTGTCAGAATGGCTAAAATTAACAACACAAGAAACAACAGGTGTTGGCAAGGATGCAGAGAAAGGGGAACCCTCCCACACTGTTGGCAGGAATGCAAACTGGCACAGCCACTCTGGAAAACAGTATGGAGGTTCCTCAAAAGTTAAAAATAGAACTACTTTACGATCTAGCAATTGCACTATTAGCTATTTACCCAAAGGATACAAAAGTACAGATTCAAAGGGGCACACATGTCTCAATGGTTATAGCATTATATCAGCAACAGCCAAACTGTGGAAAGAGCCCAAATGTCCACTGACTGATGAATGGATAAAGAAGATGTAGTATATATACAATGGAATATTACTCAGCCATCAAAGAGAATGAAATCTTGCCATTTGCAACAATGTGGGTGGAGCTACAGTGTATTATGCTAAGCAAAATAAGTCAGTTAGAGAAAGACAAACATCATATGATTTCATCCATATGTGGAATTTAAGAAAGAAAACAGATGAACATATGGGAGTGGGGAATAAAAAGAAAAAAGAGAGGTAAACAAACCATATCTTCAAGATAAAGAACTGAGAATTGATAGAGGGATGTGGGTGGGGATTGGGCTAGATGGGTGATGGGTATTAGATAGGGCACTTGTTATGATGAACATTGGGTGTTATATGTAAGTGATGAATCACTGAATTCTACTCCTGAAACCACTATTGCACTGTGTGTTAACTAACTAGAATTTAAATAAAAATCTGAAAAATAAATAAATAAATAAATACATACATACATACATACATACATACATACATGAAACACAGGTCAAGGAGTAAATTGCCCACAATGTTGGAAAAGTATCTAAAGGCAAGCACTTTGTGATAAATTTCTCTCATAATCTGCCTTGGATTCTAATATATCTCTACACAAATATTAAATGGTACTAATTATAAAAAGAGGACACAACAGGGGCACCTGGGTGGCTCAGCTGGTTAAACACCTGATTCTTGAATGTGGCTCAAGTCATGATCTCAGTTTGTGGGTTTGAGCCCCACATCAGGCTCTCCTCTAGCAGCACAGAGCTGCTTTAGATTATCTCTCTGCCTCTCCTCCACTTGTACTCTCTCTCTCTCTCTCAAAAATAAGTAAACTTAAAAAAAAAAAAAAAGTACACAATAGAAAGCCACTTGAAGCACTGTTGATCTATCTCCAAAAGGCAGCCAAAGACAGATATGGGGACTCTCGGCACTGATTCCTCAGGCCTTCACTCAGCAACTAATATGCACAAATATAAGCAGTAAAAACAATAATGATCTCAAAGGGTCTTTCCATATTCCCCTTGGTTCCATTCTCCATTGGTCATTACTCCTATTTTTTTCCTTCCATTCAACGTCAAACTTCTTGAAAAAGACAACTACCCCTCTCTCCCTTTCTCCATTCACATTCTGACCAACTCTAATCTTTAACCATTATTTCCCTGCAACTAATCTCTTTAGGGTTACTAATCACCACCTTCTTCAAAAATCCAGTGGACATTATTTTAGGGTTCACCTAACTCAGCCCGTCAGCAGCATACAGCACAGTTCTCTGTTTTGGAATAATCTTGTTTCTGGTGCCACCATTCTCTCCTGTTTTTCCTTTTCCCTCTCTGGATGCTACTCTTCAGTGTCCACTGCAAGCTCTCCCTCCTCAGACAGAATTCCTTAGGTTACCAGACCCCTTCCTTTCTCTTTAACAGGAGCTGGCAAACTGCAGCCCACAGCTAGATCTTGCCCTGCTGTCTGTTTTAGAATAGTTTATTGGAATTCAGACACATTTTAAAAATGTCTTGTCCATGGCTTTCATGCTACAGTAGACAGAGTTGAACAGGTATGAGAAACTGTATGACTCACAAAGCCTAAATGTTTACTCCCTGGCCCTGTACAGAAAGTTTGCCAACTCTAGCTCCATACCCTCTCCCTAAGTAATCTTACCCATTTTAATACATGCTGGCAATTCCAAAATCTATTTATCTTCAACCTCATGTCTCCCCTCTTCTATCTATCTATTAAATGTATCTATGTCAATGTCCCATGGGGAAATCGATATAAACATGCCTAAAATTAAACTTCTCACTCTAGTCTTCTCATCTCCTACCTACTTAACTACTCAAACCAAAAATCTAAAAGTCACCCTTGCCTCCTCTCTCTTCTTCTTCCTCACGTACAACCTACTGTTCTGTTCATTCTAGCTTCAAAATATACCTTCAATCCATCAGCTTCTGTCACCACTGCCACGTCTCTTACCACATCAGTCTGCCTGACCTCCCTGCTACCACAACTCTCTTCAAATCCATTCTACACAATAATCAAATCATGTTATACCTTAATTTTCACAGCAACCTTACATGGTAGTTAATATTATTATTCCCATTTTACAAATGAGAAGTTTAAAGCTTAAAAAATTTATGGAACTTTAGTAAAACTCAAAACTATTCTGTGGCAAAGACTCCATGAAATCATTAAACTATAAACTTATATTCTTTCTTTTTCACAACTGAAGCCTTGTGTCACAACACACTGAATCCTTTCCTATGTGACTTCTTATACTTTCAGTCACAGAATAAAGTAATTTCAATAGTGAACTGAATAGTTAATAGCTATTATTATTATACACATCATTTAATATTTTATATTATTATGTTAAATTTAAACATTACGTTTATATATCATGTAGAATAATATATATTTTATACTTTTTATGTTTTATATATTTTTGTATATTACATTATGTCATATATGTGACTAACTGAATAATTAATAGCTAATCCAATATCCTATAGCAGTTTTGTTACCATCCACCCTAGTGAACCATATCCTACACTTCTCTGACATGAATTTACCCTTTCCAGTCGAATTCTCTATTTGTTTATCATATCTAGCAATTTGCTCTTGTCTATCCATCAAGACATGGGCCGTCACATATACTTGAGTCCTAAACCAGGTTTCCCCAAGCCAACAATGTTTGTTACATATTATGTTTTGATGTCATTAGCACAGTGTATGTGTGGTTAATGTGTATTTAATATGTAATATGTACTGCTAATATTTAAATATCAGCAGATATTACAGCCAAGAAAAATCTGGATGAATGGAGAAGATCTGGTAATCCACTGGAATTAAGTAGTGACCACCCACAATGCTCAGAGCATGTGCTCTTTAGTTCCCCAGATATTTACAATTATTTTATACCCGGATAAGTTTACATGAAAAATATGCATTTTCCACCTGGCCTCTTATTTGCTTAAATTTTTTATCTTTAGTCTATACTATGAACTTCAAAGGACAAGGAGGTTGTAGTTTGAAAATTTTCTTTGTTTTACTGCCTGTACTTTATAATAAATATAACACGAATAAGAAAAATATAAATTCTTAATAGCACGCATGTATGACAGTCTGTCTCACTGAAGCTATGCAATTGTGCACTAAATATTTAAATGCTCAAAAGTAAAAGACTTAATTTTTTCTGCAATACCAATTTTTCCATAACAGCAACTGGCTATCATCAAACAGTTAAGTTACAAAAACGTGCATTTTTCCATCTTTAGTCCTTCTCTTTTGTTAAATGATCAACTCTGAACTTCTACAACTTGTTAGCTCTAGAAAGAACATGAACTACAGTGTTTTCAAAATCCTGCTTTCTCCTCGAATTCTAGTTTGCACTGGGGGAGACACAGCTTACCACTACAAGTCCTGTTGTCGGCGTTAAGAGAGTAGTGGGCAGGGCATCCACAAACAAAACCCCCAACTGGCACAGCCAAGCAGAGGTGGGAGCAGTGCCCATTGCTGGAAGCACACTCATTCCACCCTGCCTGCCGAGAGGAGTGAAAGACGAGGATGTCCATCACATAATCCAAATGGCCCTGGATGATGGTGCGGTTTTGGCCACTGGTTTTGTTGGCACGTTCAATGCTGCGCCGGCTCCAGTCTGTCCAGTAGATGTAATCTTGGTACTGAGTTAAGCCAAAAGGATGAGGCAAGTCATCTGCTATAACTTCCCGGTTGAGTCCTGTTTTCAGAAAGGCAGTAGACGGGAAAAGCAGAGGCATGAAACATGTGAGAGTAGAAGAGCCTTATTGGCCAAAAGAAAGAACGTTGTAACATATAAAATATTACAGTTGTAAGCAATTTAAGATAGAACAATTTATTTAACAGCAATTTTAAAACCAGACCAGTCCTCTGAAATCAATCCATCTGCAGTCTGACCCCATGCCTCAAACTTATATTCTTGCTATAAATCACTGAGTTTGTTTAAACTCCAAGTGGTCTGTTTTGACTGCAGTTTTATTTTCTCTCCATAAGGGTCTGTAAGTTGAACTTTTAGTCTTCCTTCCATAAAAAGATGGAAATGCATATACTGTACTTTACTACTACAAAAAGTCACTTCAGGAACATCTAGGGAGTTACAAATTCCACTACAAGCCCAACAATAATGAAATTTCCACAAAATAAAGAGATGTGAATCCAAGAACCTGGCCCACTATTAATAATAATAAACAGGATACAATGTCAGAGCACCTAGACATTCATAGGAAGTTCTGTCAATAGTATCTAACCAATGGTAAACAGCAGTCACGGATTTTTGTATAGAAAGAATAACATACTATCTGTCTGGATTAAAAAAAAAAAAAAGAAGTACACCTTACCAAGCATATTTGAAGATTCTATTAAGTTGGTGTCCAGGTCTGTCCAATAAAGCCTCCTTTTAGCATAATCAATAGTTAGGCCATTTGCCCGTCCCACATTTGGAACTAACGTAGTACGTTCACTTCCATCCATGGCAGCTCTGTCTATCTTAGGTTTTCCACCCCATTCAGTCCAATACATAAATCTAAATTCAAAACAATAGATATGTAACAGGTCACTTTTGATTATTTGGGAAAAAGGATCATATTCATGCATGGTAACTAAATAAATTTAAAGAAAATATACATTAAATCAAGGAAATCGGTAAAGCAAAATCAAGGCTATCATTTTTTCAATTATTTTGGCACCCTCACCTAAATATTTTTTCTCATATCCTAAAAAGGAAGTGAGTCAGCTTTCTTTAGTCTTTCCAATGAATTTGTTCCATCCAAAACCCAGAAACTGGAAACAAACTAATGATATCCATACTGCAGCACTTGCATTTATGCAACTAATATTCAAGAAGATACCAAAAAATTAAAGTTCTGGGCTCAGAATCTGATTCACGTCTGCATAAAATAGTTTTGTATCTTTACATATTTCTGAACACAAGCAATTTGAGGTTTAAATTTTTAGACTTATTTTTCAACTTGTATAATCAACTCTCCCCAAAGACAAGTTGCAGGAGTATATCAAAGGTAAAAATTAATAGTCTTTAAATGGAACTAAAAAGCAAAGTTTGAAATGTTTTTGGTCGTGCAGTCCAAGGGAACATACTATGTGTGTATGAGCAGTGACTCACCCCTTACTGTGTCGGCTGGGCACTGAACACTACTGCTATAATCCCTGTAAAATTTTAGAATACTTTCTTGCTTTTATATTATTTTTCCAAGTTTTTCACATTAACCTCAGAGCAGCCCCACAGTATAGGCTGTTTATAGATGTAAAGAGGCCAAAGCAATAAAAGAAATGTGAATGATCTAATTTCTTCAACTCCATCACATGGCAGGGCTAGAACTAGAACCTAATCCCTAGCTAAGTACTTTTTCAACTAAACTAGTAAGGTGCTAGTTTTGAGACATTCTGAATACTGGAACTAGAAAAGCACTCCACATGCCAACTCTCATCAAATACCTGAGGACAGACATTTACTCATCAGTCTGTCAGCTGATGGTTGACTTGGTAGCAATGCATGAACGTGCTTTTCTGAAAATTAAAGTTAGTCTTGGGCTTTGTTTGCATTTGTACTTGTCAGCTGACAGGCACGTGCACACAAGAAGCAAAAACAACTGTGAGACAAATGTCACAGTTGCTAGCAGCCAAATAAACTGTGGAGTCCTTAGTCCCAATTATTAAATTTATCTGTGTGGTAACTAATGCTTAGAGTTAAGATCACTGTAATGCAACCACAACATGTCAGCACAGAGAAGCTATCTTTGCTCTGGCCTTCTAACGAGATGGAGACTAGGTAATAATGGAATTAATGTGATTTCAAGGATCTATTTTTAATTACAGGTATGGTAAATATGTTTGTATGTTCACACTGTTAACTTCTGCTTTTAAAAGTAGAATTATTCTTCAAATTTCAGATTTCTTAGCTGTTGGCTTTTTAAAACTTGCTACATCATGTAAGAGGATCACCTACCTTTGAAAAACGTCATGTTGTAAAGAAATGTTTTTTTAATCGAAAACAGTTTACCATCTCATATCAAAGTTTCTCTAAGCTTTTAACAATGATCAAACTAATTCCACTTTGAACTGATGAATATTCTAAAATGGAACTTTTTAAAATGCAGCTATTTCTTAGTACACGGCATTATTTCAGTGGGTTTTAGATCTGATTTAACTTCAGAGAGGGTAAAGCAAAATGCAAACGATACCTTTAAAAAGGCTGTTTATTAGCATACAATGGGATCGGTAATATTTAATTACTAGTCCATCTCACCAATCTTCCTTTACCTAATGTTAATAATGGCAAAAGTAAAATATAGCTAATAATTAGTTCTAAATCAGTGAAATCTCAACTAATGGGTTTTAAAATAAAGCCTACCTATGGTTTAGTTACCAGATTCCTAGTAAGCATTATTTAAGACATCAAAAATACAATCCATAATGAGGCTATGGGCAACACAGTTGCAAAGAATGCATACATAAAAGCTGTTTACCCTTCAGCAGGGTCCAGTGCAAGAGCTCTGGGACTATCTAGGTCTTTCCAAACCAAAACTTGTCGGTGCTGCCCATCCAACTTTGACACCTCAATTCGATTCGTTCCTGTGTCTGCCCAGTACAAGTTCTTCCCAAGCCAGTCTACTGCCATGCCTTCTGGATAATCTAAGCCAAATTCCACCACATGTTCCAGTGCACTGCCATTCATGAAGGCTCTGCTGATGGTCTGCAAGAATGAGATTAACAACAAAATCACATGGCTTAAGTATAAAACACTATCAAGAAAGAAGAGTTCTGGTTTTCGTTGGGTGCGAGGATCCAGAAGCATAGTTTCTTAATACAATTCATGTATTTTACAAGCACAGAAAAAGCCTGATGTCAATCTCTAATAAATGCAACTGTGACCTCAAGTTTTAGTATCAAGCCGAGGAGAAATTTTTGTAATTATTAAGGATCAAAAATTTACTCAAGTAAGACAGTGGAATGACTTTGCTTTTAAAATCTATTAGTAATCAAGTGAAAAAAATATGGCTAGAATGCTGTAGACTTGTAATTGGTAGTCAACTTCCTGAAGGCTCCTGAGAGTATGCCATGTCATTGTGTCAATCTGCAAAGATCTCAACAACCTTATACATCATAAAATGTACATAACCATTATCAGATTATTACCACTGAAGCTCTGAGTTCCCAAAATTTCAAGCCATTATTCAAGCCATTAATAATGGCTGCTACTTCTTGGCAAGTACTACCTTAAGTGTACACATGTTTACACATATTTTCTCATTTAATCCTCAAAATAGCCCTGCAAGATAGGCATTATCTCTGTTTTCAAGATGAGGAAAACTTAGAAGGCCATACAATACAAGCCAAAATATACTTATTTTACTTCATTTATTCATTCATTCAAGTTAAAGATTTTATTGAACACAATTAGAATCCAATTCTGGCTCCAATACCCCGTGATTTTTGCATATTAAACAAATTTTACACAAATTATATGAAATAGGCCCAAAACAATCTAGAAGAAGGAAAGATTATTCTCCAGATTTTCTGTTCAGGAGCTCCTCCCTCTTATTGACTTAGTAGTGCTTTTCAATATTTATTTTAGGAAAAAGAAAATAAAGGTATATTCTAACTCATAATTGGCATTTTCTACCTCAGCCAGACTACAGAATTGTGTTTAAAATAAGTCAAGTCTCTATAACTCATTTAGATGGGACTTCAACTGCTTACTCTTTAATTGCAGAAAATGTCACTCATTATCCTCAAATGGAATAAAGCAGAGGTAGATTATGTCTTGCAGATTTAGAACACTCAAGCAAAGTATCCTGTATTTTAAAAAAGCACTTAATTAAATACGGAATGGACCTTCTCCTTCCTTTAAAAAGTTAAGGGCTTTTGTTGAATTCTGCCTATTAAACAATAAGGGAGAGTGATCACAGCATGAAGACTCAAATTTTAGAACCTCTCCCTTTTAGTCTTTGGTTTTAACATTTCAATTCTTTTAAGCTAACCTTGAGTGATATATCGGTCCAGTAAATTCGGTTGTCTGTCACATCAAAATCCAAAGCAGAAGCTTCTTTGACACCAGTGAGAGGAATGGCCACGTTATTATTGTTAGTTTCCAGAGAAATTCGCCTGATATCTGCTCTCCGTGAAAACAAAAGGAAAGCCTCTGGGACAATGCAAGTCTTCATGTCACTGATGAGTTCAAAGCCAATGGGGCAGGCACAACGAAGGCCCTGAGGCCTATATAGGCAAAGATGGCTACATCCCCCATTTTCCTCTGCACAAGGGTTGGAACCTAAAAAATATGTTAATTATAAAAGGATACAGAAAGACACACACATTGACACAATCAACATATTTTCACTTTAAAATGACTAGGCATGTGGTTCACAAAGACCTATGATTCTATCTGCTCCAAAATATAGTTTCAATCCTAATGTCATAAATACCATGAAGATTAATAGGGAATAAAAAGCCAGGGGCAGTGATGCAGGCCTGTATTCCCACCTACTCAGGAGGCTGAGGCAGGGGGGAATGCTTGAGCCCAGGAGTTCTGCATTGTAGTGCATGCACTTTGCTAGGCCAGCACTCCACACTAAGTTAGCTTTAACGTGGTGCCCTCCCGGGCACGGGATACCACCAGACTACCTAAGGACTGTGCACTGGCCCAAGTCGGAAACGGGACAGGTCAAAACCCCCTGCTAATCAACTGGAAATAAAGGTATGCAAATACTTTCCTTTGTACCCACACAGTAAGCTTTAAAATAAGTTACATTATTCATACAATAGGACAGAATTCTTTTAATGAAGCAGGTGTGTGTGCATGTGTGTGTGTATATATTTAGCCCTTCAAGTAAAACTATGTAGCCAGAGTACTAAGCCAACATTCAAAAGGCCCATTTCTTGTTAAACAAAAAAAAAAAAAAAAGAATTAACAGATAATTTCTATATTCCCTCAAAACACCAAAAATTTACACTGCTGCTTGATAAACCACTATCTCTAACTTGTCTCATCCTTGGCGTCCATCTTTGAAGGAATTTTTTAATTACTTACCAATGATTCGATGAACATTTGTGGCCTTTAGGCCCATGAGATCAGGAAGTTGATCTATGATGATCTCCCTCTCTGCACTTCGTTTGTGTACTCTTTCGATGCTACGCCTCTGCCAGTCAGTCCAGTAAACATAGTCACCCAACAGAGTAAACCCAAATATGTGAGGAATTTTGTCTTCCACCAGTACTCGTCTCCCAGTGCCATCAATATTCATAACCTTCAAGTTTAAGTTTAAAGACAAGAGGAAAAGATGTGTACTTATTCTTCGAATGTATATAAAATGACAAATCCAACTGCCTGTTGTATTAAAACTGAAGAGTCATCTTAGTTATTTTTATTACAATGTTTTCACAAAATAACATGCTAATTTAACAAGAATGATTTAAAATACTCAATATAAGCTCATATTTTCCCTCTATTTCTCTATCTCTTATTACTCTTCCTTCTAAAAATTCTGGCAATATTAGCCTTAGTATGTATCTCTTTTATTAAGTGCCTTTTAAAAATTAAAAATACAGTATCATTACCTTAAATTTGCTTTTACATTTGTTTTTACATTATAATGTACCTTCATACACATTATTTTATTATATATTTTGTTTTATAACATACTTTATTTTTCCTGAGAGTTTTGTCTGTTTTACATTTATAAGGAAACAGAGATTCACAGAAGATCACATAGCTGAAAACAAAATGTCTTGTTTAGGACTCCTTCCGCTTATTATACTTTTTTATTTTATGGTTTTGTTTGAAGATTTTTTTGAAAGCCCAAGATAAGGGCTCTCAGAACATCTCTCAGTCTCTTAAGATTATAATTATAAATGTATCTGGAGTTTACAACACTCTCTGCAACTAAGTTTCCAGGAACTGGGATGTACCTACTGTCTCCAACTACCCCATTTAGCAACATTATTAAATTCATTCTGAAACTCTCATAAACTCAACAATTTCTGTACAAGTGGCAAAGGCATCTTTTCTGTCCCTGACATTCCAGCAACATGTACTCATCTTCTGTTCTGAAAGATGGAGTCAGTCTTCTAAAGCAAAAACTTGGAAGTCCCCAGCTGAAACCATTTCTACCATTAAGTGGCCTGTGTGCCAGGCAAACTGGACTTCAGAAATGTTATTCTGGTACTAAAATCATGTACATACATGCAAACAGTATCTTCCCTACCCTCCTACAAACAGTATTATGATTTATGCAAGAATTAATTTTTTTATCCATAAAATTAGTAGGAAATAGTACATATAAGTCAATACTGTGGTTGCCTAAATGGAATGACAACCAGATGTTATCTTTATATCTCCTCTCTAAAATTTAAAAACTCTTGCTGACCTTCCAAGAACAGCCAAACCTTGAAAACAAAGTACTTAAAAAATTGAGTGAGCAAAACTGTGCTATATCCTTGCATTTTCATGGGTAAATATCAATAAATATTTCATTTATATCTGACAGAAGAGATGATAACTAAATGTTTGTGTGTTCATATCAGATACAATAGGACTTCCATTAAGCCAACTGTTTAAATCTTTATTTAATCTTTGTTTAAAAAGAGTATTTTTAAAAACATAGTTTATTTCTTTTATATTTATTTTTGAGAGAGAGAGAGAGAGAGAGAGAGAGAGAGAGAGGCACAGAGTGCAAGCGGGGGAGGAGGACAGAGAGAGGGAGACACAGAATCTGAAGCAGGCTCCAGGCTCCGAGCTGCCGGCACAGAGCCTGATGCGGGGCTCGAATTCACGAACCATGAGATCATGACCTGAGCCGGAGTCGGATGCTCAACCAACTGATCCACCCAGGCGCCCCAAAAAACATAGTTTAAAAGAATACTATCCTAATTCCTACATTAAATATTGCTTAAAGTTAATAATTTCTCCTTAATTTGAGACATCACTCTTGACATTTTACATTCATATTTTCTTGCAACAGATCATTCCTGGATATGCTTTATGATGTTTGTATCTTAAGATTACTTTGGTGTTTAAGAGCAAAAGGACTAAGTAGAGAAAAAGGGTCCATAATTTGTTTACGTATCTAACTAGAATGTGACCTCTAGAAGAGCAGGAACCTAATTCATCCATTTACGTGCCTGCCACATCTACTGTTAAAGAGTCTGACAAAGAACTCAATAAATATTTGTTAAATAATTTTTAAAAAGAGATAGGTTTCCTAAGACAATCACTCAAGAAACCTTCCTAAAAATGGAAATGAAAATTTAACCATTATTATCCTCAGATTCTACAGTTTAGCCATTTGAATGAAATGTATTCTTGCCCAAATTTTAAATCCATGTAAAAAATTTAAATCCACGTAAGAAAAAAATGCACACTACTCCCTACTTTTGGAGAATGGATACATTCCTGAACCCTCCCTAAAAGCAGAGCTCCAAGAAAGAATTTCTGGCCCCCCTGTATTATTGGAAACTGTGATCGGAGAGAAAAATCTTTCCTTTATAAGATGTGTAACAGAAACATCTTTATTCTAGGTAGGGAAAGTTTATTTTTTAAAACTCTGTACTTTTATTTTACCTCCATCCAGAGGTACTCTCCTCCAGAGATTATCTCTTGACTCTAGCATCATCTTCTACCCTTTCATGAGAACTTCCTTTTAGTACTATTTCCTTCCTTCCCAAGGATCTTCGATATCTCCCTCTTCATAGGGTCCTTTTTTCTGCCTTTATCACAACACAATTTCTTCCAACTTAGAAAGACACTGTTTAACAGTTGAATGATTCTGTTTTTACTGCCATTCTTTGAATATGATCTGTAACAGCTGCCTCCATCTCTTAAGATTCATTCCCTTACTCTGCTGACTTCCAATCTCTGACTCAGATGAAATAAGTCTACTGAAAATGGTCAGTGACTACCTCCTTGCTTTCCTCAGTTCTTGTGATCTTTTGCCTTATTTATTTATTTATTTTTTAATTTGATACTCTTAACCACCCACTGAAACTATGCACTGGATTTTCATGGCACAGTATGACCTTTTCCCTTTTTCTATAGCCAGAAAGGCTTTTTATCTCTTCATTTTTACTGGTTCTCCCTTCCTTTTTCAGACCTGGTTGGATATTTTCCAAGGTTTCCTGAGTTCTCCTCTGCAAATCACCTTTTAAAGACCATCAAATCTTGCAGCTTCTGTTATCTTATGTAAAAATAAATACACAAAAAATAAATATGTAAAGTTCTAGTCTAAGGTCTCATCAGTTTCTACTGCAGTATTTCCAACTGCATCTCCTGGAAAATGTACCACTACGTCATCTAAAATGTCATATACTTAACAGTGAACTTATGTTCTCTTGTTAGGGGGAGTTCACCATCCAATCGAAGAGTTTCCAACACACAATGCCAAACAGTATGCACTGTACCACCCTAAAATACTACTTCCTCACAAGCTTATGGTATATTAAAATGTCTGACTTGATTTTCTTCCTAGTTTCAGTATGATCTTAAATCAATTACTCTGCATTATCTTACATTTAATAAACTAACACTAATTTTGCTGTACTATGCCCAAATACTGACCTTCCTGTTAAGATTTGTTTCCTCATCTAAAGGCACATACTAAATGCCTAGTATCGAACTTCTTCATAAAAATAAAATTTACGGGCACCTGGCTGGCTCAGTTGGTTAGCATCCAACTTCAGCTCAGGTCATGATTTCACGATGGTTCAGGGGTTTGTGAGTTCAACCAGTGTCAGGCTCGCTGCTGACAGCTCAGAGCCTGGAGCCCGTTTCAGATTCTGTGTCTCCCTCTCTCTCTGCCCCTCCACGGCTCATGCTTTCTCTCCCTCTCTCTCAAAAATAAATAAACATTAAAAAATGAAATGAAATGAAATAAAATTTAAATTTCTCCTCCAAAAACATTACAGGATCAACCAACTCTTTCTTTCAGTTGTGTTAGCCTACAACATTTCTGTTCATTCTAATAAGTGAACAACTTAAAAGATGGCTGCATAAGTATGAATTTGGATAACAGGCAAAAAATGGAACTGAAAATCACAGTGGGAAAAATAACAAAATCACAACTCCAAAAGATGCTTTTAGTTTACACAATTAAGCGTCTTCTATTTAGCGGTGACTCTTCATTCTGCTCTCTAAAAATCTCTCATGATTGGCAAACAATGTTCTGGCACAACTAGACAGACTTAGATTTCGAATATAAGTTCTATCACTCACTGGGTACCCTTAGGCAATTTCTCACCGTAAAACAGGAAGAGAACTTGTAACACTGAATTATTTAAGAATGAAATAAAATAATGTTAAATACGTAGCACAGTATCAGATGTGTAGATGCCCTGCAGATGTTGGTTCTTGCCTTTTAAAATTATTTCAATAAATACCTTAGTACCTCTTAGTAAATAGTTACATTTAAATGGCTGTAACTAATTGATTAAAATGTAGTGCTTC
Source organism: Neofelis nebulosa (assembly GCF_028018385.1). Lineage (NCBI taxonomy): Eukaryota > Metazoa > Chordata > Mammalia > Carnivora > Felidae > Neofelis > Neofelis nebulosa. The sequence goes on along the minus strand of NC_080789.1, from coordinate 96,506,952 downwards.
AAAATAAAAACTGATACATTAATATAAAAGAATATGTGGAAATTGAAGACCAAAACAACCACACTGTCTAGCAGAATAAAACAACAGAATAAAACAGAAGAATAAAAACAACAGAAATAAAACAGAAGAATAAAAACAATACAGACCTTTCTATATCCTAGCAACTAGTGGAAAACTACAGGGCTGCAGCCTTATTCCCATTTCCAACCCCCAATTTGTATTGTTTGCTTATGCCACTTAGATGTACATAACTAAAACAGCAGATAAAAAGGAGCGAACAGTTTGACAATTCGATCACAAATATTTTTGCTGCTGTACCGGACCCTTGCTCCACTCCCCCAGCCCCAAATCAAACATTAACAAACACATCTAATGAAGGCAAATCGCCATGAAAGACCTCATGAGGAATGCTAAGAAGTTTATTACAGGGCCTCTTGTAGCTAAGGGATTACAATTTAGTTGAGGAGGTAAACTGTATTTACATTAAAACCATACACATATACTCCTCTCTGGCCTATATCTTATCAAGAAGTATAGGAAATAGAGGAGCTCAAATCCATCTTGAAGAATTAGAAGAATTTTGACAAACAGAAAAAGTGTTTTTCAGAATAAAAGTAACACATGTTAAGACACAGTCAAGGGGCGCCTGGGTGGCGCAGTCGGTTAAGCGTCCGACTTCAGCCAGGTCACCATCTCGCGGTCCGTGAGTTCGAGCCCTGCGTCAGGCTCTGGGCCGATGGCTCAGAGCCTGGAGCCTGCTTCCGATTCTGTGTCTCCCTCTCTCTCTGCCCCTCCCCCGTTCATGCTCTGTCTCTCTCTGTCCCAAAAATAAATAAAAAACGTTGAAAAAAAAAAATTAAAAAAAAAAAAAAGACACAGTCAAGGATGCCTTGTGTGAGTGACTTTGAAACAAATGCTTTGAGGCAGAGAGAACACAAAAGGGACTCAAAGGAGACAACATTAGGCAGATAGATACCATCCTATGGCAGGGATGAGACTTCAGGATGAGACCTATAGAAAACAAGATACTTCTGAGGGCACTTTAAAGGAGAGTGATAGGACAAAATTCAGTTTGGGGAGGACCTCATTTACCTCTGTTACTGTGTTCAGATTGTGCTGAAAATAATCATCTTAAATACAGAATTAGGGTTAATAAAATATTTTCAATTACTGTGGGATGGTAATAGAGGTCCAAATCCCTTATCTGAGGCTTAGGGCCAGCCATATTTCAGACTTCAGATTTACTGTGAAATTGAGAAAGGTGAACACGACGCACATGGCATATCGCCTCTGCCTGGCTTCAGGGAGCACTTGGTTGCCAAACACATTAATATTTTTGCAGCAAAATACATATATATTCCCACAAAAAAGGATAAATAAAGACTACAGATAGTCTTACATTGCTTCAAGTCAGGTGTTCCACCAAATGAATTAACGGAAATAAGTTGGTTTTGAGAGCTTTTTCGATTTCAGAATTACACATAAGGGATTATAGATTAGAAATGCTTTGGTCTAGGCCCTTGTCCAAACTGGTGTTTGGATCAGTGTTAATGCTGCTTTAAGTGCAAGCCAGGGTCTCAGGAAGAAGAAAAAAGGAGCAAAGAACATATGTAAAATAAAAGGTTTTTAGCAACATCTGTCAGAACAACAACAACAAATGGTAATGAAGGTCTTGCAAAGATCTTTAGCACAGTGGCCAGGGACTCAAATACAGTTTTCCTAAAAGCCACAACTAAGGATTTTGTAGCTTTACCCACTAGAGCATTAGTCCCTTTTAGCTAATCCTTTTTCTTTCACTTTAAAAGCAAAAACCAGAAGTTCCCCGCCCCCAGGGGTAGAGGGGAAGGAGGTAAATAAAGTGCACATTAAAGCTAGATACATCACATCTATTTCCACCTAAACCATGTAATTAAGATGTGCTAAAGATTTTTAAACGAAATTTTAGAAGCACATTGTTTCCCTTAATTCCCTATGTTTCTTGTAGTTTTTATAAGAGGACTGGGTCTAGAATAATACTGCCCAAGAGAAACATTTAAGCCCCACAGGTGAATCATGCATTGTAATTTTAAATTTTCTAGTAGCCAGATTCTAAGAAGTAAAAAGAAACAGGTAAATTAACTTTAATACTGTATTTTATCTAATCCAATATATCCAAAATATTTTTATTTCAACACATAATCAAAACTTAAAAATTTATTACTGAGGGGCACCTGGGTGGCTCAGTTGGTTAAGCGTCTGACTTTGGCTCAGGTCATGATTTCATGGTTCCAACCTGTGTCAGGCAGGCTCTGTGCTGACAGTTCGAAGCCTGGAGCCTACTTCGAATTCGGGGTCTCCCTCTCTCTCTCCTTCTGCCCCTCCCCCACTCACATTCTGTCTCTCTCAGTAAAGGCTCAGTAAAGCCACAACAGTGAAATGTCTTCCATTTGGTCTTTAGTAAAGACTCAGTAAAGCCAGTAGGCTCAGTAAAGCCACAACAATGAAATGTCTTCCATTTGGTCTTTACTTCCTCTTCAGCTATACTATACTTAAATCCTAACATAGGTTAAAATTATTTCAAAAAATGATTTCTGATGAAAAAATTTAATAGAATTCTACTTTTTTTCCCCAGCTTTTATCACATTTCCAAGTCCACATTTCAAAGAACTAGCTGAGACTTGTGAGAGCAAGGACAAAGGCCTGATTCTTTGATTTCTTTTAGGTTATCCCAATATTTAAGTTTAATAAGATAATCCATATCTGCCATCTCCTTGGCTCTCCCACTAAGAGTATTCTAGATTGACCATGTACTAATAATAATGGTTAAAGATGGTGGTTCATGAGACTCTCTGCTTTATGTCTGATATTTTTCATAATTAAAAAATAAAGAAGGGAGGAAAGATAAGGTGCAAGTCCAAGCGTACTTGAATAATAATAATAATAATAATAACAATAGCTGTCATTAACAAATGCTGTTATCACTTTTGTTGCTGATATGATGTGGAAACCAATTATAAGAATCCCCTGAAGAGATTAAGGGATCAACAGCTTAAACAAAATCTGATTGTGAGACTTTACATCTAAAGAACCATATATTTCTCTTTATACAGAGTCCAATGATTACTTTCTGAAATCTGTTTCTTTGCATTACTTTTGCAGAGATGACACTTCCATTAGAAAATGACATCTCCCATGAGGCGCCTGGGTGGCTCAGTTGGTTAGGCAACCAACTTCGGCTCAGGTCATGATCTCACAGTTCATGAGTTCGAGCCCCGCATCGGGCTCTGTGCTGACGGCTCGGAGCCTGGAGCCTTCTTCAGATTCTGTGTCTTCCCCCCTCTCTCTACCCCTTCCCTTCTCACGCTCTGTATCTCTCTGTCTCGCAATAATAAATAAATGTTAAAAAAAAAAAAAAAGAAAGAAAATGACATCTCCCCTAAATACTGTGCTTTTTACCAGCTACACAATCTCTACTGGACAGAAGCAACACAGTGAAACAAGAACATACTGCTTCATCTCAAAGAAAATCACTATTATATTTCTCATACCCAACAAGTTACAGTTTGGGGCAGGTTACTAGGTTTGTAAATATGGTTTTAAGCTTCTTATGTTTAAAATAACAACACAAATCCTGGTTAAAGCTTGCTTGTACATTCTGAACCCAGAACAAATGAACCATTTTAAGTGATTCCAAAAGATTACCCTTATGCTTTCAAGGTGGAGCCAACACTAATTAAATCTGGCAACTCTTGACGGTGTGCTTCACTGTATTACCTCAGAGTGGTTTAATTCGTTACACTGAAATTGGGCTTCTGTCACTTCTAAAATCTACCTCCAAATCTGAACCAGAGTCTCTAGTGGTTTCAACTGCTTCAACCACATTGTGGTAGGGATTTAACTATTCTGAGGCATTCCCAAATATTACAAACCGCAATGAGAATATAGACTACAACAGGAAACAGATGTGGGTTAACCAGAATAGCTCCACAGAAAGGAGGTAATAGCAAACCTTCTGTAGGTATCACATCTGTTTTCTTGAGCAGTTTCAACAGCTTATTAAATGTCAAGACCGGATTACCCATAAATTGGGAACACAGCCAGTCTATTACCAAAGTTGTTGCTATGCAACTCCACTTGACTAGACACGTTCAAGAGATAGATGACAACAGGACAACCAGGTACCCATCATAAAATGAGCTAGAGTGGGAACATTATGACATCCTAAAAGAGAAATTTAAATTATGTTCACAATGAACCATTCCTCTTCTAATGTTCCAGCCAATGTCCAAAACAAGTAGTGAATTAAAATTTATATATAAAGAGACAATATACCTCATTGGAGGTTCACTGATAATAGGGTATAAAACAGAATTTCACAGAAGTGGTATTTAAAAAAAAAAAGGAATACATATCTGTGGAAGTAACAGTTCAATCATGCAGATGCTCACTGGGAGAAATGCTTTGAATCTAGTAGGGGAAGTAAAGAGATGTCATGTACCTGTGTAAGAGAGCGTAAGGGCAATTACAGTGTTGCATTAAAGCCTTTTAACCTAGTTTAAGATTTATGTCTCGGTAAATACAAGTGATTTAAAAAAAATTTTTTTTAACGTTTATTCATTTTTGAGAGACAGAGAACGAGTGGGGAAGGGGAAGAGAGAGGGAGACACAAAATCTGAAGCAGGCTCCAGGCTCCGAGCTGTCAGCACAGAGACTGACGCGGGGCTCGAACTCACGAACTGTGAGATCATGACCTGAGCCGAAGTCGGATGCTCAGGTGCCCCAATACAAGTGATTTTTAATGTGAAAAGAGAAAATATCATAGTTTCATTACATAATTTTATTTTTTCAAGGAGTCATGTTTAGAATATTAAACATTTGCAGTTAGTATGCTCTTACAGAGAGCTAAGAATTGCTACTGTGGCCAAAGCTTTTAAAGCCAAAATTACTCAGGAAAACTAAAAAATTGAAAACAGATTTTCAGTTGAAGGCATTATTATGATCAACACAATACCACCTTGGTCAATTCTATCAATTGCTTCATGAGACACTTTTAAGAGTCCCACTGTCCTAGGGCCTTCCAAAAACCCTAGCGCAGAAAACATTAGCATGTTAACAAGGGAAAACTGTTCTCTTTCCTCTCATTCTTTTCAAATACAACTAAAATAAATTCTATTTGGAGTCTGAGTAGAAATAATAATCAACACCTTATTATTGAAAGGCAAATTACTCCAGTATCAATGAGCATGCCTTATGTCCAGATATTGTTTTTTCATTTTATCTTAATTTTTTAAAGTTTCTTTTTTTAAGTAATCTTTACACCCAACATGGAGCTCGAACTCATGACCCCAAGATCAAGAGTTGCATGTTCTTCCAACTGAACCAGCCGGGCGCCCCCCAGATACTGGTTTTTAAATACTACCCTTCATTAAAAAGAACCATGGTTCTTTGGAATAACAGTTGATTCCAGGGCTGAGGCAAGAGAAATATAAGATAAAGCTGAATATCTGTTCTTCCAAAAAAGGCTTTAAAATTATAGGGGTTGCTTGAAAAATTAAAAATAGAATCACTATATGATCCAGCAATCCCACTTCTGGGTATATATCTAAAAGAACTAAAACAGGATCTCAGAGATGTTTGCAATCCATGTTCACTGCAGCGTTATTCATAATAGCCAAAAGGTTGAACCAACCTAAATATCCACTGATGGATGAATGGGTAAAGAAAATGTGGTGCATACATAAAATACTATTCAGCCTTTAAAAATAAGGGAGTCTTGTTATATGCTACAAAACAGATGAACTGTGAGGACATGATGCTAAGGGAAATAAGCCAGTAACAACAAGGCAATACTGTATTATTCCACTTATTCCACTAGATGATTCCACTTTGGGTATCAAAAGAAGTCAAACTCTTAGAGAAAGGCAAGTTAAAATGGTGGTTGCCAGGCCAGGGGGAGGGGGGAAAAGGAAGCTATTTGGAAGAATTTCAGTTCTGCAAAATGAAAAAGTTCTAGAGATCTTGTTGTACAACAGCGTGCATAAATAATTAACACTACTATACTCTCTGCTTAAAAATGGTTAAAATGGCAGATTTTATATTAAGCATTTTTGTTTTGTTTTGTTTTGTTTTTTACCACAATTTAAAAAGAAGAGAAGGACGCTCATGAAAAGGACACAGGAATCAGCTTGAAGGTGCTCCTAATGCCAATTCTGGGATTTTTGCAACAATTTAATGATAATAATGAAATATTACCTTATAATATTCCATAATTTTATAGAATAAAATACATATCCATGATTCCATACCAACATATATATATATATATATATATATATATATATATATATATATGAAAAATTGAATAAAGGGGAGAGAACAGCTCTTCCTTAGGGGAGAATTCCAATTAATAAATATAATAGGAATAATGGATATTGTATCAATGTTAATTTCCTGGTGTTGATAACTGTTCTAGGAGTAGGTAGAATCAAACTGGGTGAAAGATATATTATTCTTCTATATTTTCTGTAAGTTCTCAAATTATTTCAAAACGAACAGTCTCAAAGAGAAGCAACACAGCACAACACAAAAAGTACTGCATTAGGAAATCAGGAAATTGGAATTGCATTTCTTTCCTAAATAGAAAATTATATGACCTTGGGCAAATACAAGAAGCTAACTAAGCAAAAAGCACCAAAGAATGCTGAATTTTAGGAAGAGAAACCTGGGACAGAAAGAACAAATGTTTGTGTGAGCATTGTATCTAGAAAACATAGCTAATTTTATGAAAACTATAAACAGTTTCTTTATGCAAAAACAACTTTGCAAACCCATGAAACATTGTTTACTTACTACCTTTAGCCTAATGAAATCTACTGTGGCATAGAAGGGTTTTTTTCACATTTTAAGAATAACACAATAGCTAAAATATAAAAGCAACGTTATAAATCTCAACTGAATATAAAAGCCAAATCACTGTCAATCCAAAATAAAAAATAAATGAACAAAACAAAAAACTCTGGATAGGGGTGATATTAATTGCATAAAGCCTCTAATTTCATTCTTACTTACAAACTGTAGAAGACTGAAAGATTTCAGAAGCTCACAATTATAAACGAAATACTAAATAAATACCAGTCTACCGAAAATTTCACTACAACCAAAGAAATTCCTCTTCCTATTCTTTTTAAAGTTACTTATTTTGAGAGAAAGAGAGAGAGCATAGTGGGGGGAGGGGCAGAGAGAGACGGAGGGAAAGAATTCCAAGTCTGCACTGTTAGCATGGAGCCCAACGTTGGGCTTGATCTCACTAACTGTGAGATCATGACCTGAGTGAAATCAAGAGTCAGACGCTTAACTGATTGAGCCACCCAGGCACCCTGCCAAAGGAATTCTAATCCTTCTCTGAGATTTAGTTATTTCAGATCAAATCTAACAAAAAAAAATATATATATATATAGTGCAATGAATTAACAGTGTGGGAAATCTAGGAGTTCAACAAAAATAATTACAGGGCCTGCATTATAATATTCTTAGAAGGTCTAAAATTTTTTTTTAATTTATTTATTTTGAGAGAGTGTGAGCAAGCATATGCATGTGTGGGGGAGGGGAGGGGTAGACTCTCAAGCAGGTTCCTTGCTGTCAGCACAGAGCCAGACATGGGGCTTGATCTAATGACCCTAGGATAGTGACCTGAGCAAAAATCAAGAGTTGGATGCTCAACAGAGCCACCGAGGCGCACTGAAATTTTTAAATTGTAAACTACACTTAAAGTGCAAAAAATAACTGAAGGAGAAGCCTTTGTTCATTAGGGATAACTTTAGGAATAACTATTACACAGAATCATTAAATAGCTGGTAATAATTTTAAATTTAAATAAGAAGTTAAAATACTGGCCACTTTTAACTGCTCAAGGATTCATAAATTCCCTCCCAAGAAGTCCCAAAATTGTGCTCTTTGCCATTATCTGACTACCTACCCTTTCCAAACCTACTAAAAACAGTAAAAATAAGATCTCTGTGACCCTTGTAAAAGCATAATAGCTTCCACCTACAGAGAAATCTCTTCCTGAAAAATGTTTTACATGGACTCTGTTACATTTACATGTTTGGCAGTTTTCAAAAAATGGCTTTAAACATTCATTTAAACCTACCAAACATGTTAATAACGAGGTAGCTTATATATGGGTCAATACAAAATATAAACGGATATTGCAAGATATGGCTTTCAGTAAAGCTGAGTTACTAAAGGGGCGCTTGGGTGGCTCAGTCAGTTAAGCATCTGACTTTGGCTCAGGTCATGATCTTGTGGTTTGTGAGTTTGAGCCCCACGTCAGGTTCTGTGCTGACAGCTCACAGCCTGAAGCCTGCTTCATATTCTCTCTCTCTCTCTCTGTACCCGCCTCTCAAAAATATAAACATTAAAAAAATTAAAAAGAAAAGTGAGTTACTAAAGATTTAAACCCCCCAAATGCAAGTCTTCTTCAGTTAAGAGGGATTAAATGTATAGTAACTGAAGAAAAATTTAAAGAAAAAAGAAAATATTCTAGTCATCTGAATACAAACTTCCTTTAAGCAACTCTCCCAAGGCAAAATGTATTATCTGTCCTTAATCTAAAATAACATAGTTATCTTGTACAGTTAGTACAAAAAAACACCAGAAAATGTTGTAACAGGAAGAAACGTAAAGATCATCTGGTTCAAACAATCTTACTGGTCAAAATGCAAAGACCAGATTATTATCTGAATTATCTAAAGTCATCCAGTTAAATGGAAAATCAAACAAGAATTAAGGTCAGTACCCGATATTATAAAATGTTTCAATAAAGATCGAGAGATTACAACTTTTAACAATTAAACAGCATTCCAAATTGTAAAGAAGCTGATTTCTAAAGAAAATAGCATATTTAAAATCAGAACTCTTTCACTTCAGGAGTATAAAAACCAAAGGAACAAAAAAGGTAGACTGAAACTAAAAATATCTCCACACATATTAAATGGTTTTATACTAAAACATGAGAAGAAGAAGGGTAACAGAACATTTTAAAAATTATCCAAGAGCAAGTTCAAATGTGCTCACTAAAATAACAACATGCATCAGATTCTTCTAATTCACATAGATAAAACCATACTAACTCTTAAGTAAGGCAAAGCATCTTATTTGGTAAGGGTCTAGGGTTTGTGGTGGCATTTCAGGAAAGCATGTTTACACTCATCATCACGCAAGTTTCTCTCATTATATATGTGCAATAATTTTTTCAGAGCCAGATAAAGTAGAGTGCATAATGAGACAACAGAGCATATAATTAGATGATGTACTACTTTGGCTGCTGTAGATTATAACAAGTTAAATAATGTTGCTTGAATTGTACATCAAAAGGTAACTTTCAAATAGGAATTCAAAAATGTGTTATCGTAAGATACATCCCAAACAGATGGCAAGTGATATAAAAGGACAGCGCCATGTTTACAACTCAATGAATATAAGCCCCTAATCCAGGTATTCTGTTGAGCTAAGGGATCTAATGATGGTGTTTATCAATATCATTCTTCAGTTATTATATGTCAGCAACATGTGGAGAAAAAATATATATTAACATACATACAGTGGTGTAAAGTAGTAGAAAGGGGCAAACATTCAGGTGTTTAAGCTCATTATCTTGAATATTTCTCTGAAACTGAACAAAATCAATTTTAAGGAGCACTGAATGTTATAAACTGGCAAAGATTCAAAAGGTACTTGTAATCAAAAGAGCTTTATCTCAATGGCAGATGATCATATTATTATTTCTTAAGGAAGAAATTAATCTTTAAAACAAACAAGAAAAATCATCATAAATGGGCCCTTTTGTGTTATAACAGAGTGTCACAATACACAGGCTAAAGATGCCAAGGAAATTACTTTACAAAGAAATCTGAAAACTTGGAAAACAAATTCCCTTATTAGGATATTGACAAAATAGAGGAAGGTGTCATGAAGGGAAAATGTAGCCCTGCAATTTCAGGCTTAGAATATAAAATAGATCATTCACCAATTGCCAACTTTTCAGCACACATCCTATACAATAATACACTCTTTATTCAAAACTTCTTAATACTCCAAGTTCTAACAATCTCTGTTTCCCAAAGTTGTGCCAGGTATAATTAGATTTGGACAAAACTAACTACGGACATTCTCTAAAGCAAGGAAATTTATAATAAGAGACTGAAAACAAATCGAGATGACCTCCAAGTAGGTAAGAAATCTCTCTTTACCTATAACTAGTATGTATTGCTGCATCTGTCAGCAAAAGCTGAGAACTGAAAGAAGAAAAAATGAAGTAAAACACATATACTAAAAAAAAAAAATTATGAGAAAAATTGAACCAACGATGTCATTTTCAAAACAACCAGTGATTCAAAACACAGCGATTTACTCTGTCAATCAGTTAAGTTGTATGCAATGAGAAAAGCATCCTCAAAAAAAAAAAAAAAGCTAATGATAACATTCCTTTTTTATAATTTTTTTCCTCTATGCTTATTTTTGAGTGACAGACTGAACAAGTGGGGGAGGGGCAGAGAGAAGGAGACACAGAATCTGAAGCAGGCTCCAGGTTCAGGGTTGTCAGCATACAGCCTGACACAGGACTCCAACCCAAGAACCGCAAGATCATGACCTGAGCTAAGTCGGATGCTTAACCAACTGAGCCACCCAGGTGCCCCTAACTTTCTTAACTTTTGTATAATGGCAAAAAAATGCTTTAAACTTATAAATTATCAATGATAGGTCTTTGCTACTGAAAAGCAGTTTTCCAGGCCCTCAGTGCAACAGGTGTTTTTGGCAGTGAAACCTGACCAATCAAAATAAGAATGTTAAGACACAATGTGCTTCTGCCTACTGCAGGGTCTTATGAAATAGATACGAAGGCTTGTTTGATGACTGTCCTATCAGAATAATAGAAATTATCCCTTCTGATAATGCTTTCGTATATATTATAAGGAAGCCGCAGAACACTGTAATACTTGGGTGGGCACAGAGGTGGAGGGCGAGGGGGAGCTCAGTGCAGACAAGTAAACTAGAAGCTTGTTTCTAAAGGGTGATGAAATGATTTCAGCATAATGAATAAGAAGTATAAACAAGCACCAGCATTGTACCTTTCAAATAACACCTACAGGTAAGTGGTCAGTATCAGCTGACAAGTAGGGAAATCAGATATATCCTTACAGACACAGCCTTATCTTAAAGCATCAGCCAAAATTATGACTGTCTTTTAAAAAAATGTGACACCATTAGCAATTCCCCTTGTCCTATCCTTCTTTGCAGAAGCTGGTTATAAACCTTAGATAAACCTATTTGTTCTTTCTGCCAACTCTGCACAATAAAAATCAAATCTGAAACCTACAGCTTTCCAATATATCCAACACCTGGTTAATTCACCACTTACAAAAAAAAGGGAGAACCTGATCTAAGGAACCTCCACTGAAGGTGCAGATAGAGTAAGCAGATAAACATTCTGAACTCTTCCCATAAGACCCAATCAAAACACAAAAGTTTACTGTGTCTTACAATTGCTACATATAAATTTCCCAAGTATCAATCTTTTCTTTTCAAATGTACTATAAACACATATAGGGTAGTTTGATCCCAAGTAAATGCAATCTTCCAGAAGGCAACAGGGCTATACAACTGTTATTTAATATTTCCTTACACTTCCTGGAAAAAGCAGCTTTCATTCTTGGGCATGACAAAAAGCTGGGAAGCTTTCTTCCATTCTTTTTTTTTTTTTTTTTTAATGTTTATTTATTTTTGAGAGAGCAAGTACAAGTGGGGGACGGGCACAGGGAGAGGGGGAGAGGGGGGGAGGGAGAGAGAGAGAGGGAGAATCCCAAGCAGGCTCCGTGCTGTTGACGCAGAACCTGAAGTGGGGCTCAAACTCTAAAACCGTAAGATTATGACCTGAGCTGAAATGAAGAGTCGGATGCCCCACTGACTGAGCCACCAAGGCACCCCTCTTCCATGATTTCTTTTTAAACTGCAGTTGATACACAATGCTACGTTAGTTTCAGGTGACTGGAGGAGTCCTACTGGGAAGATTTCTTAATAGGATGGACTGGGAGGGAGCACTGCCACCTAGCCCAGAGCAGGATCGGTAGTTAGCATCACCAGCTACATAACAAAAGCAAACAACCTCCTTAGAAAAAGAAATACTTAAAAAATTATGTATTTTTCCAAAAGTTTTCAAGTTCACTATATTTAACCTACTATCAAGTAAAGTGAGATGAAAAGCTGGTTGTGGCAGTTGCCTAGTCTCAGAAAGAGAAACTAACAGTTTTTCTCCCCCAATTATGCAAGATTAATTTAGATGGAGAGCTGTGCTCTTTTCTTAGTATGCCATATACCAGAAATTTTACACATCATCATAAATTAAGAAGAGAATAACAAAACCTGCTCTCTTTATCTCCCAAATGTGTCTATGAAAAAAAAGTGACAAAAGCACCGATGCTCAATTAGAGAAACTTCATCAGAATCTCCAGGCAAAGAAAAAGGGGAGGTCTTTTTGTGTATAATCTAGTGGAGGTAGATGTACCATTAACCCCAAATAATCTGTCAAAAAGAGGACAGACAGCAAACCTGGAGGAAGAGAAAGGCAGGTTTTTAAGGACGCTACCACTCAAAGAAGAAGGGGAGAAAGAAAGAAGAAAGTGAGGAACAAATGACACCACTGTATACATATATACAGCTCAAGAAGACAGAACAGGCCAGAATGAATACTAATTTTACAATCTACTGTACTTACTGGAAGCCAAGAAAATAAATCCTATTTAATCAATATTACATACTGTTATATAATGTGATTCATTTGTATTCTCCAACCCTGTCACTCAGAACCTCCAAAAATTCTCACTTTTCTACCTAAATCCCTCCTAAACTATTAGTGATTTTGAATACATATCTGTATCTAAAGTACTTAAAGTGACCTGAAGTGTGGAAAATTCCCAGTAAGAAACAAATGTTTTATTTACAATCTAATCAGTCATAGTAACCTTAAAAAGATAATACCAAGTATAGAATTTTTAAATCCCTACAAAATAATAAATCAAGTGTTCTTCCCTACAAACATTCTTGTAGGACATAGGACCTTTTAACTATTTTTCTAAGAGTAGCAATACCTATACCCTCATGTACAGTCCATAGCTGATCAACAATATACATGTGTGAACTGCTTGGGAACGAGTATGCAGTTTGTACTCGAGCTGACCCAAGTGAAGCTAATAGCCTGTCTTAAAAAAAAAAAAAAAAATGAAATCATAACTTTGGTCTCATTAGCACTGCCTTCTAAGCTGTTAAAGATTCAAACCCTAACTTGGATTTAAGGAGGGGGGAGGCAGTGAACCACTAACAACAGGAAGAAAATTTATATAGTCAAGTCTATGCAAAATCTCCTATTAATGCAAACCAGCTGCAAGAATAAGAGATGCAGTTTGCAGTATTTGAGCCTTGTGGAACACTAATGGGTTCTTCTATTCCAAGTTTCCATTCTGAAAGGAAAGCCCTTTAATTCATTATTCCCTCAGAGTCCCTGGCCCTCCTAAGAATTACCTTTCTAAAATTCTACAGCCCAAATGATCTATCTGTTAGGAGATGATGTGCTGTGGCTCTGATGAGCCATTCCAAGCCATTCCTTATATGAGAAGTCACACATCCCCCCACAAAGAAATATCGTGAAAGAAACTGTTTTAAGAATGTGATCCATAAGACCTCTAGCACAGCCTAACTCAAAGTTGTGAAATTTAGAGTTCACATTCAACGTCAATGTACGTGCCATTTACAAAACACTGTGGTAAAATATTCACCACTGGTTATTTCGACCATAATTCTATTGTGACTGCTACAACTTAATTCTACCATTTAGTAAATATTTCCCCAAGCTTTGGTTAATTAATCTTTCTCCTACACAGCTCATAAATCAATTTAAAAACTATTTGCATGTAACCATCTTAACACTTAATATATGACACTACCTGCCCCCAACACCAGTAACAACAAAAAGAGGTTATATATACACAAATGGGCTGTTTTCCTGACAGGACTACCAGCTCTTCCAGTATACGTCTTATATAATATTTGATTCGTGCAGAAACTGTCCCTAGGAAATTCGAGCAGTGGCTTCATCCATAATGAGGGAAATCAGTCACGTAAGCTTTTAGGACTAGAAATAGAGGAATATCCACTTCTCATACCAGTATAGCTCATAGCTCAGATATCTATCAGAGTTCAGTGGAAGAAAATACATAATGCCTAGAATCCTGAAGGCTGAATAAAATTTCCATAAAAGATACCTCTGGCACCCCAGACAAGAGGCAAGAATATCTGCATCAAATTAACATCAACTCAAAAACCATTAGAAAACTGGTTTTAAAATGAAAAAGCGAGAAACAAACCTCAATTTTGTCTGTTTTGGCATCTCCCCAGTATATTTTGCCTTCATCATAATCCAAGGCTAAACCATTTGGCCAACCAAGAGAAGTGTTAACCAACACTACTCGGTCAGAACCATCCAGAGCTGCTCGCTCAATTTTCGGGATTTCTCCCCAGTCCGTCCAATACATGTACCTACAGAAGTACACAGAAAATGAGCTAAACACAGATAATAAACTGTAACTTTCAGATATCCTAAAGGTGAGGTCCACCCCTCATATTCCACTGGTATCAGTTAACACCACAGAAGGGAAAAAAATAGGACTTAAACACGCTCAAAAGTTATGTTTAAGACATAATAGCAGTGCATATGCTTGTAGGAAATTTTCAGATCAAACAGTGTTTTCTAGAACTGATAATGTCTTCCGATAATAAGATTTCATTTTTAGTTATGTTTTTCCAAAATATTTTGTGCTCCTTCCCATTAATAGTCATCTCTTTTTTCCAAACTTTTTATTTATTTAAGTAATCTCCACCCCACCAATGGGCTTGAATTCATGACCCGGAGGATCAAGAGTCACATGCTCTTCCAACGGAGCCAGCCACGCGCCCCAGTCATCTCTTCTTCTTGCTGGCTTGTCACCTCTGACACAAAAAGGCTATCCCAGTAGTAATATTCAGATGACAAACTGAATTCCTAAAATAACTAATTCTTTTTGTAGTGCTAAGTAACTGCTGTGGCTCCTGGGAGTTTAAGTAGCTCTAAGGCATTGATATACACTGAAGTGTAATACTTTGTCACCATGTTCACCCTCAGAGTGAGTTGCATAGTAACAAATAACATGGGTGAGTATACAGAAAGCTATGTTTCCCTGGGTTGTGGTCAGGGTGTTCTGTCTGACAAAAAAAAAAATTTTTTTTCAAGTCATTCATATATCTTGAGATATATAAAGTTAGATATATCCTTTACCATATCATTCTAGAAGTACTAAAAATGGGATGGAATTACATCTTCTAGAGGAAGAGAAAGAGTTCTGAAAACAATTTCTTTCCACATTTTTCATGGTCATGATGCAACCTCGGCAAAATCTGTAGCCAACACCCAAAGTCAGCAAGTACTGACTTAATTTATAAAGAAAAACTATTCAAATCATTCAAGGAAAAAAAACCTAAGAATTCTTTAATTTGAGATTTTATTCCAATCAGTATGTTCTAAAAATGAACAGCCACTAAAGAGCTGTTTATTGAAAACCAATATATATTTCATATTGTTTTTGTCAATGTTTTTAGAAACCTGTAGAAAACAGAAACACCAGGCAAAATTTTCTATCGGCAGAGCTTCTTACCCAACCATGGGATCTAACACAATAGCCCGGGGTTCCTCTAAGTCCTCTGAAATCAAGATCTTCCTCATGGTCCCATTGAGCCTTGTTACTTCTATCCGATCAGTGCCAGTGTCTGTCCAATAAAGATTTCGGGCAACCCAGTCAACAGCAATACCATCAGGATGCGCAATTTGAGCGGTGACCACAAACTGACTGCCAGATCCATCTATGAATGAGCGGCGTATGGCCCTCACTTCATCATCAGTCCAGTAGATATAGCCTTCCACAGGATCATAATCTATGGCAATGGCATGACGGATGTCTTCTAACTGTAAAACAATGTCTGTGAAATCTGGTGTATCCAAAGAAATGCGTCTCAAGTCTGTCCTTCGGGCTAAAAGCAGTAATTCGGTGGCACCTAGAACGACAAAGTGAAATAAACGAAGAAAAAAATTGAAACCCACAGGTAAAATTTAGTCATTCTAAATAAAGAATGCAGAACCTCTTCAAGAATTGAAAAGTAAAGGGGTACAAAAGGATACTCAGGGTCTATTTAGGGTGGAAATGGAAAGTAAACATAATGAACTAGGAATAGCTTGACTACAAGGCCAAGCTCTATAATGGCTCAGCTCTCCAAATCAAGTTTTGATTCCTTCTCTATTTTCATTCGTTATATAGGTCCTGAAATTAATAACAGTTACTTAAAAGGTATAATGAATAATGACTAAGAAGTTAAGTAGTTGAATATTAAAGGAGGAAGGAGACATAGGATATAGGTCCTTTGTTCAAGAAGTATGTTTAAAAAGGTAAATAAATCCAAGACAAAGGTCTTTTGTATCTGATGAGAATATTCTAAAAGTAGACTGTGATGGTTGTACAACTGTAAATTAGTTAAAAAGCCCAGTGAATTGCATACTTGAAGTGACTGAAGTTTATAGCATGCAAATTATATTTCAGTAAAGCTGTTTTAACAAAGAGAACTATAAGGCAATGCCTGACATAATTAAGAACAAAGAAGGCTATGGTGAAGGAAAGCAGCAGCAAAGAGAGGGAATCAGTTAACAAAACAGTGGTTAAGAGTAAGAGCTGTAGATCTGATAGAAACAGATTCAAGTTCCTATACAAACTTAGGCAAAACTTGATCTCCCTAAACCTAGTTTTCTTCATCTATCTCTCACAGGGTTGCTGTGAGGATTAAACAAGATCAATGAATGGGAGCCTGGATGGCTCAATCGGTTAAGTGGCCAACTTCAGTTCAGATCATAATCTCATCACAGTTTGTGATTTCAAGCCCCGCATTGGGCTCACTGCTGTCAGCACAGAGCCCGCTTCCTATCCTCTGTCCCCATCTCTCTCTACCTCTCCCCCCTGCTTGCACTCTCTCTTCTCAAAAATAAACAAACATTTTTTAAAAATAACGTCAATGTAAAATTCAGGAATGTACTGAACATGCACTGGATAAATATTAGCTAATATATTATCAGTAAAAAAGAACACTCATATTTTTATTTCACTGAGTTTTAAGTCAGATTTGCTTATGAAATGTTTTAAACACAAAATAATATTCAATAAAAACATAGCTGAGAATGAGAACATTAAATTCAATCTTTTTTTTGTTTTGATTTTTAATGTCCAAGTAAGGCACCAGCAAAAAGTCATCTAACTATAAAAGATAGTAAGCAAGTTGATATCTGAAAGACTGAAAAAAGATTCCCAAAGAAGTGAGTCTAAAAGAAAATACCGGTGGGGCGCCTAGAGGGCTCAGTCGGTTAAGCATCCAACTTCAGCTCAAGTCCTGATCTCACAGTTCATGAGTTTGAGTCCCATGTTGGGCTCTGTGCTGACAGCTCCGAGCCAGGAGCCTGCTTCGGATTCTGTGTCTCTCTCACTCTCTCTCTGCCCCTCACCGAGCTCATGCTCTGTCTCTTTCTCTCAAGAATATTAGGAAAAAAAAATTTTTTAAATAAAACACTGGTATTAAGTTTCACAGCAATCTGGAATTATAGTTGCAAAAAAAAATATATGAAGAGGAGTCAAGCTCTCAAGATCAACTTTTTGACTTGATAACTAATTATAAACTTCATCTTAGAGAAAACACAGCCCTCAATACCACAGCAGGCACCAAGCAGGCATAACTGTACCATTCACTGCCTCTGCTAACTACCAAAAAGAGCCAGCCCAAACTTTGCAAACAAAGAAGTCATAGAAAGTGAAGCTGTTAATTTGAGCAAGGTGATCAAAACAGAATAGTTAACTTAAAGCTACTACACGCCAAATGTACATCTAAAATTTTAAATACTAGTTAAACATGTACATTTACACTGCTGTGAGGGAGTAGACAGACCACTATTACTAAAATAAATCCTCTGTTTTAAAGTCAGGCTACATGTTTTAAACAAAAAAGCAACATTACAAAAACCTTTTGTTTTAAATTGAAACCAAATTATTGTTTGCCATGGAAACCGCCTGACAAGAGTCAGCCAGCTTCACCTTTGACTAGGAGGATAATTTATCAATGCCAAGTCATGACAAATATCCTGTACACCAACTCAATTCCATCTCTCTGACTCCCTGACCCCCTTGCCAGGAACACTCTAACCCAACTGAAATAAAGACTTCTGCTTTTCAGAGTTAGATAAAGAAGTCACTGCTAAATATAACAATTTTCTTACTAGGTCTTGCTGGTGGCTAGAAAACCAGATAGCTAGCCCTAGGGGTAAGAAAGAAGAATAACATTCTCATTAAGAAGAAAAAGAGAAAAACTGGTGTTCTCCCAAACCACAAGTCTCTTGAAATGTCCTAATTAAACATACTTCTCCAATGTGCCCTCTCTCTATAGGGGAAGTAAAGAGAGTAAGCAGAAGTAGCAGTGGTTAAGTACAGAAAGAGGTTGCTTGCTTTAAATAGTAGAAACTGGAATGTTTTTCTTCTTCTTCTGAAAGCACTTCTGTTGTTAAAAGGCAATTAAAAATAGCATCCAATAAACTTTTAGAAAATTTATCTACCCCATGACAGTCTTTATAGTTGGAAGTTTAGTAAATATTGTTTCTTTCACTGAGGTTCTTTATTTTCAAGTGCAACCTACTGTTAAAAACACACTTTTTAAGAAAAGTAATATTCATTTTCACAAAAATCGATTGTGATATCAATGGCTGACATCTCGTGAAAAATGAAATAGCACCTAATTTTTTTCAAAAATAGCACATTAAAAATTTAGTTGAAATACTAATTTATAAAATAGTATTAAAGAGATGCCCTCAAATACAAAACACCCTTGTTATATAACCAACTGTGAAGGCAGAGATTAAGTGACTACTCTCCCAAAACACTGTAATCTACAGAGCTTATTATAGAGAAATAAAATAAATCATACAGAATTCCAACTGCTATCTAAAATTTTTCCTTCTGGGAGACCACCTTCTTACCATCTTTGCAGGTTTTTCCGTTCTCCAGGAGTTTGACCCCGGTTGGGCAAGCACACTGATAGAAAGGCTTGACTGGAGACATCAAACACAAGTGGGAACAACCACCATTATCAATTCCACATGGATTTGTAGCTGTCAAATATAAATCACACTGATTAATACCAATGATTATGGATGCCCTCCCTCACACTAGGTACACAAAGGTTAACAACCATAACAAGAGCAACTGTGATAAACCAAATTATTACCAAATGTCATCCAGGTGGCTTGACTACCAAAACATCTGCAAGGAAGGAAATTAATCAATGAGAACTGACTTATCATTTTGTACCTTGAGAGGAATACACAAGAAATAAACAGGAGACCCCTGCCCTAAAAGAGCTTACAATCTAGTCTGTATGCCAAAATTAACAAACTAGGAAACAATATAAAACAATGAAATTATGTGCTATCTTATACATTATAGACTTTAAATATTACTGAACCAAATGGAAAATAAATCACTAAGGATTAAAGAAGAAAACTTTCATTGAAGATGTAGGACGCGACACGATCCTTGAAGAATAGGAAGGATAGACAGAAGAACATTTCAAATGTGGTAAAACTGTATGAATAAAAGCTTAGAGACTGTACACTGGGTGAGACATTAAGGCAAATAGTCTAACTGGATATTAAGGTTTCTGTTGACTAGTAAGAGCTAAACCTAAGTGAGCACAGAGAATGGGAACAAATTGTGGTGGAGGGTACTGAAAGCCAAGAAAAATAACTAGAATGTTGAAAAATCATACTGTGGAAATATTAACATGGAAAAGATAAACATAATAGACTAAAAGAGGGAAAACTGAGAAGCGGGGATTAATTAGCACACTTGTAGAAACTATGGAAAGGGATGGATTTAAATAATATTCATAGAAAAAAATCAACATAAAATGGAGACCAACAAAATATGAAAGATGAAAGCAGTAATAACCGCAAATTCTCAAACTAGTAAAACAAAAATCAAAAACAACCATTAAACAAAATCAAAAAACAAACAAAAAGGAAATTCTCTAAAATATGCTAAGCATGGGAAGAAAAATTCATACATTTTTACAAAAGGCCAACCCCTACATTTAAAAACATTCTTATGGACTCATGATCACCAGATTGCAATGTAACACATTCAATATTTGACTATCTCCCCCTAAACAGACAGAACTAATACAAAGCAATGCATAATCCAAAAAACCCTTCATTTTTGGCTTTGGAATACAATCTGAAATACACTCAGACAAATGCCAGACATTTATTTATATACAAGTGCCAAACACTTAACATTCTCATATTCCTTTTAAACCTAATTCTATCCCTCTCTTACAATAAATTGTTGCCAGCAGCCAAAGCTCAAGTCACTGCAAAGGTTGACCAAAAATAGAAGCAAAACTAAGAAAAAAGGAGGGGAGGTGGAGAGAGAGTGTGCATAGAAAAGCTTAAGCAGGTATTTTATTAGGCAACCTGAGGTAGTTAGATTCATTCACAGAGGTTTCTTTTTAAGAAAAGTTTGTTTTCAAACACACCCATCTGAACAAAATCAAACACACATTAGAGAGAAATAATATAAACAAGACACGCATTTGTGTATAAGCTTAGCTATCTCAGTTTCTTATTTTCTCTCTTCTCTACCACCATAATCCCAGACCCAAACAAAGGGCTGAGTTGGCCAACAGTGATAGATAACAAGCTACAAATGGTTTAGGCTGCTGCTTAACCTGAACTATATTTTGACATTTTTCCTATGTTTCATTCCTTTCCACTACCTTTGGATACGTCCTCTCTCCTCCTGCCCTCACTAAAGCCAGACATCTGAGTGCTAAAGCTATTCCAACTTGCAATTTAAAAATCAAGATCACTTACCATTTGGCTGCCTCTGTTGGCTGAAGGCATGTATATCCATGGGAGAGAAGATGTTAGAATGGATTTCACGCAGACCCTCGCCAGAATACTTGTTGCAAGCCAAAATGGAGTGTGTATTCCAGTCAGTCCAGTACAATGTGTCCTCAAATAATGTCAAGGCAAAAGGATGTGGAAGGGAACCTTTAACCACTGCCTGCCTATTAACAAGAACAGAAAAACTCAAACATTTCTAAAATTTCTTTTATCAAAATTTGATCTTGCCCATTAAAACAGTCTTACAGTCTGCAATAACACATACAAATCCCAAGTAACACATCTCTTAAGGTCAAATACACCTATGAAAAATAAGTCACACAGTAAATTTGAACGTATTTTCATGATGTCCAAAACCCCCAAGTACTTGGCAACAGGCCCCATGTTCACTACAAGCTAGCAGAGAGAAGCTCCCAGTATTAGCACTACTGTCAATTTCCACCTCTGGACTCACATCTTCCAGCCTTCCACAAAATTCATTAGGAGACAGGTGGCCAAAATTGTTGCAGCAAAAAGAAAAATCCCAGGGCTTACTCACAGTTGGCACTGTGAAATAGTTTTAAATCTGCAATAGGTTTTCCCCTTCTTGAGGTGTAAAAACAAAGAACCTGAGCCTGTTTCTTCTCCCATCATTTATGGTTTCGATAAACGAAAGTAAAAACATATACTTGAAAGGGCTTAAAAAGGTGTTCTGGTGGAGCTGTTTCTGCAAAACCCAGTCTAGCTCCAGCAAATGATCATTTCTGCTTGCTTTCTGCTATCTGGTTACTTGACCTCCACAAGTCAGGTAGCAAAAAGAACAAGTGCTGCCACAGGCATTGTGTTCATGAGACAAAGCAGACCCAAAAATCTCACAAGCCATCCATACTATACCAAAGTTAAAACAGACAGCTTGGTTAGTGCGCAACCACAGAACTTTGCAGTGTCATGGAGAATTATTAGTATACACTCCTGATTAGTAAATCACGTTCTGAGCCAAAATAATAATCAGAAAAAAAATTATTTGATGTTTACCTAATATCAAATATAATATTTTCATAAATAGTATGGGAGAGAGGAATGGAAAATATAAGCAACTGAAGAGAAATAAAGAGCATCACATATTTCTGGGAAGATAATCCAATTTTCAGGTCCTGGACATTACATGATGATCTCAAATACTGAGGAAGACTACCAGCATACTAAATTAAATTCAAGGGCAGTAAGATAATTTTTATCTAAGCAGAGTTAGTATCTGTTATTGCACATGGAATGGTCCTAGACTAAGGTGTTTTAAATTCAGGCTAGATTTTTAAAAAACTGAACACAAGATTAGCATGACTAGTTTACCAAACAAATTTCTATTTTAGAAACTCATCCCAATTCTGCCAGCCCACATCACCACAATTTTATCCTCCCATTTTTCTTTATTCCCTAGCAGATTACTTTTCCTTCTCATTTCCCCAAAAGAACTATCACAATGTCAACTTATGAGGTTGTTTCTTCCACTTTCTAAATGAATGGCTTTATTGAATTTACTAAAGTGATTATGTCATTTGTAAGAGTGATATCATAGTTTAAGTCCAAATTTAAATAGGTCTACATTATTTCACACTAAAATCAACCAAAAATTCAGTATGGTAAGACATTAAAAGAGCCCTGAGAAGCTGCCAAGAAAGACAAGCAACCCAACTGAAAAATGAGGAATAGTAAAAAAAAAAAAAAAAAAAAAAGAAAAAAAAGAAAAGAAAAAAAACAAACCCTAAATTACTTATCATTTCATTAACCATCTTAAAGAACTGCAAATTCCATAATCAGATCTTTGAAAAACTTTGGAAGGAAAAAAAGCCTTCTAAGTCGTGTATATCATTAAATAAAAAGTTAAAATTCACTCTTTGAAGTAAACATAGGAAAACAGACAGGAAAAATAAAAACCTTCCCTAAAAGATACACTAATTTTATATATTGGCTGAAAAGATTTATGTATCGGTCAGAAATAAGATAGACCTGAGTTCAATGTCCCTCTAACACTTAACTACTTACACCATTTCTGCAAGCTTTATTTTATCTGCAAATGAAAGATAATCTACCCTCACTGAGTTAAAGGTTAAATGATAATATGTGCAAAAGCATTTAGCATTATTCTTGGCCCTTTATAAACATTTCATAAATAATTCCTCAGTTGCAGGATATATTTTTCAACATTTTAACATTTCTGAGATGGGGTAACATTTTACAACTGAAGTTGCACATTTCCTGTATTAGTTTGTAAATAAAAAAGTTCTTAAAATCAATATCATATCAGAGTCAAGTAAATACTAGACTGCTTATTTATATTCCCAGGATCTCACTGTGCCCAAATTAGGTGGAATGATTAGACACTCAGTAAATACTTGATAAAATTAGATACCTTAAGTGATATATGTAATTAATAGAGCTGAACAGAAAGCAGAGTTAAGAAGGCTGGGGAAGAGCAGAGAGAGAGGAAGACACGGAATCCAAAACAGGCTCCAGGCTCTGAGCTGTTGGCACAGAGCCTGATACAGCACTTGAACTCACACCGTGAGATCATGAGCTGAGCCAAAGTCAGACCCTTAACAGACTGAGCCACCCAGGGGCTCCTCACTTATTCTTAACATATTTTTTGGTCATTCATTGATTCATCCAACCAACAGTGACTTGTTACTCAAAGTGGAGATAATACATAGTCTTCACCTTTAATCTCTCTGGTTGGGATTACTAAATAGGCCTACTTGGTTTCTCCCTGGAAATGTAAGTTTCTCCAAGGAGAAATTAATCATGGGTACCAAAAACAAACATGGCAGGCAAGATCAAAGCCCCATTCTTCAGCAGTAGGCCACAACAACAAGAGTTAAAAAATGGATCTCTACTATGAAGACCAAAGGAAAGAAACTGAGACCCCTGTTGATGTTTTGATTTAGTGCTGACAACCTCTGAGTGTCATCCCTTCCCTGTATCTGTCATTATCAGCAGTGTACTGATAGGACTCAACCCCACCAATACCCCCAAGTACATGAGCCCCTTGCTATCTCTTTCATATTCCATGTTTGGTGGGTTCCTCTTTTAAATTCTGCACCAACTGGACTTATCCTTTACAGAACACCTGCGCACTTGCATTCACTTTCTCTCTTTCTGGACCTCTTCCCAGAAAGTTGTCCTCTGCCCCTGTCTCAGAATTTCCCCCACCTGTGTGGGTAATAAATCTTTGTTTAGTCATACCAAAGTACTACTGTCATAAATTTTGACATGTGAACCTAACCTTGGAAGGGAGCTCCCATAGGGAAGTTGTTTTAACACTAAGAAGATGACAGCAGTAGGGGCACCTGGATGGTTAAGACATGAAAAGTATTAAGGGTTGAGCGTCCAACTCTTGATTCCAGCTCAGGTTATGATCTCATGGTTGTAGGATAGAGCCCCGTGTCAGGCTCCATGCTGAGTGTGGAGCCTGCTTAAGATTCTCTACCTCTCCCCGCTCCCCTGCTTGCATTTTCTCTCTTCTCTCTCTCAAATAATAACAATAAAAAAAGAATGTGACAGTACTGGTAGCAGCACAGGTTTTAAAAAATCTCCACAAGTCCTCCACATAAAAACAGAGAGAGCAACTCTAGGTAGCAAAACCGAAAATCCATTCACAAACAGAGCTAGGCAAAAAAAAAAAAAAAAAAAAAAAAAAAAAAAAATATATATATATATATATACACACACATATAATATATATAATATGATATGATATAATATAATATAATATAATATAATATAATATAATATAATATAATATAATATAATATAATATAATATATCACCAAAAACCTCAAAATACAAAAAGATGGAAAACTACCAAGAGCCATAAGATCTGATTGGCATCAGCACTTCTGCAGGAGGAATCATAAAGAAACAATAGGGCATTTGGGAGACCTAAAAACAAGTTAGGTAACAATGGAAAGCAGTGCAAACAAATCTGAGAAAGTCAGCTGACTAGGAAGGGTTCTGGCCACTCCAAGAATGAGGAAATACAATGAATCCACGGTTGGCACTAAAGGGGCTAGTGCACTTTAACCCACTATGAACTCTTAAAGCTGACCTTTCAGACAATGCTCCATACTGAAGATAAATTACTGGTAGTAGAATGAAAAATGGATGGAAAAATAAGACACAGAAAAAAGTGGGAGGAGGAAACAGAGCCAGGAAATCTCAGAAAGCAAGCTGCCATATTTTGAAACACACACAAGAGTTCTGTCAAGTTATAGAAGTTATGACGAACACTGCCTTCTTTGACAAGTTTAAGAAAAATAATTATACATGAAAATAAAATAATAAAGGTATTAAGGGCAAATCCCATTTTAAAAGCTAATATTCAAGGGGTGTCTGGGTGGCTCAGTCAGTTAAGCATCCAACTTCGGCTCAGGTCATGATCTCATGGTCCATGAGTTCAAGCCCCGCATCGGGCTCTGTGCTGACAGCTCAGAACCTGAAGCCTGCCTTGGATTCTGTGTCTCCCTCTCTTTCTGCCCCTCCCCTGCTCACAGTCTGTCTGTCTGTCTCTCTCTCTTTCAAAAATAAAAGAAACATTAAATATTTTTTTAAAAAGTTAATATTCAAAACAAAAAATAACATTCCTACAATTAAAATATGACAGAAATATATGGCTCTAGAATAAAATGTATCACCTATTGCAAAATAATACTTTCATACTAGCCATAAAAAAATAAAACAAAATTAAAAACTTCAAAACTGAGGTTACAGGATGAAAGAATTAGAAGTATAAGAATAAATCACTTCAGAAATGAAGTCTAAAGTAGAAATAACACAAGAATCAATAAAAAAAAATAAGGAAACAGAAACAGAAGGTGAAAAGGAGGAATTTTTTGTGATTTTTTTTTTCAGTTTTGAGAAATAATTGACATACATCACTATAAAGTTTAAAGCATACAACATGATGATCTGGTATGCATATATTGTGAAATGATTATAATAGATTCAACTAATATTCATCATGTAGAAACTTTTAAAAAGAAAAGAAAAAGTCTTTTCTCTATGTGATGAGAATTCATGGAATTTATTCTCAACAACTTTCCTGTATCATATAGCAGTGTTACGTATAGTCATTATGCTGTATATTACATCCCTAAGGGGGGATTTTTAAAAATCAAAAAGAAATAGCACAAAAAAAGTTTAAAAAGTAAAAGATATGGAACACAAAGGACATGGGAGAGAATAAAATTATATTGGAGCAGGACACCAAATGGGAACTTAAATCCTTAGGAAGCATGAAGGAGTACCAGAAACCGCAAATATGTGCGTTAATACAAAAGACTACAAATAATGCTTTCTCCTTTTTTCTTTTTAACCCTTTAAAACACGTAAGATCTCATTAAGCAAAAATTAGTATAACTTCATATTGGTTACAACAGAAATGTAACATAAATGACAATAGCAAAAAAGAGGGAGGAAATGGAGTTATACTAGAGTAAAACTTCTATACTTTACAGAAATTGACCCAGTATTATCATAAAGTATTTTTTGACAAAATGCAAAAAATGCACTAGAATAACACTAAAATTATTTTATTGTCCAAAATATAGTTTTAAAAAATCAGCAAAGGGATTAAAATGGCACTCCAGAAAATATCTACTTAAGGAGGCAAAAAAGAGCCAAAACTAAACAAAAAAGAAAGATATAAAAAAAAACATCAAAATGTCAGCTGTAAGCCCAACCATATCATTAATAACACTAAATGTGAATATATTAAACACTTCAATCAAAAGGCAAAAGGCTGCACCCTTTAAATAGATACAGTTTTTCCTTTTCAAAAAAATACCTCTATCTATATAGACAAAGATTGTTTGACTAGGTAAAACAAAACAAGATTCAACTATATGCTGTCTACAAAAGACGTACTTTGTATTGAGTTGAAAGTAAAACGTTACAGCAAACAGTAAATCCATTAAGAGAGATGGAGAGGCTCTATCAGATAATATATACTTTAAGACAAAAAGTATATAAGAGGTAAAGAAGAAGCACATTTTATAATGACAAAGGATCAAATTATCAGGAAGATACAACTATAAACATATACACATATAAAAACAGAGCCTCAAACAAATGAAGAAAAAACTGACAGCAATGGATAAATAGTTCAACATTAACAGTCCAAGATCTCAACATCCTACTCTTACGTTAATAAAGTTTAGAACCGCTAGGCAGAAATGGGGTACCTGGTAGGCTCAGTTGGAAGAGCATGCAACTTTGATCACAAGGTTGTAAGTTTGAGCCCAACGTTGAGAGTAGAGATTACTTAAAAATAAAATCTTAAAAAAAAAAAAAAAAGAAGAAGAAGAAGAAGAACTAGACAGGAAAACATTAAGGATATGGAAATCTGAACATTATTAACCAATTTAAACTAGCCTCTACAGAAAAGTCCCATCCAATAACAAGAGAATATACATTCTTCAAACTATGCAAGGAAGTTACTCTAGGAGAGACCACATACTAGGTCACAGAACAAGTCTCAATTCACTTTAAAAGACTGAATTATATGAAGTATATTCTCTGAGAACTACGGAATTCATTAATAAATCTACAACAATAATATATGAGAAGTCCACAAATGAGAATTTTCTAAATTCTTAATGTCTTCTCTATAAGCAATGGGCCCAAGAAGAAATCACAAGAAGTTCTTTTAAATGTTTTGAGATAAAAGGAAATGAAAATACAACATACAGAAACTTTGCAAAAAGAACTAGGGTTCTAAGTTACCCTAGAACTTCCTAGGGTAAATTCTATACATTTACCCCTTAGGTGCCTATATTAGAAAAGAAGCTAATTACAAATCAATAAACTAAGCTTCAAGCTTAAGAAACGAGAAAAAAAAGAGTAAACTAAATCCAAAGCTAGCATAAGAAAACAAAAAATATTAGGGTAGTGATCAATGGCATGTTAAAACACAAAAACAGTAGAGGAAGTCAAATTCAGTAAAACTAAATGTGAGTTCTATGAAAAGATTCACAAAATTGACTATCCTTTAGCTAGACTCAGACTGGCCTTCCAAAAAAGAGAAAAGACATAAATTGGGTAATTTGTGAATAAAATCATGTATACAAGAAGAACATCACAACTGACCTAACAGAAATTAAAAGGATTATAAGGAGATACAATGAATAACTTTATGCCAATGTAGACAACTCGGATAAAATGGAAATATTCCTGGAAAGAAACAAACAAAAGTGAATCAAGAAGAAATAAAAAAAAAAAAAAAAATCGGGGGCGCCTGGGTGGCGCAGTCGGTTAAGCGTCCGACTTCAGCCAGGTCACGATCTCGCGGTCCGTGAGTTCGAGCCCCGCATCAGGCTCTGGGCTGATGGCTCGGAGCCTGGAGCCTGTTTCCGATTCTGTGTCTCCCTCTCTCTCTGCCCCTCCCCCGTTCATGCTCTGTCTCTCTCTGTCCCAAAAAAAAATAAATAAATAAATAAATAAAAAAAAAAAAAAAAAAATCTAAAGACCCAATACAATTAAAGAAATTGACTTAACAACTGAAAATCTTCCCATAAAGAAATCCCCAGGCCCAGATGGCTTCACTGATGGCTTCTACAAAATAGGTACTGGAGAAATAATATCAATCTATCCCACACTCTTCCAGGAAACAGTGGAAGAGGGGACACTTCCTACCTCATTCCATGAGGTTAGTATTACACCAAGGCCAGACAAAGGCAGGATAAGAAAAATCAACTACAGACCAATACCTCTTATGAATAAAGACATAAAAATCCTTGGGGCGCCTGGGTGGCGCAGTCGGTTAAGCGTCCGACTTCAGCCAGGTCACGATCTCGCGGTCTGTGAGTTCGAGCCCCGCGTCGGGCTCTGGGCTGATGGCTCAGAGCCTGGAGCCTGCTTCCCATTCTGTGTCTCCCTCTCTCTCTGCCCCTCCCCCGTTCATGCTATGTCTCTCTCTGTCCCAAAAATAAATTAAAAACGTTGAAAAAAAAAAAAAAATTAAAAATCCTCAACAGATTGTCAGCAAACTGAATCTCTCAACATCTAAACAGGATTCTAAACCATAACCAAATGGGATTTACCCCAAGAACGCAAGACTGGTTTAACAACTAAAAACAATTAATGCAATTCATCATGTTCACAAATTAAAAAATAAAATCATATAATCATCTCCATAGACTGAATCTACTGCTAAAAGCACTGGTAGTATCTATTGCTAATACTAAACAGGATTGGACAAAATATAATACTCTGTCATGGTATAAATTGTGAAGAGACCAGGAATAAAAGGAAACTTCCACAAAAGGCGTCTACAAAAAAAACCTACTGCTATCATGCTCAATGGCAAAAAAAAAAAAAAAAAAGATAATAATAATAAATTATTTTCCCCCAAAGATCAGGAACAAACAAGGATGTCTTCTATTCAACACTGTAACAGAGGACCTAGTCAGTACAATCAAACAGGAATAGAGGACATCTAGATTGGAAAGGAAGAAGTAAAACTGTCATTGTTCACAGTACATGATTCTAAGGGTGGAAAATACTAAAGAATATTTTTTTAAAGACTCCCAGGCCTAATTAATTCAGTAAAGTTACAGTATATAAGGTCAATATATGGAAATAAACTGCATTTCTATATACTAGCAATGAAAAATACAGAAATCGATATGATTAGTATTTGACAAGAAAGCCGAGAATAGTCAGTAGAGAAAAAAACAGCCTCTTCAATAAATGATGCAGGGAAAATTAGACATTCACATGTAAAAGAATGAAACTAGACCCCTATCTTAATACCATTTACAAAAATTAACTCAAAATGGATTAAACCTAAGACCTGAAAAACATAAAACTCCTAGAAGAAAACAAACACAGGGAAAAAGCTCCTTGACATGCTTCTTGACAACAATTTTTTGGATAGGACACCCGAAGCACAAGCAACAAGATAAAAAATAAGCAAGTGGGACTTCATTAAACTAGAAAGCGCTACACAACAAAAGAAGTGCTTAACAAAATGATAAGGTAACCTACTGAGTGGAAGAAAATATTTGCAAATTGGCTACCATCAAAAAGACAAGAGATAACACATAGGGAATACAGTCAATGATACTGTGAAAGAATTGTATGGTGACAGATGGTAGCTACACTTGTGGCAAGCATAACATAAGGTATAAACTTGTCAAATCACTACGCTGTACACCTGAAACTGATGTGACATTGTGTGTCAACTGTACTTCAATTAAAAAAAAAAAGGAAGGAAGGAAGATTCATCCATTTCGAAAGGAAGCCAGGATGATGTCATATCAACTGCACTGTGGACACTACCTGCTTGTAACGTCTAGTGTGACTGTCTGACTCCCAACTAGACGGGAACCCTGGAGGGCAGTAATGTTGTCTGCTCTGTGCATTGGATTATGGTCATGGTTAATGCCTAAAAAGTTGCCTGAACCTAGTGGGGCTTCCTATGTATTTGATAAATGTCCCACGTGCTCACCCTCAAGGATCTCTGCTTTGGATTCACCCAGACAGGGACCCCCTAGACAGAATCTCAAATCTCATTTTCAGAAGGAAAAACAGCTTAGCCCCAGGCTAAGGGACTGTGAGGAATGTGGCAGAAGCTTCCTCATAAGGAGGAGGAAAATGATAAATCAGCTCAACCACAGGCCCTCCAGCAGACCTTTCCACAGGGCAAGGCACCCATTAAAAAGAGAAAAAAACACAAGACAGCAAATGCTGACAAGAATGTGCAGAAAAGGGAACCTGTGTGCACTGATAGTGGGAATGTAAATTGGTACGGCCACTACAGAAAACAGTAAGGAAGTTGCTCTAAAATTAAAAAGAGAACCATACAATCCAGCAATCCCACTTCTGAAGGAAATGAAATCACTATGTCCAAGAGATACTTGTATCTTCATGTTCACTAAAGCATCATTTAAAATAGCCAAGACACGGAAACAACCTAAGTGTCCATGGATAAATGAATGGATAAAGAAAATGTGGTGTGTGTATATATACAATGGAATACTATTCAGCCATAAAAAAGGGAAATCCAGTCACCTGCAACAACAGTAATATTATACTAAGTGCAATAAGTCAGAGAAAGACAGATATGGTCTCAGATGTGGCATCTTAAAAGAATACATAAATTGAAATTTATTAAATAATTCATTCAGAACACCACAAAAAATAACTGAATATTTCAGAATAAATTTGACATAAGAGTATAAGATGCCATACAGAAAATGTAGCACAAATTTAAATGTAAGTTAAAACAATAAAACTCATAGAAGAAAACACAGCCGTAAATCTTTGTGACTTTGGATTAGGCAATAATTTCTAAAGATATCAAGTACACTTGTAGCAAAAGAAAAACTAACACATTAAACTTTACAAAATTAAACACTTCTTTGCTTCATAACACACTGACAAGAAAATGAAAACAAAAACTACAGATGGACAGGAAATATTACTAAATCACATACCCAATGCAAAACGTGTTTCCAGAAAACTCTTACAATTCAGTGAGATAAATAATTTAAAAATGGGTAAACAACTTGAATAGTGTCTTAGACATAACTGGGCCTCACATGAAGAGAGCTGAACCACACTGTGTTCAAGAAGACTGTAGTCTAGTAGGCCAGACAGGAAGTACAGTTAATACTGTATCTGGAGTAGAAATGAGAGACACATTAAAGGGATCTAACTCAATTTATCAAAATCTAGTATTTAGTTCTATGCAAATTACTTGTTTTCTCCTGATTATAGAAGAAATACATGAATGTTCCCCATAAAAATTTGGAAAAGAAATATAAAGAGCATCTTTCTAGTCCTTTATTTTATGCATATGAACAATATGTACATCTCTATATACACATACAAGCAATTCCCAATCATCAAGGAATGGAACAACTGGTTTCTGTTTTTAAAATAGTTAAGGCCCAACTAACCAACAAGATTTAGAATTTACAATTTAGTAAAAATCCACTCACTCTAAATCATAGAGCCCCAAAGCACAGAAGGAAAAGAGCAGAGCCAAACCAAGAGATGATGGAGCCACCTGCACTAAGCCAAGAATAAAGAGTATTTATATTTAGCACCCTAGTTACTGAGCTTCTTCACTGGGCATATATACAGCAGGCCCCAAAGTCCTCGTTTCCCTGTAACAGTGGTGAACTTGCCTTGAGAAAATGGTTAATTTATTTTGAAATACTCCAACTCACCCTCTCCTCTGGATTTGTTTCCCCACAAAAGTGAGCTGTTGTAAATTTGAGGCATTTGCTGCATCATAATGACCTGTTTTCATTTAACAACATAAAGATTTTTATCATGTTATTAAACATTTCTTTCACATTATTTTTTTTTTAATTTTTTTTTTAATGTTTATTTATTTTTGAGACAGAGAGAGACAGAGCATGAACAGGGGAAGGTCAGAGAGAGAGAAAGACACAGAATCCGAAATAGGCTCCAGGCTCCGAGCTGTCAGCACAGAGCCCGACACGGGGCTCGAACTCACGGACCGCGAGATCATGACCTGAGCCGAAGTCGGACGCTTAACCGACTGAGCCACCCAGGCGCCCCTCACATTATTTTTGATGGCTATGTAACACTGCATTGAATGATGGTGCTATAATTTAAACACCCATATTGTTCAACATTCAACATTATATATTAAATAAGGGTTTTTTTACATTTGTTTATTTTGAGATAGAGGGAGGGAGGGAGAGCATGAGCAGGGCAGGGGCAGAAGAGAGGGAGGGAGAGAATCCCAAGCAGGCTCCAGGCTGTCACTGCAGAGCCCTACACGGGGCTCGATCCCACACACTGAGAGATTGCGACCTGAACCAAAATCAAGTCAGATGATGCTTAACCGACTGAGGCACCCACGAGCCTCTAAATAAGGTATTTTTAAACAGAAACATGCATTAAAAATAAAGATTATGAATCAGTTGATAAAATGTTTTGACCACAACCTGGCAGAAATCTAATTCTGTATTTCCCAAGAGCACTGGTTCTGTATTCACTATTTCAGTATTTGCAACAACTCTGTAGAATTAAGTACCATGAACAACAAGAATCCACTATAATTAACACTATGGAAAATACCTGCTCTCACTAGTAAAGAAAAAATACACTTAATACAAGTAAAATATATTTTAAAATTTCAAAGTGAATAACATTTTTTCTTAAACTTAATGTAAAAAATGATATGCGGACATACACTTTGTGACAGTGAAAATCAATAAAATCATTCCATTAAAAAAAAGATGGCCTTAAAATCTCTATGTACCTTGATATATAAATCCCATTTCTAATAATTAATTCTAAGATGTAATCAAAGATGCAAATTCATATAGGCTCTTCCTTATTGTAACAATTATTTGTAAAAGTAAAAAATTACAACTTGAGTGGTTCACAATAGGGCAGTATGCTTAAAAGATATTATTCAGGCACCTGGGTGGCTCAGTCAGTTAAGCTTCGGTTCAGGTCGTGATCTCACGGTCTGTGGGTTCAAGCCCTTCTTTGGGCTCTGTGCTGACAGCTCAGAGCCTGGAGCCTGCCTCAGATTCTGTGGTCTCCCTCTGTCTCTGCCCCTCCCCCACTCATACTGTTGCTTTCTCTCAAAAATAAACAAACATTAAAAAATACATTATTCAACATTCAGATTGTTTTACTTATATCTTCAATTTATATTTAATAGCATAACTGTTTGATCATGCTCTTTTCTTATATTCTACTTTTATTCTTTCCTTACACTCCTCTCTCCTTTCTCATGGACTTTGCCCACTAGATTGAATTTATATGCTTTTATGTCTCTAGGCTCTAGGGTTTGGGAATATATACAAACTGTTTTATTCAATTTTAATTACCTTTATGTTTTTTAAATCATATTTGATCTTATTTTAGATGATAACCAACTTCAAGAATAAGACAGTATCTACTGACACTGCCATATATTAAGGTAAGATGTTAATAGGGTTTTATTCCTGTGTGTCTTTCTTCTTCATCTGACCATCCCACTACCATGTCTCATTTTTTATCGATAACACCTGATATTTAGATGTTTATTATGTACTTTTTTATCTTCTATTTCAAAATATCTCATGGTTTCATTAAGTTTTAAAAGCACATTAACAGCAATTACTAGATTTAACTCCATGTTTAACTTCTTCACAAATATTTACTTATCTGACTTCCTCACTCAAGCTCTACATTTTAATTCTGAGGTATATCAAGTAACTTTTTCAGAAAGAGCAATATAGTGTATTTTGATTCCTTGCATATCTTGCATATTCCCTTGCATATTCTCTTGTATATCTTTCTGTTGCAGTAACACATAACAACTCCTGCATCAACCTCCAGATCCCAAATCTTTTCTTCCACTGTTTTCATCTCTGCTTCTCCAAATTGTGGGATAATTTCTCAAGGTTAAATTCCATTTCACTGATTTGATTTCTTTTTAGTCATCTGTCTAGATCCCCCATTGCTTAAACTGTTTTAAACAATCATGCTCTTTATCATCATTCTGTTTTTACTGATCTTAAATGTATTCTTTCACACTACCTACTCTATTTTCATGTATACTGACTGCGTCCTTTTGAACTCTGATAGTTTTTTCCTCCTCTATCTTAAAGGAAATTACAGGAAGACATTTGCTCTGATTCCTTAATATGGGTCATTCATTTGAACTGTAGTATCTTATGCGCCCTGTTATTTTTTTTTTTTTTTTTCCTATTTGCTTGTATTTCAGAGGGAGGTCTGTACTTAATTGGAAGTTGATGTCAATTCTGTTGCAGTCTACAAATTCCTAGTCCGGGCTTTCAGATCCAGAAGGGAGAAGATCCAGAAGGGAGAAGGCAATAAATTTTCAATTTGCAGCTTTAATTTGGAAATCAATTCACACTAGGTCGGGGGCAGGGGATTTGACACTAGCAATAATAGCATATTCATGTATTGTTTTTTTCAAATTTCTGGTAGCACCAAGAAGTCTGTTAATATAGTGAGACTGCTTATTCTCTGACACCACTGTGCTCATTCACAAGCCAGCTGTAACTACACCTCTGACCTTTGCCTAACATGCTCAATCATGTCAAGTATGGTTGCCATAACATATGGATCCTTCCATACCTGGTATATATTTCCCAAAAGTGCTAAAAGAATCCAGATGAGGCCTACCTTTTATCTCACCCCACACTTCCTCCTTCTCATCAACCTCACTCCAGCCACCATCTCTGGAGAGCCATGGTTATTATTACTTATTTGCATAAATCTCTGCAACTTGCTTCCTTGGGAAGCAGATTCTTCACAAGCTGAGTAAGTGATGAACTATGTCCATCTGCCTGGGTCTGAGGGGTTTCCTGAAACCCGGGCAAAAAACGATGGTTAATCACACAACAGCTCAGTCAGACTGAGACATCTTTCAATCTTGAACCCTGCAGAAACTCTTCAAGGTTTCTGTTATGTTATTATCTTTGCCTAAGTCTCTGACACTGATGCAAAATTCCCCTATGTTTATAGTTCATGGCTTTAATAATCATTAACTTGATAATGACTATAAATCTCTATCTTCCTCTGAGACTGCTCTGCTCAGCTGCAGGCTCATATATTCAGAGCTCTCCAGACTTCATAACCATGGTTTTCTCTAAGCAACCCAAACATGTCCAAAGCTGAACTCAGCTCTCTTCCCACATCTAAAAAAAGGAAAGAAACAAGTAAAGAAAGGAAAAACAATCTATTCTACATTTCTGAATCCATCTCAAATGAGCGGCACTTTCATCTAACTAGCCATTCAAAGCAGAAACAGGAGTCATCATAGACATCTTCAGAGAGCAACAGGTAGTTTATCAGGACTGGGCACAGTGTACAAGAGAGGAAATGGTGAGAACATTTGTCTAAAATGAGAGAAAGGAATTATATGGTTTAAGTCACAATGAAAAGAGTTTGTGCTTCACCTGAGAATAATGATGATTTACTGGGAGATTTAAGGAAGAGGACTAATTATAACTAATCTTCAAACCATTTTCTATACAACCATCAAATTGGGACTTCTAAAAGATAAATCCAGCTAGGTCAATCTGCTATTTGAAAATCTCCAAAGACTCCTACTACTTTTCAGGATAAAATCCAAATGCCTTATCTTAGAATGAATACTAGGCCCTACATGATCTGGCTCCTATCCATCCTCCTAGACTTGCCTCCAACCATTCCCCCACATTTCCTACTGCTGCTGAATAACACTGACAAAACAAAGTGTTCTTTAAAAACCTTAATTTAAAAACCTGACTCTAGGGGCGCCTGGGTCGGTTAGGTGTCTTGACTCTTGATTTCTGGTCAGGTCATGATCTCACATCTCCTGAGATCCAGCCCTATGTTGGGCTCTGCACTCACAGCATGGAGCCTGCTTAGGATATTCTCTCTCTCTCCCTCCCTCTCTCTCTCTCTCTCTCCCTCTCCCTCTCCCTCCCGCTCTTCCTCTCTCTCTCCCCCTCCCTCCACCCCTTCCCCACTTGAGCTCTCTCTCAAAATAAAGGAATAACCTTTAAAAAACAAAACAAACAACAACAAAAACCCTGATTCTGGTCATTAGGAATTATTTTCCACAGAGAGGGCTTTTATTATTTCCCCAAGATTTTAAAGTTTATTATTTTTCTTCAGTGTCTGTCAAGGCAGGTTAAAATAACATATTTACACCCTTGATACATGCTTTAAAGTCAGTTAAATGCACCTGCTTCTGAACTGTATTCTGTTCCACTGATCTCTATCCTTAGATTTAATACATTATTTTAATTACTCTAGCTTTATGGTAAATCTTGAAATCAACTTGAAAAATGTCATACATTTTTTTAAATCTTAAAAAAATCTGTTGAACTATTTTTTTTTTTTTTTTTTTTTTTTTTTTTTTTTTTTTTTTTTTTGGGACAGAGAGAGACAGAGCATGAACGGGGGAGGGGCAGAGAGAGAGGGAGACACAGAATCGGAAACAGGCTCCAGGCTCCGAGCCATCAGCCCAGAGCCCGACGCGGGGCTCGAGCTCACGGACCGTGAGATCGTGACCTGGCTGAAGTCGGACGCTTAACCGACTGCGCCACCCAGGCGCCCCATCTGTTGAACTATTTTAATGGGTCCTGGGCATAACCATACAAATCTTAGATTCAATTTGTCATTTATTTAAAAAGTGTACGTGCACATGTACACGCATGCACATACACACACACACACACACACACACACACACACACACTGTCTCAAAAACTCTTAGAATTTTTGTTGAGACTGTACTGAATCTATAGACTAGTTAAGGGAGAAATGCCACCTTAACAATACAGGTGACCCTTGAAAAAGGCAGGGGGTTAGGGGCACTGACCCCTAACACAGTGGAAAATCAACAAATAACTTCTGTCTCCTCAAAAACTTAACTACCAATAGCCTACCGTTTGTTGATCAAAAGCATTACTGATAACATAAGCAGCCCACTGACACATGTTTTGTATATGTTTTATACACTATATTCTTACAATAAAGCTAGAGAATGCTACTCAGAAAATATACATTTATTGTACTGTATTTATAAAAAATCTGCATACAAGTGGACCTGTGTAGCTCAAACTGATGTTGTTCAAGAGTCAACTGGATATTGATAATTTTTTTCTTAAAAACTAAATATTGCAATCTTCCCAAAGATAAATATTGCAGTCTTCTCACTGTTGCAACTGGAAATGAAAGAACTATGCGTTTTATATTTCACAACACATGTAACAGTAGGTAGTAAGAGCGCCTGGGTAGCTCAGTCAGTTAAGCATCTAACTTCAGTTCAGGTCATGATCTCACCATTGGCGAGTTCGAGCCCCATGTCAGGCTCTGTGCCGACAGCTCAGAGCCTGAAGCCTGCTTCGGATTCTGTGTCTCCCTCTCTCTCTGTCCCACCCCCGCTTGCCCTCTGTCTCTCAAAAATGAATAAACATAAAAAAATAAAATAAAAACAGTCTTACAGGTAATGTACTTTCTGCAGAGATAGTGCTTAGGAGGCATTATTAATGTATTTTAGGAAATGCATATGAGAGCTTTTGAGTTATCTATGTCCAAAAATAACTGATATACTTAAAACTATATTCCACAGCTTATATGAAGACTGCTTGAAATGAGATATACAAATATAGAATAACTAA
Organism: Neofelis nebulosa; assembly: GCF_028018385.1. Taxonomy (NCBI): domain Eukaryota; kingdom Metazoa; phylum Chordata; class Mammalia; order Carnivora; family Felidae; genus Neofelis; species Neofelis nebulosa. The sequence continues at coordinate 96,468,753 of NC_080789.1, read as the reverse complement.
GTGTATGCTATAAATCCCTGTTGTTTATTTTCTGTTAAGGAAGAGAAGCAATTAAGAATCTTTGAAGCTCATCATGGAAACTGCACTGCTCGTGTGGGTTTCCAGATCTGGAATCAACAATTATGTAGCTTTTCCCAGAACTGAATGGTAAGACTGTTTTTTACTTTTGTGTGAGATTTCTTTGTAGAATGTAATAGATCTAAGGTTATTATTCTCAACTGATAATCAATTAGCTTACTCCTTCTAAGACCAAAGTGCAATCCTTCAAGTGTTTGGATGGCTTTCTGACAAATGCACTGATGTTCGTCTCAAAAGGAACTCAGTGTGGAAGTTTAAGGAAAGATCCATTATCAGTAGAAGGGTGGCTAAAAAGTTCACGCCTTGCTAATGACTAATTCAAAGAAACATTTTCATAAAGAATACCACACAATTATTATTCTATAATAAATAATATCCACTGATACACTTTTACTGAACACCTAGTAAGTACTGGCTACTGTGGTCTGCTACATACTCTTATCAAAAGCAAATGATGATTAAAGGACGACCATTTAAGGGATGTAGAGTTTACGCCTTTCCTGGGTACTCCAAGGCCTATCTTTAGTTTAACTTCCAGAAGATTTCTATCTTGAATAACATTAGCTTACTCATTTGTAGAATTACCTCTACTGAATTATGTCCCCAATTTTAAACAGAGACCACCATGGGAAAGTAATATAAAATTAACATACACAAAAAATTGCAACTTTTTAATACACCACATCTCTTAGTGACTCCATGTGAAAATTTTCCTCTCAAATTTAATCTGATGAAAACATTCTCTTGCAAAGAACTCATAGGCTTCCCCCTTTCCAATATTGTGTACTGGTAATGAACTTTATCTGATGAGAAGCTTAAAGATAACTTGTTTTTAACCTTTTTATTATATTATAACACTGATACAGAAAAAACTACAGAAAATAAATGAATAATTTAATGTGTTATTATATGGTAAACACCCCATAACCTTCACCCAAATCAGGAAAGAAATTTGTCAACCACCTCAGAAGGTTCTTCATGGACCCTGTACCAACCCTTCCTTCTCCTCAAAAGTAACCATTAATCTGAGTTTACAGTAATCACCTCCTTACTTTTCTTTATAGTTTTATTAGCTAAGTGTGCATCCACAAAAAAAGTCTAGCCTTTACCACCTTTTTTTTTTTTTTTTCATTTACTAAGTCTGTTAAGTCATATTTTTTTAGAGCAGCTTTCGGTTCACAGCAAAATTGAGGGGAAGATACAGAAAATTTTCCATATACCTCCTACCTCCACACATGCACAGTCTTCGTCATCATCATCATCCCCCACCAGACTGGTACTTTTGTTATATTTGATGAATCTACACTAATGTATCATAATCACCCGAAGTCCATAGCTTACATTAGGGTTCACTCTTGGATGCTGTCCATTCTACAGGCTTGGACAAATCCATGAAATGTATCCATCATTATAGTATCATACAGAATTATTTTCACTACCTAAAAATCCTGTGCGCAGCCTATTCATCCCTCAACCCCCTTTTTAGTCTCTTTTAATCTACAAGTTCCATCATCATTCTTCACAGTTTATCTGTTGACGGACCTGAGTTATATTTGACCTTTATGTCCAGATCCACTGATGCATACTCATAGAGCAGTTCAGTTATGTTTCTCTGTCCCTGTTTTTCCTGCATATTTCCTGCAAATTCAAAGTTTGGTCAGATGCATGTCAAACTGACACCTTTGGCAAAATGAAAGATGGTGTACTTTTCTTCCATCGGCAAATAACGTCTGTTTTTTTCTTGGTTATGATGTCAGCAGCCATTGACCTTCACTGCCTACATCCAATTTCACTGGAAATTATAAAATGCTGATATGCTGATTTTATCATTTATTTTTCATATATTAGTGGGAATAGCTTTCTCGTATCTACTATTCTGTCAACTACTGGTAGCTTCAGTTAGGAAAGGGAAAATAAATTGCTTGATTCTTTCCCTTTATCACCGTTAGAAGTAATGAATTGGTTCCCTGTCATCCTCTCAAACTGACCACTTCCCTTCTACAATGTCATCATGAACTCAAGGATTTAAACATACTTGATGAGTTTCTTTCCATCTTTGACCTGAGAGGCACTTCTTAAGTTACTTCTCCAGGCTTACTAAAATGACCCCAGTAGTCTGTAATAGACTCTTTGCTATCTGGTACGTCATATGTTCCAGCTTATCTTGTACATTTCTTGCCATAGACATAAAATCAACCATTTCACCTGAAATGTGTGAATTCTTTTAAGGTGGAACAGTTTTCTAAGGTTATAACATAGTTATTTTATGTTTTTTCTCCCTATTCCTCTTTAGCAGTCATAGTTAGGAAACATACGTACTTCTGTGTATGTATCTGTGTAACATAAAATACCTACTGAGCTCGTGCCAATACTTCCAATTAAAATGCAGAATTATCAGTTTTCCTTCCTTAACCTCTAAAATATTACATTTATTTCACTTCTTCCACACTGAAAATCCTGCTTATCCAAGGGCAAAAGAATTAATATATCCAATGATTACTCAATCCAAAATTAAACAATCTCAAAAAAAAAAAAAACCCTCAGAATTGAGCATTAATGCCAATACACCAATGTAGTTACTATGAAGAGTTCAACAGAATTTCTGCATATAGTACCCTCTATTCTTGCTTCATTTTTTATAGTGGCACTTTAGCTATCTTATCTAAAATGTAATTGCTACATACTATAACCCTCTCAATTTCAATCCTCCTTTAGTTTTCATACTACAAATAATTATATAATTAATGCTCTTCACCAAACCTTTTTTAAAAATATCTCACTCATCATTTTGGTTGTCTAAAGCTGAGGCACTGGCACATTTTCAGGAATGACTCAGGGAAACAGTATTTCTTGACTTCCTGCATGTTGGTAATAGTGTATCTATAGCTTTATAAGAGAAAGCCAGTTATGATTAAAAAAAAAAAACAACTGCCTCACATTTTCTTACTCGAGTATCTTGAAATTATTATTCTATTTAATCCTGACATGAAGTGAAACTGTGAGAGAAAGTCTGATGCTAATTCAATTCTCTTTTCCTTTTAAATTATGTTAGAGATTGAGAGAGTTGTTTTTTTTTTTTTTCTCTATAGAGTAATTTTACCAGAATGTCTTGGTGGTGTTTGCTTTGACTATTATTCTCAGGTACATAAGTGTTCTCTTTCGATCTGTAGTTTCAAATCTTGTTTTAACTTTGCCTGAATTATAGTTTTTCTTATGTGGTCTATTCCCTCGCTTTGGTTATCTTCCTAAAAGGGTCTTTTGTCTCTGTTGTTTCTTCTTTGACTACCTTCAATATTTGTCACTCTCTCACACCTTTTTAAAATTTTTACATTTCACTTTGGTCTTTAAATGTTTCTTCTTTTTCAACTCCTACTTAAAGATCTTTTCTGTTTATTCAGTCTTATGTCCCTTCTACTTTAGCTATCTTTCGTCAAATATCTTTCTTCACTTATAATTTTTAGTTCTGTCATCTCATTTCTGAATTTTCTCATTTTAATTTATTTTGATCTTTGACATGTGACATTGGTGTCTCAATCTGTGCATTTCTAAATGGAGGTTTGATCAGTACTATTGACATATCTTTCTGGGGGAGTTTTCTATGTAAGGACATTATTCTTTTTCTCATCCTTTTTCTTCAGCTTTATTGAGGTATAACTGACATAAAATTGAAAAACATTTAAAGTGTACATAGTGATACGACATACACATAAAGTGTAAAATGATTTTCCACACCTAGTTAATTATCACATCTCATGCATTTTTGGTTTTGTTTGTCTTTCTTTTTGTTGGAGAGGGGGAAACATTTAGCAAATTTCAATTATATAGTACAATGTTATCAACTAAAAAGACAATGTTACATATTAAATACTCAGAACTTACTCATCTTCAATCTGAAAGTTTATATACCTTTTTACAAAACCTCTTCCTATTTACCTCACTCCTCATTCCCTGGTAACCACTTTTCTTCTCTTTGTTTCTATGAAATTAACTTAAAAAAAAAAAAAAAAAGATTCCACGTACATCTGATACCATGCAGTATTTGTCATTCTCTACCTGGCTCATTTCACTAAGCCTAATGGCCTCAAGGTCCACCCATGTCATCACAAACAGCAGGATGTCCTTCCTTCTCGTGGCTGAATGATACTGTATTGAATGTATATATACCACCACCTTCTTTATTCATTCACTGACAGACATAAACATTTCCAATGTACTGGGTATTATGAATAATGCTACTATGAACATGGGAATGCAGATATCTCAAGACCCTATTTTGATTTCCTTTGGACACACACCCCAAAGTGAGAATCCTGGATCACATGGTAATAATATTTTTAATTTTCTGAGGGGCCTCCATGCTGGCTGCACCAATATACAATCCCATCAACAGCGCAAAAGGGTTCCCTTTTCTTGACATTCCTGCCAACACTTATCTCAACTTTTTGATGGTAGAAATTCTAGTAAGCATGAGGTGATAACTAACTGTAGTTTTAATTTGCATTTCCCTGATTAGTTATGTTGAGCACCTTTTCACATGCCTGATGGCCATCTGCAAGTCCTCCTTGGAAAAATTAAGTTCCTTTGCCCTTTTTTTTTTTTTTAAGGTAGGCTTCATGTGACTCAGGGAGCCAATGCAGGGTGTGAACTCAGGACCCTGAGATCAAGATGTGAGCTGAGACCAAAAGTCAGATGCTTAACCGACTGAGCCACCCAAGTGCCCCATCTGTCCATTTCTTAATGAGATTTTTTACGATTCGGTTATGTATGTTTTTTATACATTCTGGATGTTAGCAACCTATCAAACATAAAATTTACAAATACTTTATCCCATTCTGCATGCTGCCTTTCATTTTGTTGATGGTTTCCTTTATTGTGCAGCTTTTTAGTTTGATGCAGTGCTACTTATTTTTGCTTTCATTATCTTGCTTCTGTTGACAAAACCAAAAAATCACTATCAATATTCATGTCAAGGAGCTTACCCCATGTTTTCTTCTAGGCATTTTATGGTTTCAGGTTTTAAATGTATGTCTTTAACCCATTTTGAGTTGATTTTTGTGCATAGTATAAAATACGGTCCAGTTTTATTGTTTTTTTTTTTTTTAGTTTATTTATTTTTTCGAGAAAGAACATGAGCACAAGTGGAGGAGGAGAGAGAGAAAGTGAGGGAAAGAGAGAGAATCCCAAGCAAGCTCTGCAATGATAGCACGGCTCGAACTCATGAACCGTGAGATCATGATCTGAGCTTAACCAACTGAACGACCCAGGCACCCCATCCAGTTTTATTCTTTTGTGCATCTGCTCAATTTTGCCAACATCATTATATGGACAAGACTATCCTTTCACTACGGTACATTCTTAGCTCTTTTGTCATAAATTAATTGATCATATATGCACTGGTTTATTTCTGGGCTCTCTAATCTGTTCCACTGATCTAGGTGCCTGTTTTTTTGCCACCACTATACTGTTTTCATTACTGTAGCTTTGGAATATAGTCTGAAATAAGGGAGCATGATGCCTCTAAGCTTTGTTCTTCATTCCCAAAACTGCATTGGTTATTAGGGGGCTTTTGTGGTGTCATCAAATGTTTATTCCATTTCTGTGAAAAATTTCACTGGAATTTTGATAGGAATTACACTGATTCTGGAGGTGGCTTTGGGTACTATGGCCATTTTAACAAACGAATTCTTCCAACCCATAAGAAAGGATCATCTTTACATTTATTTTTGTCTTTTTCAATTTCTTTCATCAGCATCTTATAGTATTCAAGGTACAGATCTTTCACTTCCTTGTTTAAATCTCTTACTGTGTGTTATATACATATATTTTTCATGCTATAGTAAATACAATTGTCTTCTTAGTTTCTCTTTCTGATAGGACTAGCATATAGAAATGCAACTGATTTTTGTATATTGATCTTGTATATTGCACCTTTACCGAATTTATTCATTCTAATAGTTTTTTGGTGGTTTTTAGGATTATCTATATATAACATCAGGTCTTATGCAAATAGAGACAATTTTACTTAATCCTTTCTTTTAAGGATGCTCTTTATTTCTTTTTCTTGCCTAACTGCACTGGCTAGGACCACCAGTACTAGGTTGAATAACAGCAACAGTGAGCACCCTTATCCTGTTTTCAGCTTCTCACTTTTTGAGTATAGTATTAGCTATGGGTTTATCATATATAGCCTTTATCATGTTAAGGTATGTTCCCTATATCCTCATTTTGTTGAGATTTAATCATGAATATTTAATTTTGCCACTGGAATATATACCACTTGATTACGATCTTTTTAATGTACTGTTGAATTTGGTTTGCTAGTATTTTGTTAAGAATTTATGCATTTAAAAAAAGGATTTATGCATCTATATTCATTTGGAATATTGGATGGTAATTTTTCTTTCTTGTAGGTCCCTTGTCTGATTTTAATATCAAGGTAATATAATAGCTATAAAATGGGAACGTACTCCCCCCCCCCCCTTCTATTCTGTAGAAGATTTTAAGAAGGGTTGGTATTAATTCTTCCTCAAGGGTGTGGTAGAGTTTACCAGTGAAGCAGTCTGGTCCTAGACTTTTGTTTTTTGAGAGGCTTTTGATTGCTAATTCAATCTCCTTGTAAGTATCGGATCCATTCAGATTTTCTATTTCTTCATGATTCAGGGTTTATTATTACTATTTTTTAAATGTTTATTCATTTCTGAGAGCTGTGACAACAGAGCCTGACACGGGGCTTGAACTCACGAACCCTGAGATCATGACCTGAGCCGACTGAGCCACCCAGGCACCCCTTAGCCACCCAGGCACCCCTTTCATGATTCAGTCTTGACAGACTGTATGTTTCTAGGAATTTTCCATTTCTTCTAGGTTGCTCAATTTGTTTGGTGTATACTTGTTCATAGTAGTCTCCTCTGATCCTTTGTATTTGTGTGGTATCAGTTGTAATGTCTACTCTCTCACTTCTGATTTTACTTCAGTCTTCTTTTTTCTTGTTAAGCCTAGCTAAAGGTTTGTCTATTTTGTTCCTCTCTTCAAAAAGAGCTCTTAATTTAATTAGATAGATCTTTTCTATTGCCTTTATTGTCTCTATTTCATGAATTTCCACTCTAATTCTTTGGTATTTCCTTCATTCCAGAAACTCTGGGCTTAGTTTGTTCTCTTTATCTAGTTCTTTGAAGAATAAATTTAGATTGAGCTTTCGTTCCTTCCTATAGGCAATTATCCCTATGAACTTCCCTCTTAAAACTGCTTTTGTTGTATCTCTTAAGTTTTGAGAGATGTTGCATTTGGATTTTTATTGGTCTCAGATACTTTTGATTTCTCCTTTGATTTCTTCCTTAACCCAGAGATTTTTCAGGAATATCTTGTTTCACCACAACATATCAGTAAATTTTCTAATTTTCTTTTTTTTTAATTGAGGAATAATTGACACACTTTATATTAGTTTCAGGTATGATATAAGCATTCAATATCTGTATATATTTCAAAATGATCACCACAATAAGTCTAGTTAATATCCATCACCATACATAGTTACAAAACATTCTTCTTGTAATAAGAACATTTAAGATTTTTTTTTTTAATATGAAATTTATTGTCAAATTGGTTTCCATACAAGAACATTTAAGATTTACTCTTGGGCACCTGGGTGGCTCAGCTGGTTAAGAATCCAACTCCTGATTTCAGCTCAGGTCATGATCTTACAATTTGTGAGATCGAGCCCCACGCTGGGGCAGAGCCCGCTTGGGATTCTCTCTCTCCCTCTCTCTGCCCTTCCCCTGCTCTCTCTCTCAAAATAAGTAAATAAACATTAAAAAAAAAAGATTTACTCTTAATAACTTTAAAGTATGCAATACAGTACCATTAACTATAGTCACCATGATGTACATTACATCCCCCTGACTTACTTACTTTATAACTAAAGTCTGTACCTTTTTCTTTTGACTCCCTTCATCCATTTTGCCCATGCCCCATCCCCTGTCTCTGGCAACCACCAATCTGTTCTCTGTATCTATGAGCTTGGTTTTGTTTTTTAGATTCTATACATAAGTGAGTTCATATAGTATTTGTCTTTCTCTAACTTCTTTCACATAGCATAATGAATGCCCTTAAGTTCCATCCATGTTCACTCTAATGGTAAGATTTCACTCTCCTTAAAACTGAGTAATATTCTTTTTTGGAATTTACCTCATTTTCTTCATCCATCAAAGGCCACTGAGGTTATTTCCATATCTTGGCTATTATAAATAACGCTTTAATGAACATGGGGTTGTATAAATATTTTTAAGCTAGTATTTCTATTTTCTTCAGATAAATACTCAGAAGTATAATTGCTGGATCACATGGTAGTTCTATTTTTAATTTCTTGACGAACTTTAATACTGTTTTCCACAGTGGCTGTCCCAGTTTACATTCCCACCAACGGGGCACAAGAGTTTCCTTTTCTCCACATCCTCGCCAACACTTGTATTTCTTGTCTTTTTCATAACAGCCATTCTAATAGGTATGAGATGATAATTCTCCAGTTTTCTTCTTGTAACTGATTTCTAGTTTCATACCACTGTAGTCAGCAAAATGCCTGATATGATTTTAACCTTCTTAAATTTATTAACACTTGTCTGTGGACTAACATAAGATCTATTTTGGAGAATGTTCCATATGCACTTGAGAAAAATGTGTGTTCTGGTGCTACTGGATGGAATGTTTCTAAATGTCTCTTAAGTCCACCTGGTCTCACAGGTAATTTTAGTCCTGTTGATTTTCTGCCTCAATGACCTTTAAAGCTAAAGTGAGTCTCTTGTAGGCAGAATATAGTGAGTCTTGTGTTTTTATCCATTCAGCCACTCTATGAGTTTTCATTAAAGAATTTAGTCCATTTCTATATAAAGTAATAACTGATAGGCATGGACTTAATATTGCCATTTAGTTCATTGTTTTCTGGCTGTTTGGTATTTCATTTGTTCTTTTCTTGCTCTCTTTGTGATTTGATATTCTATAGTGGTATGCTTAGATTCCTACTAATCTTTTCTGTGTATACAATAGATTTTTGCTGTTGGCTACCAGGAAACTTATGTAGGACATCTATCCCAGCAGGGCTCAGCACAGAGGAAATAGTCAGAATCCCCCATGTCCCAATCTCTCCCTATAGGAAGTCTATTTCCCCGAAAGAAACCTGAAGTAAGGTTTCTAATTTAGCAGATATCCAGGGGCTGACAACAATCATCCCAGGAGACCAGGGAGTTCTACAGACACCACCTCCACCTTTTCTCTCTAGCCCAATCCAAATCTCCAGTATCTCCACACAATCAGCTTACAGACACATCTGAAGCCCCAGCTTTTACAGATGCCACCCAAGAGATGGGACTCTGGATCACCTGTCTCTGAAAACTAATGGGGTTTACATTTATAAGTTGCACAGGGCTGTAGCAATGTAGTAGTTCTTAATGGGTATATATACCTGTGTACCCAGGCTGTATATCTGGGTCCAATGCTGTGGAAACAGGCAAAAATGTCCATCTCTAAGTCTCTCCCTGTAAGGCCCCTAACTATATACTTTCCCAGTTATTTCCTGGGTGATCTAGCTTCCAATCAGCCTGCAGGTGCTGATTGTGATCCTTCCCTTTGGAACACCTGATAAATCTGGGCACACTCTCAACTACTGGGAGCCACTAAGATTAAAGAAGTCAGTTTGGGGGGTGTCTGGGTGGCTCAGTTGGTTAAACATCCAACTCTTAATCTGGGCTCAGGTCATGATCTTGCAGTTCGTGAATTCAAGCCCCACATCAGGGTCTGTGCTGATGGTGTGGACCCTGCTTGGGATTCTGTCTCTCCTTCTCTCTGTCCCTCCACCACTTGTGTTCTCATTCTCTCTCTCTGTCTGTCTCTCTCTCTCAAAATAAATAAATAAACAACAAAATTAAAAAAAAAAAAAAGAAGAAGAAGAAGAAGAAGGCACTTTGGGCAATCACCCAAGTATGAGAGACAACCAAGAATTCACATCAGGCTGGTTGATAAGGTTGATGTCCTACAGAATACCAGTCCATCAAGACTAGGAGGGGTGGTGTTTTGGGTTTTTTTTAAAAATTTTTTTAACGTTTATTTATTTTTGAGAGACAGAGAACAAACAGGGGAGGAACAGAGAGAGACACACAGAATCTGAAGCAGGCTCCAGGCTCTGAGCTGTCAGCACAGAGCCTGACGCGGGGCTCGAACCCACGAACTGTGAGATCATGACCCTAGCTGAAGTCAGTTGCTCAACCGACTGAGCCACCCAGGCACCCCGTTTTTTTTTTTTTTTTTAATCTAACGTGTAGAAACCAACACAGAGTTGGGGCGCCTGGGTGGCTCAGTCGGTTAAGCGTCTGACTTCAGCTCAGGTCACGATCTCACAGTCCGTGAGTTCGAGCCCCATGTCGGGCTCTGGGCTGATGGCTCAGAGCCTGGAGCCTGCTTCCGATTCTGTGTCTCCCTCTCTCTCTGCCCCTGCCCCGTTCATGCTCTGTCTCAAAAATAAATAAAACATTAAAAAAAATTAAAAAAAAAAAAAAGAAAGAAACCAACACAGAGTAAAGAAAAATGAACAAACAGAAGAATATGTTCCAAACAAAAGAGCAAGAAAAAACTCCAGAAACAGACCTTAGTGAAACAAAGGTAAGTGATTTACTTGATAAAGAGTTCAAAATAACAGTCATAAACATGTTCACCAAGGTCAGAACAATGCATGAATAAAGTGAGAATTTTAACAAAGAGAGAAAATGTAGGAAAGCACCAATAAAAATTACAGAGCAAAGAATACAATAACTGAACTGAAAAATTTGAGAGAAGAGTTCAACAGCAGACTAGATCAAGCAGAAGAAAATATCAGCAAATTCAAAGACAGGGCAGTAGAATTCATCCAAAGAAACAGAAAGAAAAAACAATAAAAGTGAAGACAGTTTAAGGGACTTCTTTAAATTTACTTTTTTTTATTTTGAGAGAGAGAGCACACACAGGGGAGAGGAAGAGAGACTCCCAAGCAGGTTCCATGCTGTCAACACAGAGCCCAACACAGGGCTCAATCCCACAAACCATGAGATCACGACCTGAGCCGACATCAAGTGTCAGACGTTTAGTCGACTAAGTCACCCAAGTGTCCCAGATAGTTTATGGGAATTTTAGGAGATCAGCAAGTAGACCACTACTCACATGATAATGGCCCCAGAAGGAGAGGATGAAGACAAAGGGTCAGGAAGTTTACTGAGAGAAAATGCCTGAAAACTGCCCTAACCTGGGGAAAGAAACAGACATCCAGATACAAGAAGCCCAGAAAGTTTCAAAAAAGATGAATCCAAAAAAACCTACTCCAAGATATATTTTAATTAAATTGTCAAATGTTAAAGACACAAAGAGTATCTTAAAAACAACAGGAGAAAAAGAACTTGTTTCACACAAGGGAATCCTTGTAAGACCATCAGCATATTTTTCAGCAGAAACTTTGGAAGCCAGGAGAGGATGGCAAAATATATTAAAAGTGCTGAGAAGCGGGGGAACTGCCAACCAAGAATACTCTACCTGGCAAAGCTGTCTGAATGGAAGGAGAAATAAAGAATTTTCTAGAAAAGGAAAAGCAGAAGGAGTTTATCACCACTAGATCAGCCTTACAAGAAATGTTAAGAGGACTTCCTCCAAGCTGAAACAAAAAGAGCGCTAATTAGTAACAAGAAAACATGCAAGTATAAATCTCATTGGTAAAAAGGTAAGTATATGGTTTAATTCAGAATTCTCTAATTTTGTAATATTGGTGGGTAAATCACTTATAAATCTAGTATGAAGGTTAAAAAATAAAAGTAGTACAAGTAACTATAATGTGTTAATGGATACATAAGGTAAAAAGATGCAAATTGTTACAGAAACATTAAATGTGGGAGGGAGAGTAAAACCTATAAAGCTAAGATGCATTCAAAGCTGTTATTAGCTTAAAATACTGTTATAAATGTCAGATATTCTTTATAATAATTTTAAATGGGATTTTATCTTGATATTATTGTGTTTCTCATGTTAATGGAAAATTAGTTTTCCTGAATTTTTAGAAGATGGCGTTCATGGGGCGCCTGGGTGGCGCAGTCGGTTAAGCGTCCGACTTCAGCCAGGTCACGATCTCGCGGTCCGTGAGTTCGAGCCCCGCGTCAGGCTCTGGGCTGATGGCTCGGAGCCTGGAGCCTGCTTCCGATTCTGTGTCTCCCTCTCTCTCTGCCCCTCCCCCGTTCATGCTCTGTCTCTCTCTGTCCCAAAAATAAGTAAAAAACGTTGAAAAAAAAAAATTAAAAAAAAAAAAAAAAAAAAGAAGATGGCGTTCAAGGTAGTTTTTCCAGTTTTATAGAACTGACTCTTCTATTGTTTTCCTGTAATGTTAAACAATATGGCAGCTTCCTTTCTGAGACCTCCCAGCTGTTCCTCTGCCAATTCTTATCTGAACTTTCTCTTTTCTTCCTCTTCTGACCCTCTAACTTTCCCTAATCTGCTCATTTGATGCTACTATTGTATTTTGTTTCCACTCAGTGCGCTACATCCTGTACTGGTAGAGAACTCTAGAAGTTCTGTTTCAAGAATTCTCAGGAGCCAGACTGCTCTATCCTCTTCTGTCTTTACCATGAACACACTGTATTTGGCTGATACTGGAGTGGGCAACTCCCGCCACTGTCTCATTTCAGCTGCTGCTCTTAATATAGTCCAGCAAATTGTCTACTAAATAGTTGAAGCTATTTTGGAGGTCTTCTGTTTTCAAGTTCTATGCAATACCCCATTCAACTTTCTCTTGTGGCTGCTAGTGGTCTGCTCTTACCTGCTTTGATTTCTGGATGCCTGAGGTTAGTTTTATGGTACGCTTCTGAGTTTGCTATCTAGTTTCATTAGTTTTTGTACGAATATTCTGAGAAAGTCAAAAAAACTATGACATGACCAGATTTACTTCCTAGCATCTCTCTCAAAGAGAAATTTGAAGTACAAACAAAGCAATTATGTTTTTATATTCATCACATACTTCTTACTTTCCTTCATTTATTTCCAATTGTTTTTAAACCATCTTGTTATAAGTCGTTTCATTCTTTTTTAAAACAAGGCAAGAAAATACTCCAACTCCATAGTTACAAAAACTTTACTTTAATAAATTATTTAAATCTTTCATGATTTTCAATACTTCTAAATGCTTCCTGATTCATGGTTCAGATAACTTACAAATGTTTACACTTGGAAAAATTCCTTCAACTATCTAAGGTTCTCTGTTTCTGTTGAGAATGAGACCACTAGAAAACAAAATAATCATTCAAACACAAGAACATAAATAGAAAGTGTCAGTAAAATTCTGAACATGATCTGACAAGAAATTCCATGTTTGTGTATTATAACTAAATTAGCTCAGAGTGAAAGAAAGAAAGAAAGAAAGAAAGAAAGAAAGAAAGAAAGAAAGAAAGAAAGAAAGAAAGAAAGAAAGAAAAAAGAAAAGAAAAAAAATACAGTCTATAAGTTCTAAGTCCTATCAAGATAGATGAAATGTAGTTACCTTTTGTCAAGAGCAAACTAAAAGAGCAAAGAAGACTTCCTCTTTGACACTTGGCCAAAAATACATAAATTTATTCATAATAAAATTAGGCCTTTATAATTCACTTATGATATCAAAACACCATGATGTTTACTTAAAGCTTAAAAATAAACTTAATAAGGCAATCTTACCGATTTGTTCCATCCAGATTTGATTTGTGGATGAAATTGAGTTTTGCATCTGCCCAATAAAGCTTCTGTTCCTCATAATCCAAAGTCAGTCCATTTGGCCAGTAAATTTCAGTGTTTATTATAATGAAGCGACTTGAACCATCCATTCCAGCACGTTCTATCTTTGGTACTTCTCCCCAGTCTGTCCAGTACATGAACCTAAAAACCATATACACAAACCCATGACATAAGCAAGGTAATACCCAAATAATTTTTAACTATCACTATTAGATAAAGAAAGCTCCCTCAAGAACACTAAAACTAAAACCCCTGGGTATTATCAAAATTTTAACAATTTACCTTTTTGTCACCACCATGGTAATAACTGATTCAGATAAGCACCATCAAGCATCCAAAAACTGTGATCAAAGTTTACTAAGAAAAAGGGTATTCACACTCTCAATGTATCTCCCCACAGGTTACTTATTGATGACAAAGGGGAAAATAGTAACTTTAGAGAAAATAAACTTGGTGGATACTACCTTAACCACATCACCTAAGTTAACATCATCAATGAGAGAGAACAAACTGGTGTCACATATGTGATGCACTGGAAAGGATATGCTATCTTTCATGCAGATTCTCTTGAATAGTATCTGCCAAAAAATGCATAACCTGAACACAATTATGAAAAAGTGGAGAAAATTGAGAAACTTCTAGAAAACAAATGGCCTTTGAAAATATCAATGTCATGAAAGTCAAAGAAAGGCTGAGAAACTAATCTAGATTAGATTAGAGCAGAATAAATCTAATCTACATTAGAACAGAATAAAGAGACATGGTAACTACATAAAGGGCATGGTTCTAGACCGAGCAGCTGGGGAAAATGCTATGAAAACATTATTAGGAAACCTGGGAAAATCTAAGGGACTATCAAATTACCTAACAGAAATGTACTGATGTTAATTTCCTAAATACGATCCTTGTACTGTGGTTAGAGTATATAGGAGTTCATTGTACCATTTTTGCTTCTATTCTACAAGTTTGAAGCTTTTTCCAAAATTAAAAAAAAAAAAAACAGAAATCTATTATTAATAGTCTCATTTCGGGGGGGGGAGAAAATTTTCCTTGTTAAAGGTAAAATTCTTGGGGCGCCTGGGTGGCGCAGTCGGTTAAGCGTCCGACTTCAGCCAGGTCACGATCTCGCGGTCCGTGAGTTCGAGCCCCGCGTCAGGCTCTGGGCTGATGGCTCGGAGCCTGGAGCCTGTTTCCGATTCTGTGTCTCCCTCTCTCTCTGCCCCTCCCCCGTTCATGCTCTGTCTCTCTCTGTCCCAAAAATAAATAAAAAATGTTGAAAAAAAAATTAAAAAAAAAAAAAAAAAAAGGTAAAATTCTTAATGTGTTATATTTCAATTAAAAGCATATTTTTTTAAGTTAATGAAGGTGCTCTGAATTAGATATGAGATACCCAAATAAACATGTTCAAACACAATAGAAATTCAGGCATAAATTTTACTCAAAAATAATGTTGGAATGGTAATACTAAAATTATTCCACTTGTACAAATAGGTATTTCATATAAACTGTTTACTCAGGGGAATTAGGGGAAGAGAATATCAGGTAGCTAGATACAAGATATTGTGCTGATGGTTTTACATACATTATCTCACTTAGGCCTTATAGTAGTGTTATGAAATATATTTGTCCATCACTGTATTTCAGACAACTCAGAAGAGTTAGCATATTACTTAAAGTCACACAGCTAATAAATGCAGAACAGAAATTGAAACCTACATCCCCCAGATTGCAAAGCCAACACTTATGCCTTTGATTTGTAAGGAATAGAGAAGGCAGTGTCCCCTAAAATGAGGATAATGATTGGATATTGTCCAGAATGAGGAGAATGATCAGATTCATACAAGATAAAACTACACAAAAAAAGCAAGCCAGACAATTTTAGACCATCTTAAAATTTTCTGGGTTTTATTCTAAGAGCAAATAACAACACCTGAAGACTTAAGATTGAAAGTGATATGACTGGCTTTGTGAGGTTTGGAGGAGTGGAGCAGCCAAGAAGGAGGAGAGTGGCTGCAGTATAGAAAAAGACTGCAGGAAAACAAGAAAAAAAACGAATACAAAGAGGCCAGAGCTCCCAAAATGGCTCTGTGAGAAACTCAGCAAATCCTCTCCTCTAAAACCAAAAAAGAAAAGAAAAAAAAGGACAGTCAAAAGTAATTAGAGTCTGTGAAAACTGACCAAAGGATAAACAACAAAATGAGAAGCATTTATTCAGGAATATCTACTAAATCTCAGGAGGAAGTGTGACATTTCAGCCAGAAGTTATGTGCACCCCATTCACCCTGCTAAGTGTGTGGCACACCTTAGAAGACACGGCAGACCTTAAAACTTGGCAGCTACCTGGCCCTGCAAGAGAATGCTGACTTTATTTGAAGCAAGTAATGGAAAAACCTATGCCCAGGAATGTTGTTAAAAACAAGAGTGCTCTCCATGGCAAACAATCAGAGAGGGCTATTATCCCAAGCAATACTGGTCCAAAAATATAAATGTAATGTAGGTAAATTTTACTTTAATTTTTTTAATGGATGCAAGACTTTACTAGATACAGGAATGCTCAATATCATCAATCATCAGGGAAATGCAAATTAAACCATAGTAAGATATCACTCCACGCCCACTAAAATGGCTAACACTTAAAAGACTAACAATACTAGGGCACCTGGATGGCTCAACTGGTTGAGTGTCCGACTCTTGATTTTGGCTCAGGTCATGATCTGAGAGTTGTGGGATCAGGTTACTCAGTGTGGAGCCCACCTGAGATTCTCTCTCTCTCTCTGCCCCTCTCCCTCATTTGCGCTCTCTCTATATATAAAATAACATAAATAATTAAAAAAATTAAAGACTAACAATACTAAGTGTTGGTAACAATGGAGCAAGTGGAACTCTCATACACCACTAGTATAATCACTTTGGAAAACACTTTGTCAGTTTCTTATAAAGTTAAATATACATCTAACTCTATGAACCAGCAACTCTACCTTTAGGTATTTATCCAAGAGAAATAAAAACATATCCACAAATAACCCAGTTAAGAAATGGACAGACAACATGAATAGAGACACTCTTCCAAAGAAGACATCCAGATAGCTACCAGACACATGAAAAAATGCTCAAGGATATACACTCAAGGATATACAAATCAAAACCACAATGAGATACCACCTCACATCTGTCAGAATGGCTAAAATTAACAACACAAGAAACAACAGGTGTTGGGGAGAATGCAGAGAAAGGGGAACCCTCTGACACTATTGGTGGGAATGCAAACTGATGGAGCCACTCTGGAGAATAGTATAGAGGTTTCTCGAGAAACTAAAAATAGAACTACCCAACAATCCAGCAACTGCACTATTAGGTGTTTACCCAAAGGATACAAAAATACTGATTCAAAGGGATACATGCAACCCCAAGTTTATAGCAGCATTATCAACAATAGCCAAACTATAGAGAGCGCCCAATTTCCATCAACTGATGAACAGATAAAGATGTGGCGTGCGCGCGCGCGCGCGCACACACACACACACACACACACACACACTGGAATATTACTCAGCCATCAAAAAGAATGAAATCTTGCCAATTGCAATGATGTGGATGGAGCTAGAAAATATTATGCTAAGTGAAATAAGTCATTCAGAGAAAGACAAATACTATATGATTTCACTGATATGTAGAATTTAAGAAACAAAACAGACGAACATATGGGAAGGCGGGAGGAGAAAAGAGAGGGAAACAAACCACAAAAGACTCTTAACGACAGAGGCCAAACTGAGGGTTACTGGAGGGGAGGTGAATGGGGGATGGGCTAAATGGGTGATGGACATTAAGAAGGGCACATGTTGGGATGAGCACTGGGTGTTGTATGTAAGTGATGAGTCACTGAATTCTACTCCTGAAACCAATGTGCACTGTATGTTAACTAACTAAAATATAAATTTAAAGAAAAAAAAGGGAAAAAAACCACATCTACACAACAATTGTACATGCTAGTTCACAGAAACGTTACTCATAATAGCTAAAATCTAGAAACAACACAAATATCCATTACTAGGATGATATAAAATTCTGGTATATTCATGCAATGAAATACTACTTAGCAATACAAAAAAAACCACATTCATTCAAAAAAAGGATGAATTTTTAAATTTAGGATGAACAAAAGAAGCCAGACACAAAAGAGTACCTACTTCATGACTCTATTCTATGAAGTTCCAGATTCGCAAAACCAATCTACAGTGATAGAAATCAGTAATTACTAGGTAGAAGCAGAGATTGACTTGAAAGGGGCTCAGGCAGCTTTCTGGAGTGATGTGATGAAAAACTTAGGGGGAGGAAAGGTAAGCATATACATTTATCAAAACATCAAGCTACAAATGTAAAAATATGTGTATTTCTGCATATAAATTATATCTCAATAAAGCTGCTTAAAGTACAAATACGATGGGGCCTCTGGGTGGCGCAGTCAGTTGAGCCAGGTCATGATCTCACAGTTGGTGAGTTCCAGCCCCACAGAAGGAGACTCTGTGTCCCCTTCTCTCTCTACCCCTCCCCAACTTGTGCTCTGTCTCTGTGTGTGTCTCTCTCTCAAAGATAAACATTAAAAAAAAGAAAAAAATGTTAAAACTAATTCAAAAGTACCTTTTCTATAGAAGCCTTTCCTAGTTTGCCCAGAGTTACTCCCTCCTAGGTGCTCCCTCAGTATATTTCACTGTGCTGTAGCACTTATCCTAGTTTGTATATAAACTATGAAGAATTTATATGGACTGATCATAAGTGATTTTGCACACTATCAAGATGTATATAGCAGTAAGTGGTGTTGTCTATTTTGTACAATAAAATTTAGACAGCTCTACAAATTGTTATTAACCTAAATAAGCATTAAACTTATTTGATAAATAAGAATTCAGTGTCTACTTTATGGTGAAATAAAAACCTGTTAATACGAGGGGAATCCAACATGGTGGAGAAGTAGGGGGACCTGAAGTTCCCTTGTCCCTCAAACACAGCAGTGTTGAGGCCAAAGGGCTTTGAATTCTAACAGTCCAGGCTGCAGTGACAGACGGCTGCAGGGGCCCACGGGGACAACCTGGTGGGCCATAGGTGCGTAACTGAGAACTGGGGAGATAAAACAAGCAGCATAGGCATAGAGGGGAGGGATCCCCTTCTGCAGAGAGACAAAGGGAAGAGAAAGAAAGGATGTGGAAGTGTAGGACTATATTTGGACAAGAGAAAAACCACTGACTGGGATCGGAAAAAAACAGAAAAAGATCCAATTTCTAACTGCAGGGCTTTCTCCACACGGGCCGGCTGCCCTGTTCACGCACCTGGGGAGGAAGGAAGCCAGCCCCAGGATCGGTAACTAGTTCAGAGGCATAGAGGGAGAAAGCAATCCCCTCCTTCGAGTGCTATGGGAAGAAGATATATAACCGTTCAAAAAACAAAGACTGCCTGCACCCAAGCCAGAGGCCATTTATGGGCAGGGCAGAAGGCACTTCCCTGAAACCTGGCACGTGGACTGGGACCCTTTAAGAGGTTTGAATCCCAATCCGGAGGCAAGGGAGGCAAGGGAGGCAAGGGAGGCAAGGGAGGCAAAGGAAGCAAAGGAGTCAGGGGAGCAGGACAAACCGCCTCGCTAGCACCCGCACAGCGCTGTGAGGAGGTCATCCATTGGTGGGGCAGAGTGGTTCTCTGCCGGCATTGGGAGCGTGGAGCGGGACCCCTGAAGACATCTGGGTTTGAACCCCACACAAGCCCCAGGGAGGCATAGGAGACTGTGGAGGGAAGGGAAAAAGAAAAAACAAAAAACAGCCCACTAATGGCCTGAACAGAGTGGTTTAGGGTACCTGGTCTGGGATGCCGCCATTTTTCTCCACATCACCAACAAGGTGGGGCTTCAGGGAATGGACAGCGGCCCACAGTGGAGGGGGGACCCACCTATACCAAACCACGCCCCTCCACACCTGGTAACTGCACATCTACCTGCGACTGACACTAACCAACCAGAGAGCCTCTCCTCCAGACCAGCGCTGCCAGTGGATCCAAGGCACCCAGAGGTTTTGCATCTTCTGATTTAATTCTTGGTCAATTCTTATTTTATGTGTACACACACACACACACACACGTGTGTGTGTATATTTTTTTTTTCCTTCCCTTTCTCTTTCTTTTTTCCCTCTTCTAGTCTGGTTAGTCTGATTGTTGGTTTGTTTAAGAAGACATATTTAATATATTCTCTTTACACCTGTTCTGTATCTCCTTCTTTATTTTCCTCTCCCTCTCTCTGGATTAAACTGCATAGTTTCTCTGCCCAATCAATTTTCTTTTATTTTTCCCCAGTCCTGTCATTTCTCTCTTTGTATGGGTTAAGGATTCTTCTACCACTACCACCACCACCGCCACCCCCCGCTTTTCTTTTTTTTTTTTTTTAATTTTTTCTTCCAAGGTTACTTCAATGAACAAATCAAAGCACACCTGGTGGAGGGTCCAAAACAATCACTATGAGTAGGGAGATACAGCAACCAGAATCACAACAACAGAGAGCACACAACACACTCCAAAAAACACTTCCTGAAGGGCCAGGCCCCAGACAGTGTATGACCCCTTTTTGATACAGTACTGCTCACAGGTGCAGGACACATAACAAGTTTTTAAAACACATAAAGGACAGAAAACTAGTCAAAATGATGAAATGGAAGAATTCTCCTCAAAAGAAATTCCAGGAAGAAATGACAGCTAAAGAATTGATGAAAATAGATATAAACAATATAAGTGAACAAGAATTTAGAATAATAGTCATAAGATTAATCTCTGGGCTTGGGAAAAAGCATAGAAGACAGCAGAGAATCTATTGCTGCAGAGATCAAGGAACTAAAAAGTAGTCATGATGAATTAAAAAATACTGTAAATGAGGTGCAAAATAAACTGGAGGCAGTAGCAGCGAGGACTGAAGAGGCAGAGAAGAGAATAAGTGAAATAGAAGATAAAATTATGGAAAAAGATGAAGCTGAGAAAAAGAGAGATAAAATTCTAGACCACGAGGGGAGAATTAGAGAACTAAGTGATTCAATGAAATGAAATAATACCCATATAACAGGAGTTCCAGAAGAAGACAGAGAGAAAGGGGCGGAAAGTGTACTTGAACTGGCAAATTCTGAAAGCAGCTAGGGACACATGGGCCTTAACCTACAAGGGTAGATGCATCAAGGGTAGTAGCAGACCTATCTACTAAAATTTGGCAGGTCAGGAGGGAGTGGCAGGAAATATTCAATGTGCTGAATAGGAAAAATATGCAGCCAAGAATCCTTTATCCAGCAAGGCTGTCATTCAGAATAGGAGAGATAAAGGTTTTCCCAAACAAAAACTGAAGGAGTTCATCACCACTAAACCAGCCGTATAAGAGATCCTAAAGGGGACTCCGTGAGTGGAATGTTGCAAAGACTACAAAGGACCAGGGACATTACCACAAGCATGAAACCTACAGATAACACAATGACACTAAATCCCTATCTTTCAATAAAAATGCTAAATGTAAATGGACTAAATGCTCCAATCTAAAGACACAGGGTATCAGAATGGATTAAAAAAACAACAACAAAAACCATCCATCTACTTGCTGTCTTACAAGAGACCCATTTTAGACTTGAGGACACCTTCAGATTGAAGTGAGGGGATGGAGAACCACCTATCATGCAAGTCAAAAGAAAGCTGGAGTAGCCATACTTTTTTCAGACAAACTAGATTTTTTTTTTTTTTTTTTTTTTTATTTTTGGGACAGAGAGAGACAGAGCATGAACGGGGGAGGGGCAGAGAGAGAGGGAGACACAGAATCGGAAACAGGCTCCAGGCTCCGAGCCATCAGCCCAGAGCCTGACGCGGGGCTCGAACTCACGGACCGCGAGATCGTGACCTGGCTGAAGTCGGACGCTTAACCGACTGCGCCACCCAGGCGCCCCCAGACAAACTAGATTTTAAACTAAAGGCTGTAACAAGAGATGAAGAAGGGCATTATATCATAATTACAGGGTCTATCCATCAAGAAGAGCTAACAATTATCCATCAAGAAGAGCTATGCACCGAATTCAGAAGCATCCAAATATATATAACAATAACATAAGCAATCTTATTGGTAAGAATGTGGTAATTGCAGGGACTTTAATACTCCACTTACAACAATGGACAGATCATCTAGACAGAATATCAATAAAGAAACAGTGGCCCTGAATGATACACTGGACCAGATGGACTTGACAGATATATTCAGAACTTTTCATCCAAAAGCAGAATACACATTTTCTCTACTGCACATGGAACATTCTCCAAGATAGAGCACATACTGGGTCACAAAACAGCCCTCAATAAATATAAAAGAAATGAGATCATACCATGCACATTTTCAAATCACAATGCTATGAAACCTGAAATCAACCACAGGAAAAAGTTTGGAAAACCTCCAAATGAATAGAGGTTAAAGAACATCCTACTAAAGAATGGAAGGGTCAACCAGGCAATTAAAGAGAAAATTTAAAAATATATGGAAACGAATGAAAACACAAAAGTCCAAACCCTTTGGGATGCAGCAAAGGCAGTCCTAAGAGGAAAATACATTGCAATCCAGGCCTATCTCAAGAAACAAGAAAAATCCCAAATACAAAATCTAATAGCACACCTAAAGGAACAAGAAGCAGAACAGCTCAGAAACCTTAAGGCCAAGAGAAGAAGAGAAATAATAAAGACCAGAGCAGAAATCAACAATAAAGACTCAAAAAAAAAAAAAAAACAAAAACAAAAACAAAAACAAAAAACACCAGACCAGATCAATGAATCTAAGAGCTGGTTTTTTGAAATCATAAAATTGATAAATCCCTAGTCAGACTTCTCAAAAAGAAAAGAGAAAGGACCCAAATAGATAAAATCACAAATGAAATTGGACTTATCACAGCAAACCCCTCAGAAATACAATTATCAGAGAATACTATGAAAAATTATATGTCAGAAAAATGGACAAATTCCTAGACACCCACACACTACCAAAACTCAAACAGGAAGAAATAGAAAATTTGAATAGACCCATGACTAACTAGTGAAGAAATTGAATCAGTAATCAAAAATCTCCCAACAAGTAAGAGTTCTGGGCCAGATGGCTTACCAGGGGAATTCTACCAGACATTAATACCTTTCCTTCTCAAGCTGTTCCAAAAAAACAGAAACGGAAGGAAAACTTCCGGACTCATTCTCTGAAGGCAGCATTACCTTGATTCCCAAATCAGACAGAGACCCCACTAAAAAGGAGAATTACAGGCCAATATCCCTGATGAACATGGATGTAAAAATTCTCAACAAGATACTAGCAAATCGAATGCAACGGTATATAAAAAGAATTATTCACCATGATCAAGTGGGATTCATTCCTGGGCTGCAGGGCTGTTTCAATATTTGCAAATCAATCAATGTGATACATCACATTAATAAAATAAAGAATAAGGACCATTTCATCCTGTCAATAGATGCAGAAAAAGCATTTGACAAAATATAGTACCCTCTCTCAATAAAAACCCTCAAGAAAGTAGGGATAAAAAGAACATACCTAACATCATAAAAGCCATATATGAAAGTCCGACAGCTAGTATCATCCTCAAAGGGGAAAAACTGAGAGCTTTCACCCTGAGATCAGGAACACGACAGGGATGTCCACTCTCACTACTGTTGTTTAACATAGTGTTGGAAGTCCTAGCCTCAGTAATCAGACAACAAAATGAAATAAAAGGCATCCAAATTGGCAAAGAAGTAGTCAAACTTTCACTTTTCGCAGATGACATGATACCCTACATGGAAAACCCAAAAGACTCCACCAAAATCTGCTAGAACTGATACAAGAATTCAGCAAAGTCACAGGATACAAAATCAATATACAGAAATCAGTTGCATTTCTATACATCAATAATGAAGCACCAGAAAGAGAAATCAAGACATTGGTCCCATTTACAACTGGGCCAAGAACCAGAAAATATCTAAGAATAAACCTAGCCAAAGATGTATGCTGAAAACTACAGAAAACTTATGAACGAAATTGAAGAAGACACAAAGAAATGGAAAAACGTTCCATGCTCATGGACTGGAAGAATATTGTTAAAATGTCAATACTACCCAAAGCAATCTACACATTCAGTGTAATCCCAATCAAAATAGCACCAGCATTCTTCTCAAAGCTAGAATAAACAATCCTAAAATTTGTATGGAACCAGAAAAGACCCCGAATAGTCAAAGTAATATTGAAAAAGAAAACCAAAGCAGGAGGCATCATGATCCCGGACTTTAGCCTCTACTACAAAGCTGTAATCATGAAGACGATATGGTACTGGCACAAAAACACATACATAGACCAATGGAATAGAACAGAGAACCCAGAATCGTACCTACAAATGCATGGCCAACTAATCTTTGACAAAGCAGGAAAGAGTATTCAATGGAAAAAAGTCTCTTTAGCAAACGGTGCTGGGAGAACTGGACAGCAACATGTAGAAAAATGAAATTAGACCACTTTCTTACACTATACACAAAAATAAACTCAAAATGGATGAAAGACCTAAATATGACACAGGAAACCATCAAAACCCTAGAGGAGAAAACAGGCAACAACCTCTTTGACCTCACCCTCAGTGATTTCTTGCTCAACATATCTCCAGAGGCAATGGAATTAAAAGCAAAAATGAATTTCGGAACCTCATCAAGTAAAAAGTTTCTGCACTGCAAAGGAAACATTCAACAAAACTAAAAGGCAACTGACAGAATGGGAGAAGATATTTGCAAATGAAATATCGGATAAGAGTTAGTATCCAAAATCTAATAAAGAACTTACCAAACTCAACACCCAAAAAACAAATAATCCAGTGAAGAAATGGGCAGAAGACATGAATAGACGCTTCTCCAAAGAAGACATCCAGATGGCCAACAGACACATGAAAAGCTGCTCAACATCATTTACCATCAGGGAAATACAAATCCAAACCACACTGAGATACCACCTCACACCAATCAGAGTGGCTACAATTAACAATTCAGGAAACAACAGATGCTGGCAAGGATGTGTAGAAACAGGAACCCTCCTGCACTGTTGATGGGAATTCAAACTGGTATAGCCACTCTGGAAAACAGTGTGGAGGTTCCTCAAAAAAATTAAAAAGAGACCTACCCTATGACCCAGGAATAGCACTGCTAGGAATTTATCCAAAGGATTCAGGAGTGCTGATGCATAAGGGCACAGGTACCCCAATGTTTTTAGCAGCACTTTGAACAATAGCCAAATTATGGAAAGAGCCTAAATGTCCATCAACTGATGAACGGATAAAGAAGATGTGGTTTATATATACAATAGAATACTACTTAGCAATGAGAAAGAATGAAATCCTGCCATTTGTAGCAACGTGGATGGAACTGGAGGGTATTATGCCAAGTGAAATAAGTCAGTCACAGAAAGACAGATATCGTATGTTCTCACTCATATGTGGAACTTGAGAAACCTACCAGAAGACCATGGGGGAAAGGAAGGGGAAAAAAATTGTTACAAACAGAGAGGGAGGGAGGCAAACCGTAAGAGACTCTTAAATACACAGAACGAACTGAGGGTTGGTGGGGCGGCGGGGGGAGGGGTGTGGAGAGGGGAAAATGGGTGATGGGCATTGAGGAGGGCACTTGTTGGGATGAGCACTGGGTGTTGTATGGAAGCTCCCAAAACTAAGAGCACACTGTACACACTGTATGCTAGCCAACTTGATAACAAATTATATTTTTTAAAAAGTTGTTAATAAATTAGCTCAATTAGGATTTTAGTAATAAAATTATTTGTATGCCACTGCTTATCAAAGCTAATAGATAATTCTCACACTATTTAATAGTAAAAAATACTATTTTTTTACTTCAATAGTCATGTTACTTCAAGGTTAAAAGCTTCAAATACAAGTGAAAATGAGACATTTGTCAAGATGAAAATTTGATAAAAATTTAGAAGTAAATCTTGCCAATACCTTCATTTGTTCAAATATTTAAAATGTAAAGTAATAAATTTCATCTATAAATACTAAAATTTCCCTATGTTACCTGATTAACATTTAAGTTAAAAACTCACTACAAGTTTAATATAGAAAGAGAAAGAGCCACAGGAAGTAGAAAAACACAGAAGTATTTTAAAAATTACCAAGATATTATTCAATTTTTAAAAATGTACTAAGCACCTATTAGGAGCTAAGCATCATCCTTGACATAAATACAAAAATAAGCAAGGCAAAACAACTGTTCCTATGAAACCTGCATCTAGGCAAGGAGTGATAAACGTAGCAGGAGATGTATGAACAGGGTCCTAAGAGAGTACAAGGAAGTGATACTTAATCAAGCTAGTAAATGTTAACAGTTGTCAATAAAAGCTTACCAGAGGAACAGTACTTTTATTTAGGCAGTTCTCAAAATGAGAAACAGCATTCCAGGAAGACACAGCATATGCAAAAGACATCAGAAGTCATGACACATTCAATAAAGAGCAAGATCAGTAGAGCTGCAGAATGTAGTGGATTGAGGGGAACACCTGCCAACAAAAGAAATCCCACAGAAAGGACCTATTCTGATGTGCAAAGAAGCTTGAACTGCATGACCTATAGGTGATGCAAAGGTATTTTAGACTCTAAACAGAAAATTAAAGCAGTAAGATTATCGTTTTAATCACTGGTGATAAGGTGAAGAAATTCAAGAAAGAAAAGCAAAGCACAAAACTTCTGAAATATTCCAAATGAGAACTGATGAAAACAAAAAGTGGAAAGATGGAACAATGTGGGAGAAGAAAGATAAATGATAGAGCAGGATGGCTCTCAAGAGCTGGCAAATGTGAATGAGTCCACATTGGTGTCATTCAACAAAACGGAATAGAGACAGAGTTTAGGGGGCAGCATGATGACTTCAGAGAAGGATGAAATGAGCATCTTTATCTCATTGTTTTTCCTTCTACAACCATGGAACCACTCAACAGAGTAAAAGAAAAATTAGTGCAAAAATTAGGAGAGTTGGGCAGAAAAGGTAAATAAAATAAAAAGGGTCTTACTTAGTAAAATAAAAAGTTGGGCTATAGGAACAGGGCAAAAGAAGCTGCAATAAAAAGCTGCATATGAAACCAAACCAGCCCCAAAGTGTAGGAGTCATGCCACATTCTAAGAACATAATGTGACATATAGAAGGTGAAATTTTACAACCAGTGAAAAAAATTTTGACTACTCTAATGAAAGTGAAAAAAAAAAGTATCATGCGAAATTCATACACTCTTCCTCTTCCTGACCCCTGCACCAGTTCCATCTTACTTTGGTTAGTAAATTAGGCTTTTAAGTGAAGTGGAGGTTGGAGAATTCAAGGATACGTTTCCTGATAGAACTACAAAGAAAAAAAAGAACTGTGAAGAAGTCGGCTATAATTCCATGCTTCCCCTCTACTTGACTGTGTTTGTATCACATTTTAACAATAAGTGGTGATTGACAAAAGACAGTGAAAGCATTCATTTTAGAGTTTTTTTTTTTTAAAGAGAATGTACAGTAACCATATGAAAAAGATTCTACTATTGAGGGACAAGAAGGAACATGGGGATGGCTCTATTAAATAGACTCTTTGCTGTGATAATATTCATCATAATGGAATTCTACATATATAAACTGGTTATCCTGGAGAAAATTAGGTTGCTAAGAATGATCCTTAAACAGTCTAGTTGACTAATTTCAAAAAGTTGGACATAATATAAAGAATTAATTTAATTCAGAAATAATACTAATATACCACTCTAAGAAGATAAAGTTTATAAACCTGGAAATAAATAACATACTAAATCCATTTAATTCCCTATTATCAAACAAAATGCTAACTATAGTACAGGCATACCTTGTTAAATTGCGTTTCACAGATACTATGTTTTTTTGTTTTGTTTTGTTTTTACAAATTGAAGGTTTGTGACAACACTTTACCAAGAAAGTCCATCAGAACCATTTTCCAACAGCACTTTCTCACGTCATGTCTCCGTCACACTTTAGTAATTCTCCCAATATTCCAACTTTTCATCACTATTATATTTGTTACGGTGATCTGTGATCATCACTCACTTTGTAAGCTCAAATAATGGTATGCATTTTTAGCAGTATTTTTTAATTAAGGTATATACATTGTTTAGACATAATGCTATTGCACACTTAACAGACTACAGTATACAATAATAGACTACAGTATAGTGTAAATATAACTTTTATATGTACTGGCAAACCTAAAAGTTCACTTGACTCACTTCACTGTGATATTCACTTTATGGCCGTAGTATGGAACCAAACCCCCAATATCTCCAAGTTATGCATTTTCCCAAATTGCTATTGTCTACAATCCTTTCTGAAGAAATCATAGGTGATGCATTTTGAGGTCCTTTAAATATAATAGAGGATAGGGGCGCCTGGGTGGCGCAGTCGGTTAAGCGTCCGACTTCGGCCAGGTCACGATCTCACGGTCCGTGAGTTCGAGCCCCGCGTCGGGCTCTGGGCTGATGGCTCGGAGCCTGGAGCCTGTTTCCGATTCTGTGTCTCCCTCTCTCTCTGCCCCTCCCCCGTTCATGCTCTGTCTCTCTCTGTCCCAAAAATAAAATAAAAAACGTTGAAAAAAAAATTTTTTTTAAATTAAAAAATAATAATAATAAATATAATAGAGGATATACTGTCTAGAATGTCTCTCTCCTCCTTCTATACTGTCATAAATATCCTGATTCTTCAGAAGAGTTCAAATGTCACCATTAGTGATATTTGGTGAAGAATTTCATGACTCCCTCAAGCACACTCTCCCTGTACATTTCAATATCCCCTGTACATCAAATACATAAAATATTAGGGCTCTTCACACATTTCCCACCCCTCTATATTCCAGGTCCTTGCCTTACTTATTACTGTAACCCCTATCACAAAACAATCTAATATAATGGCAAGAGTATGTACAGTCAGCACTCAAATGCTTAATAATGGTTTGCATTCACCTGCTCTTGGGACATTGTGTATGTGTGTATTACAGAAACCATAACCTTAAAAAATAAAGGCAGAATTTTATTTTAACAAATATAATTATTCTTCTACTATGTTCCAGTTACAAGCTGTTTGCTATTCCTTGAATGTGCACCAGCATGAAAGAGTCTGGCACACAGTGTTCCTACTGACTAAAAACTATTACCCATTTCCATACCTTGTCCCTCTGGAAAACAACTGCTCAGCTAGAAAAGGTCAATCTGAAGTAGCCCCCAAAATAAAACTGAATACTCTCTCCTTTGTTCCCCTACTGTACAGATTGATATAGAAATACGTGTAACACTTTACTGCAACAATATCTCCACTAAATTTAAAACTGGTTTATACCTAATAAACCCATATAATTAGTCTACTCAAGACACATTTTGCTACAAGGTCACATTAGAGGGTATACTAGAATATCCCATCGCTCAAAACCAGAAGTTATACAGAGATAGTTTCGTGGACTTTTTTTTTAATGGCTTGGTGGAGAGAATTTATGTTTTCAAGGTAAAATTACTTCAGTCACGCCTTTAATTACTATCGATTACAGGAATCCCAAAATTAGTTTTTGAGGAGAATCTTGCCTTTACCCTTGAATATTTCCTCAGTTCACCTCTCCAGCTTACCTTACCTGCTTTTACAAAATTGCACTTTGCCCTGATGCAACAGGGATAAATGCCAAAGAAATCTATGACCTGTGGGTATTATAATGGTATTGTTCATTACATTATATAGCAGCTTTCTTATGAGGACTAATGGGGGTAAAAATCGGTTTCATTATTAGGAGTCAAGATGACTTCTCAGAGAACGACATCTACCTAAAGAACATTAACTCTTATAATTGGTATTTTCTTTTTTAGATTGGCTTAGATTTTTCCTGGGGCCCATTCCAGTTACAAAACTTATAGTTCTATTAACTCTCTTCTTCCTTTATGTCCACCATCATACCTCATTCACTCTTTCAACATTAAAAAGGGGGGAAAGTAGAACCAATACTCAAATCATGGCAAAGATAGCCACAAATCCTATGATCATTCACTTACAAAATGTCTGCCATGGATACCTGGCATCTGAGGGGGCCATCTAGTATCTACCTTCCTATGCTTAAAGAATCTTCCACTTTATGAGACAGAATCACTTGAAACTAAAGAAACTGAAAGCAGCAGCTATTTGCTTTCCGAACCTCCCTTGCAAGTGGGACAGGTGCATAAGATTTGGGTTTTGCCAGTCAGACAAACCAAGAAAAGGAGGAAGAGGAGACAGAGAAGAAGGAAGCAACAGCAGAGCAGCACAGCAAGGACCACGAGCAATCCATGCTGGTGAGGTTGGGGGCAATAGCAAAAGAAAATTAAATCCAGTTTGAATTAATTCAGCCTTCTTTAATCCACTTTTGCAAAAAGAACTAGCAGCAATTTTAGGAATATCTGTTGCCTCATGTCAGTGAGAGTACAAATAGTGACAAATATGCTACCTAACATCCAGTGCTATCACTGGATCACATCTGTGGTATGATTTGTAGCATTGTTCCTGGCTACAGATTCGAAGGCTGGTTCTCCTACCATTTAGGAAATAACTCAATATTATTAGGAGTAACCCAATAACCTCTTTAAAAATACTTTTTCTGTTTAAATCACAGGGACTTCTGTTACTTAAAATGATGGGGATGCCTGGGTGGCTCAGTCGGTTGAGTGTCCAACTCTTGCTTTTGGCTCAGGTGATGATCCCAGGGTCGTGGGATTGAGCCCTGCGTCCAGTTTCACACTGGGCATGGAGCCTGCTTTAGATTCTCTCTCCCGTTGCCCCTCTCCACCACTCGCTTGCTCTCTAAAAATAAAAATAAACTGTGAACATGAACATCAATTTTTAGATCCAAATACCACCCAAAAGCATCACTTTAAAGTTTAGACGGTCACTTCAACTCTTCTCCCAACAAGGCCTCATATAACTACCCCCATTCCCAACATGTTACAAATGGCGTGTTTTCAAAAGTCTCACAGCTCTTCCTTCAATCTACCGGGACTCCTCTCATAAGGGCCAATGTCAACATCCATGAGAATGACTGGCAGAGAACCACCAGGGAAATCACATCCTGAACCTTCCATCTGTGGTCTTACCTAAAACAGTATCTTGATGAAAACTGATAGAAAGAGAACAATCTGTGACAGAAAAGCCAACTTAACATTAAAACTTGTGGGGCGCCTGGGTGGCTCAGTTGGTTGGGCGTCCGACTTCAGCTCAGGTCATGATCTCGAGGTCTGTGAGTTCGAGCCCCGCATCAGGCTCCGTGCTGACAGCTCAGAGCCTGGAGCCTGTTTCAGATTCTGTGTCTCCCTCTCTCTCTCTCTGACCCTCCCCTGTTCATGCTCTGTCTCTGTCTCAAAAATAAATAAACGTTAAAAAAAATTTTTTTTAATATATAAATAAAACTTGATATTTATGTCACCATAAACAATGAAACAATGAACTGTTAAAGGAAGAAAACTCAGCTAAACTGTCTGATTTATTCACACTTTCGTAACTTCAAAACCCAATCATCAGTCCTAGAATTGTAAATATAGCAATTATGCTATGGTCTGAAAGTCTGTCCCCCTTAAAACTCGTATGTTGCAATCTCAACTCTCAATGTGATGGTATTAGGAGGTAGGGCTTCTGGGGGTAAATAGTCACTAGGGTAGAGCCCTCATAAATAGGATTACTGCCCTTACTAATACGGCCCAAGAAAGCTCCCCTGTCTCTTCTACTTTGTGAGGTTTCAGTGAAAAACAGCCATCTAGAAAGCAGGCCCTCAGCAGACACCAAATCTGCCAGCACCTTGATCTTGGATCTTCCAACCTCCAGAACTGAGGGAAATAAATTTCTGCTATTTTTAAGTCACCAGTAATGGTATTTTGTTATAGAAGCCTGAACAGGCTAATACAAGTTTTCTTTAACATAGTGTTTCTTAGACTGTGCTCCCTCCTCCACACATATACACACACACTAATGATGATGACGATGCCACCATCACCACCACCAGGATGAAATACCAAAAGCATAAATTTTCAATCCCAGCAGCATTTGGGAATGACTTACTTCAGAAACTCTTAAAAATATCAGGAAAAGAAAAAAAGAAACTCTTAAAAATATCAGTAACTTCAGCTCTTCCATCAGAGATTCTGATTAAATTGGTCTGGGTTGGGACCCAAGCATCAATATTGTCTAAAAGCACCTTGACCTTTCACCCAACACAGCATTCCATCATAGCACAATGTCAGGCCCCAACAGGGACCTGGGCATGCCGATGGAGGCAGGCACAAAAGGCAAGGATGATGGCTTCTGGGAAGCAGAACATGCTGCCATCAACTCCATGATGGACCAGATCAACTCCTGTCTGGACCACTTAGGAGGAGAAAAATGACCCCCTCCATGCCTGCCTCCAGAAGCTGCTTGAGTCCACCCAGCAGATATGCCTTGCATTCCAGCAGCAGCTCAGGAAGGTCCCTAACAATGCCAGTTCCTAGGCTCTGGGAGCCACCAACCAGCTACAACCCTGCCTCCCTGGGTTATGTTCTGGCCTGGGCACTCACCACCTGGGTTAGATACCTTCTCATGGGCTGGCCTGCGAGTCCCCTGGTGAGTCTGCCTGCCTGGGCCATCCTTCTGGTACTCCCCTTGGCATGCCTGGGCCAGCCCCCACCACCCAGCATCCTCTCCTGGGGTCAGGTGTGGACTTGCAAACCACCCACCTTGCCTGTCTGCCTAATTCCAGAGCACTCCCCACTCTGCCCAGGCCTTGAGCATCCACATTAAATACTCTCCAGCAAAAAATAAATAAAAATAAAAGATCCTCAAGGAATTCTAATTCACTTAGGGCTCAAAACTAGTGAAGAAGAATCCGACTTTCTGAAGCATCTGTTTGTCCTTAGCACTCTGTTCTTTTACAGTGGTATTAATGTATTTAACTCACTAACCAGTTGGCCCTAAATATTAGTTAATAATTACCTCTTAAAGCTATGGAAGATCATATTAGGAAGCAAAGCACCAAATAAATTACTTCCCACACAACAGTCTTCCATATTTTCCTCAAAAATTTTATAACTTGAGAAGTAGAATTTTTAGATTTCACAATTACTGCTTAAATTTTACTGAGTATAAATATCCAAAGATCTGTGAAGATAAAAATAGACTGTCAACAGAGTGGCCAAAATGAAGAAATCAGGAGACTATAGATGCTGGAGAGGATGTGGAGAAACAGGAACCCTCTTGCACTGTTGGTGGGAATGCAAATTGGTGCAGCCGCTCTGGAAAGCAGTGTGGAGGTTCCTCAGAAAATTAAAAATAGACCTACCCTATGACCCAGCAATAGCACTGCTGGGAATTTATCCAAGGGATACAGGAGTACTGATGCATAGGGGTACTTGTACCCCAATGTTTATAGCAGCACTCTCAACAATAGCCAA
This sequence comes from Neofelis nebulosa, assembly GCF_028018385.1. Classification (NCBI taxonomy): domain Eukaryota; kingdom Metazoa; phylum Chordata; class Mammalia; order Carnivora; family Felidae; genus Neofelis; species Neofelis nebulosa. The sequence goes on along the minus strand of NC_080789.1, from coordinate 96,435,419 downwards.
ATTATGGAAAGAGCCTAAATGTCCATCAACTGATGAATGGATAAAGAAATTGTGGTTTATATACACAATGGAATACTACGTGGCAATGAGAAAAAATGAAATATGGCCTTTTGTAGCAACGTGGATGGAACTGGAGAGTGTGATGCTAAGTGAAATAAGCCATACAGAGAAAGACAGATACCATATGGTTTCACTCTTATGTGGATCCTGAGAAACGTAACAGAAACCCATGGGGGAGGGGAAGGGAAAAAAAAAAAAAAAAAAGAGGTTAGAGTGGGAGAGAGCCAAAGCATAAGAGACTGTTAAAAACTGAGAACAAACTGAGGGTTGATGGGGGGTGGGAGGGAGGGCAGGGTGGGTGATGGGTATTGAGGAGGGCACCTTTTGGGATGAGCACTGGGTGTTGTATGGAAACCAATTTGACAGTAAATTTCATATATTAAAAAATAAAAAATAAAAAAAATAGACTGTCAAACTTCTATTACAAATTTTCAAGCTTTTAGTATCCAATTCTTTACATATATAAATATTTAGTGGTAACCCTCAGTGATGTTTTAGTTTGCTTCTTCACTCATTATACACACCAGAGTCTCATTTTACTTATAAGATATGAACAAATGAATATAATTAAATATCCTTTAAACGCTTGTATTCTCAGTTTAGAAAATTCTGCAAAAGTGGTAAAAGAGGCATTATGTTAACTTACCTACAAATTTTCATAAAAATATACACAATATAAATAGTGCAGTCACTTTGACACTGTATTACTTTGACACTGGATGACTTACATCAACCATTAGCTATTCTTAATAAAGTGTGAAAAGATCACAAAACTAATGCTTTCTTGTTGTTGTTTTTATTTTAGAGAGAGACAAACAGCGAGCACACGCGCGAGAGAGGGGCAAAGGGAGAGAGGTACACAGTCCTAACTAGGCTCCATGCTCAGCTCAGAGCCCAACACATGGCTCAATCCCATAACACAACCTGGGACACAACCTGAACCAAAATCAGGAATCAGACACTTAACTGACTGAACCACTCCGGTGCCCCACAAAACTAATGTTTTTTAAAATAATCATAAATTTTTTGTTTTGTCCTTCAAGTAGGTCCAGTCAAATAGGAGAAGTCATCGTGGCTTTAAGAAAACTGCATTACTCGAAACCAATTAATAATGCTGAGATTTCACCTGGGAAAACTGGTATACTTCCAAATGTTTAAACACTCCTGAAAATAAAAAGCCATCACTTTTTACTCTTTTTCAAATCCACATAAATCAACAGAGAAAAGTCTGCAATCTTAATCAGACACCCACAGTAGACCTACTGTTTGTGGGGGGGAAAGGGGGGAGCATTAAGATTCTTCGACAAAACTATAGACTCCATTTTTTTCTGAGACTCCAAAACTCAGAATGAAATAGTAGCTAGAAAATCTCCAGTCTTCTGATAATGGTGCTAATTTTAGAGCTACCTGGATACTAACTAGGACCAAAAAGCAAGAATCAGTTACTTCCAACTTCACCCTGGAATCAAACAAGTCAAAGAAAAAACTTCAAGGTAATCACAGAAAAAAACAAAAGAGAAACAGTCATTTAATACTCACTTTTTAAAACATCAGAAACACGTATTTTAAATAGGATGACTTCACAACGATTTAGTTACCAGAAGAATATAAAGCAACAGGTAAGATATTAATTTGCTATTAAGTTCTATATAAATACTACTTAAAAAAACCGAAGAGTACATTTCAGTAGGCATTTAAAAAAAATTTTTTTTAATGTTTTATTTATTTTTGAGACAGAGAGAGACAGAGCATGAACGGGGGAGGGTCAGAGAGAGAGGGAGACACAGAATCTGAAGCAGGCTCCAGGCTCTGAGCTGTCAGCACAGAGCCCGATGCGGGGCTTGAACTCATGGACCATGAGATCATGACCTGAGCCGAAGTAGGACGCTTAACCGACTGAGCCACCCAGGCGCCCCTCAGTAGGCATTTCAATAGGCATTCATTAATCTACCAGAGATGGAAAGCAGGTAGAAAAGAAGAAGGACAAAATCATTTGAAAGCTACAGAATAAACTTTTTCCTTAAATTGAAATAACGGACAAAAAGAAAATGGGACCAGACTAGGAATTAATTTCTAATCTAACTCTCAAAATTTATCAAATTGAAAATCTAGTGTATATTTTTAAAACTCATGGTGGAGAGGGGGGTTCTCTTTAGAGTCTCACACTACTTCACAACCCCAAAAACAATTAAAGAATTAAGTATGATGTATGGTGCAAGCAAGGAGGCAACCAGTATGGACAGCAATCTGTACTGGTAATAGTCTATTGATTAGCTTGTATATATAGTAGGCATACCATAATTATTATGTTATTCTTTTTACCTCAATTTTAAAAATAATGTCTTGTGGGCTGGAAACAATGCAGGAGAACTTAAACTCATGATAATGACATATATAAGACAAAGGGATAATAAGCAGAGATAAAGTATACTAAGGATTTCATAAGTATACATGTCAAAAAAAATCCTAGAATTTTAAGAATTCTCAAAAAAATAAAATTTTTAAAATTCTCAAAAGACTGCAAATTTGCAGATGGAAAAAACTGAATGACAAAATATAATCGATATGAAAGACAAGAAAGAAGAGAAAAGAAATGGGCAGAACAAATAGAAAACTCAAAATAAAATGTCAGCTATGAATCCAAATACATGAGCAACCACAATAAGCACAAGTTGTAAAAGGACTTTAAAAAGCTTCAGTAGATGGTGCCTGGGTGGCTCAGTCAGACTTCAGCTCAGGCCATGGTCTCACGGCTCATGAATTCGAGTCCCACATCAAGCTCTGTGCTGACAGCCCAGAGCCTGGAGCCTGCTTTGGATTCTGTGGTCTCCCTCTCTCTCTGTCCCTGACCCCACACTTGTGTTCTGTCTCTCTCAAAAATAAATAAAAGCAGGGGCGCCTGGGTGGCGCAGTCGGTTAAGCGTCCGACTTCAGCCAGGTCACGATCTCGCAGTCCGTGAGTTCGAGCCCCGCGTCAGGCTCTGGGCTGATGGCTCGGAGCCTGGAGCCTGTTTCCGATTCTGTGTCTCCCTCTCTCTCTGCCCCTCCCCCGTTCATGCTATGTCTCTCTCTGTCCCAAAAATAAATAAAAAACGTTGAAAAAAAAAATTTTTTTTAAATAAATAAATAAATAAATAAATAAATAAATAAATAAAAGCATTTTTAAAAAAATTTTTTAAAAAAGCTTCAGTAGAAGACAAACTTTAACAATGGATTTAAAATCAACCCAAAAACTGCAACTATATGCTACTTAAAAAAGAAACACCTAGAAAATATAAACACACAAAAAGTAAAAAGATGGAACACTATATAAATGAGGCAAAAACTTACCAGAGAAAAGTGGATATGGCAAGCAATACCTACCAAAACTCTGGGGCAAAATGCATTAGCAGCAACTAAGTCAATAAATAATGGTATAAGTACATTAGGAAGAAAAGTCTTTATCTTACCTCTATTTCAAAACACTGCTTCAATGCACATAAAGCAAAATAGGCATATCTATAGAAAGAAACTGTCAAATTAATCACCAAGCGAAATATTTTTAACACACTTCTCTCAGCAATAAATCAGAGACTTAAAAATCAGGAATCAGAAGATTTCAACAGAACAAATTTGATTGAATGAACACATCTAGAACACTGTACTCAAAAAACACAGAATATACAATCTTCTTAAGCACACATAGAATATTTTTATTTTTTTTAAAGATTTAAAAAAAATTTTTTAGTAAGCTCTACACCCAACATAGAGCTCAAACTCACAAACTCAAGACCAAGAGTCATGCCCCACATGGAATTTTTTTAAAGTTTACTTATTTGAGAGAGAAGGAGAGACAGAGAATGGGAGCACGTGTGCTTAGGGGAGGGGCATAGAGAGAAGGATAGAGAAATCTGAACTGGCTCACCACTGTCAGTGCAGAATCCTACACAGGCTCGATCCCAAGAACTGTGAGATCATGACCTGAGCCAATGCTCAGATGCTCAAATGACGGAGCGACCCAGGCGCCCCAATATTTTCTAGATATAACCACACACTGGACCATAATGCAAACCTTAAGTACAGGACTACCATACATGCCACACAGTAATTGTAATTAATTAACCTAGAAAGATTAACTAGGAAAAATCCATATCTGTTTCGAAATTAAGAATCACATTTCTAAAAAAACACAGTTCAAAGAAACCTCAATGGAAATTGTAAATTTCCGTTATTAGATTATTCCATTATTACTAAATATTAGATGCAAATAATGAAACTTTGAGGTACAGGTAAAAATAGTACTAAGGATGTTTAAATTATAAAAGCTAAAAGGACGAGAAGAGCTAATCCAAAGAAAGTATAAGAAAAATAAAGGGAGAAGAAATCCCTAAAGTAAAAAAATAAAATAAAAAAAGTACCACAGATTTTCCAAAAGTATAGGAACAACATGAGCTTACAAAACTACATCAAGTCAAGTTTTTAGAAACCTGAATAAGCTACAACTATTAATAAAATCAAGAGAGTAAATTCATGTTTCCCAGGTGGGAGAAAAAAGCCCATACATCTACTGGTAAATTCTCTAAAATTTTCAAAGACCAAATAATTCTAATCTTAAGACAAAAATTATTGCAATGTACTGGAAAAGAAAACATTCCAGAATAGCAGAATAAACAGTTTTCTCAAGTACATACAGAATATTCACAAGAATATGGGCTATGCAACAAAGAATTGAAATCATACATGGTATGTTCTCTGGCCACAAGAAAATTAGAGTAGAATATATAAGGAAAGATATCTACAAAATCCTAAAAATTTGGAAATTAACCAATACACTTCTAAACACATAACTGCAGTCGATGATTAACCTTTTCCTTACAGAGGGCTGGCCTTTGCCCTCAGCCAGTGTAAGGTAATCTCTAAACCCTTGAATTGTCTTTACTAAGAGTGCCTTTTTGTTGATCTGAGGCCATAAGCCACCTCAGATAATCTAGGCTAACAATGTGTAGGGGCTTTGGGCCACTCAGTGTAAGCCCAACCTCTGGGGGGGCTAGAGACTATAGTCAGCAAAGCAGGAAGTCATCATGTCTACATGACCAAACCCTAATAAAACACACACCAAGTCTCATCTGACTTCCCTATTTGGCATCACTCTACATGTTGGCACACATTGCTGGGAGAAGTAAGCGCTGTCCACACACCTAACACTACTGGGAGAAGACAACTGAAGGTCTGCACTTGGAACTCTCCTGGACCCTGTCCTATGCACCTCTTTCCCTGGCTGATTTTTACTTGTACTAAAATAAACCATCACCAGCATATAATAACTTTCAGTGAATTCTGGAAGTCCTAGTGAATTACTGAACCTACAGGTAGTCATGACAACCCTCAATCTGCAACTGGGTCAAAAGTGCGAGTGGTTTTAGGGAAGGGGGGATAAGCAAAATAGGTGACACGGATTAAGAGTTATAAACTTACGGTTATGAATAAGTCACAGGCATGAAAAGTCCAGCATAAGGAATATAAACAATAATACTGTAATAACTTTTTATGTTGACAGATGGTAACTACACTTATCACAGTGAGCATTTCATAATGTATATGTAATTGTTGAATCACTATGCTGTACATTTGAAACTAATATAATGTTTTATGTCAACCATACTTTAATTAAAAAAAATAAAATCTATCAGCTAAATTTAAAGGCTTTAGAAGGGTGCCTGGGTGGCTCAGTCAGTTTCAGCTTGGGTCATGATCTCACAGTTCACGGGATTAAGTCCCTCATCAGTCTCTGTGCTTGTCAGAAACTTAAGATTCTCTCTCCTATCTCTCTGCCCTTCCCCCACTCACACACATACACACCCAGGCTCTCTCTTAGGCTCTCAAAACAAATAAATACATAAATAAATAAACAAACATTAAAAATAAATAAAAGCTTTGGAAAGAACTGTACTTTTAAATAAATGGAATGTTATTTTTTTTAATTCTGTCTAAAAAGCCTAGTAGTTTATGTTTTACTAGCCATACCCTGACTTATATGCCAACCCAGGTAGAGCCTAGGTTGGTGACTTTACCCAGGGATTAACCAGCCCTGAGAATGGGGGCCATGTGCTCCCTAGACTGGGAAACACCACCCTCCAATAGAAGCAGCATATGGCAAAGCTCAGAATCCACTGTATTTATACTTAAAACCTTCCTTCCATATCTCTAGAATGATGCTTGCAAACAACCTATGAAAGTGCCATATTCTCTGAATTCCGCAAAGCGGCTCTGAATAATAAAGCTGATTTGACAGTGTTTAAAACACACACACACAAATACACATACAAGATACCACTGCATACATGTAAGAATGGCTTAAAGGAAACTGACAATATCAAGTACTAGTGAGGATGCAAAGCAACTGGAACTCTCATACACGGCTAGTGGAAATGAAAAATGGCACAGCCACTTTGGCAAATTTTCAGTTTCTTATAACGTTAATTATAGTTACCACAGAACACAGCAATCTGACTCCTAGGTATTTACCCAAGAGAAATAAAAACTTAGGCTCATACATAATACGAATAGTTAAAGCAGCTTTATTTGTGACTGCCAAAACTAGAAACAACCCAAATATTCTTGAACTAATTAGTGGATAAACAAACTGTAAAGCATCCATACAATCTTACTCAGCCACAACAACAAAAACTACTGATACACACAGCAACACAGATAAATCTCAAATGCATTATTCAGCCTCAAAGAAGCCAATCTCAAAGGCTACATACTGCATGATTCCATTTATATGACATTCTGGAATAGACAAAACTATAGGAACAGAAAACAAGTCAGTAACTGCAAGGAGCTGAGAGTGGGGGGCAAGAAGTACAAAAACACACAAGGAAATTTTGGGGGGGTAGAACACTTCCATATCTCAATTGTGGTGCTGGTATCGACAAAGATTCTCTGACTAACCTCTATCTAGGTTCCATTGAGTCCTTTCTCAGCTAGGCTTCAACCTTGGTCTACAAAGACTTGAACAGAATACTAACATAGCTTCTAATAGCTCAAGGCTGCATCCCTAAGATGACCCTAGTCCCTCATAAAGTGCCTGCCTGAGAAAACTCACTGCTGCCAAAAGAATTTACTGTTTGTTCCAGCCAACACCTGAACATAGGGCCCCTGTCTGCCAGTCTCTGTGGGAGGGCAGGAGCCTTGGATAAGTGCCAGTTAACCAACCCAGATGGTTTCACACAGACCAATTTCCCCTTCCAGTTTTTTTGTAATTTATCACTCCCCTGACTCTACTGAACCCTTGCTCACCCCCTCCCTACTCCTTCATTCTCCCTTTAAAACACTGAGTTACCCATGTTCAAATCAAAGTAGAATTCCATTTACACTGCACTCTATTCCACACTGCAATAATATATTACTGATTAAAATCTGAACTTACCCTTTTAACTAGGGTCCAGCTTTGTTCATCTTTGACAACACAGAATTGTATGCATTTGTCAAAATTTGCAATATCATATACTAAAAAAAAGGTACATTTTACTTTATGTAAAATTATACCTCAATTACAATAAGCAAAAAAATGAAAGCAACAAGTTTCTGAACCATCAGCTTCTGAACCATAATTCACTTCATTAATTATGTCAGAGAAAAATCATATGATCTGAAATGCAGAAAAGCTACAAACAAACACCAATTCTAGAATTTTTGCTTGTATCAACAACTGAATGCATACATCCTTTTTCTCTAAAGCAAAAATGGCAAACTAGACGAGGGTTTCAAATCTAGCCCATGCTTTGTTTTTGTATGGCCCTATAAGCTAAGAATGGTTTTTACATTTTTAAAGGTTGTTAAAAAAAAAAAAAAAGAAAGAAAGAAAAAAAGAAAAAGAAAAAAGAACATGCAACAGAGACTATATGTGGCCCACAAAGACTAAAATGTTTACACTCTGAATGTTTCTAGAAAACTTGGACCACCCTTTGCTCTAAAGCCTTACAACTCAAAATATAGACCATGTAGCAACAGCCTCAGAAAATCTGAAGCTCCATCCGAAAGTACTAAATCAGAACATGCATTGTAACAGAGTAAAACCAAAGTATTACCTTTCCATAGAGATGGGTCTTTGGAATATCAGAATATACACAGTAAATATATAATAACGTAAGTAGTATATACAACTCTAGAAAACACTAAGCAATATTTCTAGTATAAAACTACATCAAACCAGATAAAGCATCAATTAAATCTCAGTGATATTGTGACTGTATGTATTTTCCCAACTCAAAATTATAGTTGATACAATGCAACACTAAGATAAAATATTTTAAATCATTCTCCCAGAAAATGTGGTAATAAGCATGCATAATAAAAAATTACAAAGATGCTCCAAGGTTTCTAAGAAATATCTCCCTAATTATTTCACTCAAGCCCTTCATTTCATCAAAAGAAAAAATAGGACTTGAATTTTCCCAAGACTTCATATGGCATACTACAGTCATTTATCTCAGCCTCAGAATGACTTGAAAATGGTCATTCTACAAGTCTTGCCACAAACTGTTTAACTGAAAATTAGGTACAAGTATTAGCGACACTGAAACTCTGTTGCTGTGTTTCCTCCTGGGAATGAATGAAAGAGAGAGAGAAGAAAGAAGCATACCACATATATTTAACAGTACTTTAAATAAAATTACAAATAGTGCAAAATGCAATCATTACTCTACAATTATGGGTTATGTATTTGTTTGTATCAATACAAAGCTCCCTCATATCCAAAGTCATTCAACAATATGATTGCTAATACACAGGTTTGGATTTAGGACTCTCCCACATTCTTTCTGTGAGGTCTAACAAATCCTACAATGCTTTTGAAAGCCAATGTTGAAAATATTAACTATAATATACTTTTCTACTAGTTCTACCTTAAATATAAAAAACTGTGCATTAATTCCAGGGCTGAGATTTTTTACGTTTGATTGCTTTGAGGTTAATGAACTAAACCGACTTAAAATGTACACTGTGTATTAAGTTAAACATGAGCTCATACTGAGGTCTTCAATTCTAATTCACTACCGCAAGGATCATCCTTCCCCTTGTTTATTTGTACCTTCCCATCCCAAGTAAGAAACTTGGTTCCTACCTCGTATGATCTATTTTACTTAACTGCTTAATTCTAGCATGCAATCACAGCTATGGGAAGCAACACTGACAACTGGAGTGCACTGCTTATGTGCAGTTCCTTTCGCCTTTAGTCTTTCAGGTTCCATGCATTTCCAAAGTTAATTAAGTCAGCACCTTTCCTCCCCAACTCTGTCAGTGAGATTCTTTCATAATTTCTAACAGAATTAGAATCTTCTGTCTCAATCTGCAATCTACCTAAGGTCTTCCAACCTTCTAAATGATTTTTTTTAATTTGCATACATTAAGGTTCACTTTCTGAGTTAAAGTTCTATGGGTTTTGACAAATGCACAGTGTGCTTTTTTATGATGCTTCTCATCTTTTATAAACATAAAACATCTTACAATTTTACCACTCATTCTACAGGCAAACACACACATTTCCAAAGTCATCTTCAATTCTACTAAACAGGATACAGAGTTTTCATGTTTGTAGTCTTATCTCCATGCACATACCACTCTTTCCACAATCTCTGAGGAGACTCATTTCAGAAAACTTTGCTTTCAGATTACTAACAGTTGTCTGCTCATGATTAGGCTTAAAAGAAAAATTGTTACAGTATATAAGAAAACAGATTTCATCTTATTTTACAACCAAGTTTTAAGAGTTTTACTCACACCTCTATCATTAATAAATTAATGAAAGCATATAAAGACAGTTATGAACTCATTTTGCTGATTTCACTTCCACTTTGGTCCTCCCATATACAAACTGATATGAGGCAGATTTGCTTATCTCAGTCTCACTGTAAAGATTTTTACACAAAGTCAGTCTAGTCTAAACAGTATCTGCTTACTATAGATTAAGTTTATTTTAATAAATAACAATATTATTAAATCCAATACCAATGATTCCGGGAATTTGACTGAGAATATAAATAAGATTCAACAGCACATAGGTTCTAGCCCCTAAAGCCTGCCCCAAACCAGATAAAGACCTCTGAATATTCCTAGAACTCATCTACCAAAACTAAAATTCCAGACTATACTGTGTAAGATCCTCTTGGTTAATAAATATCATATTATTATTTTCCCATGAGTCATGTATTCATATTTTCAATGCAAAAAAAAAAGCAAAGCTCTAGGTTCCAACTTAAGTCCAGTGTGAAAGTAGCTCAGAAGTCATCACTCCATTCTAATGACCAGCAAAAACCTGAACAAACTGAAAAATCAACAATTCTTAGATCCATCAGAGAGGCAGGGTCACATAGCAAATTGGTGCCCTCAAAACTGGAGAAAAGCAAATCCAGAATATCACAACTTACAAGAGCAGAAACCCATAAACAGAAACCTCCAGGAGAATCAGTAGTAGGGTAGGAAACCTAAACTGTATTTGACTTGTAAGAGCCTTAGCTTAGACAAATCTGAAAGTTAAAATTTCTAAAGGGAGTCAGTCATGAGGGGGCCCTCACACTTCGGAAAGTTTTACCTCCAGGAACTCTACCAGGGCCTCACAGTGAAGATCAAAGAAATATCACCTCATGCTCCCAGGGAGGAAGGATAAACTAACCAACACATTGTATTCTTCTTAGCAAGGCTTGCCCTAGAGGGACACAAATTTACCAGAGCCTAAACTATTGGGGTTTTATCAGAGCCTAACCCACCTAAGGGAAGGGAATTACCGAACTCCAGCATCCTGTAGCCACCTTGACCCACCTAATGAGGAAAAAAACTAAGAAGCATTTGTCACGCTCACAGCTCAGGAGCACAGGCTCACTAAAAAACTGGGCCCTCGCCTGGGTGGCTCAGTCAGTTGAGTGTCCAACTTTGGTTCAGGACATGATCTCATGGTTTGTGGGTTTGAGGCCTGCGTCAGGCTCTGTGCTGATAGCTCAGAGCCTGGAGCCTGCTAAGGATTCTTTGTCTCCCTCTCTTGCTGCTCCTCCCCTGCTCATGCTCTCTCTTGGTCTCAAAAATAAATACAACATTCAAAAAAAAAAAAAAAAAAAAAAAAAAAACAGGACCCTAATCGCAATCCCTATCAAACTAACACCAACATTCTTCACAGAGCTAGAACAAATAATCCTAAAACTTATATGGAACCAGACCCCGAATAGCCAAAGCAATCTTGAAAAAGAAAACCAAAGTTGGAGGCATCACAATCCCAGACTTCAAGCTGTATTACAAAGCTGTAATCATCAAGACAGTATGGTACTGGCATAAAAACAGACACTCAGATCAATGGAACAGAAGAGAGAACCCAGAATTGTACCCACAAATGTATGGCCAACTAATCTTTGACAAAGCAGGTAAGAATATCCAATGGAATAAAGACAGTCTCTTCAGCAAGTGGTGCTGGGAAAACTGGACAGTGACATGCAGAAGAATGAACCTGGACCACTCTCTTAAACCATACAGAAAAATAAACTCAAAATGGATGAAAAGATCTAAACAAAAGACAAAAAGCCATCAATATCCTCGAGGAGAAAGCAGGCAAAAACCTCTTTGATCTTGGCCACAGCAACTTCTTACTCAACACGTCTCCAGAGGCAACGGAAACAAAAGCAAAAATGAACTACTGGGACCTCATCAAAATAAAACGTTTCTGCACAGTGAAAGAAACAATCAGCAAAACTAAAAGGCAACCAATGGAATGGGAGAAGATATTTGCAAATGACATATCAGATAAAGGGTTAGTATCCAAAATCTATAAAGAACTTATCAAACTCAACACCCAGAAAACAAAGAATCCAATGAAGAAATGGGCAAAAGACACGAACAGACACTTCTCCAAAGAAGACATCCAGATGGCCAACTGACACAAGAAAAAATGCTCAACATCACTCATCATCAGGGAAATACAAATCAAAACCACAATGAGATACCACCTCACTCCTGTCAGAATGGCTAACATTAACAACTCAAACAACAACAGATGTTGGCGAGGATGAGGAGAAAGAGGATCTCTTTTGCACTGCTGGTGGGAATGCAAACTGGGGCAGCCACTCTGGAAAACAGTATGGAGGTTCCTCAAAAAATTAAAAAGAGAACTACTCTATGACCCAGCAATTGCACTACTAGGTATTTATCCAAGGGATAATACACGTGTACGATTTTAAAGGGGCACATGTACCCCCAATTTATAGTAGCACTATCAACAATAGCCAAAGTATGGTAAGAGCCCAAATGTCCATCGATGGATGAATGGATAAAGAAGATGTGGTATATATACACAACAGAGTATTACTTGGCAATCAAAAAGAATGAAATCTTGCCATTTGCAATTACATGGATGGAACTAGAGGGTATTATGCTAGGCAAAATTAGTCAGAGAAAGACAAATATCATGACTTCACTCATATGAGGAATTTAAGATACAAAACAGATGAACATAAGGGAAGGGAAGCAAAAATAATATAAAAACAGGGAGGGGACAAAACATCTCTCTTAAATATAGAGAACAGAGGGTTGCTGGAGGGACTGTGGGAGGGAGGATGGGCTAAATGGGTAAGGGGCATTAAGGAATTTACTCCTGAAATCATTGTTGCACTATATGCCAACTAACCTGGATGTAAACTTAAAAAAAAAACAAAACAACAAAACTTGGCCCCAGTGAAAGAATTATAGAATGCTTCTCCTCTCCCAAAACACATTACTCAACACATTACTGAAGGCCAATTTACTGCAATTCCTTTTACCTAGTATATTATAGCTGGCTTTCAACGAAAAATTATAAGGCATATTAAAAAGAAAATTATTTTGAAAAGACAAGGCAAGCAAGCATCAGAAACAGACTCAGATATGGCAGGCATGTTGGAATTATCAGACTACAAATTTAAACAATCATAATTAATATCCCAAGGACTCTAATGGAAAAGATAGGCAACATGTAAGAACAGATCGGTAATATGACCCAAGAGATGGAGGAAATTCTAAGAATCAAAAAAAAAAAAAAAAACAAAAAGATGGAGATCAAAAACACTGTAACAGAAATGAATGCCTTTAATGGAATCAATAGTAGACAGGACACAGCTAAGGAAAGAATCTGAGCTTACAGATATGTCCACAGAAACAGCCAAAGAGAAAAACGACTGGGGGGGGGGGGGGGCGGGTGTCAAAACAGAACAGAATATCCAAGGACCGGGGGACAACTACAAAAGATATAACATAAAGATACACATATGCATGATGAGAATACCAGAAGGAAAAGAAAAAGGAATATGTGAGGCAATAATGACTCAGAATTTCTCCAAATTAATGTCAGACACCAAACCACAGATCCAAGAAGCTCACAGAACAGCAAAGCAGCATAAATACATTAAAAAAAAACCTACACCTAAGCAAATCATATTTAAACCCCAGAAATTCAAAGACATAGAAAAAATCTTGGGAAAACAAAATCCAGAAGAAAAAAACACACCTCAGATACAGAGGAGCAAAGATAAGAATGACATCTAACTTTTCCTCAGAAACCATGCAAGCAAGAAAAGACTGGATTGAAATATTTGAAGTATTTAGAGAGGTGAAAGGTCCAGGGAAACCTACCAACCTAGAATTCTGTACCCTGCAAAATTATTATTCAAAAGTGAAAAAAGACTTTCTCAAACAAAACTTGAGGGAATTTTTGCCTGTAGACCTGCCTTGCAAGAAGTTCTGAAAAGAGAAGAAAATGATATAAATAAGAAACTCAGATCTACATTAAAGAAAGGAAGAGCATTAGAGAAGGAATAAATGAATAGAAAATAAAAGCTTTTATTACAGAAGGGAGGAATTAGAAATATTTTGTCCCAGCGGAGAGGGCAGGGGGTGGTGCTGGTGGCTCAGTCGGTTAGGCATCCAACTTTGGCCTAGGTTATGATCTTGCGGTTCTGGGTTTGAGCCCCACATCAGGCTCTGTGCTGGCAGCTCAGAGCCTGAAGCCTGCTTCAGTCTCTCTCTGTCCCTCCTCCGTTCACGCTCTCAGTGTCTCTCTCAAAATAAGTAAATAAGCATTTTTTAAAAAAGAACGAAAGAAAGATTTTGTCACACTCAATTTTGCTGTGAACCTAAAACTTCTCTTTAAAAAAGTCTACAAAATGGGGCACCTGGGTGGCTCAGTCAGTTAAACGCCTGACTTCAGCTCTGGTCATGATCTCATGTTTCGTGAGTTTGAGCCCCATGTCAGGCTCTGTGCTGACAGCTCAGAGCCTGGAGCCTGCTTCGGATTCTGGGTCTCCCTCTCTCTCTCTCTCTCTCTCAAAAACAAATAAACATTAAAAAAATTTTATAAGGGGCGCCTGGGTGGCTCAGTCGGTTGAACGTTCGGCTTCAGCTCAGGTCATTCGTGATCTCGTGGTTTGCGAGTTTGAGCCCCGCGTCAGGCTCTGTGCTGACAGCTCGGAGCCTGGAGCCTGCTTTGGATTCTGTGTCTCCCTCTCTCTCTGCCCCTCCCTTGCTTGCACTCAGTCTCTATCTCTCTCAAAAATAAACATTAAAAAAATTTTTAATTTATTAAAAAAATAATAAGTCTACAAAAAAACAGGTGGGATGTATTATGCTAAGTGAAATAAGTCAGTGAGAGAAAGACAAATATGATTTCACTCCTACGTGGAATTTAAGAAACACAACAGATGAACACAGGGGAAGGGAAGAAAAAATAAGATAAAAACAGAGAGGAAGGCAAACCATAAGAGACTCTTAAATACAGAGAACTGAGGGCTGCTGGGTTGGGAGGATGGGCTAAATGGGTGATGGGCATTAAAGAGGGCACTTACTTGTTCGGATGAGCACTGGGTGTTATATTTAAGTGATGAATCACTAAATTCTACTCCTGAAACATACAGTTAACTATATGTTAACTCACTTGATTTTAAATAAAAATTTAAAAATAAAAATAAATTTTAAAAAATGTGGAACACCTGGGTGGCTCAGTCAGTTCAGCATCTGACTCCTGGTTTTGACTCAGGTCATGATCTCACAGTTCATGAGTTCGAGCCCCGCAGCAGGCTCTGCACTGGCGGTGTGGAGACTGCTTGGGATTCTTTCACTCTCCCTCTCTACCCCTCCCCTGCTCATGTGTACACACTCTCTTTCTCTCTCTCACTCTCTCAAAATAAGTAAACTTAAAAAAAAAAAAAAAAAGACAAAGCCCTTTTGCTTCAGTTTGCTGTTCTATAAAGCTTAGTACTCATTTGTATTGGTAAGATTGGTACCAAACCTTCAATTGGTACCTTTTCCCAAAGGCAGCTAAATTATGTATCCACAGGAAAGAATAAGAAACAGAGCCTGAGGGGCGCCTGGGTGGCTCAGTCGGTTAAGCGTCTGACTTCGGCTCAGGTCACGATCTCGCGGTCCGTGAGTTCGAGCCCCACGTCGGGCTCTGGGCTGATGGCTCAGAGCCTGAGCCTGCTTCTGATTCTGTGTTCCCCTCTCTCTCTGCCCCTCCCCCGTTCATGCTGTGTCTCTCTCTGTCTCAAAAATAAATAAACGTTAAAAAAAAAAAAAAAAAAAAAAGAAACAGAGCCTGAAAGAAATTAATGTTATTCTTAAAATGCAACAAGTGGGTGTCTCTAGTAATGGAATGACCTGACAGCAGAATGAGGCTCTGTGCTTGGGTCCTCTCCACAGCAGTCACATTGTATTTTTCCCTAGGCTTCAGGCTCAGAATGTGCTTTATGCAACTTTGTCCCTCTCCAAGGAGCACAGTAAAACGGCAACAGGTCCTAGAGAGTCAGGAGAGAAGCATTTATGGCACTCAGGGATGCGTCAATGAAGCTGATCCAAAAGGAGTGGAAGCTATTGAGCCCTGCTCAGAGGACACTATAAAGGGATGTGATGTTGGAGAACTATGGCAGCTGATCACACAGATAGTTCCATTTTGTAAACCCAAACTCATCCATCATTCAGCATGAGGGGAAAAGAACAACCCTAACAGAGGAAAGAAAACATCTCATGGGATTTGTCCTCCAAAATCAGATAAAGTATCTCCTGTATCCAAAGTAGATACAGAAGACTTACTCTGTTAAACTGGGTTATGATTATCTGAGGACTTTATTTGAGCCAGGTGAGGAGACAAAGCTGAGTTACAGTAATGAATACCAATTTACATCCCTTAGTACAAGTGTAGTACAAGATAAGAGTACCATGCTCTGTTCTCAAATATGTATAATCCAGACATGGTACAAAGATACAATATCTCTATAAACTTAACAGACACCTAGGTATTAAAAGAAATTAAAGGTCCATTCTATGTATCAGAAAGACTATGTAAACTAGAAAAATCCCAAGTTTATAAAAGAGCTTTAAAAATTCTCAGTAAACTTTACCTTTAGAGTTTTTCACATTAATTTATTAAATACAGATAATTTAAAAACAAAATTGGATCCTTTAGGGACTTTTGTTTGTCATATTTCAAAATAATTCTGACTTCAAAATTTCCAGAAACAGCTAGGGTAGAGTTGCCAATAGAAAGCATCATGGGGGCAATGAATGTCAAATAAGTCATCAAGAGTTACATCTGCATTGGAAAGGTAAGTGAAGGCCATTTCCAGAACTAAATATACAGCATATGGGCACCTGGGTGGCTCAGTCAGTTGAGAGACCAACTGTTGATTTTGGATCAGGTCATGATCCCAAGGCTGTAGGATCAAGTCCTGTGTCAGGCTCCACGCTGAGTGTGGAGCACCTGCTAAAAGCCTGAGTGTCAGTCACACTAAGGTGTCAGACTTCATAAAGAGCAATCTTTGGGTGCTGGTACTTTTATGACAAAGTTAACCTTTAAAGGGGGTTGGGCACCAGCCAATAAGAGAAAGGTGTAAACTTTTTAAAGATCTATCAGTTAGGGGCGCCTGGGTGGCGCAGTCGGTTAAGCGTCCGACTTCAGCCAGGTCACGATCTCGCGGTCCGTGAGTTCGAGCCCCGCGTCAGGCTCTGGGCTGATGGCTCGGAGCCTGGAGCCTGTTTCCGATTCTGTGTCTCCCTCTCTCTCTGCCCCTCCCCCGTTCATGCTCTGTCTCTCTCTGTCTCAAAAATAAATAAAAAATGTTGAAAAAAAAAAAAAAAAGATTAAAAAAAAAAAGATCTATCAGTTAAATAAAAACAGACTGCAGCCGAATAGAGATTTTAGGATGCAGGGAAAAAAAGATTTCTGAGGAAAAAAATATTCTCTATATTCTCTGTTAGAATATGATTTAAATATTTTGTTATTAGAATGAGGAATATCTGACACTGAGGCTTGACACCTCCCTCTTAAACCACCTGCTTAAAAATAAGACTACAAGGTAAACTCCTTGACTACATCACTGTATCTTTCCAAAAATAATTGGGGTACACATATTAAAAAGTAGGTTTGGTTTAGCTTAGTTTTTTTGTTTGGGGAGTTAACCTAGCTTAGAAACTCTATGATTACCTGAATGTACTCAACAATAAAGTGTCTAAATTCAACTAGCTGTGTAATATATTCTGCAAAAGTTTTTTATCCGCATCATATTGAAAAGCCAATTTTAGTATCCTTAGGATGCAAGACTGTTTGATAAATGTTGCCTGTGGCTTCTCACAGGCCAGGCTACAGGCTCATATAGAAAAAATCTTCAGCAACAATTATTACTAACTCTCAATTATGTGGTCTATTTGGCCCCTAATTTATTTTGGCTTCAATGGGTTCTGTTTTGGCTTTGACTTAAGAGAAGATAAACATTCTTACTTGATACTGAAGAATTAAACATATACGGTTACAGCGCCAGTTTGCAATAGTATTCACATCTGCTATTCATCAAAAATCATGAACCAGTACCAGGTTGTTAAATGCTATTCACTAGTTTCCATACAAATGTAATTTTATTGTTGTATCTGGCCTGATATCCACTGCAATACTTTCTGGAAAATAAATTTTAAATGAAGTGAAGGGTTGAAGACAGGCTTTATTTTAATTAGGAAGTAATTACAGTAAGTAAAGAAACTGTTAAGTTTTTAAAACATCAAAATTTCTTATGCCAGGAAGTAAAAATACCTCAATTGACAATCAGACTAGGTATCAACCATTTTATACAAATTTACTACAATCCAAAGCATAATAATGTCTACAATTTAGGTAAGGATAAAATAATAAATTTTCCAAAATGTTCACAAACCCTAGTCTAGTATGTTCTCCATTCTGAATCCAGTTTCCCCTAACAAAAATATCCAGAAGCGCTCAGTTTCAATAAACCTAAACTGGTTTAGGTTTTGTACCCTTTACAAGATGTAATTACACACAAAGGTGGCTAATAAAGAGAACATTTAGAATTGAGTCATAAAAACTAAATGAACCAAATCTATACTTGATCATAAATCATTTTGTGATTCTTGAAGTTACCTATTTAATCCTACCTATAATTAAAAGTCATTAATACACATATTAGTAAGTATGAATAATGCTTATCTTGCATATATATCCACAATAAGAAAAGGCAATATTAAAAACATGAAAGTTAGAATTTCTATTTCTGATAATTTAATAATAAAATAAGCAGAAAACCCTCCTTTTACAAAACCTCTAGAACCACTTTTATTTGATTTATACATTGCCATGGTCTGAATGCTTGTGTCCCCTCAAAATTCGTATGTTGAAATTCTAACCCTCAAAGGTGATAAGATGTGGAGCCTTTGAGAGGTGCTTAGTAATGAGGACACAGCTACAAAGAAACCCCTACGTTGTTCCACCGTGTAAGGACACAGCAAGAAGGCACCAGCTATGAACCAAAAAGAGGGCCCTCACCAGAAGGGGACCATGCTGGCACCCTAATCTTAGACTTCCCAGCCTCCAAACTGTAAGCAATAAATTTGTCATTATAAGCCATTCACTATTTTGTTACAGCAGCCCAAACAGACTAAGACATACATATACACAAAATAAAAATACATAAACAAGCTTTTAAATATAGAGCTAAGTATCATGAAAGTAGGGGAAGAAATCTCTAGACAGCCAAAAATGAACAGGGAGGTAAAAAGCAGTACATGCTTGATGTTACAACAACCCTTTAGGATGTTCTCATCTCAGAAACTGAGGGACTTCTGTTTCAGCAGCAAAACAGGGAAGATAAGGCCCTGACACATAAGAAACACACTGTGAGAAGATTCTTGCACATTTCACAGACTCCCTGGGAACAATGAAATACAAAAATCTGCCACTGGCAGAGGAAGGCAGAGGAGCTTTTCAGTCTTGGCCTAGGTTCTGAAAAGGTAGGAAAAATCAGCAAAGACTTTGTAACCACACACTGCCCTCACATCGGTTTAGAGGTTGAATTAATTCTCTGTACATGGTACAGGAACTTCGAACTCCAAAAATTAAATGTAAAAAATGATCTCTGCTTGAACAAGGTGATAACATAGGTGTACACATCTGCTAAAACCGCATAAATAAGGTCTGTGCATTTTACTGTATAGAAATTATATTTCAATTTAAAAATAGAAAATAAAGTTGTCCCTGGAAACCCTGTAGGGTGGTTAGCAGAAGCAAACTAAAACCTCTCTAGAGGGATATGCACCACCAACCCCCCACCCCAAGGCCAGTAACTCCTCTGAAGATCAGCTCACAATCCGAAACTATACAGTACCTATGGAAACAACAGTTCACCTTAAGCAAGAAACAGCAAATATAACAAAGCACAGAAGTGAATTTCTAAAAACTTTAGACAACCGAGCAATCTAATAGAGATCATAAATATTTAAAAAGATTAAAACACATAAAATATGGAATAAAATACATGAGATAAAACATCATAAAACAGTAACAGATATTCCTAATAAAATAATACAAAAAAATAATGTTCAGTGGGTGTTAAAACAATCAATAGATGAGGAACTGGATATTGGCATGGTACAAAAGGATCATCCCACAAATTATGTGAAGGATATAAGAGGAAAAACTCAGCTTTATAATAAAGATGTTAACTTTCACCATCTGAACCTAATGAACTATCTTAGTATCACTACAAGGAGGACAAGATATTATGTGCTTTCTGATGTGATGAATACAAAGTACTTAGTACTACCTATGAAGCATTCGTGCAAAATGTTGAGTTTGTCACTAAGTCTTCTATTTTAAATTTCATTTTATAAGAAATGTAAAGACATAAAAATAAGTCAAACATTACAAGGATCACTTAGAAAATCCAAAATCTAAAACATTCTACTGGATAACTGTACAATCTTTCCAGTAAGGCAACAGGATGAGAGGGGAAAAAAGGCAGGGGGAGGTGGATAAGACCAGGCTTCCACTATCACAGAATGGACCAAAAGAGGAAAGGGACAAGACTAGTATGTAATTTTGCGGTGGTGGACTGGAACTGGAGTTATCAACATGAACTCATGTTCTTTTCATATGTAGACAAAGATGGAAACACACAGAACTATAAAAGAACACTCGTGCATTAGCTCATTTGTGCAAAAAGGAATTCAAGAAGATAAAACCAAAAATTAATGAAAGTAAAATACCTATAAATAAGAGGGAACAGACTGGACAGGAAGGGGGAATAGGACCAGGGTAAAAGAGATGGGGAAGAAGGACACTACTCAGAGTATAACTTTTTGTGTTATTTCTAACTCTTAAAAAATGGCAATTGTTTGACAAACTCCAATATAAATCAATACTTAAAATCAGCTAGGATACAGGGGAACATTCGAAATGGAATACAAACAGTAATAATTGTTTTATAAATGAAGAACACAGCCACACTGCAACAGATAAGAAATTACCTAAATAAATTTCAAAGACAGTATTTTGACTCTATGGACAGTAGTTTCATAGCATTGTATTCTAGACAGTAAATTTGTTACTCATAGAATAGGTTAGCAATTCTGAAACCCTTGCACACTAGGTTTGCACCCAAATATACAAAAATATACTGTGGATAAGACCAGGTTTCTCAATATCAAAGAACAGACCAAAAGAAGAAAAGGACAAGACTATAATATAATTTTGCAGCAGTGGGTTGGAACTGGATATAATGAACTCATGTTTTTTTGAATATATAGACAAAGATGAAAATACACAGAACTATGTGCACGTGTACACATCCATGTATTTCTTAACTCTGTGTACTAAGAGGTCTTAAAAGCAATGAAAACCTAGTAGCAATGAACACACTTAGCTTCCAGATCTTAGTTTCTAAATACCATTTTCCAGGGGTGCCTGGGTGGTTCAGTCAGTTAAGTGTCCGACTTTGGCTCAGATCATGATCTCATAGTTTGTGGGTTCGAGCCCCACGTCAGGCTCTGTGCTGACACCTCAGAACCTAGAGCCTGCTTTGGATTCTGTGTCTCCCTCTCTTTCTGCCCCTCCCCAGCTCTCTCACTCGCTCTCTCTCTCTCATAGATAAATAGATAAACAGATAAATAAATAAATAAATACCATTTTCCAATAAAAGGAGACAGAGCTCCTTGGAGGAATGGTTGATTCTAAGCACGAAGTAGAAAAAGGACAAAATAAGTCTGAAACATCTTCCACGGTCAGACCATTATAAGTACTCAAAAAATGATGAGGACTTATCAAAAGGACACAGAAACAAATTTGAAGGAGCTCCCAATGGCCAAATCTGGGACAGTTTAAGCAAAAAATGATGACATTATACTGGACTATAATCTATAGAATTAAAGAAATGCACATGAGTCCATACTAATATAAACAATACATAAATAAATAAGTGGGAAGAACAAGATAACTCTTCATTAAAGTAGAATTTAATACATGTGGAAGAAACAATGGAACTAGAAAAATCACCATGTGGCAAAACCACAGCAATCATCGTCGCAGGCAAAAACCATCAAAGAATGCCTAAATTAGTGGATAAAAGAATGATGAGAAACAAGGTAACTACACAGCTTCCAATATTTATTGCAAGGAAAATAACAGTAAATCCAGTTTAAAAAAAAAAAAAACACTCTGGCAGACAACATCATAAGTAATCAAATATAACATCGCCAGGATTCATATCATGCACTATTGATATGATGGATGCCCTGAGAAGAGCACACATCACTTCTGTGGTATTCTTGCCAAAAAAGTATAACCTTAATCAATCATAAGAAAACATCAGACAAACCCAAATTGAGAGACATTCTAAAAAATGACTGTCCAGTAATGTTCAAAAGGTCAAGGTTATAAAGACAAAGACTGCTAAAATGTCCCAGATTAGAAAAGACTATGTAGATACCAACTAAATGCAATATGGGATCCTAGACCAGAAGGACACTAGTAGGAAAACTGGACAAATTTAAATATGGTACACAGAGATACAGTACTATATCAACATTAATTTCTTGGTCTATATAACTGTTCTATGGTTAAATAAAATGTTAATCTTAAGGGATGCGGGGTGTACTATTTTTGTAACTTTTTTATAAGTCTAAAATTATTGGTATGCTATTCTCTCTACTTTCATGTAGGCTGACATTTTCTCATAAGTCTTTTAAATGAGGAGCACAAAGAGCTTCTAGAAAAGCATAGTCACTGACATTAAAAGCTCAATTGATTCATTAAACTGCAAAATTAGGCACACCTGAGAAAAGAATTAGTTATCTGGAAGACAAGTAAAAAAATAAACTACACACTAGCCCAGAGAAATAAAGAGATGATATGAAAACAAGATTAAGAGTCATGGAGCAGAAAGGAGTTCCAAAGGATTCTAAGGATGATGAGGGAAAAGTAAAAAATAATGGATGATAAGTTTCTAGAACTACCAAACAATAATAATAGATTTTACAAACATGAGTTCTAAGCAGGACTAAAAAAAAAAAAAAAAAAAAAAAAATAGAGCTACATCTAGACACAGTGTAGGAAAAGCTGCAAAATATCAAAACTTAAGAGATGCTTATGGGCTGCTTCTAAAGAACCAGGAAAAAAAAAAACAACAACAGATAAAGTACTTACAAAGCCACAATGTTAATTAGAAAATAACAGACCTCTCATAGCAACAATTAAAATCATAAGACCCTCCTACAACTGAATGAAAATAACTATTGCCCAGATTCTATAATCAACTAATTTTCACTCACAAATGAGGGCAAACTAAATACATTTTCAGATGAAGACCAAGAGTTTATAATTAATCAACTTTTGCTAAAAAAAGCTGAAGTACATACTTCAATATAAGGAAGCTGAACCCAAGTGGATTAAGTGCATGCAAAAAGCAATGGTAAAATAAAAAATGATAGCGTATAAATCTAAAAAACAAAGAATTTACAAAAATCCTTCTTTAAATAAAGCTACCATGTTGCATTTTTAAAGTAATTCAATTTGCAAAACAAAACAAGAAACACAGCTTTATCAAGATGCTTTTCATGAAGAAAAAAGCACTTAATGTGAGACTGAAAAATCTCAGCTAAGAATCTGGCTGTCTTGGCGTGCCTGGATGGCTCAGTTGGTTAAGCGTCCAAGGCTTGATTTCGGCTTAGGTCAGTCATGACCCCATGGTCGTGAGACTGAGCCCTCCATCAAGTTCTGCACCAAGCATGAAGCCTGCTTAAGATTCTCTCTCCCCCTCTCCCTCTCCTGCATCCTCCCCCCACACCTCCACCCCTCTCCCCTGCTCACTCTCTCTCTCTCAAATTACAAAAAAAAAAAAAAAATTGTAAATTAGAATCTAGCTGTCTCTTATTTTGGCCAAGGCCTTGGTTTCTTTAGCCAAAAAGTGAAGGCCTTTAGCTATAAGATCCTCAAGATTTCCTACCAGTTCTAGGATTTAATGGGTAGAAAATAGGCTCCCCCAGTTTGCAGGACATCTTTCAAAACTGTACGTTGCTGAGATATGGAGCAAGGTCCTTCATACACAGAACCAATGTTTTAAAGCAAAGACTAGTATGAAGCTTTCTATTTTAGCATAATTGGCTATCTGCTTCTATGCAAAAGCTATGGAAATGGATATAATCTCAGGGAAAGAATAAAGAAAATGATGCACTTTTACTATTCCGTATCTCAAGAGCTAGTGAAAGAAGGAAAAGAGTGGTCCAAGTGATAGGAAAACCAAAGAGTATAAAAATCAGGAAGTCTTAAGAGAAAAACTTCTAAAAGGAATACAGTATCAATATTAAATAATGCGAAAAATACTAAAGACAATCATTTTCTTCCTACCTCACAAATCAGCTCTCTGGCAAACTCCTTCCAAAATCTTAAAGGCTCAATGGCACAAATATTTGGTGCCAGTTAAAAATAATTTACTGTAGGAGGTAAGACGGCGGGCTCGCGGTGAGCGTCGGTCAGGGATGAAAATAGGTATGCCTGGAAGCAGATTTTTTTTTTTTTTTCAACGTTTTTTATTTATTTTTGGGACAGAGAGAGACAGAGCATGAACGGGGGAGGGGCAGAGAGAGAGGGAGACACAGAATCGGAAGCAGGCTCCAGGCTCCGAGCCATCAGCCCAGAGCCTGACGCGGGGCTCAAACTCACGGACCGCGAGATCGTGACCTGGCTGAAGTCGGACGCTTAACCGACTGCGCCACCCAGGCGCCCCTGGAAGCAGATTTTAAAAGCAGTTTCTCCAGGTCATCTTTCACACCACCGGATAAGCATCTTGAGTCACCATGGTATTAGCAGCAGTAAAACGGGTGATATCAAACAGAACTATCTGGAAACATTTATTTCCGATTCAAAACGGAGCTTTATATTGTGTTTGTCATAAATCTACGTATTCGCCTCTTCCAGATGACTATAATTGCAAAGTAGAGCTTGCTTTGACATCTGATGGCAGGACAATAGTATGCTACCACCCTTCTGTGGACATTCCATATGAACATACAAAACCTATCCCACGGCCAGATCCTGTGTGTAATAATGAAGAAACACATGATCAAGTGCTGAAAACCAGATTAGAAGAAAAAAATGAACCCTTGGAGCAGGACCTATGATAGAACAACTTAGCAAAATGTTCTTTACTACTAAGCACCGTTGGTATCCTCATGGACAGTATCATAGACGTCGTAGGAAACTGGATCCACCAAAAGACAGATGATATTGAGGTTTTCAGGAATCAAAGAGATGTTATCTTGTGTCTTATTTGCCATTTGAGAAAATGCAATTGAGTGTATTCACTGTTATGTAGCAAAACAATAATAAAATGTCTTTTTATGTCTTAAAAAAAATAAAAAATAAAAATAAAAATAATTTACTGTAGCTTCTAAAGAGCCAATCACAGTGGAATACAGCAAGGGTACGTAAGATCACCAAAATACAGACAGTTAAAGGTATCCTGTTGTTTACTCTCACAAAATTTTATTCTTCTTTCTGCTTAGGCTGAATTAAAAGGTCAGTGCTGCAAGCAAGGAAAGCGTTTACTGAAAAACCAAAACTATTAAGAGACTGGACTAGGTAAAGTCATTTAGTTATACTGCAAATATTCCTTTTTAATATTCCTTCAATAAAAGTGGGCCTGGAGATAGAGGACATAAAAAAATTTTGACTACATAATTAAAACTCAATCTAAGGGTAATGGATAGTAGACATAAAGAATAGTAGACATAAAGAACTAAAAATTGGATGGGATTAAGATTTCTTGTAAAAATTGGATATGAGTTAAGATTTTTCTTTTTTTTAAGTAAAGAGCCCTACACTAACATTTGAAAATATACATATACACACACACTTACTTATTCTTAAAAAGTTTTCTTTTCATTTTCAAGGACCTTGCATCATACCCCAGAGGCGGGTAAAGCCAAACCAATAATCCAGATTTCCTGGATTAGTGGCTTTTCTAATACGTTTCTCTTAAATTTGGGGTAGTAATCTCAAAACCTCACCTCCCAAACATATGTTTAACCTATATAATCTGCCTGAAAGTAATTTGCTATCTTTTTCATTCTTCAAACAAAAAGAACCTTTGACAGTTTACAGTATTTTCCAATTTACATCACGTAGAATTGGCAAACTGGTTTTATGAGTCGAATAGCCCTAAAAAAGGGCGGGGGGGGGGGGGGGGGTGTTGAGTGTGATGACCTATGCAATAAGGGCAGTAGAAACAAATTTTAAGAATCTGTTCTGCAAAGGGGCACCTGGGTGGTTCAGTCAGTTAAGCATCTGACTTTGGCTCAGGTCATGATCTCAAGGTTCATGAGTTCCAGCCCCACACCGAGCTCTCTGCTATCAGCACAGAGCCCACTTCAGATCCTCCATCCCCTTCTCTCTTTGCCTTTCCCCCACTTGTGCACTCTCTCCCTCTCTCTCAAAAATAAACAAACATTAAAAAAAAACTTTAGAAAAAAAATTTTTAAAAGAATCTGTTCTGCAGAAATAATTCTAAGTGTAACATACACTAAATTATGGACTTGAATGTATAATTGTAAAGTAAAAAATTTTAAATTGATATAGAGTACTTATTTAAATATCTTCACTTTTTAAGTTTAAACAATGTCAAAACTGAAAGAAACCCATCATATTAGAGATGAGAAAACTGAAGTCCAAAAAGATAAAATGACTTATATTTATAAGTGACTTTATAAGTGACTTTTATATTTCCATAAAATATAATCTTGATGAACTGAATTGAAAAAACTAAAAACCTTATTATGTTTTAAATAAGAAATTATAATCAAAACCATACTGAGGTAGAATTCATGAGATGATGCTAAAATTTACATTTGCTTAGAAAACATTTTCTCCTCTAACAAGGAAAACTAAAAGGATTATGAAAGAAAATAAAAAATCCAGTCACTCAAAAGATATTTATTGGGGTGCCTAGGTGGCTCAGTTGGTTAAGCGGCCAACTTGGACTCAGGTCATCTCACAGTTCATGGGTTCAAGCCCCGCAGTGGGCTCAGTGTTGACAGCTCAGAGCCTGGAACCTGCTTCAAATTCTGTGTCTCCTTCTCTCTCTGCCCCTCCCCCACTCCTGCTCTGTCTGTCTCTCTCAAAATTAAATAGACATTAAAAGATTTTTTAAATATTTTTGAACACCTTCTATGTGGCAGGAATGATTTTTGTCACCTGGAACATAACAGTGTAGAAAATACTTTTAAACATACTCAAGATATGACAATTAAATGTATATAATTGTTGAGGAAAGTATACATTATTCTTTTTCCACTGAGTTCTGCAAGCATTTTTAAAGCAGAGCTCTTAGTACTATAAATATTATTCTTCATGATAAGAATATATTTTAAAAATATGTATCATTCAAAGTGGTTCAGTATGAATTCACTTCAGACTGAATCACTAAAGTTTAACTTTTTCAAAAATATCCAAAAGGATTTGAAATATGAACAGATCCTTAACAAACAAAAAACTCTTAAAACTGCTTTATGTGTACCTGAAACACCTGGCCCTCAACATCACTAAGATTAGTACAGTCATTGTGAAACAGACTAAGGAACTTACACTTAGAGCAGCCACACAGTCAGGAATACCTTTCCCTATAAAGTAAGGATACTGCTTTCTCTAACTATGGTTGTTCATTTCTGGAACAATTTGTATACACACATTTTCCTGCCCCTTATTCTGAATTCTACACTGCCATCACTCAAAAGAAAGAAAAAAAAATCTCAGACTAACAGAGGCCAAATTTAGGGAGGGAAATAAAAATCTTCCTTCAGTCTAGGCTAAATGGACTGATCACACAAAGAACTCCATACATCCGAAAGCACACAGATGTCTGCACTAGTTCCCAGGGCTCAAACAATACCAGTCATTCAATAGCTTTCCTTTTACATAAGCTGATGTGAGAGAGCTCAGTCAGCTCTTCTGAACCCCATAACCCAGGATACTGGAACTCTGATAAGGCCTACATTTTTCTTCAGCACTGTTTTCATGTACTTTCTCTGGAAAGTAAACTTCATTTCTCCCCCCAAAAATAAATCTGGAAATCATCTCTTCTGTTTGATAAGTGATGTACTCAATCTAAAATTACTTTTCCAGTAAAACCACAATCCTTAACATAAATTTAAGATCAACACTGAAGACTGATAGAATATATTTTTAAATGCATGAGTTTAAAATATAATTTTACACTCCATCATGCTAACTACCAAATGTATACCATTTGGCTGCATTCTATTTATTTCCAGTTGTGTGATTTTAAAAATAGCCATATGACACATAACTTTCCAAAAATTAAAAAGATTTTAAGAATGGGAGGGGGAGAAAATTTACATACACACTCCTACACATAAGCAACACTAACCACAACCTTCAAAAATAATGAAAAAATATTTGAGTGTCTGAGTAAACTTTACGCCTTCACTGAACATCCCTTAGAAGCTTTAATAACATTACTGTCTACCTTCAAAGCACAGTTTTATTGATTCTTCCAGTAATATTCTTGATCAGCTGAGTCTTTGGTGGTTTCTCATCTTCAATACTGGGAAGTTAGCCACAGAAAAACTCTAATGTATTTTTTAATCATACGGTAAACTTACTTCCTAGATACTTATCAGATGAGACACCCAGAAGTAAAGCTGATCAGCTTTAGGGCACAAAATGAGAATGACTCATTTAATCATTATATTATCAAATCCTGAGTGAAGAGTTACCTATAAATTCAGCTCCCTTGAATATGTACCATCACATTATCCCTTATATGATGTACTATTGTATTATTCCTTATAGAAATGATCTACATGCTGCTCCAGAACTGTGGTAATCAAGCTCTTTTATCTACCCATCCTCCACAAGAGGTCTGTGGCCCTTCCAATTTTTTTTTAACACTCTTCCCCTCTCCACTTACACACTACATAATGCAAATAAACAGGCTTTTGAAGAAGGGAAAGTTCTCTCTCCCAAGTTTTCTGTCTTTAAATACACTGCAAATCCTTAAAGATATTCTTTCTCCCCAACAAGAACACAAAAAGCAGAACTCTAAACATACTATTTAATGGATATTTGGCTAAATTGCCATCATCACCCTTACAGTTATAAAATTAAGTCTGTCAAAAAAAAAAATTTTAAGAACTATTTGTCTTTTCACCAAAGTTCCCTAATGACCACTGAAAGCACCAAAAACCCTGTATGCTCTATAAAGCAGTAACCTCACAAACATTTCAACACGGAGACTCTCAAACTTTGTTGGAAAAACAGATTCCATTTGTCAAAAATATCTTTCAAGTTCTCAACAACCAAATTCTTCAATCTGTACAGTTTATTGCATATCCAACATCTGTGACCTCCTCCTTGGGCCACTCAATACTTTTTCCTCCCACTAGAACCACTGTATTTTATCATGCTTTATGAAAAGACCATCCTGACTTTAGCAGATACCTCTTAATGCCCCTCTGAAAATTATACAATTTTAATACACACACACACACACACACACACATATATATATATATATATATAAATACACACACATAAAAATTACATGTGTGTTCCAGACTTCTCATCCTAAAGTTTCACTATACTGAGTCAGAGTATAAGCACAGGAGGAGCAGAAGAGAGGGGGAAACAGAATCTGAAGCAGGCTCCAGGCTCTGACCTTCAGTACAGAGCCCAACAAGGGGCCTGAACTTACGAACCATGAGATCATGACCTGAGCTGAAGTTGGACGCTTAACCGACTGAGCCACCCAGGCACTCCTATAAATGAATTTTAAAACATTCCAACATACTTGAAAGTCAAAGAAAACGAAGTGTTAAAATGGTTATTTGCAGGTTACTTATCTTTAGATTTTAAATTACTAGTAACTCATTTCAGGTTCATGTTTAGATGTTTATCTACCCCTACCATGACAGGTGGCATGACAACATATTCAATAAACAAGTATCAAGGAATGGTATATGGTAGAAGTGAAGCATAGTAACAGAAGCATATAATGACACAGTTCACATTTTCTAACAGGATTTACCCTTGGCTTTACGTTTCCCTTCTCATTAGAAAATAAATCTTTACAGCAAATCTCTTGAATTAGAAATGAGTTAACAACTTAATTTTTATTGTTCATTCAATACTGGCATATTACATTATTAAATAATAGTTCAGAGTTTAATTAAAAAAACACTAGTACTACAAAATGATTGCATATACAATGAAAGTTTTAAGATCCATAAATCAATACTACTCTTTTAGGTCTTCATTCCTTCTTCTTCTAATTATCCTCTTGTACTTATTAAATGTAGAAAACAAACCAAGAACTCTATATATTGCTGTCCTGTAAGTGATATTAGAAACAAAACTGTTTACAGAAACATCTTAAAGAACACAACACAATCTTCCACATTCAAGTCTACTTGAAAAGAAGCTCAAAGAATCTAAAATTGGGTTTTTGACCTCTTTTCTCTTGGGGATGGGGGAGTCTATGCTAGCAGAAAGAAACCAGGAAACAGAGATGCAACAGCCTTTGTACATTGCACAAAACTTACCCACTTGAAGGATCTAAGGCAATAGCTCTGGGTTGATCCAACTCTTGCCAAAATAAAACTTTTCGTAAAGATCCATCTAAATTAGAAACTTCAATCCGATTTGTTTCAGAATCTGTCCAGTATAATTTTTCTCCAAGCCAATCGCATGCCAGTCCATCAGGGGACAATAATCCAGAGACAACAACATTCTGTACACTCTCAGTTTTGTTAAACTCTGTTCGTTTAATGGCTTCTTCGCTGACATCACTCCAGTATATCAAGCCATGACCAAACACAAAGTCCACCGCAGCTGCATCCTCCAAGCCTCCAACTACAATCGTAGCATTCTCTTTGCCATTTGTAGCATCAACCAATCGCAAGTCCCGTCTGTTTGCATAAAGCAACAAAGGGGCCGCTAGAACAAAAAAAGAGAAATAAGTAAGAAAGGAAATGTAATGGCTCTCATAAATTGAGTTTCAAATCAGCATTAATGAACAAATACTATCAAAAATAAGAGTAAATAAATCTGTAGAAGACTGTCTTAAAATCTTTTCACAAAATACTATTTTTGTAGCACTTAAATACAAAAAGTTGCAAGAACCAGGAATTAATTCTCCTAGGACAGTCTTTTCTGGTTAAAATAGTCTGTCACATTAAAAAGCTTGGCCATTCCAAGAATTTGCAACGATGGAACCAGTGGAACATTCACACCCTACTGGAGAGAATGTAAAATGGTGCAGCCAATTTGGAAAATAGTTCTTAAAAGGTTAAACATACAACCTACCATATTATCCAGCCATTCCATGCCTAGGTATTTACTCAAGAGAAATAAAAGCATATGTCAATACAAAGACCTGTATATAAATGTTCATAGCAGCTTATCAACAGCAGCAGTCATCAACAGATAGATGAACAAACTGTGATACATCCATACAATAAAAAGTAATGAATTATGTGTACATGTAATCTCATACAATATGTGAATCTCAAAATAATTATGGAGAGTGAAAGAAGTCAGACCAAAAAAAAGAGAGTATAGATTGCATGACTCCACTTATACAAAATTTTAGAAAATTCAAATTACTCTATTGTGACAGAAAGCAAATCAGCAATTGTCTAGAGGTGAACAGAGAGGGTAAAAAAAGAACAGGGCTTATACAGGGAGGGATTATAAAGAGGCATGAGGAAACCTGTAGGTAATAGATATATTAGGTTGGCTATGATGATGGTTCCAGAGATATATACATATCAAAACTTTATTAAATGTTATACTTTCCATATGCACAATTTATTGTATCATCAATTATACCTTAATTAAGCTGTTAAATAAACAGTCTGGCAGAGACAGCTCTTAGCACAACTATTTTATTCTGTCTTACATTATTATCAGAATGACCTCTGAGTAAGGCCTAAGACCAAAATTAAATACAAAGGCTATCCTAAAGAAATAATATTTAACTTTTAGAAGGCTGACTTTGTTAGGATTGAAGCTGTATAAATTCCATGGTTTGGGGTGTTTTAAGTATCTATTCCAAGTTCCTGATATTTACTTTCCAGGCATTATTAGTAACTAAAGATCTAGACTACAACTATCCACACAACTTTCTATGATAATAGAAATAGACTCTCCACTGGGCAATACAGTACCCACTGACCACATGTGGCTAGGAAGCACCTAAAACATGGCTAGTATGACTAAGAAATTAAATCTTTTATTTTATTTTATCTTAATTCATTTACATTTAAATAGACAAGTGGTCGTATTGGATAGCACAGATCTAAAGGCTGAGATAAGACAAATGAGGAAGGAAAAATACTACCAGAATTATATAATAATCTACATAATCTTCTCCCACAATTACTTACCGAAGGTCTAAAACTGTGTCATCCAAAGCCAATACCACATACCATTTAAAAGTAATTGCTACCCCGTTTTTAAGAAATTAATTTCAAAAAATTAAGGTGCTCAAAAAAGCATAAAGAAAAAAATGATGTTTAAGCCAGTTTATGGATTATGGCTGCCAAATGGAGTTATAAAGTCCACTATTTTCATCTATAACATGAATTTCCCTTCTAACAAAGCTTAAATTCAACTTTCTTAGTCAAAAACAAATGGGTGGATAGATTTTTTAAAAAGTGACTAAGAGCTCTTTCTGCTTATTCTGTACATCTGATACTGTTATTGACAAATTTATAAATCTCCCTCACAGATTGATTCACTTTTAACTAATTTCATGCCTTCATTCATCACACTGATTTATCAGTACTCACCGTGTCCAGTGCACTCTCTTATATCGAGCCCCTCATACTAGGAGCCAATTCAAAAAATCAGGAAAAGGGTCTCTATTAATGAAGGGTACAATGCCAAGTGCTGCACAAGGCTAAGTCTGAGCACTTATAATTTAAAGTCCAAAACTGATAATAATCTAATATTTATTGAGCACCTTTCTTTGGCACTATCCTTGGAAAACTGTGGACCAGATCTGCATATGGCATTAAGTATCAGCTAAATCTAGTAATAGTAAGTCTGTTTATGACTTTCAAGTCAAACATTTCTACTGAACATGTGGTCTACAAAATCCAAAGAACCCATCTGACCATTTAAGGCTTCAGAAGCCTAAGTACAAGAGGAATAAAAGAAGGTTGGGGTGGGGAACAAGTTAACTTCTTTTAACTTAGCAGTACTGTTTATAATTAAGATTTCTAAAGGACTATACTTAGGGACCCCTGCTGGCTCAGTCACTACAGCTCAGTGACTACAGTCACTATGCAACTCCTGATCTCAGCATTGTTGAGTTCAAGTCCCATGTTGGGTGTGGATATTACTTAAAAATAAGATCTTTAGGGGCACCTGGGTGGCTCAGTTGGTTAGGCAGCCGACTTCGGCTCAGGTCATGATCTCACGGTCCGTGAGTTCGAGCCCCGCGTCAGGCTCTGTGCTGACAGCTCAGAGCCTGGAGCCTGTTTCAGATTCTGTGTCTCCCTCTCTCTGACCCTCCCCCGTTCATGCTCGGTCTCTCTCTGTCTCAAAAATAAATAAACGTTTAAAAAATAAATAAATAAAATAAAAATTAAAATAAAAATAAGATCTTTAAAAAAAAAATACAGAAAGAAATAAAGGACTATACTTAAACCTACGAACTGTTAAAAGGAAATCCTAGAGTTCACTCTAACAAGGTAAATGTCATATATCCCCAACAACTTAATTTAAACTTCTCAAAAATCTCCACATGTCCCACCCATCCTCCTTTATCTTGTCCACAGTCTCAAATGACAAGTTACACTTTCTCCTTTTTAAGGTTAAAGCAAAACTTTTGATTCAGCCTCCCTACTTCCTCTCTGCAACTTTGCTCTATGGATGATTCCCTATTTCTTAGATCTTCAATGACTCCTGCCAGGTCCCTGCTATCAAAAACTTTAATATCCCTAACCTTGCTACCACCAAGAGAATTGTATTTCTCCTCACCACAAAATCTTACAATGCTGAATATTACTTCATACCACCACCTCTTATTCTAATTTACAGTAACTCTCCACCCGTCACTCAACTAATCCTACTCTCTCCAAGTCTTCCTAACCAAATCCAATGGCCTTTTCTCAGTCCTTATTCTTGACCTCTCTAGCATTCAACAGTGTTGACGATAGCTCTACCTATACAGAATGTTCTCCTTATACTATACTACGCTATTATTCTTATTTTTCTGGTCATGCTTCATTTGCCTTTTAGTTTCAAATCTCGCCCCCCCCCCACTTCTCAATTATAGATATCCCCAAGATTCTCTCTTTCTTGTTCCTGAAATGCAAAAGTATAGTAGAGAAAGCCAAGTTCACCTGATCAATAAAGCAACTCTATTCAGGTAATTTTTTCATCTCCAGCCTAATCTTCACTACTGGACCTATAACCTCTTGTTGGCTATCTCCTCTAGCCATTAAATTCATCACCTGCCCCCCAACCCACCAAAAACAAAAACAAAAACAAAAAAAAAAAAAACACTTCAAGAGTCAACAGTACCATTTTCTAATCTCACTGGTACACTGACAGTACCATTTTCTAATCTCACTGGTACCCTCTTTGACACCTCCCTTTTCCCCCAGTCTGCCAATTACTGTCTTGCTGATCCTTCTTTAGCATGTCCTTAAATCTGTTTCTTTTCCATTTTTAGAACCACTATCCTACTCTAGACCTTCATGACCTTACACCTAAACTAATAGTAAGTGATCTCAATATTCTCCCAATCCTTTTCCACCTCAAATACTTCTGCTTTATCTCACTCAAAAAGCTTTCTGATTTCCTTTGCCTAAAATAAAAAAGGCTCAATACTTCAGGCCACCACCAGGTGACTTCTACCTATGACTCTAACTTACTTTCATAGCCTCTGGATCATACAAACTGGTTTTTAACATACTGACTGTGAGCAGTACATCACCACAGTGTATTCATTTTCCATACTCCGTATTTCTCTCTCATTATCCCAGCAAGCAAGTTCTTCAAGGCCAGATTTAAACCTTACCTATTCCATCAATCTTTCCTACTGCCTCAGCTTTCCTTCTTTGAGACCTTACAGTCTTTACCATGTAGTTGATATTAGCATTTTTAAAAATACATTTACTATTTCAACCAAGACCTCTGTCCCTTGGGAACAGCAGCAATATCTTATAACTAAGCTTATCCCCAAACCCTGGCAGAGTTTACTGCCTGACAATAATACGGTAAACATATTTACTAATATCGAATAGGTATTTTCTAGAACCTGCACTAATATCTAAAAGGTATTTTCCAGAAGCAATATATCTGCCATTAACCCAAAAGGATTTTACATTAAGTACTGGCCAAGGGCTCACAAATGCCCATTTCTTACCTATTGACTTGTCCAAAGTTTAGTCAAGTTTACCTCCTCACCATGCACTGCTAAACTTTGGCTAGCTCTCAGCTTAAGCAAGACAATGCAGAACATCCTCTTTTAAGGACTCGTTCTGAGCATAAGGTGACCACAGAAAAAACATCTGTTAAATTACCATGGTCATGTCATCTGCTAACCCCCAGTTAGCAGTTAAACCCCCAGTTTATCCCACTCTCCCACAAAGATTCTGCTGGCACTATTCACTTGTATCTATAAGACAAAAGCCTTTTGGGGGCGCCTGGGTGGCTCGGTCGGTTAAGCGTCCGACTTCGGCTCAGGTCATGATCTCACAGTCCGTGAGTTCGAGCCGCGTCAGGCTCTGTGCTGACAGCTCAGAGCCTGGAGCCTGTTTCAGATTCTGTGTCTCCCTCTCTCTCTGCTCCTCCCCTGTTCATGCTCTGTCTCTCTCTGTCTCAAAAATAAATAAACATTAAAAAAAAAATTAAAAAAAAAAAAAAAGAGAAAAGCCTTTTGGTATTTGATGTTCAGATACCTACGTACCTCATGGTCAGAGCATCACAACAGTCTTTCCAAATCAAGTGTCTTCCTAAGTAGGGATTTATTTTTGACGCTTGTATGGTGACATAACTTGGATGAGGACTGGGCTTCAACTACGGACACACACCATCCCTACCTTGATAATGCTATTTAAACTTCTCTCCTGTCCAGAAATTCATGTATCTTTCCTCAATTTCAACTCCTGAATCAGTGCTCCATACATCTAGTCTGTTGCAACATGGTACTTTGATATTTTCCAGCCAAGAAATTTTTTTCTCTGGCTCTTTGGGTAGAGAATCACACCCTAACTCTTGAGCAGGAATATTCCCAGCTATTCTGTGAGGGCTTTTCTATTCTCCCTTGACTCCTCCAGGAGATTACAGAGGCAATTTCCTTGGCTCATCACAAGGGAACACACCTCACCGCACTGCACTTTGCACTTTACTGCACTTTGCAGATACTGCCTTTTTTACAAATTAAAGGTTTGTGGCAATTCTGCATCAAGTCTACTGGTGCCATTTTTCCTATAGCATTTGCTCACTTCATGTATGTACTTCACCTTATGGTTAATTCTCCTAATATTTCTAATATTTTCATTACTGTTGTATTTGTTATGGTAATCTTTGATCAGTGACCTGTTATACTACTACTGTAATTGTTTTGGGGCACCACAAACTGTACCCACAAAGACAACAAAATCAATAAGTGTTTTATGTGTTCTGACTGTGCCACCAACCAGACATTCCCCTGTGTCTCTCCCTCTCCTCAGGTCCCGAGACACAACAATGTTGAAATCAGGCCAATGAATAACCCTATAATGGCCTCTAAGTGTTCAAGTGAAAGTAAGAGGCCCACATCTCTCACTTTAAATCAAAAGCTAGAAGTGATTAAGCTTAGTGAGAAAGGCATGTCAAAAGCAGAAACAGGCCAAAAGCTAGGCCTCTTGTGCCAATTAGCCAAGTTGTGAATGCAAAGGGAAAGCTTTTGAAGGAAATTAAAAGTACTACTAGAGTGAACACACAAATGATAAGAAAGCACAACAGCCTTATTGATGATAATGGAAAAAGTTTTAGCAGTCTAGATAGATCAAACCAACCACAACATTCCCTTAAGCCAAAGGTTAACCCAGAGCAAGGCCCAAACTCTCTTCAGTTCTACGAAGGCTGAGAGAGGTGAGGAACCTGCAGAAAAGTCTGAAGCTAACACAGGATGGTTCTCGAGGTTTAAAGAAAGAAGCCTCTCCATAACATAAAAGTGCAAGGTAAAGCACCAAGTATCAATATAGAAGCAGAAGAAAGTTATTCAGAAAATCTAGATAAGATAATTAAGGAAGGTGGCTACACTAAATCACACATTTTCAATGTAGACAAAACAACCTTATATTAGAAAAACACAACATCTAGAACCTCCACAGCTAGAGAAAAGTCAATGCCTGGCTTCAAATCATCAAAGAACCAACTGACTCTCTCCTTAGGGGATAATGCAGCTGGTCGCTTTAAATTGAAACCAATGCTCATTCACCATTCTGAAAATCCTAGGGTGCTCAAAAATTATGCTAAATCTACTCTGCCTGTTCTATAAATGGAACAGCAAAGCCTGGATGACAACACATCTGTTTACAACATGGTTTACTGGTTTTTAAGCCCACTGTTGAGACCCACTGCTCAGAAAAAAAAAAGATTACTTTCAAAATATTACTGCTCGTTGACAATGCATCTGGTCACTCAAAAGCGCTGATGGAGATGTTCAACAAGATCACTGCTGGGGCGCCTGGCTGGCTCCGTTGGTTAAACGTCCAACTTCAGCTCAGGTCACGATTTCATGGTTCATGAGCTAGAGCCCCACATTGGGGGAGCTCGAGACCCACTTTGGATGAGCCCCACTTCTCTGTCTCCTCTCTGCCCCTCACTCACACCCTCTCTTGGAAAGAAAAGAAAAGAAAAGAAAAGAAAAGAAAAAAGAAAAGAAAAGAAAAGAAAAGAAAAGAAAAGAAAAGAAAAGAAAAGAAAGAGAAAGAGAAAGAGAAAGAAAGTAAGTTAGTTCTAATAATGATATGGCCAAGTTAATAACCAATATTAATAAAAATGTGAGCAGCAGCATTAAAGTAGCCTGTTAATAGAGCCCCACTGGGGAGACACACTCAGCAAAACTTCTGATGCTTAACCTTCATAACAAAAATAACAGAGCCATCACTTTTGCATACAATATTTTGTATTTTAAAGAACAGTTTAACACGTATGATTCCACTTGATTTCCATGTCCTCCCTGTGAGGGTTTTGAGTCAGGTGTCCCTACCTCACTGGTAATTAAGAGAATTAAGACACAAAGAAGTGACCTATCCATGGTCACAGAGCCAGTCAGTAAGGAATCTAGAGTTCTTCTAGGTTCCATATTTTCTTACAAAAATCTGCTCATTCTGACACCTACCCACAGTGCTTTCCCATTAACGAGAATTCTACTTTTCCATCATAATGCCAAAAATGCCAGTAGAATACAGTTATACACATAACGAGGACGACATCAGCTACAACTTAGCAGCATGCTTAGTGCTTTACATATAGTCTCATTTAATTTTTACAACACTGTAAAGTAGGTGGTATCATTATGCCAATTTTACAGATGAAGAAATCAAGAATCAATGATGTTAACTACCTAAATCAAGACCATCCAATTAATAAGTTTATGATGTGGAGAACAAATTCAATCCCAGGTCTGATTCCAAAGCTGGACTCCAAACACCAACCCAAATTTCCCTGTGTCTCAGTGCCTAAGGCTCTCACCTCCCTCTCCTGTAGTCAGTACCGTGTCAAACCTGAAATAAGCTTAGTGGGCACTAGTTGTTTCCATGAATCCTTCATAATCTTTTTTAAAAGAACTTTTATTCATGCAGAGCAAATAAACTTAAAGTATAGATAATACACAATGTTACGTTACTCTCAGGTGTACAACATGATGATTTCAAAAGTCTATGCCATGCTCACCACAAGTGTAGTTACCAACTGTCACTACGGAATGCTATTACAGTATTTTAATACATGTTTTTTTTTTTTTTTTTTTTAATTTTTTTTCAACGTTTTTTATTTATTTTTGGACAGAGAGAGACAGAGCATGAACGGGGGAGGGGCAGAGAGAGAGGGAGACACAGAATCGGAAACAGGCTCCAGGCTCCGAGCCATCAGCCCAGAGCCTGACGCGGGGCTCGAACTCACGGACCGCGAGATCGTGACCTGGCTGAAGTCGGACGCTTAACCGACTGCGCCACCCAGGCGCCCCTAATACATGTTTTTTTAATGTAACATGTGTTATACATACATAAAATATTTTCCTATCTCTAGATGGTATTACCAATTATAATTTTAGATTATAAAATCCCTTAAAAGAGTTCTATTCTAATTGGTTTGAAAGTAAATACTTGTTCATATAAATTGAATATTCCTAAGATTTCCAAAAATCAAGGAACTTAAACTTCTTCTACTTTCAAAAGTATTTCTCATAGAAACTAACCCACGTATTTTAAGAATCCAAAGTAACACATATTTAAGTAAATCTTTGGAAAATGAGACTAGTTCAATATTGTTGGTATAATAAAAATAGCTATGTCTTCTGAGTTATCGACATAAAATTAAGACAAGCATACATTTTTATTCTATCTGGATATGTTCTTCCTAAACTTTTACAGGTTTACTAACAGAATAAACTAGCTTTACATCTACATTTGTATTTAGCCAAGTTGTTCTGACAATCATTATTTCAGTTAGTAACTATGTTTTGTATTGTAATAAACCAACTTGAAGATAGTTTCCAAAATATTTTCTTAACACGTTAAGAACTATGCTGGGGCACCTAGATGGCTCAGTGGATTAAGCATCCGACTTCTGCTCAGGTCATGATCTCACGGTTTGTGGGTTTGAGCCCTGCATCAGTCTCTGTGCTGACAGCTCAGAGCCTGGAGCCTGCTTCAGATTCTGTGTCTCCCTCTCTCTCTGTCCCTACCCTGCTCGCCCGCGTGTTCTCTCTCTCTCTCTCTCTCAAAAATAAACATTAAAAAAAAATGTTTAAAAAAACTGCAAGAACTATGCTAATTCACCAATATTTATTAAATAACAAGATCATTTCTATAAGACAGAATACAGCATAAGCATTTCAAGTTTATATATATTTTTTTACCCCTTACTTTGAGGGTTACCAAGCAGCTATGTATGTATATATGTGTATATATATATATATATATATATATATATATATATATATATATTTGAGTTTATTTATAAGCATATTCATTTTTGCCACACTGAGAAGTGTATGGCTATAAAAAGTTGTAAGATATATATTCATAAGCTCTGCCAGTCTACTGAAAAATGATGGTGCATGACAGGTAGTTCAGGTCTCCAACTCCGCAAGATAGCAGCAATTATTAAGTCATAATCTTACATTTATTTTAACGTTTATTTATTTTTGAGAGAGTGAGCGTGCATGCACAGGGGACAGACAGAGACAGAGAATCTCAAGCAGGCCGCAAGCTGTCAGCTCAGAGCCCAACACAGGGCTTGATCTCACGAACCATGAGATCACGACCTGAGCCAAAATTAAGACCCAGACACTTAACCAACTGAGTCAGTCACCCAGGTGCCCCCATAATTTCATAAATGAAACTGTACTAGGAGAAAAAGTGACAGAAAAGAACAACTTTGTATACAGGTGTGCAGGATGTGTTTTTATTAAGAAAAAGAAAATAGTCCCAAAGTAAAATGACTAATTATTCCAGAATAGAAAGAAGAAGATGCAAGACAAAAGCTGAATGGTTACAGAAAGTTACAAAAAGTTTATGAAAAAGAAATTTTTTTGTTGTGGTCAAAGCTGGCTAGGATCTGATGGGTTTATTTGTAAGATTTTCAAAAAGTGCTTTAGTATCAAATATTGTTACTTGCACAAAAGTAAAATTCAGTCTATTAAAATGACAAAATTTTCTCGGGTTACTGGTCTGCTCTTAATAAAGAGGTTATAAAAGATTTTTCTTTGCCTTCTAAATAATCTCCCTAGAAAGTGAAAATCCCGTATCTTATCAGAATTTCCTGTGCTTGAGGGGCACCTGGGTGGCTCAGTTGGTTGGGGGTCCAGCTTTGGCTCAGGTCACGATCTCGCGATTCATGAGTTTGAGCCCCACATGAGGCTCTGTGCTGACAGCTCAGAGCCTGAAGCCTGCTTCAGATTCTGTGTCTTCCTCTCTCTGCCCTCCCCCATTCATGTTCTGTCTCTGTCTCTTAAAAATGAATAAACATTAAAAAAAAAAAAATTAGAATTTCCTGTGCTTGATGTTGACTTTATCATATCTTGATTATTTACAAAAACAAAACAAAACAAAAATCCTTCTCACTTTTCAGAGAGCTATGCTTCATCATGTTCCTTCCTATGTTTACTTTAAATAAAATTTTTTACACTTTGGTTAAATGGGTAGCCAACTATTTCTTCTCAATGACCCATCATCCTATCTAATCAAACGTTCAAATCTCCAAATCTCCTACAACTCTGACACTCTGCTTTTACTAAATCAAGTCCTAAATGATGTATTTTGCCCCATGACTATCTTCGAAATTTCCCAAAGGGTCCCTGGGAGTTCACAAAGAATTTCTTCTTTCATCTTCTAAAAAGAGGTGTTAAAAATAACTAGGTTAATTTGATCAATGTTATGATTTGTGGGGCGCCTTGCTGGCTCAGTTGGTACAGCATGCAACTCTTGATCTTGGGGTTATGGGTTTGAGCCCCGCATTGGGTACAGAGATTACTTAAAAAAATTAAATCTTTAAAAAAAAATGTTATTACATGGCAAATCAGAAGTGATGCTTACATTCCCTAGATTAAATCATATGAGTAAAATATTATTTAACAAATTACATGAAGTTCCTAGGAATTTATCAATATTCTGTTAATGATATGTTTCTATTTATCAGGAGTCCTGGTGCTGCTTTTCCTAATATTAGACAACAATACTGTGTCATCAGTGATCATTTCAGTTACACATTTTTATGTTAACTTCGTCATATACAATAGGCTCGTGTTTCTCAGTCAGAATTCACATCACTTACTTAAGGAATTTTATTATATAGATGTTTAGGACTTATTCCAGACTTATTAAAATTTTTACTTAATAATCTCGATATATTCTCTTTGTTGTTGTTTTTGGCCTCCTTCCCACCCCATTCCCTCTTAATTTTGATATATTCTTTTTTTTTTTTTTAATTTTTTTTTCAACGTTTTTTATTTATTTTTGGGACAGAGAGAGACAGAGCATGAACGGGGGAGGGGCAGAGAGAGAGGGAGACACAGAATCGGAAACAGGCTCCAGGCTCCGAGCCATCAGCCCAGAGCCCGACGCAGGGCTCGAACTCACAGACCGCGAGATCGTGACCTGGCTGAAGTCAGACGCTTAACCAACTGCGCCACCCAGGCGCCCCAATTTTGATATATTCTTGATGTGCCCTAACTACATGTTTGATGGGACATGTGGCTCAGGATTATGATATATTTTACAGTTTTATTCTCTGCAAAGATCATATACATTCATCATATAGATGATATAATATCCACTCTTCTTTAAAATAAGGTTAATCATTATGATTATATTTTGTCTAAAACTTTTTTGGATTGACCTGACTTTCGTTTGCATGTCACAAAAGCAAATTTCCTAATCAATTGCATTATGTTTTATAACAAACTCTCATCAGATCTTTCGTTTTTAAAATTACCGGGGGGAGGGGGGGGGGGGTCGTGGCAGCACCTGGGTGGCTCAGTCAGTTAAGCATCAGACTTCAGTTCAGGTCATGATCTCATGGTTCATGAATTCGAGCCCCAAATCGAGCTCCTCACCGACAGTGTGGAGCCTGCTTAGAATTCTCTCTTTCTCTCCCTCTCCCTCTTTCTCTCCCTCTCCCCTTTTGTCTCCCTCTCCCCCACTCTCTCTCTCTCAAAATAAATAAACTTTAAAAATAAAATAATCCATAGTGGGACACCTGGCTGGCTTAGTCAGAAGAGCATGCAACTCTTGATCTTGGGATCATGAGTTTAAGCCCCACATTGACCACAGAAATTACTTAATAATAAATTGGTTAATTAATTAAATTAAATAATCAGGAGTAAGTTAATCACCACCATTTTAAGTCTTTTGTCATCTACAGGTTTTTGTTTTTTTTTTTTTTATTCTGATGCTTTCCTGAAAGTGCTTGCAAATCAGGTATAAGCTAGCTAGAGTGCTCATCTTCAAAGGACTGTTGAAAAAGGACTATACCAGGTACTCTTGGCTTCTGATCACTTAAATAACTTTGAGACTGTACCAGTGGACTAAATCAGGATTTCTAAGAAGCTAGTGGAGAAGCAGATAGGTTCATAAGACTACTAACCAAAGATCTAGAAGAACAAGAATTAACAGGACTGAATAAACTGATGAAGAATGATCACAAGTTTTATTTAAGATACTGCTGATGCTTTAATGTCCCATTTTCTGGATATAAAGAATTCTTTTCTTTTTTCTTTTAAGTTATCTATAACTCATTAATGATTTAAGCAGACTATGCTTCTGTAAACAGAAATAAAACATTTTTCCTCCTTGTCTGACTCCTCCATAATTCAAAAACTTTCATTGTGTATTCTTATTTTCCCAGCAATACAGTTATTTGCATAAGTTCAATAAGAGTCTGTCCCACTAGTTGGAAACATTGGTTATGCAACCAAGGCTTTGACTGGCATGCCATTTTTGAAAGTGGTGCTCATTTAATCAAATATGACTAGACAGATTTAAGGAGCTGTGGCTGACTTCATGAAGCCAGTGCTCACAGTCCTCTTAGGAAAAAAGGACTGGTACTTGGCTTGGAGTTCCCAGCTTTGCAGGAGAAGTAAGCAAGATCACTCCCAGTCAGGCCCAAGAACCCTAGGACACATTTGAGAATGTCAAGAATTCACCGGCATCTATAGGTACTACAAGTGAAACCTGATAGTGAATTCTTGAGTTGGCTTCCTGGCTTCAAGAAGCTTTTAAAAATGAAATCCAAAATAAAAAGTTCTGCACAGCAAAGGTAACCATTAACAAAACAAAAAGGCCACCTACTGAGTAGGAGAAGATACTTGCAAATTTGTACAAATTTGATACTTGTAAGGACTTAATATCTAAAATACATAATGAACTTATACAATTTAACACGCACAAAAAGCAATCTGATTAAAAGATGAGCAGACAAAGGCACCTGTGTGGTTCAGTTGGTTAAGCGTCCAACTTCAGCTCAGGTCATGATCTCACGTTCCTGAATTCAAGCCCCACATCAGATTCCACCCTTGCAATGCAGAGCCTGCTTGGGATTCTCTCTGTCTCTCTCCCTCTCTCTACCCCTTCCCCCACGTGCTTACTCTGTTTCTCTCAAAAGTAAAGAAATAAACTTAAAAAAAAAAAAAAAAAAAAAAAAGATGAGCAGAGGACCTGCAGAGACATTTTCCCAAAGGCATACACATTACAAGAGACACATGAAATGATGCTCAACATCACTAATCAGAGAAATGCAAATCAAAACCACAATGAAATTATCACTTCACACCTGTCAGAATGGCTAAAATCAAAACCACAAGAAACAACAAGCATTGGCAAGAATGTGGAGAAGAGGGAACATCAGGCACTGTTTGTGGGAATGTGAACTGGTGCAACCACTGTGGAAAACATGGAGCCTCCTCAAAAATTAGAAATAGAATGCCATATACTCCAGTAATTCCACTACTGGCTATTAATCCACAGAAAATGAAAAACATTAATTTGAAAAGATATACACACCCCTATGTTTACAATAATTTACAACAGCTAAAATATGGAAGCAATCCAGTGTCCATCACTAGATGAATGAATGAAAGTGTGGTGATGTGGTATATGTGTACACACACACACACACACACACACACAGGACTATCACTCTGCCATAGAAAAGAATGAGATCTTGCTATCTGTGACAACATAGATGGATCTAGAGGGTATTATGCTAAGTGAAATAAGTCAGACAAAGACAAATAGCATATGATTTC
Source organism: Neofelis nebulosa (assembly GCF_028018385.1). Classification (NCBI taxonomy): domain Eukaryota; kingdom Metazoa; phylum Chordata; class Mammalia; order Carnivora; family Felidae; genus Neofelis; species Neofelis nebulosa. The sequence continues at coordinate 96,390,549 of NC_080789.1, read as the reverse complement.
ATTTATATATGGAATCTAAAAAACAAAGCAAACTATTAAATACAAAAAACAAGAGCGCTTGGCTGGCTCAGTCAGTCGAGTGTATGATTCTTGATCTCAGGGTCAAGAATTCAAGCCCCACACTGGGCATGGAACCTAATTTAAATAAATACATTTTATAAATAAATTCGTACATACATACCGAGAACAAGCTGGTGGTTACCAGAGGGAAGATGGGTGGGGGAATGGGCAAAAAATGAAGAGGATTAAGAGGTACAAACTTCTACTTATAAAATAAGTCACAGAGATGACAAGTACAGCATAGGGAATATAGCCAATAATACTGTAGTAACACTAAATGGTGACAGAGGTGACTACACTTATGATAAGCACTGAGTAATGTACACAATTGTCAAATCACTGTACTGTATACATGAAGCTAATATAACACTGCATGGCAATTATACTTCAATACTAAATTTTTTCCTCCAAGTCCAATCCAAAATTCCTTATAAAAATGTTCAGCAAAGCAAACTTATAAGGCCTATACCTACATAAATAATCAGGTCAAATCTCATGATATCAACTTCACAATTACTCTTACTCTACCCTGTTATGGACTGAATGTTTGTGTTCCCTAAAACTCTTATGTTGAAACCTTACCCCCACAATGTGAAGGTATTAGGAGATGAGGTCTTTGGGGACTAATTAGGATTACATAAGGTCATGAGGATGGAGTCCTCATGAATGGGATTAGTACCCTTTCAAGAGTCGAGAGCTTGTTTCCTCTCTCTGCTATCCACCATGTGAGGATAGCGAGGTAAGTAGTCTGCAATCCACAGAATTCCTCAACCAAAAACTGATCATGCTGGAACCTTGATCTTGGACTTTAAGCCTCCAGAACCATGAGAAATAAATTTCTGTTATTTATAAGCTACCCAAGCTACACTATTTTTGTTTTTTTTTTATTAAAAAAAAATTTTTTTAACGTTTATTTACTTTTTGAGACAGAGAGAGACAGAGCATGAATGGGGGAGGGTCAGAGACAGAGAGGGAGACACAGAATCTGAAACAGGCTCCAGGCTCTGAGCTGTCAGCACAGAGCCCAACACGGGGCTCGAACTCACAAACCATGAGATCGTGACCTGAGCTGAAGTCGGACGCTTAACCGACTGAGCCACCCAGGCACCCCTACACTATTTTTGTTATAGCAAAAAGCCTGTAAGCCTTAGCAGACTAAAACATATCCCTAATAGTGAAAAATTCTGTTTTGAACAGGGGGACTAACCAAGTGTTCACAACTGTCCATTACTTAATCCACTGAGTTGGCTTGACCAAACTTTAGTCAGGCTTTTCCCCTTTCCCACAAGCCCCTAAACTTTGGCTTGCCCTAAGTTTAAGGAAGTAGATGCAGGACTTCCTCTCTCTCTTTTTTTTTTTTAATTTTTTTTTTAACATTTATTTATTTTTGAGACAGAGAGAGACAGAGCATGAACGGGGGAGGGGCAGAGAGAGAGGGAGACACAGAATCGGAAGCAGGCTCCAGGCTCTGAGCCATCAGCCCAGAGCCTGACGCAGGGCTCGAACTCACAGACCGCAAGACCTGAGCTGAAGTGACCTGAGCTGAAGTCGGAAGCTCAACCGACTGAGCCACCCAGGCGCCCCAGGACTTCCTCTCTTAACAGCTCATTCCATGCATCTGCTGACCATAGGGGGGAAACAAATCCAGTTAAACTATCCTGATCATGCAATCTGCTCACCCCCACCCACTTTACTCACCTCCATTGAAAGCTCCTGCTGGCCCTGCTTACCCTACTCTGTAAAAGTTTTTTGTGTTTAATTTGAGACACTCGCAGATCTTTCAGTCAGAGCATTCTCCCTATTATAATAATCTTTTCAAATAGTCTCTCCTTACCTAAATCCGGACTAGTTTTCATTTAACAGTATTATGACAAACCACCTATTGCAAAGTCTAAAATAACACTGATATTTATTTTCCTCTATTAAAAATGACTGGTATAGGGGAGCTTAGGTGTCTCAGTTGGTTAAGCACCCGACTTCATCTCAGGTCATGATCTCACGGCTCATGAGTTCAAGCCCCACGTAAGGCTCTGTGCTGACAGCTCAGAGCCTAGGGCCTGCTTCGGATTCTGTCTCCCCCTCCTCCACCCCCATCGCTTGCTCTCTCTCTCTCTCTCTCTCTCTCAGATATAAACATTAAAAAAAATGTTTTAAATGACTGGTATCATCTTCAAAACTGTAATAAGGCCCAGGTAAAATTAAGTACATACAGAAAGCAATGCATGTGAAATTACCGTCCAGAGTACCAGCAATCTAGACTTAAGTTAGTCATTCACCTTTCTCCTTCATGAAATGAAGAATTTGAGCCAGGTAATTTCTAATATCCCTTCTATCCTGTTAATCTAATATGAATTTGGCAAAAAAGGGTTAACTGAGACAGGGCTCTGTGTAAGTTAGTACACAGAAACGAGACGCTGGTGAACTACTGAGTGCTTCTCCAGCAGAAAAAAGAGGAACTTAGGACTTTTTTTTTAATGTCCATAACTTCAGAAAGAGATTTCAGAAATTTTTCCAAATAAAGATCCTAATGATCAAAACCACACTCATTCGAAAGTACCTCATGTATCCATACAATGATTATTCAGCCATAAAAAGGAAATACTGATACATGCTATAAATGTGAATGAACCTTTAAAACATTATGCTAAGTGAAACCAAGACACAAAAGGCTACATGTTGTATGATTCCTTTTATAAGAAATGTTCAGAATAAGCAAATCTGTAGACACAGAAAAGTAGATTACTCATTACCAGAGGCTGGGGGAAAGGGGAAATGGAAAGTGACTACTAAGGAGTATGGAGTTTCTTTTTGGGGGTGATGAAATGTTCTGGGATTAGACAGTGGTGATGGCTGTACAATCCTGTGAATATACTAGAAACCACTGAACTGGACACTTTAAAATGGAGAACTTTATGGTATGTGAAGTATATCTTTAACAAAAAAAAAACAGGGTTAAAAAAGTACTTGAGATTGCTAATTATATTACCAATGCAAGAGTTATATCCTAAAACCAGACAACATATTACATAATCCACATTGCAAATTCAGTCTCATATATAAACATGCTGATTTATTTCTGATTAGTTTCTCAGGTAGAAACATGCTGATTTATTTCTGATTAGTTTCTCACATAGAAACACGCTGATTTATTTCTGATTCAGTTTTCTCTATCTAATCTGTGCTAAAAGAAATTACAGTACCTACAAATTTATACCATATCTAATAAATGACTTGAGACAAAACACAAAATGAAGCCCCAAAACAAACTGTATAAATGCCATAAAAATTCACATCTTTTTATACCGCTTTAAATGTAAAATTTAGAATACCTAATACAGGCAAAGCTCTGGTACATGGTAGCACTGAAGGAAAAATACCTATTCTTGAAACAGCTTATATCTAACAAAGAGCTGTTGTCTTCACTGGCATAAATCAAGAAACGTACAAATAAAGACCATATAAATTGCAGCTAAGAGTTCGCATTAATCAAGTTCAGATGTTAGCTTTCTCAGACTTGCAAAATACAGAATCTTTAAATTGGATATATGGATACACTTAAATTCCATCTTTCAATGAAAGTTGGCCAATAATGAGAAAGACTCCTATCCCTATATCCAGTGATTTTGGTCTAGGAATGATAACGTCTAGGATGATAAATGGTCTAGGATGACTAACCAAGGCCATCAGAGAAAATGGCTTCCTGGCCAAACATATAGAATTTGATAAAGGTATCATTTTCCAATAAGTGAGTGACTATTTTCTTGAAAAACATGACTACTGCTTGGGATTCTCTCTCTCCCTCTCTTCTGCCTCTCCCCTGCCTGTGCTCTACCTCTCTTTCTCTCAAAAGAAATAAACATTTTTAAAATTTTTTCTCAATTAGACAATGTTTTGATAAAATCATTCTGCCCATACTAAACTCTTTTTTTTTTTTTTTTTTTTTCAACGTTTTTTTAATTTTATTTTTTTGGGACAGAGAGAGACAAAGCATGAACGGGGGAAGGGCAGAGAGAGAGGGAGACACAGAATCCGAAACAGGCTCCAGGCTCTGAGCTGTCAGCACAGAGCCCGACGCGGGGCTCGAACTCACGGACCGCGAGATCGTGACCTGGCTGAAGTCGGCCGCTTAACCGACTGCGCCACCCAGGCGCCCCTAAACTCTTAAGTAAATAAGTATCACAATCAACTGCACTATTTATCCTCTGGTTTATCTATAATACTCACCTAAAATAGTGTTAAATAAAGCTTCAATCCTTTAGAAGGTAAAGTAAACTTAATAGCAACCATCTTAGTTATATAAAATAAAACATTATCAGAAGTGGGGAACCTGGCTGGCTCAGACAGAGGAGCATGCAACTCTTGATGTCAAGGTCAAGAGTTTGAGTCCCACGTTTGGGGTACAGAATACTTAAAAAATAAATAAAAACTTAAAAAAGAAAATATCAGGGGCACCTGGGTGGCTCAGTCGGTTAAGCGTCCGACTTCGGCTCAGGTCATGATCTCACAGTTTATGGGTTCAAGCCCCGCGTCAGGCTCTGTGCTGACAGCTCAGAGCCTGGAGCCTGTTTCAGATTCTGTGTCTCCCTCTCTCTCTGCCCCTCCCCTGTTCACGCTGTCTCTGTCTCAAGAATAAACATAAAAAAAAATTTTTTTTAATAAAAAAAAGACAATATCGGAAATAAAGGTATTTCGTGGAGTTTTTGTTTCAGTTGTAGAAGAGTCAAAAAGTTCAAAAACCACTGGCCTAAAATTATTGGCTCCCTAAAACAGTACCTGGCACTTAAATGTTTTACTAGTCTTTCCTGAGCATTAATGTTTCTTTTAATTTAGCCATCTTAATATTAGTAGCCATTTATTCAAAGTCTACTACTGACTGTGCACCATACTCTCCCTTTGCAAATATTATCCCATCAGTTCTCATAGAAATCTTGTAAGATATTACCTCTACTTAACAGGAGAGGAAACTAAAGCTAAGTAACTTGTCCAAGACTACATAAAGTAGTAGAATATCTGAACTTAATTTATCCACAAAGCCTATATCTTCCTGCCCCTCTTTATAATCTTCTCTAAATATAACTTGCAATGAAGTTTCCATGATGAAATTAAAATTTCAAGAGTATCTACAATGACCTAAACAGGTTATTGTGCTACTTGTTTTTCCAACATGTTCAAATTATAAACTCACATAAAATATTTTCATTTATATACCCTCCAGAGTCTTATTTGATATTCAAAAAAGAGTCCTTTCTGATAGCCAAAGCATGTATAACTATACGGAAAGAATATTTCAGTTCAGCAAATGAAAAAACCTCCAATTAAAGCAAAACAGGGGCGCCTGGGTGGCTCAGTTGGTTAAGTGTCCAACTCTGGACTTCGGCTCAGGTCATGATCTCATGGTTCATGAGTTCAAGCCCCACAGTGGGCTCTGCACTAACAGCACAGAGCCTACTTGGGATTGTCTCTCTCTCTCTCTCTCTGTCTCTCTCTCTGCCCCTCCCTTGCTCATGCATGCACACTCTCTCTCTCTCCAAATAAATTAATGAATAAACTTAAAAAAAAAAAAGGCAAAACAAAGAAGTCGCTGAAAAACCAAACCAATGGGAAAAGTCTGTTAGGCCTCATAATAACAAAGAGCTGAAATCTTACTCGTACCCAATCAAATTACTCCTTAGCCAGATAAGCAAACCTAAAGCCAGGTAACTAGGAATGAAAGTATCAGATTTAACTATATGAAATTACCATCAAATATCAATCACATCAGGGGTGGTCGGGTGGCTCAGTTGGTTAAGCATCAGCTCTTGACTTCAGCTCAGGTCATGATCTCACCGTTTGTGGGTTCAAGCCCCACACTGGGCTCTGCACTAGCAGTGCAAAGCCTGCTTGGGATTCTCTCTCTCCCTCTCTCTCTGCTCCTCCCCTGCTCATGTGCACGTGCAATCTCTCTCTCTCAAAATAAATTTTTAAAAAGTATCAATCATGTTAATCAACCTAATGCTCAAAGGATCATCCAGTCCATCCCTCTCCAGGTGTGTTGCTTAGATCAAAGATTCACCAGAATGATAAAAAAAATTATGGAAAAAATATTCCCAAGTTTGGGAAATAATGAGTTAAACAAAATTAAAATTGGTCTCTTCACATTCTCTCAGAGATCTTAACATTTTAATATGAATTACGCATCTCTGTATACCTAATGAAAATAAGTTATACAGAGATTAAGTGACTTACCCAAGGTCACGACACAGCTAGCTAATGGCAAACTTAGAATGAAAACTTAATTCTCCTGATTCCCACTCCAAAATTCACTCTACCTCCTCAAGATTTTGTTCCACTTGATATTAAAGCAAATGCTTTTCCAAGGACCACTTCTACAAAATATAAGATAGAAAACACTAGTGGCTTGTTTGTACAGTATTTACCACCATCCCACAAAAACTAATAATATTTTCTAAAAAACTAAGTAGCAAAAACTTTTTATGAAACAACAAAGCCTCCTCAACATAAGTTGGGACATAGTATTTACAGATTATACACACAATGGTATTCCAAAATTTATAAAAAATCTTATAAAAATATTTGCTCTAAGGGCACCTGGGTGGCTCAGTCGGTTAAGTGTCCGACTTCAGCTCAGGTCATGATCTCACGGTTTGTGAGTTCAAGCCCCACATTGGGCTCTGTGCTGACAGCTCGGAGCCTGGAGCCTGTTTCAGATTCTGTGTCTCCCTCTCTCTCTGCCCCTCCCCTGCTCATGCTCTCGCTCTCCCTCTGTCTCAAAAATAAATAAATATTTAAAAATATATATATATATTTGCTCTAGAAAATTGGAGATATAATCTTTTTTAATCAGTACCTGGATGGAACCAAGAGAACAGTAAGGATGGCAACCGAGATTGTGAGGTCCATTAGAACAGGGACATGGCTATTTTGCTCACCACTATACCATCAGAGCCTGATATACAGTAGGCAGGTATTCCCATACATATTTGCTAAAAGAATGAACAATAAATCCCTACTATTAATAAATCCCTACCAATAAATCCCTACCATCCTTCCACTGTTAATTAGCTATAGGAGCTTAATCAGATCATAATCAGTTTGATTCTGAGTATCCTCACTTGCAAATTAAGCAGTTAGACCAGAATGATCAAAATCTCTTCTGGCCACAAGAATTTGTAAATCTTACACAAATTAAATCTCAAATTCCTGGCATTTGAGAATATGTCCACAATAAAAAATTATAACAAAAATTAACATTAGCAAATCACTTGATATTCATCATTTCACTTAATATGCCTGTTAAACATGCAAATTAGGTCAGGATTACTATTTACATTTTACAGGTAAAGAAACTGAGACCCAGAGAAATTGACTGACTAGACCAGAATCACAAGGTTATTAAATAGAGAAGCACAGACTTTGAACCCAAGATTTTAGTGCTGAAATCCCCAAATCTTTCCATTACACTTTGTCCTCAGATGATAGGGGTTAGGGATGCAGCCCAGACGATGACCGCATTATTCCCTGGCTTTCAGCTATTGACTTAACAGCGCTACAGGACAAAAGGTCTCCCGAACTCTCTCATCAACCCATCATCCCAATATTAACTCCTCATAACAACTCCTCTACAGAAAAAATTATCTTAACACAACAAGTTAATCACATTTTTCTCCTCAGAGCCCAAGGTCAACTAATGCCACTATTATAACACAGAATGACATTATCGAGGAATGAAAAAAACCTAAATTATGAATGAAAATCTTTCACATCAAAAGGCTATTTTTTAGTTCAAATAATATGTACTCACAGTTAAGCACTGATAAATTCAAAGACCACCTTATACTATCATTATGCTACACTGAAAATGAGAGGTCCACTTTTGGAAATTTGCTGGTAGAAATGAGGCAGTTTAAACTATTAACTCTTTTAGGTCTTGTTACATAACACCGTACTTCAAATTAATACTTCAAATACAATTTCTCTGAAGTCCAGTAACGAACAAACCCAACTCTAGACTCAAACTTGGTGTTAAACAAATGGCATTTATGTCACACCCTTACCCTCCAAGAAATACAACCAGGCAACCAGAAGCATCCCCAGGTTATGGACTTAGATTTCCCGAGGACTTTAACCAACCAGCTGACTCTCATATTTAACTACTAACTTTCTGTCTTAAAATATATGCATATTCTTAGGTCAAATATGTTTCTCACAACTAGAGCAAGATCCCCTTTCAGCAAAGAGTATACGGTGATGAAATAAACATATACTTATTAAGCCTTTCAAGTACATAACACTGTATTAAATTCTCTGCCAAGACAATTAAGCGAGCACTGTCTTTCTGGGGGTGACATGCGAAAATAGTTTGAAATATGCTGACAGTGAGTCATAATTATTAAGTATAAGTAGATATAACATGCAAACGTAATAATCCTGCAAGAGTAACTACAGAAAAAAAAAAAAATTCCTCCCACTCAAAAAAAAAAAAAAAAAAAAAGTCAATCGCATTCATCCAACACAAATATACACACACAGAAGGCATCTTGGGTTCATTTGCACAAGATCATGAGTTACTATCGTGCCCTGTAAACTTTAGCAAGTTATGGAGGCTTAACAAAAGTTTAGCTTGTTAAATGAAGAGCTAAAAATCTCCATGGACTCAAGAGGTCTTATACCTGAAAATAATTTGCCATGAACACGTGAGAATTTTAACAAAACCAAAACCACAGCCTTTGCATCGATCCACACGTAAATTCCTCTGCTGGTAAATGCTCAATAGCAAGACTCATCAGCACTTCCACACGGATAAGTTTGAGAAGAGCTGTTGAAATCTTGCGGGCCAATCAAAAACCTTAGTGAACTGTCACAAAATAAAAGTCACGGCGTATGTGACAGCTTTACAGGGCAATTCAAAAAACCACAGGGCCGTCGAATTTATGCGATTCTCGGAGCAAAATACCCAGAATAGCCCACGTTTTTTACCAAAGTGCCAAGCAGTCCCCCAGGGGAGCGCAGCAAACGATAACTTAGGTCCCAGGACAGGCTCCTCTTCACACAAGGATGACTTTCCTATTCAGTGCCAACTGTACACTTGCAGGCTCCGAAAATAGGGGCAAGTCCTGAATACCAGGGGTTACAAGGGCAACGTTTCTATTTTATTATGGGCTGAAGCTCAGAAGATTCCCAGTGCTGAAACGCTCGACCTATAACCTCGGAGTCACTTTCCAACTGTGCTCTCACCCAGGATCATTAGATCCCCAACGGAAGCCAATTATTAGTAGTAACAAGGCCTGGAAAAATAGTAAGAAGGCTCTAAAAGTTCACGTAAGAGACACAGAAAAGGTGGGGGCTTCCAGAGAGAAGACCAACGTTAAAGCATCTTCGGCTCCAACATTTTAAAAGCCAAAATCCATGCAAAGACCCTTCTCCCGGATGACTCCCGGCAGAAAGGGACACGCAGACCCTCAGTCACTGCGATAGAATGGAGCTCCAGGGGTTCACCTACACAAGCAGCCCGGATGAGGCTCCTCTGTGTCCAGGGAAGGTCCGGAACCCCAGGAAGGGGTCTGCATTGTGGCCAGGCGGAGCGCACAGCCCCTTCTCCCGGGCCCCTTTCTCTCTCCTTCCCCACGACCAGGCCTCTCCTGGCTCCTCTTCCCCTTCTCCTCCCTCCCTCCCCCTCCCCCCAGACACACACAAAACAAGGCCACCTCCCCCCCAAATCCCACCAACTTTCCCGCTCCCCCCCCCCCTTTCCCACCTCTCAGGAGCGCACAGAAACTGCAGGCCAGGAGGCTCCTCAGGACGGCCCCCATCTTCCCTTCTCGCGTTCTCTTCTCTCACCGGCGAGGGGCGGCCAGAAAAGGGGGAGGCGAGGAGCCGGGGCGGCCGCCGCAGCAGCAGGTCTGCACGCTCATGCTTCCCAGCTTTCCAGAGAGAGAAGAAAGAAAGGGGCACGTCAAGGCTCCGCGCGCGCCGCCGCCGCCGCCCTCTCTACCGCGCCGCTCTGCCGGGGGCTCGCGCGACGCCAGCGTCTGCTTCCATCCCGCCGCCTCCTCCCCCGGCGCCCCGCTTCCCCCGCGCAGTTCCTCATTCAGCCTCTTCCTCTCACGCAGCGGCGCAGGGATACCGCGGTCCCGCCGCCGCCACGGGTCGCCGCGAAGGTCTCCCTGCGCGCGGGCGAGCCCCTCCCTCGGCGCCGCCTCCCGAGCAGCTGCGAAAGAAGGTGGGGGACCGCGCGCACGGCTTCTGCTTGGAGACCCCGGGAGATCTGCCAGGCGAGCAGTGGCGAGCTGGAGGGAAAAGGCCTCCCGCCGGCGCATTCCTATGGGATTCTTTCCTGGGTCGGCCGCTGCGGCCCTCCCCGCGGAGGGCGTGAAGCGACGTCGAACAACATCGGCCCGGCGTGGTCGGGACTACTTTCTGCGGCTCGGCCGGGCCGCCGCCTGCTCCGCTCTTTGTGCGGTCGCCGCCGGCCGAGCCAGGTGGAGGGCCGGGTCCCCGCTGCCTGACACCTGGGCTGAGGACGCGGGAGGCGGCGGGCCGGCTGCGAAGCTTCAGGCCGTGCGGGGAGCCGCGCGGGGCCCGGCACAGGGTGACGAGTTCAATCTTGGGGCTTGGAAATGGGTTTACGCTTTTCTCTGTTAAGGAAAATAAAGACTAATGCTGCTTACACCAGCTTTAAACGTGATACGGGGAGGATGTCCAAACGCCAACTCAGAACAGAGATTTTTATTTTCTCGTGGCTTTCCAGAATTACAGACCATCCCCAGAATTAGGTCCCACAAGGACTAAAGATTTCTAATCGGCCGGGTAAAATTCCAGGATAAATGCGTCAGCACCTAAGACAGAGCAAAGGGACAATTGGTAAGGACTGTGCTTGGGATTTTATGAGTTGCATTTATAGATAAATCTTTGGCATTTTTTTTTTTTATCAGTTCGCAGCTTGAGGAGGGAAAGATTCACCAGAATCTCAGCCTGGTTTTGCACCGCCTCTGCTGCTTTTGATGCTTCCCGGTGGAACAGCCCAGACATCCACCCCAGAAAAGAAGTGGCAACTTCAGCTGAGGAGGCAACTCCAGCCAGAGTTAACCATAATGGAGCCATCGGGTGAATTCTGTACGGCTGTCACAGGCCCTTACCTGGAGGCAGACGGGCGAGCAAGTGGAGGAACTTCCACCATGTTACTTATACAAAAATTCCTCCTTAACTGCAAGACCTCCTGCAGGTGCCTGAAACCATGGATAGCACCCAGCCCTACGTATACCGGTTTTACCTATGCATACATACCTGAGTTAAAGTTTAACTTATCAATTAGGCACACGAAGAGATTAACAACAATAACTAACCATAAAATAGATCAATTACAACAATATACTGTAATAAAAGTTATGTGACTATGGCCTGTCTCTCAAACTATCTTTCTTGTACTCACTCTTCATGTGATGATGTGAAATGATAAAATGTCTACACGAGAGATGAAGTGAAGTGAAATGATGCAGGCATTGGGACATAGCCTTAGGCTACTATTGACTTTTGACAACAGTCAGAAGAATGATCTGCTTCCCATCGTGGTTGGCTGCGGGGAACGACTGCAAGCAAAAACCTCTGATAAGGGGGCACTACTGTACCTCAGTGACATTGCAGTTCACTGAGGGTTTGCACGCACATTATCATATTGGCACTAGCCTGGAGTGAGGCAGGATTTGTTACTTATTATCCTCATTGCACTGAGGAGGAAAATGAGGGGTTCAATGACTTTGCCAAGGCCACTCAAGTAGTGTACAGCAGGACCCAAACCCAGCCCAGGTCTTTCAACTTCAGACACTGCTTCTTCCAAGAAATAGGTGCTGAACTAAGTGATACAGGTCTGTAAGCAGACGGAGGGCAGAAACAGTCAAATCACTTTCTCCTAAATTCACCTGAAGAAAGTCTAGCCACCACTGATTTAAATTACCTTCTTCCAAGAACCATGTCAAGACTGCAAATTTGGCCTACTGGCCTCCTCAAAACAGGTAACTGTGAACCAGGTTTTTCAGCAATAGCCTAGAAAATGTATTACTGTGAAGCTAGTGAGGCTGTGGAAACACCATAATGTAGTGATGAAGAGAAGGCATGAGCTTTGGATCCAAACCCTACCAGTTACAAGATGTAACTACTCAAAGATGTACATGATGTACAAAACCCACTGCACCTCAGTTTTCTCGTCTGTAACATGGGGATGATACCTCCTTCAGGCTTGTAGTAAGGATTAAATTAAATAGTAAATTGGGGTGCCTGGGTGGCCCAGTCGGTTAAGCGTCCAACTTTGGCTCAGGTCCTGATCTCGCGATTCGTTGGTTGGAGCCCCGTGTCAGGCTCTGTGCTGACAGCTTAGAGCCTGGAGCTTCCTTGCTTCATATTCTGTGTCTCCCTCTCTCTGCTTCTCTCCCCTGCTCATTCTCTCTCCCCTGCTCATTCTCTCTCCCTCTCTCTCTCTCCCAAAAGTAAGTAAACATTAAAATTTTTTTAAAATATATCTAAACTATATTGATAAATAATATGTCAATATGTATAATAGATGCTCAATAAATAATCATTTCCTTTCTCAACCTCAAGGTGAGAAAGGTGTCATAATATGACCATATTATGGTGTTATAATAACTTGGAATCCTTGGAACGTAACAGAAGAGAGGGAAAAATCACATGCTCAAAATGCTTATCACAGGATTATTTATAATTGGAGGTAGACAACTGTGAAGCTGATGAAAACTAACCTTCACTTAAATTAAGTGACAATTAAGCTTCACTTTCACAGGCCCCTTCCAGACCCCGGGAGCATCCCTAACAATGTATTCACAAAGTTTGCGAAAATAAGGCTTTTTTATATTCTTTTACTGAAAACATCTCTCAAAATTGTATAAATTTCAAGTTCCATAAAACCTGGATCTGTTCCTATTTATAATAGGAAACCGAGTACAACCTAAGTTTCTATAGCCGTCATCCTAAGTAGAGAGAGGAAGTATCATACAATGTTGAAAAGTGATGGTTCAGATGACTACACAACAGTGCTGGAAATGTTTACAGTTAGTTAAACTTAAAACGTGAAAGTGCACGTATGTCTTCATTACAACCATGTAAAATATAAATATAAACATAAGCATGTATTATAAATATACTTCCTTATTTACCACATATTGGAGCAAAGACCAAAAGTAAATAGTAACTGCATTAAAACAGGCATTAGGATGGTAAAGTAATATGAGATTTATTTTACTTTTTATTTCTTAAATTTCCGTTAATATATTCTTTGTTTTTCCAATTTTTTAAGAGGTACTTAAGTGAAAAATCTATGTAGCTTAAGGTTAAGCCCTAGCCTGGACATCATTCTTACTACTTAACTAATTTATTTTTGCATTCATTCAAATGCCTATTAAATATTCAATGCAGGTCACTGTGTTATGTGTTGGGGATGCAAAGATGAGACTAATCATGGCTCCTACCCTCCAAAAGCTTACAACTGTGTTTAGAAACACTAATTGATAAAACAAATAATTTAAATGTTAAAATTACTATGGTGTAGGTGTGCAGAATATCAATAAGGAACTTAAGTGTTTGTCTGCCTGCACCATTTAAAAAAAGGAAAATAACCTGAGAGCTTAAGCCTGAAATTTAAGTCGGAGTCTGTCAGGCCAACAAGACTGACAAGGAATTCCAAGCAGAAGGGTAGCAGGTGCAAAGGCACTGAATTATTAGAGAGCTTGGCATGTTGGAGATTTGAAAGTAGATCCATATAGCTGAAGCATAGGGTGCTTTTAGAGAATGTCAGAAAATGAGGCAGGCCATTAAGTAGATATTGGATAAATAAATTGATTTTTAAGTCATGCTTAGTCATTTAGATTTTAGCCTGTTGACAGTGTGGAGTTTGAAGCACTTTTCTCATGGTAGAGAATTGATTTACGTGTTAAATAATATCTCTGACTGCAGTGTGAATAGAAGGGAGGCAAGGCAAAAAGTAGGAAGACCAAGGAGGAAGTTATTTTTAGCCCCTGAAAGAGATGGTCAGGCCAACAACCCAGGGGATTGAAGAGATCATGGATTTGAGGAATATGGGGTAGAAACCGCAGGGCTTGGGAACCTATCCGATGTGAATTGAGAGAGAGAGAGAGAGAGAGAGAGAGAGAGAGAGAGAGAGAGAGAGATAGTCTAGGGTGAATTTCCAGGTTTCTAAGTTATGCACCCAAGTGAATGAGAGTCTCGTTTACTAAGAAAAGAAATGCCTAAGGAGGATTTCAGAAGAGGTGATGATAAGTTCAACAATGGGTCTTTTGTATTGGCCCTGCCTGTAAAACTTCCAGCTGGAGATATACAGTACACAGTTTTGATGTAGAAGTTTGGACTCAGGAGAGGAGTGGAAAATATAGCTATTCAGTGATGATTGTGGAACTTATACACCACACAATCCAGGAATGTGCTGTAGAATAGTAAATAGTTATTACCACAATTTTCTGGAGGATGACAGTAAGACATCTGCAGGAAGGGAGGGCATTTTCATAGTTCAGGTGAAGTGAACTTGGGGCCACCTCACTGGTGGGCTGAGGGTAGAGGTTACAGCTGAAGCCATAAACTTACCTAAGGGGAGAAGAGAGCACTCGTTGTGGCTAGAAAAGTGAGCCAGAGCAGATCCATGTGGAATACAAGTATCTAGGAATGAATAGAAAAAGAGAAGCTAGAGACATAAACCGAAAGGGGGAAGGTGGAAAACTGGTTGAAGAGTTGTGGTGAGAGAAGGTGCGGTCAATAATGGCGAATACAGGGTATGGTGGAGATAGTCTGCTCTGAGAAACACTGAAACAAGGCTGCTGTGACTTATAATTTCCAAAAAGGTCATTGATGGGAGCATACATTATGCCAACATTTTAGGAAAGCAATCTAGGAGTAAAATATACACAACTTTTATTTTATTTTTTTATTAGGGAGGGGAGGGGTGTACATGGGGGAGGGGCAGAGAGAGAGGAAGAGAGAATCTTAAGCAGGCTTTACACCAAGCAAGGAGCCTGATGCCAGGACTCTATCTCAGGACCATGAGATCATGACCTGTGCCAAAATCAAGTCGATGCTTAACCCACTGAGCCAACCAGCTAGCCCGTTATACACACCTTTTTTAAAAAAAAATTTTTTTTATTTGTTTATTTTGCATGTGAGAGAGAAAGATAAAACACACGAGTGGTGGAGGAACAGAGAGGGAGAATCCCAAGCAGGCTCTGCACCTGTAACACAGTGTTCTTGGCAAGGCCCAAACTCACAAAACTGTGAGATCATGACCTGAGCCAAAATCAAGAGTCTGGCACTTAACTGACTGGGCCACTCAGGTGCCCCCCCCCAATATCCACCTCTTTTAAAATGGAATCCCACCTCTTAGAATTTATCCACAGGAACAAAATTTATAGAGACATAGATATTTAGTAAAACATTGTAATATAAAATGAACAAAACAAGCCTACAAATATGGTAGTTTTATATGGTTCAATATAATAAGAAAAAAAAAACCTGAATGCATTCAAAAGGGAATAGTTGAAGAAACAATGGTCTATCCTTATTGTGGAATACTATACAGCTGTTAAAAAGAATTGTGTAGATTTAGATGTATCGATTTGGAAGTGTAGCCTTGATATACTGTTAATTGAAGAACAAGTTAGAGAACAGTATGTTCTGTGTGATGGAATTGTTTAGAAGGGAAGAAGAGAGAGGGAGGGTACAGGATGAATTGGCCTTGGACAGGGGGAGGAGGAGAACCACCACTTCCGGATGCGAGAGAAGGAGGAGACCTATCAAAAGCTGCTGGGGGCGCCTGGGTGGCTCAGTCGGTTAAGCGGCCGACTTCAGCTCAGGTCATGATCTCGCGGTCCATGAGTTCCAGCCCCGCATCGGGCTCTGTGCTGACAGCTCAGAGCCTGGAGCCTGTTTCAGATTCTGTGTCTCCCACTCTCTCTGACCCTCCCCCGTTCATGCTCTGTCTCTCTCTGTCTCAAAAATAAATAAATGTTAAAAAAAAAAATTAAAAAAAAAAAAGCTGCTGAAGTTCCAACTCCCTTTTTCCACCCCTACTTTCACAGGCTGCTTCCAGAGGCTCTGGGAGGGACCATGACCATGATATAACATGTCATATGTTTTTGTAAAATTTTCCAGGGTAAATTTTTTTGTATTCTTTTTTTTTTTTTTAATTCCTCCTTTTCCAGTTGCATGTGCTCAGGTACCACAAAACCCAAATCTGCCCCTTGTAACTATAGGTTTGGGGGCAATGGGATAACAGAGACAAATATTTGAAAGAGTTTACATTTGATGGCCTTTATTTGCTTAATACAGTAGTCCCCCCTTATCTAAAGTTTCACTTTCCCTGGTTTCAGTTACCCACAGCCAACCACAGTCCCTGTCATCAGAAGATCAAGACTAGTAGTCTAATGTTCTGGCACAATGTTACTCACCTCACTTCATCTCATCTCATCATGGGAGCATTTTAGCATCTCGTCATCACAAGCAGAAGGGTGAGTATAGTACAATACGATATTTGGGGAGACGGAGACCACATTCACAGAACTTTTATTACACTATATTGTTATAATTTTTCCATTTTTTTAAGTAAGCTCTGTGCCCAACACGGGGCTTGAACTCATGACCCTGAGATCGAGATCATATGCCCCACTGAGCCAGGCAGGCACCCCTGTTCTATTATCAGTTACTGTTGTTGATCTCTTACTGCACCTAATTTATAAGTTAAGCTTTTATGTTTAGGAAGAAACATGGTTTCAGGCACCCTCAGGGGGATTGGAATGTGTACCCCATGGGTAAGGGGAGACCACTGTATTCAAAAAGCAAAGTTTGGTGTGCCTGGGTGGCTCAGTCAGTTGAGTATCCGACTCAATTTTGGCTTGGGTCGTGATCCCAGGGTCGTGGGAACAAGCCCCATGTCATGCTTCATGCTGCTTGGGACTTTCTCTCTCTCCCTCTGCCCCTCTCCCCTTCTTCTCCCCTCTCTAAAATAAAAAAATACATAAATATTTTTTTTTTAAAAAGCAAAGTTAATCTATTCAGAGTGAAGTAAGAAAGAATACAGCGTGGGCTTCAGAAATGTGATAAAGATGTAGAAGAGTTGCTGCTGGAAATGGAAGAGGGAAGTGACAAAGGACATGTTGCAAGGTTTCCTAACATCGGACAGGGTGTGACTGCAGCTGCTCACCATAAATTTGGGGGATACCGTAAGAGTGCCTTACCTCTATTTTTCCATCTTTGAATGGGATTTAATAGTCATTCCTAGCTACAGAATAAGAGTATTGCATGAGATGCCTAAATATAGTTATAATTTGAAAAGAAGTATACTTTGTTTCTAATAATATTTGTTTCTTATTTCATCAGTGGCCGTATAACCCCCCAGTAAAACCTAATAAAACTTTTTAATGATCAATAAATGAAAACACTGTGCACTAAAGTACTCAGGTTAGCCCCAGCAGAATTAAAGGACTCCTACAGCAGAGGACACTCTGTCGCAGGGACTCGGATGTAGACAGAGCAGAGAGGAGGGGTCCATGCAGGGAAGGGGATGATAGAGGGAGCGGAATATTGGTTACATACAGAGGGATTAATCAAAAAGTAAATACATTAAGAATAATAGAAGCTGGCTTTCTGTTAGAAAAGGGAGTCACAAGTAGAAGGCAGATATATCAGTGTCAATGTCAATGAAAATGATGGAGTGGGGAAATCCACGGGCCTGTCTCTTCCCATAAATACTGAAAAAAAAAAAAAACACTGGCAAAAACTCTCAGAGTCAACTTTATCAGAGCTCTACAAGACAGTGAAAGGTTGGGGCACCTGGGTGGCTCAGTCGGTTGAGCGGCCGACTTCGGCTCGGGTCGTGATGTCGCGGTCTGTGAGTTCGAGCCCCGCGTCGGGCTCTGGGCTGACCGCTCAGAGCCTGGAGCCTGTTTCGGATACTGTGTCTCCCTCTCTCTCTGACCCTCCCCCGTTCATGCTCTGTCTCTCTCTGTCTCAAAAATAAATAAACGTTTAAAAAAAA
This sequence comes from Neofelis nebulosa, assembly GCF_028018385.1. Taxonomy (NCBI): domain Eukaryota; kingdom Metazoa; phylum Chordata; class Mammalia; order Carnivora; family Felidae; genus Neofelis; species Neofelis nebulosa. Next base: position 96,372,446 of record NC_080789.1, on the reverse strand, counting down.
AAAGACAGTGAAAGGTTTACAGCAACCAAGCAAATGCTTAGTCAAGAGAATGAGCACTGAGGGGCACCTGAGTGGCTCAGTCAGTTAAGCATCTGACTGTTGATTTTGGTTTAGGACATGAACTCACGGTTCATGAAATAGAGCCCTGTGTCAGGCTGTGCACTGACAGTGTGGAGCCTGCTTGAGATTCTCCCTCTCTCTGCCCCTCCCCTGCTTGCACTCTCTCTTTCTGTCTCAAAATAAATAAACATTTAAACAAACAAATAAATAAATAAAGGGGGGTTTTGTTGTTGTTGTTGTTGTTGTTGTTGTTGTTTTTAAAAGAGAATGAGCACTGGGCACCTGGGTGGCTCAGTTGGTTAAGCGTCCAATTTCAGCTCAGGTCATGATCTCGCAGTTCATAAGTTCAAGCCCCACATCGGGCTCTGTGCTGACAGCTCAGAACCTGGAGCCTGCTTCAGATTCTGTGTCTCCCTCTCTCTCTGCCCCTCCCCCGCTCATATTCTCTCTCTCTCTCTCTCTCTCTCTCTCTCTCTCTCTCTCTCTCAAAATAATAAACATTAAAAAAAGAGAGAGAATGAGCACTGAAACATGGTAGAAGAGGTTTGTTGTTTTTTAATTTACTCTTGTCTGCCCTTCTCTCCATGGTGCAGTAGCAATGTAGAAGGTACTAATCAGGGTTTCCAGTAACAAAGAGAAAGGGACATAAAGAATATTTGAAGAAGGAGGCACCTGGGTGGCTCAGTCGGTTAAGTGTCCAACTTCGGCTCAGGTCATGATCTCACAGTTCGTGGGTTCGAGCCCTGCATTGGGCTGTGTACTAACAGCTCACAGCCTGGAGCCTGCTTCAGATTCTGTGTCTCCTTCTCTCCCTGGCCCTGCCCAACTCACGCTCTCTATCTCTGTCTCTCTCTCTCCCTCTCTCTCTCAAAAAAATGAGTAAACATTAAAAAAAAAAGAATATTTGAAGGAATGAGTCAAAAACTTCCCATATTTGATAAAATAGGTAAATCTACATGTCCAGGTATCTCAACACATACAAAGCAGTTACAAATACAGAAAGAGAAAACACTAGAACAGATGCTGTGATTCTTTATTGGTATGTATCGATATTGGATGTATCGATATGAATTTATGGTTTTCAGTATATGTGGATAGATATAGAAATAAATAGCTATAAATGAATATGTGACTCTGTGTGTGTGTGTGTGTATGTGTGTGTGTGTATTCCCTAGCTCTGTCCACCAAGCAGATGTGTCAGTTCATGTTTACTAAGAAGGAGTTACCAAGACTCTTGCACAAGATTAGATGTGCAAGAGATATATAGGAGGAGTGTGACAGCCTCCAAGGTGGCCCCCAGTGATTCTTACTTCTTGGCGGTCTCACACCTGGAAAGTCCTTCCCAAAATGAATAGAGTTGACCTATTTCTGCAATGACATTGTATGAATTTAAGGTTAGACAATACAAGGGGCGCCTGGGTGGCTCAGTCGGTTAAACGTCCGACTTCAGCTCAGGTCACAATCTCACACTCCGTGAGTTTGAGCCCCGCGTCGGGCTCTGGGCTGATGGCTCAGAGCCTGGAGCCTGCTTCTGATTCTGTGTCTCCCTCTCTCTCTGCCCCTCCCCCGTTCATGCTCTGTCTCTCTCTGTCTCAAAAATAAATAAACGTTAAAAAAAAAAAAAAAAGGTTAGGGGCGCCTGGGTGGCGCAGTCGGTTGAGCGTCCGACTTCAGCCAGGTCACGATCTCGCGGTCCGTGAGTTCGAGCCCCGCGTCAGGCTCTGGGCCGATGGCTCGGAGCCTGGAGCCTGTTTCCAATTCTGTGTCTCCCTCTCTCTCTGCCCCTCCCCCGTTCATGCTCTGTCTCTCTCTCTGTCCCAAAAATAAATAAAAAACGTTGAAAAAAAAACTTTAAAAAAAAAAAAAAAGGTTAGACAATACAAGACGTGTTAAAAAGAAATTCAACTGAGTAAATTTTAAAGATGCTATTAGTGGGGCGCCTGGGTGGCTCAATTGGTTAAGCGTCCAACTTGGGCTCAGGACGTGATCTCGCAGTTCATGAGTTTGAGCCCCACATCGGGCTCTGTGCTAACAGCTCCGAGCCTGGAGCCTGCTTCGGATCCTGTGTCTCCCTCTCTCTCTACCCCCTACCCCCGCTTGTGCTCTCTCTCTCTCACTCTCTCTCTCAAAGATAATAAATAAACTTAAAAAAAAATAAAGATGTTATTGGCTTTAGTCCATGATTCATGAATCAGACAGCAACCTACATAGCAGATAGAAAAGAGCTCTGAGGAGCTATACAAAATGGAAGACTTTTATCAGTAGAAGGGAGCGGGACAAGAAAGTTATACTAGCAAAATAATGGATCCGTTGTGGCACAGTCACTTTCCTTCAGGGAATGGCAAGGGTCTATCAGGCAGGTTACCTCACCAGTGCTGACCTGGTGATTCCTAATTGATTGGTTTAAGATTCCATTTCTGGGAGAGGACGAAACTGTAAGTTTCAGTTTGGTGGCATTGAGCTTAGCATAAGTGACTCCATTTTGGACCTGTTGGCTTGTCTTTAACAGTGGCTCTGCCTTCTCTTGGAGCACTTGTGTAGGGCTAAAGTCAGCTGTCATGTCACAAGGACACTCAAGGGACCCTAAGGAATGGCCCTTGTAGTGAAGAACTGAGACCTCTTGCCAATAGCCAACTGAATCATCTTGGAAATACACCCTCCAGGGTCAAGTCAAGCCATCAGATGACTGTGCTGTGGCTGACCTCTTGACAGCAACATCATGAGAGATTCCGGATCAGCTAATCTGCTCTCAAATTCCTGACCTACAAAAACTATGAAATAATAAATATGTATTTTGTTTTAATATCTTCCGAAGGTAATGGCTACACGGTGATAGGTAACTAATACAAGTAAGAAAGGAGAAGGGTGAGAGATCCTTCAGCCTGAGATGTCTTCTGACATTTGTGGAAGGAGGTAAGGAAAGAAGGACAGGAGTACGACAAGTCTTGCACAGCCGCACAGTTCCAAGAATGGATTTACTAAGTAGATGGGGAGTTCCCAAACCAAAGTTGCCCATTGAAGAATTCCTATGTCTTGCAGAATGGGCCCCCTGAGCCTGCTATGCTTAAGTATTGACTGGGAGTAACCCTTGGGGAGTATGGCCTCAGTACAAACAGGGTGATAGATTGGGGGGGGGGGCAGTAGTAGGGGCTGTCAGTCAATTATGTTGCCTGTAGCAGGAGATCCGAGTGACACATTTTTTAATTGTTTTTAATGTTTATTTATTTTTGAGAGAAAGACAGAGAGTGAGCAGGGAAAGTGCAGAGAGAGAGGGAGACACAGAATCCGAAGCAGGCTCCGGGCTCTGAACTGTCAGCACAGAACCTGATGTGGGGCTCGAACCCACAAACCGCGAGATTACGACCTGAGTCGAAGTCGGTCGTTCAACCAGTGGAGCCACCTAGCTGCCCCCAAGTGGCACATTTTTATAGGCACCACAGCAAGTTTAGGCGTGGTGACAGCCTGATACCAATGATCACAGGTAGTGTCAAGATCTTGGCTTCTAAATAACGCTTTTCTCTCAGAGGAACCAGGGCTCCTTAGAGAAATGACTGATCCCACGTCTGGGGCAGGGGAAGTATAAGCCTGGAACACTTTGTTGTGACAGAGCAAGGAAGGGCTCAAGGAATACTGTGAAAGTGTCACAAGGACATAGAAGCCACTTGAAGAGCCTTCCATTGGCCAAGTCAGGAACAAATCGAGCATCAAAATTTAAAATGACAGTAAAATATCATCACCCATTGAATAAAATAGAAAATTATGACTACAAAGACATAAATAAATGAGTACATCAAAAGTTTGCTGAGGAATGGGGTATTTACATGGTTTCACTAGGAAAAAGAATATCTTCACAGAGGATATGCCTAGCAGATATTACCTTAAGCAAGGAATCAAAGTGAACATCTTAGTAATGGACAGACTGAAATTATGTGCCACGTGACACGATATAAAGCGATGAAAGTGACATCACTTCTATGATATTCCTGCCAAGGTTGTATAACCTGAATATAATCCTAAGGAAACACCAGCAAAATCCAAATGAAGGGACAAGTTACAGGATAACTCCGAAGTGTCAAAGTCATGAAAGTCTGAGAAAGACCGGGGAATTGTTTCAGGCAGAGGCAGATGACGGAGACATGACAACTTAGTGTAGTGTGTGCTTCTGAACCTGTTGCTAGAAAACACATCATTGATACAATTGGCAGAACGTGAGCAGAGCCTGAGGCTTACCTAGCAGTCACGCATTAGTGTTAATTGTCTGCTTTTAACGGTTGCATTGTGATTATACAGGAGAGAGTCCTTGTCTGTAGGAAAAAGTATTTGTGGGCAATAGGGCCTCAGGTCTGTACTTTCAAATGCTTAAGGACAAAAAGTTGTTTGCACTGTACTTAACTTTTTTTTTTTAACTTTGTGAATGTTTCGAAATAAAAAAGAAAGAAATGTCCTTACAGTATTTGAAAGATAAATGTGTCATAAATGTAAGGTTTTATTATTTAAATCCAGAGAGTCCTTTAACATTTTTTAACTTGATGAGTAACTGCCCTCTTGCTTTTCTTCTCATCCGAGATTACTGCAGTTCATTCACAAGACTGAATGGAATCTTAACATTTAAACACCTAATCGCTTTCTTTCATCTTTGGCACACATGAACTGGATTTCCCCACATGTATGAGTCACCTGATAACAAATTTCCCAGCTTAAATAGGTTTAAAACTGCACTATTAGTAAAGCAGCATTGTGAATTGTGTCTCAGATTCAAAATTTATAGTAACAATGTGTTTTTAGCATTCATGTTCTTTCTCAACATGCACATTTTTCTTTCGTGCTGCAAAACGTTTTTCTGGTGTTGAAAAGTTTTCAGGCAGTTATGCCATCATAAAGCCCCTCACCCACTTCTCACTCCCAGAAAATCAGACAGCTTGATGTGTTTGTTGCTTTAATCTGAATTGTAAAACACTGCATTCTTTGAGTTTCCCCACAAAATGAAATAAGAGAAATATGCAATTGCTATGTCAGGGGTGTATGTCTAGATAAATAAAATGTGCTCTTAAGCCCTTTCCCTAACCTTGCCATTTCTTTTTTATTAAAAAAATTTTTTTTTGGTTTAATGTTTTTATTTATTTTTGAGAGAGAGCAGCACAGATTGCGAGCAGGGAGGGGCAGAGAGAGACAGAGACACAAAATCTGAAGCTGGATCCAGGCTCTAAGCTGTCAGCACAGAGCCCAAAACGGGGCTTAAACCCTTGAATGGTGAGATCATGACCTCATGATCTGGGCCACAGTCGGATGCTTAACCGACTGAGCCACCCAAGCGCCCCAACCTTGCCATTTCTAAGGATGAGAATCTAGAGGAATACTGCAGTCAAGGAAGAAGGGATTCCTTTTCCTTCACCATTGTCAGAGTCTATTCAATTTGTAGGCATTTGAACCAAATTTCTGCGTTGGAGAAAAAGAGAAAAAAAAAATCAGTCCTTACCAAAATTTAGTTTATCTGGAAATGTTTGAGCAGATTCCCTAGACCAGTGGCTCTCAATGGTGGGGTATGAGCGTGGATTTTGCCCCGTCTCCCAGACTCTTGGCAGTGTCTAGAGGCATTAGATTGTCAGGACTAGGGGTGGGAGATGCTACTGGCATCTTGTGGGTAGAGGCCGAGGATGTTGCTAAACAGCCTACAATCACAGGACTGTCTCAAAACCATTGCTGGTGCCAGGATTGAGAAACCCTACCCAAGATGAAAACAGGGAAGAGAGAAGGCTAGGGAAGAAACAAAACAAAACAAAGCAAGAAACACAAACACAAAAGACCTACTAGTCAAATGATGAATTTTACACAGATTTATAAAAATACAGATTTTTAGGGATTGCATTCCTATTTGGTGGCCTTTTAGTATATAGCTAAGAGGCCACTTAAGGCCATTTTGAGTTTTGCCAAGACTACATTTTTATCAGTTCATTTGCCAAGTCTTTCTTGAGCACCTAGTATGTGCCAGACACTGAGGACGCAAAGATGGGTGAATGTCTCTTTTCCCTGGAGGAGCTAAGAGTTTTTAGCGGTGGAAATATCTTTAAGTGAAGAAGTGTGATACAAACGGCAAGAGGGGAAAGGGCAAGTAAAAGATTTATCAGGGACTTTCTCTAAGCCAAGCACTTCCGCTTGAGTAATTCTCCAATCAGCCCTCTTCAGTGAGTGCTATTCCCATTTCGCGAGAGAAGAAACGTGAGAGTAACAGCAAGAACTAACAAGTATATGCCGGGCCCCGTTCTCAGTGGTTTTCACATGTTAACTCGCTTTACCCTCACGACTACCCTATGACGTCAATACTAACCTCATTACCCCCTTTTGACATATTTAGGGACCCAAGAGTTTGGTCCATGTTCCCACATCCGGGCTGTCTGGATTTCCAGACAGAATCTATGCTCTTCACAATCCACTGCAGGGCTTCTCTTACGCCTTGTGCGAAAGAGTAAATGGCCCACCTGGGCATAAAAGCCAGAATATGACTGAAAACCTAAGCTTTTGTCTGCGACACAGCATTACACCCTCCCCATGCTAGAAAAGTGCCCAAGATGCTTTGGGCCCCCTGATGCCTGGCTTTGCCTGGGGAAGCCAAAGTAGACTTCACATTGGAGGTAGCATCTGAGCCCATCCCAGAAGTCTAAGGAGGGAAGTTGGCAAAGGGGAGAGCACAGGCAGGAAGAGACCAGGACAAATTCCACCATGGCTAACAGTTTGTTGTGGTGGCAATGCAGCATATGGAGGACGGACCGTAGACAACCTGGGGAGGTAGGCAGGGACCTGATCAAGAAGTATGAGTCATGTCCCATGGGCAAAGAGAATTATAAAAAGGCCATGACTTGACTTGATATCAACCCTTAGAACAGTATTGTTGGGCTCTAGAATAAATCGCTTCCATTCCTTTCTGTCCCCCTACCCCTCTCTTGTTCTTTTTAATCCCACTTTGCCTGGTTTGAATGTTTATGGTATGGGGGAAGAGAAGGAAGGACCTGGACTGCCTCCCCCTTGGCAGTTCTCCCCAGCCACTCTGAATCCCACTGAAGCCAGCCAACATACAGGCCTTTTAATGACGACGGTGCTGGTAGTCCTTAGGACTAGAAGTGCTTCAGAGTCTGCCTGAGCCCACAGGCACCCACCGCTCCCCTTGCCTGGAGTGAACATCACACAGGCGGCAGTGTGATGCAATTACAACCCAAATTACACTCTCTAGATTGATGTGGTTGGATATATTTTGAGTTTGATAGTGGTCCTATTAGTAATACCCATATAGTGCTTTAGAGTTCACAAAGCTTTTTCACAAGCACTCTGTTGTTTGATCATCAAAACAAACCAAGGAGGTAGGTATTATCCCATTTCACAGATGTGGAAATTGAAGCTTACAGAATGTGTATGAGTAAGTGGAAACAGTGAACACAGAACTCCCGACTTCAAGACTTATCCTCCCTCCTTGCCTTCCTGCCTTTCCTTCCTCCCTCTTTAACAATGTTTTTTATATGTTCCCACTTGTGTGGAACAGCAAAAGCCAGGAGGGTTGACTTTGCCTTCCCTTCTCGTGAGCCCTATTCTTATTAATTCAGCCATGTAAGATTTTCCCAAATATATCCTGTCGCCTTTAGTGACATCCTGATGGACATCCTGGTAGTTCAAATATGTGCTTCTTTTTATGGCACATCTGATCTTCTGCACTCTGGCCTCTATCCAAGTATGACCAACCAACCATCCTGGTTTGTCTAGAATGGAGGAACAGGGGACTTTCAGTGCTAAACTTGAGACCGTTCTGGGGAAAGCCAGACAGGTGGTCACCCTCTATCCCCCTCTCCAGCTCCTATGTGCTCCTGTCTGAGGCTGACTTCTGAGAATCTTCATTCCCAGTATTTGCCATCCTGTTGGAACTCCCTGTCTTTGATTATGCTATTCTTTTCACCAGAAACATATACCTCCCCCTTTTCCTCTCAGCTACTTTCATACGTTTTCTTTAAGTACATCTTCTGTGTTCTGAAGAGCAGGTACTAATTTCTCCAGGAGACCTTCCCTGATCTAAATGTCCTTTCTTTGGGCTTCCTCGTTTCCCCATACAGACTTTTGTCATAGCATTGAATTTCTCTCTATTTAAATCATTTGCGGGGCACCTGACTGGTGCAGTCAGTGGAGCATGTGACTTTTGATCTCGGGGCTGTGAGTTCGAGCCCCACATTGGGTGTGGAGATTGCTTAAAAATTAAACTCTTGGGGCACTTGGGTGACTCAGTCGGGTAAGCATCTGACTCTTGATTTTGGCTCAGGTCATGATCTCACGGTTTGTGACCTCCTAGTTAGACCTCCTAGTGTACCTGTAATTCTTTTTTTTTTAATTTTTTTTTTTATTTTTTCAACTTTTTTTTTTTTTTTTGGGACAGAGAGAGACAGAGCATGAACGGGGGGAGGGGCAGAGAGAGAGGGAGACACAGAATCAGAAACAGGCTCCAGGCTCCCAGCCATCAGCCCAGAGCCCGACGCAGGGCTCGAACTCACGGACCGCGAGATCGTGACCTGGCTGAAGTCGGACACTTAACTGACTGCGCCACCCAGGCGCCCGTACCTGTAATTCTATACACCTTCCTCAGGACTAGAAGTGCTTCAGAGTCTGCCTGAGCCCACAGGCACCCACCGCTCCCCTTGCCTGGAGTGAACAATGAAGAGCCAAGTGGGAAACATTTCCTGACAGGAAAAACCTCAAATAGTTTAACGGCAGAGGCGCACATACAGATAGGTATTGTATAAACAATCACCTGGCACGGTAGTTCTAGTTCTTCTCAAACCTGAGCACACATCAGAATCGACTGCCTGGCTTGTTAACAGACAGACTGCTAAGTCCTGTCCCCCAGAGATTCTGAGTCAGGTGGTCTGAAGTTTGCCTCTCTGGCAAGTTCCCAGGTGGCACTGCTGGACAGGGGACAATATTTTGAGGACCACCACCTTAGCACCCATTCCACATCTCTCTCCTCAACAGATAAACCTGCCTGTCCTTTCCCTGAGCCAAGCATGGTCGCCCATGATGCAAGAGTTCTGATGACAAAAACACCTTCCCTTGATAGAGCTACTCCTTAACATCGTCTTATCTCTCTCTTTTTCTTGCAAATGATTACAATTGTTTATGCTGATCAATTTCATTTCTTCACCATTCATCCCCTCTGTTAATGTTCTGTAACCTTTCTTCTACTCTGTTCACTACTTGATCGTTCTCAAGGGTTATTTGTAACTTTATGACTACCGGGTATATGTTAGATAGAGATAGGCAACTGTGTTTGGGGTGGCCATGAAGGAGGTTGGGACTAATTTTTGTTTCTTTTTGCTTAGGTAGGCTCCTGAAAAACATCTCTCTTCCTGTTTTCACCTAGAGAAACCTAATTTCTCCTTGCTTTTTTTTCCCCCAGTAGAGTTAAAAATAGCATGGATCTATTTATCGTTTGCCAATTTCCCTTAGGATGTCTGCAGATGTTAACAGATACTTCAAAGTCAACAAAGAAACCTCAGATTTTCACATTGGAGAGGGTGGAGAATGGAAGGCCCTTGATCCCTGGTAACTAACTTGGTTGGGTATCATCATCCTTGTTTTCACTGCTAAGAACTTTTTTCATAATGAGAATACAATTTTTTTAAATTTATTATTATTATTATTATTATTATTATTATTATTATTATTATTTAGTCATCTCTACACCTAACGTGGGCCTCGAACTCATGGCCCCGGTATCAAGAGTCCCATGCTCTTCCAACTGACCCAGCCAGGCAACTGACCCAAGAATACAAATACTTTAATTTTAATTTTAATAGTAGTTTTAGGTCTACAGTAAATTCACAGGCATTAATTCATTCATTACCCAAAACATATACTTCTCAGCTCAGACACACAGGCTATTTAATAGGATGCATTTAACATATGAATGAATTCAACTGGCATGAAAAAGAGAAATTATATCTATTTATAAGTGCAGAGAGGACTCCAGGTCATCAGATTGCATGTTGGTTAGTGATATTAGGGCAATAGATTCATTTACTGAGTCATCAAAGATATTAACTGAGTACCTCTTGAACACGACAGTTAAATAATGTGGGTAGATACTTAAAACAGAGCTCGAAGTCGGTAACATTTCAAGGAAGCATAGTATAGTTGAAGACATTAGACATATACATAGGGAAAACTAAAAGTGGAAAACAAGCACAAGAGATTTTTTTTTAAAGTATATTTACTTATTTTTGAGAAAGAGAGAGAATGAGAGCACACATGAGCTGGGGAGGGGTAGAGAGGGAGAGAGGGAGAAAGGGAGAGAGAGAATCCCAAGCAGGTTCCATGCTGTCAGCACAGAGCCCAACTCAAGGCTCAATCTCGCGAACCCATGAGATCATGATCTGAGCTGAAATCAAGAGTCGGATGCTGAACTAACTGAGGCCCCCAGGTGCCCCCACAAGCACAAGAGATTTTTGAGAGGCAGAGGACCAGCTGCATAGTAGGGACAATAAGTATTAGGAGCTCATGATCATTAGCTCCCTTAGTAGCTTGATTTCATGAAGCAAGTGAGATTCCTTCCTAGGAAGCTTGGTTGGAGCGGGGAGAGGGGGGGCGGGGAAGAGAAGTGGAAGGGTGCAGATGATCACAGTATGAAGAAGGAGGAAATAGAATGGGGAGGAATATTTTATCTAAGGAAGACTTAAGAGCACAAGGATGTTCAGGGACCAATGAATAGGCCAATCTACCTAGAGCAGGGATTTCATGTGGTGAAAAGCAAGGAAGTCACATTTTAATGGCATTGGAAAATATCTTGAGATCTCATCAATGAATCCTCTGGGAGAAACAGAGACAGGAAGCTTTAACTGATTAGCATCTGGTAAAGTTGAAAATGCACATATCATCATATGTACTGATCAGCATCTTGCAAGAAACAGAATGTGCTCTCACCCTGGGTTACTGAGGACAGTTTCATGGACTATTTACAAGAACACAGGTACAGTTAATGGAAATTTAAAAAATCAATGAGGGTAGCAGTAGCAGGGAAATTTGGGGAACTTCATGGCTATCCCTAGGTCTGAAGGGGAAAAGAGAGAAAATGGTTACCAGATCTCCAGAATCCAAGGAGCAACAGTCTTAGGGAAATTTAGGGAGCCTTAGGGAGAGGAATGTAGCCAACCCACAGAGACCCAGCATGATAGAGACCAGGAGAATAAATGCCCTGATCTCAACCCCCTTTCCTCCTACCCACCCACTCCCCTGCTTTCCTGCTGGTACCTCCCACTGGCCAGATCCAACAAGAAGGCAGAGGAAAAGGGCATTCATTGATGTAGTCCATAAAGGTCAGCTTCCTGGGGTGCAGAACAGAGTAGAGGAGAGAGTGGAACTGAGGGGCAAATGGAAAACATCTGGCATACCACAATTCTACTTCCAGGTTTACACCCTATAGAAACTCCACGTGTGTGAAAGGTATGCACAAATATTGTCTTGCAGCATTTCTCATAGTAGCCATAAACTAGAGGGAAAGCTTCATTAATAAGGGGCTAGAAAAACTGAGGTATATTCATTTGTCAAAATATAGTGCAGCCATTAAAATGAATGAACTGGATAGATAGAAGTGTGCATGTATATGTGAGTGTGTGTGTTGTAGAGATACGTGCATCACGATAGATAACTGTATAAAAACGATTAATTACAAACAGAGGCACCTGGGTGGCTCGGTCCGTTAAGCGTCCAACTTCGGCTCAGGTCATGATCTCACGGTTCATGTCGGGCTCTGGGCTGACAGCTCAGAGCGTGGAGCCTGCTTTGGATTCTGTGTCTCCCTCTCTCTCTGCTCCTCCCCTGCTTGTGCTCTGTCTCTGTCTCTCAAAAATAAACAAAACATTACAAAAAATTAAAATAAAATAAAATAATATTTAAAACAAACAGAAAAAGCAATTCCTGTCTGTTGTTTATACCCACACATATGAAGTATAAATAAATGAGTAAGTAAGTAGAAGAATATGCGAATCAGAGACCAGAATTATGAGAGTTCCTTTGGTAAAAGAGGAAAAAGGGAGTGATATTGGGGGAGATGGAAAAAGGACCTTCATGTATATTTTTTTTTTATTTTAGAAAGATCTGAGGCAAATATGACAAGTCTAGTGATAACTGTTCTGAAGGAAAAGAAAAGGCAGAGGAAGGAGACAGAGAACATGGTAGATAATACTTAAAATGTAGACAGAGTGGTTACAAAAGTCCTTTCTGTGTAGGTGACATTAGAGTGGGGATCCAAAGGGAGGGCAAAGCAAGTAAGTAGCCGGGCACCACTACAGCTGCTGGGGGTGCAGCCAGTGCAAGCGGTGAGGGGGCAGCTTATTTGGTCTGTTCAACTGTGAGGCCAGTGTCCATGGAGGACGGTAAGCCAAGGGGAGGGTGATAAGAAAGAGCTCAAAGGGTCAGGCTGGGGGCAAGTCGGGTAGGCCTGGTAATGAAGATGGTAAGAGGGATGAGGAAAGGAGAGAAGGAAAAAAGGGGAGTACCTAAGAAAGGAGAGAAGAAGAGGGTCACTTGAGTGGCCAGCCTCCCCTCAGGGGAACGTGATCGGGGCTGCCCCTTATGGAGCAGCTGCAGTGCTTGGTGTCGAGCAGGAAACAGATACCAGTCCTGAGATTAAAAAAAATTATATATATATATATATATATAGTATATAATAGTATATATAGTATATATGATATATAATAGTATATATAGTATATAATATATATATTAAAGTTTATATATTTATTCTGAGAGAGAGAAAAAGACTGTAAGCGAGAATGGGGGAGGGAAAGAGAGAGAGGGAGAGAGAGAGAATCCCAAGCAGGCCCCCTGCTGTCAGTGCAGAGCCCAATGTGGGGCTTGAATTCATGAGCCATGAGATCACGACCTGAGCCGAAATCAATAGTCAGACGCTTAACTGATGGAGCCCCCCAGGCACCCCATACATATATTTTTAATTTTAAATGTATTGGGGTGAAATTCACATACCACATGCTTAGCCATTTTAAGTGAACAATTCGGTGGCATTTAGTACATCCACAGGGTTGTGTAACCACAATCTCTGTCTAGTTCCAAAGCATTTCCATCACTCGGAAATAAAACTCTGTACCCATTAAGCACTTTCTCCCCACTTCCTCCTCCACCCAGCCCCTGGCAACCACCAATCTGCATACCGTCTCTGTGGATTTACCTATTCTAGATGTGTCATATACACGGAATCACACAATGTAACCTTTTCTGTCTTTTTTTTTTTCACATAGTGTAATATTTTCAGGTTCATCCATGTTGTAGCATGTATCAGTATTTCATTTCTCTTTGTGGCTCAATCATACCTCATTTATACATGTTTGGCATCATGATTTTTATAATTTTTAATGGTAGTAAAATACACACAACATAAAATTTACTATCTTTTTAAAAAATTGTTTTAAGTGTTTATTTTTGAGAGAGAGAGTGACAGCCAGTGGGGGAGGGGCAGAGAGAGAGCAACAGGGAGTCCAAAGCAGGCTCTGCACTGTCAGCATAGAGCCCGATGTGGGGCTCGAACTCACGAACTGTGAGATCATGACCTGAGCTGAAACCAAGAGTCAGTTTCAACTAACTGAGCTACCCAGGTGCTCCCCCATCTTAGCTATTCTTAAGTGTACAATTCAGTGGCATTAACTACATTTACATTGTTATGCAACTGACATCACCATGCATCTCAAAACATTTTCTTCTCAAACTGAGAAGTATCCATTAAAAGATAACTCTCAATACCTCCTTCCCCAGTCCCTGGTAACTACCATGCTATTTCCTACTTCTGTGAAGATACTCTAGGTATTTTATATGAGTGAAATCACACAGTATTTGCCTTTTTGTAACTGGCTTATTCCACTTAGCGTAATGTCCTCAAGGCTTATCCACACAGCAACATGTGGCAGAATTTCTTCCCTTTTAAAGGCTGAATAATATTCCATTCCAAATGTGTACACCACGTTTTGTTTACCCATTCAGCTGTTGATGGGCACTTGGGCACTTGGGTTTTTCCACTTTTTGGCTTTTGCGAATAATGCTGCTATGAAAGGTGTACAAAAATCTGTTCACCTGTAATGCTGATGGGTGTACAAATATCTGTTCAAACTCCTGCTTTCAATTCATTTGTATATTGTATTACAGTTCTGCAGAGAAACAATAGGAAAGTGTATGTATAACAATGGAAATTATATACATAATGAGGTTTATTATGAGGGATTGGCTCAGGTGATTCTGGAGAAGTCCCAATGTGCCATGTGCAAGCTGGAGACCAGGGAAGCGAGTAGTGTAGTTCTAATCCAAGTCTGAGCCTGAGAACCAGGAGCACTGATGATGTAAGTCCCATTCTGAGAGCAGCTCAACCGTCAGGCAGAGAGAGAATTCTTTCTTCCTCCACATTTTGTTCTATTCACATCCTCAACAGATTGAATGGTGACCATTCACATTGTGAAGGGTCATCTGCATTACTCAGCCCAACTGTTCAAATGCTAATCTCTTCTAGAAACAACCTACAGACACACCCAGAAATATTGTTGAACAGGACATCTGGGCATCCTGTGACCTAATCAAGTTGACACATCTCAGGTGTATACCCAGAAGTGAACCATCACAGATATATACCCAGAAGTTGAATTACTGAATCAGATGGTAATTCTATTTTTATTTTATTTTATTATTATTATTCTTTAAATTTATTTATTTTTTAAGCAAGCTTCATGCCCAGCGCACAGCGCAATGCAGGGCCTGAACTCATGACCCTAAGTTCAAGATCTGAGCTGAGATTAAGAGTCAGATGCTTAACCCACAAAACCACCCAGGCACCCCAGTAATTCTATGTGTAAATTTTTGAGGAACTACCACTCTGTTTTCCATAATTGCTATACCAACTGCTATACCAACCAGCTCTACCAACGTGTGGTCATGGTATTTTAATTCTTTTCAAATTCAGTGTGTGTAGGGAGGATTGGCAGTTCTGGAGCAGATAATCACCTGCATATTGCCCGATGGGTCTCTCTCGTTGGTTCAAGAGGGCAAGGCCAGGCAGATGGGAGTAAGCCAGGTACTCAGTATGAATAACTGAGAGTTTGAGACAGGAAAACACAGAGGTTGGAAGTGCTAGAAAAGGTGTGAAATCAGGGACCAATGGACCAGCTGAAGGCTTAGCCTAGATGATGCCTCTTGAAAAAGGACAGAGGATGGCTAGAATAAAAAAGTCACATAAGTGTTGACGAGGATATGGAGAAATCAGAACTCTTGACACTGCTGGTCAGAATGTAACATGGAGCACCTGCTTTGAAAAGCAGTCTGGCAGTTCCTGAAATGTTTAGAGTTACCGTATGAACCAGCAACTCCACTCTCAGGTATATACCCAAGAGAGATGAAAATGTACTCCCATTTAAGACGCGTACACAAATGTTTAGGGTAGCATTATTCGCAATAGATGAAAGGTAGAAAGAACCCAAATGTCCTTCAACTGGGAAATGGATACACAAAATGTAATATGGCCATAATTGGAATATTATTCAGCCATAAAAAGGAATGAAGTACTGATATAGGCTACAACATGAATGAACCTTGGAAACATTACACTAAGTGAGACAAGCCAGTCACAAAATACCATATGTTTTATGATTCCATTCTTACAAAATGTCCAGAATGGGGAGACCTATAGAGATAGAAGGCAAATTAGTGGTTGCTTAAGTTTGAGGGGGGTGATGGGGATCTACAGAGGTGACAGCCAGACAGTGTGGGCTTTCATTTGGAGATGATGAAAATGTTCTAAAACTGACTACAGTGATGGTTGCACATTATCTGAGAATATACTAAAAACCACAGAATTGTATGCTGCAGTTGGGTGTAATTGTAATTATAAATGAGTGAACTGCATAGTATGTGAATTATAAACAAAGTTGTTTAAAAAAAAAGAGGGACATTAGAAAATAGAGCTTTGCCTTCATAAGTGACTAATTACAGGGGCTACAAAGAGAATGTCAAGTATCATCAATTCGTTATGATGGGAAAACTATGACAGTGATTTCCGCTGATGGAAATAGGACAGTGTGGAAACTGAAAGAATAAAAATGCAGTTTGGAGGAAGAGATCTAATAAGGTTAAGAAAAAATATCAGGGCGTTGTAAGTTACTTTTAAGTTGATTTGAATTTTACTAGCTTCTTTCCCAGAAGCTTCCAGCAAATGTGTTTTTCACATGTTTTCATACCTCATGGGCCTATATTAAGTCAAGGTCCTGAACAGAATACCACCCACTCAATCTAGGTGTTACAGAGATGTTAATTACCCCTCAGTTTCCACACTAACCATTTTCCTTCCAGCAGAAGAACCAGTGCCTTCCACGATTTTTAGCTGAAAACAGGGCCACTACCCTGTTTCTCTTTTGGGTGAACACGATCAAGTGACTAAATTCAGGTCAATGGGATGGGAGGGAAAGTTATGTGTGCAACTTCTAGATCGCCCCTTAAAGACCAAAAACGCTTGCAGTGAACTCTCTTCGCTCTTCCTGAAGACTGGAACTCAGAGGCGGAGCTCAGCCAGTCTCCACCAGGAGAGGAGAATGGCACCTCAGGAGATGGTGGCACAGTAAAATCAAAGTAATCTGTGTTAGTTAACCGCAGGTGGCACAGAATTACCCAGCTAGCCTTAGATCTCTGACCGCTGACTTTCATGAGAGTTAGAAGTGAATTTCCATCTTATTTAAAGCTCTATTTTTGGGTCTCTTTGTTACCCTAGCTTGGTCTCTACTCAAATGAAAGCTTGAGGGGAATGGGATGAGCTGATTGGCTTAATCCGATTCAGCCTTACCTCCGGGGTGGGGGTGGGGTGAGCTTCCCCTGAAGCACTTGGCTTTCTAGGAGAAGGGGAACATCCGAATGAAAAACAAATCAAGGTGCTTTTCCAAAGAAGAAGGGATAGACATCCAGCAACCCAAAGCAGCAACTGTCCACTTACAGCCTAGAACAGAATTTCTACACTTTGGTACCGTTGTCATTTTGGGTTGGATAATTTGAGGCGTGGGTAGGGGAGAAGGGGTGAAGTCCTATACCTTGTAAGATGTTAGCAGCATCCCTGGCCTCTCCTCACTATATACCACCACCACCCCTCCTCCCCACCTTCTACCTCCTTCATGAAACTAAAAATGTCTCCAGACTTTGCCAAACATCCCCTGCATGCAAAAATCTCCCCTGGTTGAAAACTGTTGCTTTTGAAAGAGCCTTGAAGCTGCCTTTTCTGCCTCTCTCCTCTAGTCTTTTCCTCATATAGCTGGTTGATTTTCTTTTGTAACAAGAACAGGCTGTGCTTGGAAATAATGACTTTACTCTGTGTGCTTGTAGAGTAAAATCTAAACCCTCAAGCAAGGCTTACAAAACCCCTTCAAAAATACCTGGCTAGTCTCATGTGCAATCCTATTCCCGATACTCATTGCTCTAAGTGACAATGAATTTCTCACTGCTCTCAAAGTTGCCACGTTTTTTTTTTTTTCCTCATTTGCATTTGTACATACTATTCTTTCTGCCTGGAGTACCAATCTCTACCTTTGTCTTAGGGAAACTCCCATTTACTTTTCAAGACCCAACTTGAACATGACTTCCCCCTGTTTAAAAAAAAAAAAAAGCCTTAATACTTCCTAAGAAAACTTCGTTTCTCCATGCTACTTTGTTCATACTTCTGAGTCACGTGTAGCACAATTTCTTATAATTGTGTATTATCTTCGAATCACCAGTACCTAACCCAATGCCTGACACAGAGAAGTTCCTTGGTTGCTGTGTGTGAAATGGATGAGGGAAATGAGGAAAACTGTCACAGTATTACCTCCAAATTTTACTAATAAAAATTGTGGCTTGGCCAGAGATCATTGGCTTTTATTAATTCAGACTGCATTTACAACAGGTGTCTCTGTCACTGAACTGGAAAGCAGGTGGAAAGCTAACCTCAGACAGGGAGTTAAATACTTTCAGCATTGTGCCTGGATAGCCCATGGATCAGTGAGCATGGATGTTTAAACAGTAATTTCCAGCTGCTGCTGCCAGAGAGAGATTGAGTGATGTTCCACAGAAAGTATCATGTTATAGTTTGTTACACAGGAACCTCTGTGGAGGTAAACTGCATGGTTTGCATTGAGAGCATGGGCTCAGTCTTTTCAAACAAATCCATTTGTCTGTTACCTTTATCAAGTCTTGATTTAAGGAATTAAAAATATATGTTTTGGACATCTAGCTATATCTAGTTTCTGAACCTTATGAGTCCTCCATAAGTATCTATATCAAAATTCTGGTGTCCAGATAGCACAAAAATGAGAAGAGTAGGTCTTTTTACAGAATTACAAGGCTCATTTTAATCTTATTGGACCCCATGTCTCCCTCCACTGTAGGGTGTCAGAATATGCCCATTACACCCTAGAATCAGCCTCCAAACTCCCTTTCTGCTTCTCATTACTAGTCTCTTTCTCACAAGACTGGCAGAACAATCTTCCTGTTAACACAAATATGCCATGTCGGGAACGGTAGAGTCTGTTAAAGATAACACAAACCTGCAGTTGGGTCTGAGAATAATAAAAAATGTCACAAATGAGCCACCATCCCCCAGCAGGTTTTTCAAATCTAAAAACCTTAGTTCCGTATTAACTTCATGGCACAAATATCCACTCTATAATATGAATAAGCCAGATGGAAATTCAAGAGGGAGAAAGAGGGGGAAAGGGCAGGGGGAGAGAGAGTCCCTTGAGTTGAGAAATTCAAGAGGGAGAAAGAGGGGGAAAGGGCAGGGGGAGAGAGAGTCCCTTGAGTTGGGGAGAGACAGGAACTGTCAGGCTCTACTGTCATGGAATGCTTGCCCAGATCCAGTGGACCTCAACATTGTCTGCACACTAGGACCACACGGGGAGCTTAAAAAATACAGAGGCCCTGGGGCGCCTGGGTGGCTCAGTTGGTTAAGCCTCTGACTCTTGGTTTCAGCTCAGGTCATGATCTCATGGTTCCTGAGTTCAAGCCCCACGTTGGGCTCTGTGCTGACAGTGCAGAGCCTGCTTGGGATTCTCTCTCTATCCTCTTTTCTCTCTGCCTGTCCCA
Organism: Neofelis nebulosa; assembly: GCF_028018385.1. Taxonomy (NCBI): domain Eukaryota; kingdom Metazoa; phylum Chordata; class Mammalia; order Carnivora; family Felidae; genus Neofelis; species Neofelis nebulosa. The sequence continues at coordinate 96,353,267 of NC_080789.1, read as the reverse complement.
GTCTCCCTCTCTTTCTCAAAATGAATTAATAAACTTAAAAATTTTTTTAATTAAAAAAAAATACAGAGGCCCTGGCCCCAACTGAATTGGAATCTCTGAGGATGGTTGGTACAGCCAGTGTTTAAATATCCAACCACATATCTGGAGCCTGAAAGTCTTATTTCATAAACACATTGCCTGCCTCCATGTGAGGAAAGCAGAATGCTGTGAGAGTTCCACTCTGACTACACGCAGCCAGGGAGGAATTCATCCCCCACTTTGCCTCTTCCTACCCCACACCCACCAAAAAAAGATATGATAGTGTTACCAAAAGAAGCAAGGGGTTATTCTGGATGCGGGAAAAAAAAATTAAAACTAATTACTAAGTTGGTCTAATTGTGCCCAGAGCTTAAAGTTCATACACTGGGACCCAATAGCAATTATTAGCTGTGCCTAAGTCTTATTTTAGTTCAGGATCTGAGTGGACTTGACCTTGAACCTATAGGGAAACAAGGCTGGGAACGCAGAATCTGACACAGGTAGCAGCAAAAGGTATCGGCACGTTTTCTTAGTTTTGAGTGAAGGGCATTAAAATCCGGAGGGAAATTCCCCTTATTTTTCCTGTTATGGTTGATATAATGTTGGAAATTTTAAGGTAAACATTTATAATCCCTCCAAAAAAAAGTTGCAACTGTGTTATATAACTCTTAGCCAATTGGATTAAGATATGATTCATAGTCTACATGTGTGATTCTGTTTCTTAATCATAAAAGGTATAATGTTTGTCAACATTATGATTAAAGACTTAAGAAAGTGAACTCTGGGACGCCTGGGTGGCTCAGTCAGTTAAGCGTCCGACTTTGGCTCAGGTCATGATCTCGCAGTTCATGAGTTTGAGCCCCACATTGGGCTCTGTGCTGACAGTTCAGAGCCTGGAGCCTGCCTCAGATTCTGTGTCTCCCTCTCTCTCTCTCTCAGCCCCTTCCCTGCTCGTGCTCCATCTCTGTCTCTCTCCCTCTCTCAAAAATAAATAAACATTAAAAAAAAAAAAAAAGAACTCTGCTTTGAGTCCCTCTGTTCCCAACAGAGACCAATAAAGGCAGTAAAACCTCATTTTTACAGGTTGCACATACAGGCATGGTGCAGACAAGGAGCTCCCGGTGAAAAAGCCTTGCCTGAAGATAAAATAATCAGCATGTCACTATGAGTTCCCCTTGACCTGCGCTCCTGCAGGTCTAGTGAGAACATGTGTCCCAGGTGGACTTTACTGAAGACTTTCTAGGCTGGGTCCATTAGGCAAAACGTTTCCGAGGAAATATTTGTTTCTGAGAAATATCGATTCTTACCTACATATACCCAAGTCCCCATTTGATGAGAGTTGAAAAAGCAATAACATTAATAACAGTAGCGACTTCAATTTATTTCTGCTACATAGGCTCTGTGCTGGATATTTCATCTGCCATATTTTACTTAATCTCCGCCATTACCCTGTGAGGTAGAAATTAGCACGAGGTCACTTGGCTGAACTGAGTATGTCTGAGCTAGGTCTCTAGGGTGTGTCTGTGAAACCAAGGTTTTCCCATTATTTGCCGTCAAAGTTTATTTATTTTGAGAGAGAAAGAAATAGAATCCCAAACAGGGATTCGGACGCTTAATGGACTGAGCCACCCAGGCACCCCTCCCATTTTTATCTATGGCCTCTTGAAATGGGGAACTATGTGCTCTGGTTCCTCAGCTGCCTCAGATTACCCATAAATTCCAGTACCTGGGATTGGTGCCTGAGTGCCTGCTGCTGAATCTCCCTGTTGCCAGTCTCCTTGGCCTTCTTCCAATCACCTGCCACTGCCTACTCCATCTCAGCTTGGGCTGACCTTCAGATCCTACTGTGACTTGGTTTGTAGAAGTCAAAGTCCACCTGTCTTTTCCCCTGACACTCATCTTTTGGTCTTGGCATTTTCTCCAAGGCTTACACCCTCAGCCGTGCACCTATGTCAGGTCAGTGACCTCCACCTGCTCCCACTGGATTTCCATGATTTCTGGCCTATCCTGGTCGTAGTTTATGAACAAGATGTTTTATGAATGAGATGACTTTTCAGATTCCAGATACATGCTTGGATATTGAAGCAGTGGCTATATAAATTTTCAAATTTGTAAGTGCTGTAGCAAATGCTCCTTCTCCAAAAAAATGTAAATTGTGGATCCTTGTCCTTTTGGAGGGCTGGAAGCTTCTGCATTAAAAATATAAATGTGAGGGGCGCCTGGGTGGCGCAGTCGGTTGAGCGGCCGACTTCAGCCAGGTCACGATCTCGCGTCTGTGAGTTCGAGCCCCGCGTCGGGCTCTGTGCTGACAGCTCGGAGCCTGGAGCCTGTTTCCAATTCTGTGTCTCCCTCTCTCTCTGCCCCTCCCCCGTTCATGCTCTGTGTCTCTCTGTCCCAAAAATAAATAAAAAACGTTGAAAAAAAAAATTTAAAAATATAAATGTGATGTTATAAGTGTTTTAAAAAATAACATTTGTGTTTTTCTAAGTATAAAAATGATACTTGAGTTTTTTATAGACAACATGTGAAATACCGGTAAATATAAAGACACAAAATCGATCAAAGCCCAATTACCCAAAGATGGCTAATCGCTGTGAGTGATTTAGTGTATTTGGTAAATTTTCTTTAAGCCTTTACACACACATTAGCACACATATATACAAAATTGGGATTATACCTAATATTGTCTCATATTTCAATTAATATTATCCTGCTAGCCTTTCCCCCATATCATTACCATTATTCCCCTCCCCCAGATTTATTGAAGTATAATTGTCAAATAAGTTTATAATATATTTAAAATATACAACAGATATATTGTGAAATCAAATCAAGTTACAAATAAAATTAACACATCCATCACCTCACAGTTATCTTGTCTTGTATATAAGAGTGCTGATGATCTACTCTCTTAGTAAATTTCAAGTATGCGGTATTATTTACTATTGTCACTATTCTGCATTAGATCCTCAGAACTTATTTATCTTACACCTGAAAGCTGTACCCTTTGACCAACATCCTCCCACGTCCCCCCCACCCCACCCCGCCCCAGCTCCTGGCAACTACTGTTCTTTAAAAAAAAATTTTTTTTAATGTTTTATTTATTCTTGAGGGAGAGAGAGAGAGAGAGAGCGAGAGTGCACAAGTTGGGGAGGGGCAGAGCAAGAGAGGGACACAGAATCTGAAGCAGGCTCCAGGCTCTGAGCTGTCAGCACAGAGCAATATTTGGGGCTCGAACTCATGAACCATGAGGTCATGACCTGAGCCGAAATTGGACGTTCAACCAACTGAGTCACCCAGGTGCCCCTGGCAACTATTGTTCTAGGAGTTTGATCTTTTCTTTTCTTTTCTTTTCTTTTCTTTTCTTTTCTTTTCTCTTGTCTTGTCTTTTCTTTCTTGTCTTTTCTTTCTTTCTTTTAGATTCCACATCTAAGTGATACTAGAGTATTTGTCTTTCTCTTTGTCTAAAGAGTATTTGTCTAAAGAGTATTTGTCTTTCTCTTTCTGGTTTATTCCACTTAGCATAATGCCCTCTGTGTTCATCCGTGTTTTTGCAAATGGCAGGATTTCCTTTTTTTTTTTTAAGGCTGAATAATATTCATTGTATATGTAGATATATATATCACATTTTCTTTTCTATTCATCTGTTGATGGACACTTAGGTGGTTTCCATATCTTAGCTATCGTGAATACTGCTGCAATGAAAACGGGGGTGTATATATCTCTTCAAAATAGTGATTTTATTTCCCTTGGGAATATACCCAGAAGTGGGATTGCTGGATCAAATGGTAGTTCTATTTTTAATTTTTTTGAGGAAATTCCACACTGGTTTCCAAAATGGCTATATCAGTTTACATTCCCACCAAGTGTACAAACGTTGCCTCTTCTTCACGTCTTTGCCAGCGTTTGTTATTTCTTGTCTTTTTGATAGTAGCCGTTCTGACTGGTGTGAGGTGATATCACATTATGGATTTTTGGAGGGGGGGGTTGGAAAAATTTTTAATTTAATTTATTTTTTTTAATTTACGTCTGAGTTAGTTAGCATATAGTGCAGCAATGATTTCAAGAGTAGATTCCTTAATGCCCCTTACCCGTTTAGCCCATCCCTCCTCCCACAATCCCTCCAGCAACCCTCTGTTCTCCATATTTAAGAGTCTCTTATGTTTTGTCCCCCTCCCTATCTTTATATTATTTTTGTTTCCCTTCCCTTATGTTAATCTGTTTTGTATTTTAAAGTTCTCATATGAGTGAAGTTATATGATATTTATCTTTCTCTGACTAACTTCGCTTAGCATAATACCCTCTAATTCCATCCACATAGTTGCAAATGGCAAGATTTCATTCTTTTTGATTGCCAAGTAATACTCCATTGTGTATATATATATATATATATATATATATATATATATATATATACACACCATATCTTCTTTATCCATTCATCCATCAATGGACATTTGGGCTCTTTCCATACTTTAGCTATTGTTGATAGTGCTACTATATGGTACATGTGCCCCTTAGAAACCGCACACCTGTATCCCTTGGATAAATACCTAGTAGTGCAATTGCTGGGTCGTAGGGTAGTTTTATCTTTAATTTTTTGAGGAACCTCCATACTGTTTTCCAGAGTGGCTGCACCAGTTTGCATTCCCACCAACAATGCAAAAGAGATCCTCTTCCTCTGCATCCTTGCCAACATCTGTTGTTGCCTAAGTTTTTAATGTTAGCCATTCTGACAGGAGTGAGGTGGTATCTCATTGTGGTTTTGATTTGTATTTCCCTGATGATGAGTGATGTTGAGCATTTTTTCATATGTCAGTTGGCCTTCTGGATGTCTTCTTTGGAGAAGTGTCTATTCGTGTCTTTTGCCCATTTCTTCACTGGATTCTTTGTTTTCTGGGTGTTGAGTTTGATAAGTTCTTTATAGATTTTGGATACTAACCCTTTATCTGATATGTCATTTGCAAATATCTTCTCCCATTCCATTGGTGCCTTTTAGTTTTGCTGATTGTTTCCTTCACTGTGCAGAAGTTTTTATTTTGATGAGGTCCCAGTAGTTCATTTTTGCTTTTGTTTCCGTTGCCTCTGGAGACGTGTTGAGTAAGAAGTTGCTGTGGCCATGATCAAAGAGGTTTTTGCCTGCTTTCTCCTCAAGGATTTTGACAGCTTCCTGTCTTACATTTAGGTCTTTCATGCATTTTGAGTTTATTTTTGTGTATGGTGTAGGAAAGTGGTCCAGGTTCATTCTTCTGCATGTCGCTGTCCAGTTTTCCCAGCACCACTTGCTAAGAGACTGTCTTTATCCATTGGTTATTCTTTCCTGCTTTGTCAAAGATTACTTGGCCATATGTTTGTGGGCCCATTTCTGGGTTCTCTATTCTATTCCACTGATCTGAGTGTCTGTTTTTGTGCCAGTACCATACTGTCTTGATGATTACAGCTTTGTAATACAGCTTGAAATCTGGTCATTTTGGTTTTGATAGGAATCTCCCTGACGATTAGTGATGATGAGTACCTTTTCATGCATCTGTTGGCCATTTGTATGTCTTCTTTGGAAAAATGTCTATTCAGGTCATTTGCCCATTTTTTAATCAGGTTATTTGGGTTTTGTTTTGTTTTGTTTTTGTGTTTGTTATTAAGTTGTAAGAGTTCTCTATATATTTTGGATATTAACCCCTTATCAGATAAGCAATTTACAATTCTTTTTCCCATTCCATAGGTTGTCTTCCCATTTTGTTAACGGTTTCCTTTGCTGTGCAGAACCTTTTTAGTTTGATGTAGTCACATTTGATTATTTTTGCTTTTGTTGCCTGTGCTTTGGGTGTCATGTCCAAAAAAATCATTGCCAAGACCAATGTCAAGGAGTTCTGCCCTCTGTTTTCTTCTGGAAATTTTATGGTTTGAGGTATTAGATTTAAGTCTTTAATCTATTTTGAGATGATTTTTGTGTATGGTGTCAGATACGCATCCAATTTCATTCTTAGCAGGTAGATACAATGTCTTCCCAACACCATTTATTGAAGACCACCCTTTCTTCATCTGTGTATTCTTGGCACTTTTGTCTAAAATTAGTTTGTCTGGGGGAGCCTGGGTGGCTCAACCAATTGGGTGTCCAACTTCAGCTCAAGTCATAATCTCACGGTTCAGTGTGTGGGTTTGAGCCCCACATTGGGCTCTGTCCTCAGACTCAGGCTCAGAGTCTGGAGCCTGCTTCAGATTCTGTGTCTCCCTCTCTCCCTGCCCCTCCCCCACCCACACTCAGTCCCTCTCTCTTTCTCAAAAATAAACATTTAAAACATTTTTTAAATAAAATTAGTTTGTCTGTATTCATTAAAATTCTTTGAAAATATGTTCAGTAACTGTATAATATTCTACCTTATGAACGAGTATGAAATATATAAGTCTTCTCAGAGACTTAGGTTGATTATATTGATAAATGTGCTACAATGAACATACTGTGCATGAATTTTTCTGTGCAATTTTATGTTCTAGATTACTAGGACAAAAGGTAATATTATCTAAAGCAGTGGTTGGCAATTTTTTTAGTCTCAGGACCCCTTTATACTCTGAACTATTGTTGAGGACCTAAAGAGATTTTGTTTATATTGGTTATAGCTATCAATATTTATGATATTAGAAGTTAAAAATGAGATATTTAAATAATATTTAAAATACTCAAAATTTCACTTAAAAATAATAAGAAACACATTGTTTTTTAAGAAATGGGTGAATTAGTGAGAGGTAGAAATCAAGTACACATCTTTCTGTTAGGGGCCTAAAGAAATTCCCACGTTTCTACTAGTCCTGTCACAGAGATGGAAAATGGAGAGGCAGAGGGTGGGGAGCCTTCATGGAGGTAGAGGTGGGAAAGATAGTGAGTCTGAGGGAGTGTCAGCCAGTCTTCTCACAGGACACATGGAAAATGTTTAAGGTTCTAGTCCACCAGATGAAAATTCGAAGGCATAATCTTCCTTCTCACACTTCTAGAATGTCTTCTAAAATACCTGCTTCGTGGAGTTCAAAATACCCACTTTATAGGTTCCTTGTACAAACTTATGCCACTTTTGTTTTAAGATTTTTTTTTTTAAGATTGCGGGGCTTGAACCCACCATCCTGAGATCAAGAGTTGTGTGCTCCACCAACTGAGCCAGGAGGCCCCAGCCATTTATTTTTATTTTTATTTTTATTTTTATTTATTTATTTTTATTTAAGTGTTTTATTTACTTATTTTGGGAGAAAGAGAGAGAGGGAGAGCAGGGGAGGGGCAGAGGGAGGGAGAGAGAGAGAATCCAAAGCAGGCTCTGCACCTGTCAGCCAGGATCTTGACGCAGGGCTTGATCTTATGAACCTCGAGATCATGACCTGAGCAGAAATCAAGAGTCAGACGCTTAACCAACTGAGCCACCCAGGTGTCTCCCCCACCCACCGCCAAGCCATTTATTTTTAAAACCAAATGATGAGCTGCACTACACAGATAGGAATTCTCAGCCTATTCTTGAGGAAATTGGAAAGGTATGTGACTTGTCTCAGGCTGGGGTGGGGAATGGACACAATAGAATCACCACATTTAGAACCTGGTTGTCCCAACTACCAGTCTGGTGGTATGCCCATTGATTCTGGAGAGTCAATACTATTAGTTCGGGAGTCTGTCCTCGGAATTCGCTGCTTCTATAAGTGATTACAAGGTATCAAAGGTTCAAGCTACTTTCTAGGCTCCTAGGCTTCTGTGGGTATTCGGACTCTTCCCACCTTTCATTTTCCACTGAAGGACGGAACATACAAACAGGCAATGGCCAAATATATGACCCATATGACAGTAGATCTCTGACCCACAACCTCTTCTGCAATCAGCTCTAGAAGCCAAGGAACTTGCCTTCCACCTCAGGATCCCCACCCCCTTTACAACCAGGACCAACTTGAGAAAGCCAAATGTGCTCCCCAAACCCATCCCATAAGACGCCCTGCTTCTAGATAGCCCACCTCCACCCTCCCCACACCAATAAACTCCCACCAGAGATTACCTGAATCCTTCCCTTTTTTTCCACTTCAGAGACTAGCTACTCCCCTGCTTGGCTGGTGCCTCTGCCAAGTGCAAGCCATGGTGGCTGACTCCCTTACTATAGCAAGCTCTGAATAAATAGCCTCTGTGCTCATTTGGCATGTCTTCATTTATTTCCACACCACTGAGTGAATAATGAAGGATGTTATAAAGCCAAATTGTGAAAAAAGCATCAGTTATTGAACATTTGTAAAGTGCTTTACGATCATTTTAGTATGCCTTGTAAACACCTCGTGAAATACTGATATCCCCATTCTAAAGCTGAGAAAATTGAGAAAGAACTGGGAGATGAAGTGATTTTGCCCAGAGCTGGGATCAGAACATTACCCCCCCACCCCACCCCCCTGTGTTTGAGGTCTGTTGTTTATCCACTGAGCTCAGGCTGCACTTTGGAATCATTACCATTTTAAAGCATTTCACTCTGGGTTGAGTGAGCATTAAGAAGTGGATCACATTTCACCCTGGCAGGCGCTAAAGTATTGTTTTTAGTTTGTTTTTCTAAGTTTTAGTAGACGACATATGGGCTCCATTAACTTTACTATGTCGCACAATTTGGAAGATAGTTTCTTTTCCAAAATATTTTTCACCGTAGTTTCACATTTTAAAGTTCAGCACACACCGTCAACCCTTGATACTTGTTTTTCTCAAAGTTGTGCCCTTTTCCTCTCCCCTGCACGGTGTGGGGGGGGAGGGGATGGGGGGAGGGGATGGCCAGGGGTATGTTCTGTTATTGCCACTTTACGGGAGGAGAGGAGGATGCTGGTAACTGTGCCTGAGCTGGACAAAGTCCTCCTAATGCAAAGGCTTTCCTTTTTTTTTTTTTTTGTAAGATAAGAAGCTTTTTGGTCCCCCATCCCTGCCAAGTCTAAGATTGCTGATGATGTTGGGGCGCCTGGGTGGCTCAGTTGGTTACGCATCCGATTCTTGATCTCAGCTCAGGTCTTGATCTCAGGGGCGTGAGTTCAAGCCCCACACTGGATTCCATGCTGGGCGTGAAGCCTACTTAAACTAAACTAAAATAAAAAATAAACAAAAGCTTGCTGATGATGTTGACTGAAGGCGATGTGAAGAAAACTGAGATATGCAGAACCTGCCTGGAATAGGGGAAGGCTGGACCGGAAGGCAGGGGCAGGTAGGAAAGGACGATCCTGTGTAGTTCCTTGCCTTCTGCAAAAAAGCAGTTATCCCTGTTCCTCTCTTCCATGGAGCACTCAAAAAGGAGAAGGTGTGGCAGCAGCATTGGGCCTGTGTGGCACTGTACCTGGTCAGCCCAGCGTGGCCACCCTAGTGGTCTGTCAGGGGACACTGGCTGAGGTCGATCAATTTAGCACCCTGCATACTTTCATTAAATGTTAACCAATGACATCGATCTGCTGGCTAATGGTTCATCTGCCCAGTCCCTGGAATTCTCTCTTGTCACCTATTCTCCCTAGCTCCAAATCCTATTTCTTTTACATTATCCTTTCAGATTTCTTCACTTTGGGGGCGCCTGGGTGGCTCAGTCATTTAAGTGTCTGACTTCGGCTCAGAGATCATGATCTCACAGTTCGTGAGCCCTGCATGGGTTCTATGCTGACAACTTGGATCCTGGAGCCTGCTTCAGATTCTGTGTCTCCATCTCTCTCTCTGTCCCTCCCCAATTGATGCCCTGTCTCTCTCTCAAAAATAAAAAATAAACGTTAAAAAAAATTTTGTTTTAAGATTTCTTTTCTTTTCTTTCCTTTTCTTTTTCTTACACTTATACAAGGCACCTGAGTGGCTCAGTCGGTTAAGCATCCAACCGTTGGTTTTGACTCAGGTCACGATCTCAGTTTGTGAGTTCGAGCCCTGTGCCAAGTGCAGAGCCTGCTTGGGATTTCTCTCTCCCTCTCTCTCTGCTCATCCCTGGCTTACTCTCTTTCTCTCTCTCTCTCAAAAATAAATAAATAAATAAATAAACAAACAAACATAAAAAAAATGTAAAGCTTATTATGCATAAGCCTGCAGAAGAGGCCCACCAGTGTGTATGGTCAGGTATGTGCTATGATATCTGGTAAGGGTTTCCTTTTTCCCTGTGATGGTGCAAGCCGGTGGCTCGCAGTGACTGGGAGAACAGGTCAAGTCTCTGAGGAGACAAGCAGCTCAGACAGAGCCTGCCAGCTCCCTGCCCCTTGTCTCCCATTTCGCCTGGGAGCCGTGCCACAGAAGGCAGAGGGGATACTGGAGGGGAACGCAGGTCTCAGGGCCGGATTTGTTGAGGGCAGTGCTGGCAAGGAAGGAGGGAAGAAGGCAAGGAATAGGGGGCGGCATCAGCCAGAACTATGCAAGAGCCCACCGCCATTCCTAATTTGTATCATTTTGTCTTGCTGCATTTGGACTTCCTTTCATCCCACAATAGAAAGGCCAAAAGCCTAAAAAAATAGGGGGGGAGGGCACCTGGGTGATTCAGTCGGTTAAGTGTCCGACTCAGGTCATGATCTCGAGGTTTATGAGTTCGAGCCCTGCATCGGGCTCTGTGCTGACAGCTCACAGCCTGGAACCTGCTTCAGATTCTGTGTCTCCCTCTCTCTCTCTGCCCCTCCTCTGCTCACACTCTGTCTCTCTCTCTGTCTCCCAATAATAAATAAACATTAAAAAAAAAAAAAAAAAGGCCAAAAGCCTTAGAGTTGAGAAGTCTCCAAGATGTTACAAGTAACAGGTGTTTACTGATCACCTATTCAGTGCACAGGCCAGCAGCAGCTGTCACAACAGAAAAAGCAAAAGCAAGGCTGGAGACACAGAGGCAAGGTTGGGCAAGTCCTTCAATTCTCTGAACTGTATTTTTCTTATTCTTTAATGCACTGTAATTAGGACTTGGTGAGGAAAAAAAAAAAATAGGCATGAGCCATAGCCACAAGTGGCAAATAATCAATGACACTAACAGATAAAAAGAAGTGAAGATGAAGCGCTAACCTTCTGGGGACTTTTCAATACTGCTGTGAAGACAAGTCATCCATATAAAAAGTTGAATACCGAGGCGCCTGGGTGGCTCAGTTGGTTAAGCGTCCAACTCTTGGTTTCCGCTCAGGTCATGATCTCATGGTTCATGGGTTCAAGCTCCACGTCAGGCTCTGTGCTGACAGCATGGAGCCTGCCCGGGATTCTGTCTCCCTCTCTCTCTGCCCCTCCCCTTGCTCTCTCTCTCTCTCTCTCTCTCTCTCTCTGTCTCTCTCAAAAATAAATAAATAAGCATTTAAAAAAAAGTTTAAAAAAATAAAAATAAATAAAAAGTTGAATACCAGAAGTTGCGTAGATAATTTTTTTTGGCTCTTGATAAACACAGTATTTTATTTATTAAAAAAAAAATTGTTTTAACGTTTATTTATTATTGAGAGGCAGAGAGAGATAGCGCATGAGCAGGGGAGGGGCAGAGAGGGAGGGAGACACAGAATCTGAAGCAGGCTCCAGGCTCTGAGCTGTCAGCACAGAGCCCAGTGTGGGGCTGGAACCCATGAACCGCAAGATCATGACCTGCGCCGAAGTCAGATGCTTAACCGACCGAGCCACCAGGGCATCCCTAAAATAAAATCTTAAAAAAAAAAAATTGGAACCCTCCCCTCCCCTAACATCCGGTGAGTGTTAGACTAGTTGCGTTATTTCTACGGGGACATACCGGTGCCGACAGTAGTGCAGGGAGGTGGAGAGAATATGGAATCAGAAGGCTCTTGGTTTCAGCTTTGACTCTTGCTAATCACCGTCGTAATCTGGGGACAGATAACTTAGATTCTGAGCCTGATTTTGGCCGTCAAAGCACTCTAAAAGTTACCTTTCAACTTACCCAAAAATATAAGAGCACAAACAAAAACAAATTCTGTCAGCTCACCCTCTCTACGGGCTAAGTAAACTGTACTACCTCAATTCTAAAGAGAGACATAAACAAAATTGCAATGCTGATCCTCAGCACATGGTCTTAGTTAAAATAAAAGTATACACTTCAGTACTGTGTACCTGGATTGTATCCCATTCTCCTAAAAAGTGTTTGGAAGTGGGGTCTTGACTAGGTTTTCTCCTCATGACATAGAAGCTGTTGCGTGTACAGCTGATCACCTTACTGTCCATTGCTGAAAGGAATGAACTGTAACGAACAGGCTTTAAAATTCACGCGTGATCATTTATCGTGGGTCTACCGTGTGCCAGGCACACTATTAAGGGCGGGGGAATCAGAATAACATTGCTGTCTAACGAATCAGTCTAGCAGTGGAATGTATAAACCGATACGTTAGAAGATACCATGCAAGTGTCTCACTAATGGTATAAATCCACAGCCATGCCAGAAATCTGGGAGGAATAATACTCACCTGGGAGACTCTGGGAAGACTGTGGCGGAGGTGATGTTTGAGCCGAATCTTGAGAGGTGAGTGGAAATTTGCCAGGTGAAGAAAGAGAAGGGTATTTACGAGCAGAGGGAATAGCATAGCTCATGAAAGTGCCTGGCACGTTTGAGAAATGGTGAAGAGAGAGATTTTGTGAGGGGGAAGGTAGACGGACGGATAGCTTGGGGCTAGCACATGGGGAGGCTTCTTAGGCCACATGAATGGCTAATCACCCCTTCAGGTAATGGGGGGTTGGGGGGCACAGGTAGTGCGGGATGTATTGTGTGTTATGCTTTGTTTTTAAAATTTTGTTTTGTATTTTTAAAAAATTTTTTTAAATGTTTATTTTTATTTTTGAGAGAGAGAGACACAGAGAGAGAGAGAGACACACAGAGAGAGAGAGAGACACAGAGAGAGAGAGAGATCACGCATGAGCAGGGGAAGGGCAGAGAGAGAGGGAGACACAGAATCCGAAGCAGGTTCCAGGCTCTGAGCTGTCAGCACAGAGCCCAACGCAGGGCTGGAACCCATGGACTGCAAGATCATGACCTGAGCCGAAGTTGGATCCTCAACTGACTGAACCACCCAGGCACCCCAAGGTTTTATTTTTAAGTAATCTCTACACCCAGTGTGGGACTTGAACTGAGGTCAAGAGTCACATGCTTCACCAACTGAGCCAGCCGGGCGCCCCATGTGTGTGTGTGTGGTGCTTTTAAGGTAATGGGAGGTCATGTGGAGGGAGTATATAACGTGGGAGTAGGGAAAAACAGGTTAGGAGACAAATAGGAGGTGGGAGCGGGAAGGCTGACTCTGAGAAGCGTTTCTTTTTTTTTTTTTTTTTTTTTTCTTCAATGTTTTTTATTTATTTTTGGGACAGAGAGAGACAGAGCATGAACTGGGGAGGGGCAGAGAGAGAGGGAGACACAGAATCGGAAACAGGCTCCAGGCTCCGAGCCGTCAGCCCAGAGCCCGACGCGGGGCTCGAACTCACGGACCGCGAGATCGTGACCTGGCTGAAGTCGGACGCTCAACCGACTGCGCCACCCAGGCGCCCCTGAGAAGCGTTTCTGAAAGAGAAGAGACAGTATGTGGCAAACACTGGTTGTGGAGGCTGAGGGAGAGGCGGAAACGGAGCAGGACTTTGAAGTTGCTCGGTACAAGGGAGACTGGTGGCTGGTGGTACTATTCACTGAGGTGCAAGAACAAGCAACAAGATGGGTTTTCTACTCCAGGGTTCTTCTGACTAGAGAGTGACCATTAACATTGGCGCTGGTGGTCAGGGACCAAACAAGAAGACAGGATGTCCGCGGCTGAGAAACTGGAGCAAGCCTGCCTCAGAATGAAACCACAGATCTCAACTGCCACGCTTTGGGCTCAAGGTAAAACACCCTTTAAAAGCTCTTTCAACAGTTTTGAACAGTTCCAGTCAACACCCTTTAAAAGCTGTTATCTAGAATATGTCCCGTCTACCGCACACCTCTTTTTTGGTTACGCTGTGCATCATCTCCAGTTGAAAGACTGTGGAGTGGGAATGTCAGAGCCAGATTACCCGGGCAAGTGACCTCAGGCAAGACGCTTAAACCTCCCTCCGCTTCGGCTTCCTCATATGCAAAATAAGAAGTTCTTCACGAGGCTGTTACAAGAATGATATGAGTTCGTATATATAAATGTGTGCTTGGCACAAAGTCAAGTACCTGATAAGCACTTGCTATCGTTATTAATAAGTAACAGAATGCTCAACTAAACATGGTACAAATGTTAGAGACTTATTACGGAACGAGATTGGAAGTGGATAGTTCCAGAGCTGGTGCTGTTGCTTGACAACCAAGTTGTCAAGGACCAGACTCTTCCCAAATCCCATTTTGCCATGCTCGGCTTGTTAGTGATTTCTCACCTCATGGTGGCAGAAAGACTGCAGTAGCTCCAAGTATCAAGTCCTTACTCAACCAACATTCCAAGCAGGAAATTAGGGGTTGGGGTGGGAGGGAGGGGGACTTTCTTCTTTGTGTAACCCTCACTTATCAAGGAGGAGAATCTTTCCTAGAAGCCCCCAGTAGGTTTCCTTTCAGCTAGAACCGGGCCACAGGCCCATCCCTAACTTCAAGAGAGGCTGGAAAAGAATGTGACACTTCTAACCTACAACAAATGAGGCAAAAGTGGAATTTGGGTTGGCTGTTGCTTGTATTGCCTGCCACAGTCTGAGAACCAAAGAGTTTCAAGGATGCCTCACTCAGGCCAGGGGTAATTGAGAAACAAGGACATAGATGTATTTATTGAGAGTGAGTCAGCCATAGGGTTCACCTTTCAGAGGCCATCAGCTTTTTTGAGAATAGCTTTTTAACCCAGGTGAGTGTCCTATTGGTAAAATATGGAGAAAGGATATTTTTGAGCAAGGGGTCCTTTCTAGTATTCTTGCTTCTTCTAGGCTGTCACTATCCCTAGGAGGGGGCTCATAATTCAGTTCACCTTTATTTAAAAGGTTGCCCAGGCCATTCACTGTTAAAATGACTTACAAGAAAGCACAGGCCGGCTTCCTTCCCTTTCACTGCCCCTTGCAGCAGTCTCTGCCACAATGACAGGTCTAATGGGCAGGGAGAGCTATGTGAGAAGAGCTACTCTTTCCTCCTTAGAAGTTGGTCTTAAATCCAGCTGTTCCCCTGCAATCCACATCCCCATGCTCACTGCCGGAGTTTGGGCCCCAAGCATCTTTCATCGGGGCTCCTGTTCGAGTTTCTCCTTTGCAAGAAAGAAGGCAATGCAGTAAGGTGGAAAGAGAGTTACGAAGGAACCAGAAGAAAACTTCTGTAAGCACCCAGAGAAAGCCTTATTCCCACTGTCCAATTCTGCTAACAAAGACGAGGAGAAAATTTTAAATTCCAAGGCACTTAGTTACTGATCTGATTCTGGCCTGCATGTGGATATTCAATAAATACTTGTTAAATTAAATTGATTCAAGGTTTTATTTATTCAGCCTACTTAAAGCTTATGTAAACCCCTTGGAGATTTGGGTCAAGCTGTTAAATTGGAAAATATATGAAAGGTAGTTATTTTCACTAGACCAGCTTTCCTCTTAATGAGCTTTATGAGCTTAATGTAGATGGGTGTGCGTGTGTGTGTGTGTGTGTGTGTGTGTCCAGGAGAGAAGCAGAAGGAGGAGGTGAGGAAGAAACAGGAGAAAAGCCTGTTTCTGTTATTTCCTACATTTGTCTTCATTGCTATACTTATAAACCAGCTACTGCCCTCTAGTGCTCACTGTATAAAGTTCATTCCCAAATTCCATTTGTATCTTTAAGAACCCTGGTGACTCCAGGAAGGGACAACCTCTTCTTTTGCAGATAAGCAAACTGAAGTCCAGAGACTCAGATGTCAAACTGACCCAGGCAGCTTCCTGGATTCTTAGTCACCTCACTGTAATTCGTCCGGCAAACTATTTTTATTAAAGGCATTGCTCAGGCATTTCAATAGCTAATCAATAAAAATTACAGCATACTTATTGTATGCTGAAACTGATATAACACTGTATGTTAACTATACTGGAATTAAAAATAAATGAATTTTTTAAATGCACACAAAAATTACAGCACAGTAATCATTTAACAATAATTGTAAGCGTTACCCATTGTTTCCAATGTTATTCCACATAAAGCCAAAATTGACTGTTGGCAAAATTTACATAAGGATTTATAAATAACACTGTTATGTTTTCAACTTGGTAAAGTTTAGAATATTCCTGTATTACTTTTTTTTTGCGGGGGCGGGGGGCAGAATAGTTAACTAGAATGGACCCAAAGTAGATTTGGCTGTTTAGCAAAAGTGACTTATCACTGTCTCCATGTAGACTAATCTTCGGCTAGAATTCTCCCAAAGGAACCTCTTTGCTCACTGATGGGAAAGGGGGGGGGGGGGGTGTCACTTTAACTTAGAACACATATTTTCATCATTTAATCATTTTGCTGGTGGGAATAAACTGAAAGTTATCCAGCTGGACGTGTCACTTACAAGAACATTACTGAGTAACAAAAGATTTATTCAAATATTTAATTGGAAGGAAATACATCTGGAATAAGTTTTATTGGAATTCATATAAAAAGGAAAGTAAATCTATTAGAATTAATATCATAAACAGTTGACTTTATCTGGAACCAGAAATGCTAATGAACTGCAGCCTAGAAGTCCTAACCACTTTTCCTTGCAAACAGCCAGTCATTTTTCAATTTATATGCCAATTATACTTTATTACTTTAGGTAGAGCTTTGTTTCCAGCGAATATTTTGGAGATAGATCACTCAAATTACCTAATTCATTTCCTTTCTCCCATTGTCTGAAAAAAGCAAGCAAAAAGAAAGTGGTAGGGGGCATCTGCCTGTCTTCAAGACACTTCAAAAATCCTGCTAAGATCAGCAAGTCAGTAGAAAGTCACTGTGTTTGGACTACCAGGAAGAACATGAATTAAGAGACATCTAGTTTCCCCCTTAGATGTCAACATAGATCCCATTGATCAAATAATCAAGTCTTGAATAGCGTCTCCTGCGGAGAGATTCTGAGAACATTCTACCCAAGAGGACAAGGCCTATGGCTAAGAACAGAACACCAAAGAGCAGGGTCCCAATGAGGAGCCATTTTTCAAATGGGAGGCCATGCTGACTTTCTGGAACACTCTTCAGGGAGGAACCACCTGGACTGGCCTTCCCATTTTCCTGAGAAGCACTTTTATTCGGAGCAGAAGAATCCACATTTGACAGAAGTAACGTGGCAGCAGAAGAATCCACAGCTGACAAAGAAAGCGTAGCAGGGTTATAGGCATCCTCTGTGTTCAAAGATAGGTTGGAAATTTCTCTAACCGGCACTGTTTCTGGGGGGCCTTTCCAGTCCGTAGGTGCCTCAAAGATGGTGTTTGAGACTGTTGTCGTAGTTACGCCGGCTTTGGGTGTAACTTCGGCATGTGTCAACATTGTAGACAAGAGGCTTGTGGGGGGCTGAGACGTGACCACAGCTAGGGGTGGAGCTGAGGTGGCCCCCTGTGGTTCAAAAGTCACAGAAGGTATCACTGGAGCATTGGTGGTGGGGGGAAATGCAGGCTTTGGAGCGGCAGTGGTGATAGGCAGAGAGGAAACAGCCTTGGTAGTGGGGAGCGTTGTCACCTTTTCGGGCAGCAGATGAGCTATGTTTTGTTCTGAAGAAAACCGTGAACTCTGAGAATGGCCCTTTTCTTTATCAAGAGGGAACCGTGTACTCGCTTGATCAATCTCGAATAGTTTCTCCAAGTGATCTGAGGATCCCAACTTCTGAGAAAAGGCACCTTTCTGTAAGCTATCAGTGGACTCTGAATAACCTGTCACAGGAGGGGGTGTGGGAGTGATGATCACCTGCGGAGACTGGCC
Organism: Neofelis nebulosa; assembly: GCF_028018385.1. Taxonomy (NCBI): domain Eukaryota; kingdom Metazoa; phylum Chordata; class Mammalia; order Carnivora; family Felidae; genus Neofelis; species Neofelis nebulosa. The sequence continues at coordinate 96,335,478 of NC_080789.1, read as the reverse complement.
ATGGATGAGAGAACCTTCTTGGGTTAACTCTTGGCTTGGCAAATGAGTTCTAGCCAGAGCTGGAAAGTCTGAAAATGTAGAGAAAAGTTAAAGGGAGACTTAAATATTTCCATGCGAAGGCAGGTTAAAAAAAGACAAACATATCAGCTTGTTCAGTAAATCCCCAAACTGTTGAAACTTGACATTTCATAGAAACTTGCGCAAAATGGAAAAATACAAATTGCTAAATCAGAATCTGATGACACTGCCTCTCTACCAGATGCTGTGGTTTATTTCTAGAGTGGTGGGACAGAGGAGAAATGTGTGGAGGAGGACCAGGCAAATGAAGGAAGAGCTGGGAGGAGCAGAGCAAAGGGGCTAAGAGGAGTCCAGGAGCCGCAGCAAGAGGTTTAGGAAGATGGAGACACTTAGGGGGCCGATGCCAGGGAAGAGGGCTGGGCCAGGGCGACAGGGCTGGAAGACGAGTGGCAGAGAGAAACTCCCTGGGACTGACAAGACAGCTGGGAAGGCAGCAATCACAGAGAGAGATTTCGTAGCAAGGGCACCCGCAGGCAAGAAAGGCAAGGGGGAGCGGAGGCAGAATCCTTGCAATTTGCCTGCAACAGGGTGGAGGCGGAGGGGCCGGGAGGGAAGGTCTGGTCTCCTCCCAGGGCACCGAGGCCACAGCAGCAGCAGAAGGCTGATGACACAGTGTCCAATCAAAAAACAGGTTTCAGCACCACACACAGGGGAGGGAGGCAATTTGGGAGATTTCACTGTGACTCTCAAGGATTAAAATTTCAGAGCCAATGTCTTAGAGTCTGAGGACTGTGGGACCAAATTTGAAATTAGGATGGCCACAGTGCTGATAGAAAGAGCCGAAAATCACACAATTCTGAGTGCTGGCTATGGAGGGACCAGCCTCACATCCTCCTCACGGTGACAGAAAGCTTAGAATTATGCTCTTAGTCTCACACACCATTCATCACAGCTCAAATTGGAAAGGTTTGCGGGAGCCATCAGGGGCAGGGAAGGATCATTTGAATTGCTCTGTATCACTCTGCTACTTGGCTGATCATTTTCACTTAGATCTGAACTGCAGAAAACACAAGGAAGGAAGAAAAGGAATTTCTTAGCATTTCCTTGTTCATTCTTCCCTGTTCTCTTTCCCCCTTTCTTCTTCAACTCCTCTCAGTGCCAGTGTCTGAACTAGATTCCATTCTCTTCTCTGCTAACAAACATCCAGAGGCGACCTCTGATTTGTAATATCTTCGATTACTCTGTAAGCATCACACCTGGAACAGGTCCTTTAGAACGGTCACTCCTTAATCCGTCTAGGACAGGGGTCAGCAAATTATGGCCCGAGGGCCAAATCTAGCTTGTCACTTCTCTTTATATGGCTTATGGGCTAACATATACATTTTTAAATGGCTGACAAAAATAAAAAGGAATAATATTTTGTGACACATGAAAATTATATAAAATTCAAATTTCAGTGTCTATAAATAAAGTTTTATTGGCATGTAACCATGCTCATTTGTTTATGCACTGTCTGCAGGTACTTCACACTATAAGCACAGAGGTGAATAGATACAACAGATTGCATATGGCCCATAAAACCTAAAATACTGGCCTGGAGGGGCTCCTGGGGGGCTCAGTCGGTTAAGCGTCTGACTTCGGCTCAGGTCATGATCTCACGGTTCGTGGGTTTGAGCCCCATGTCGGGTTCTGTGCTGACAGCTCAGCTCAGAGCCTGGACCCTGCTTCCGATTCTGTGTCTCCCTCTCTCTCTGCCCCTCCCCCACTCATGCTCTGTCTCTCAAAAATAGATAAATGTTAAAAAAATTAAAAAAAAAAAAACATACTGGCCTGGAAAGCCTAAAATACTTCTCATTTGGCCCTTGACAGAAAAAGTCTGCAGACACCTGCTCTAGGATATAGTACTTTACCCCAAAATAGAATTCGGATGATTGAAATTCCTCTTTCCTCCAACAATGCTGGAGAAAAGAGTTTCTGCTGCAGGTTACATCACGATGATAGATATAACATCACCATGAGATAAACAGCATTTCTATTTTTAGGTAGCATCAGATATTTTTCAAAAAGAACAGGACTCAACATATTCCATTTTAAAGTTAAAAAAAAAAAAAGACTAAGTAAATGCGATGTGTGTGAACTCAGAACTTAAATAAAGCCATTGACAAGAATGACCAAAACAGCTGCTTTCTTTCTCAAGAATGTCAGTTCATAAATAAAGCAAAGCAAGGGCTAGTCCCATTTCTTGATAAGATTCATCTACTGGCAAGGATCCTAGAGGCATGCAGGGATCCTGTGCACCTGCTCCCTTCACCTCACCCGCTGATGTTTGCCATTGGGGTGCGGTGCTTTTTCTCACTCTCACAGAGATGAGCCAGCGGGGACTGCAAAACAGCCCTGCGCCCTCAATCTCTCTTTTGAGTTTCATTTTCAAGTGACTTGATGAAATAAAAAACTTAGGGACTGACTATTACTTGGAAACCAGCTGAGCAAACAGACTCCCAATTTATTGTTTCTGAACTTCCCTATTCTAGTCCTCGGTAGAAATGACACACTGCAAAGCTGGGAAAAAAATTAAATAATTCCAAGTTGCAATGGTTTTATAGAATGAACACAGTACACTATCATCTTTCAAGCTTTTGGTCTGTAAATATTAGCCCATCCTTTATAGGAAACGGAATTCATCTGGAAACAAACCACCCAACAGATATCTATTAATTTCACTCTAAACAGGAAGCAGATAATTTATTTCTGGGGGACTCTCAGTCCATCAACATGGGCAGATTCATAAAGAGAATTACAAACACAATTTGTAAACATCCTGTATGTATAAAGCCTGCAACACATGATGTCCAGGGTCCGTGCCACTTTGCTCTTCAACCTGCTCTGGGCTGATGGCGTCCCCTGGTGGCTGCCACAGGAACTGTTTAATTCTAATCCGACTTTATGACCTTCACAGCCTCCCAGTAAAGATTTACACACATGCCAAAGTTCCCTTTTCTCCCATTTCCACTGGAGAGAATCTTTACCTCATATTCCCTCTTTCATACATGGATTATAAAAGCAACAACATTACAGAAGTATATGGAAATTATAAAACAAATTCAACTATGGTTTTTATCATTATGTCTCAGCAACTATTAACATTTCTGTGTGCCTTAGAGTTAAATTTTTCATGTATTTGAAAAAAAAACCCAGGTGTTTTTCACCTGGAATTTTGTTTATTTATATACCTCAAACTTATTTTTTTTTTAAGTTTATTTATTATGAGACAGAGAGCGGGAGAGAGAGAGAGGGAGAGAGAGAGAATCCCAAGCAGGCTCCACACCCTCAGCACAGAGCCCGATGAGGTGCCCGAACCCACGAACCGTGAGATCATGACCTGAGCCAAAACCAAGAGCGGGACGCTCAACCTCTCTCAAATGGATCCATCATATTTTATACCCAACCATTCTCAGGCAACGGGACATTTATGCTGCTCCTCGTTTTTCACTTTTCAAACTAATTTCACAAAAAAACATGCTTCAAGCCAATAGCTTTTTCTTGTTTTGGTCTTGCGTCTTTAAGGTTTTATGGAAGTAGAATTGCTGGATTAAGTTACCTGTAATTTCTTTAATGTTGTGCTTTAGTTATGAAATAGAAGACAGATACAGGGAAGCGCGCTGATAGAAGAAGGGGCAGAATGAAGAAGAGGTAGTGAGAAGGGATAACAGGGGCGGAACGTTGCAGTCCAAATGCCACATGATGGGAGTTCCAGAAGAAGAACAAACATTCCGGTTAGTGTCTTGAGCCCTGACCTCTTTGGACACTAAGCCTGGAATATCCATTTGCTGCTGAATTCCCACCCCTGGCTATCTAACAGGCTCTGCAATGTTCCAGGTGATCAAAGAGGAACAGCAAGAAGTATCACCACCACACTATAGGCTCCAATATTTTTAGCCCAGATGATTTACGCACAGGCACAAAGGGAAGGAGCCATGAAGATCTGGGGCAGCCAGAAGATCTGCCCACTGATGCCCCAAAAGGGCAGGACAAGACAGTGTCCACAGAAAGTAAGGTTTTAAGTGTTTTGAAAGGCTAATTTGTTCTATGCCTAGTGTTTTTTAAAAATCAATATCTAAAAAAAAAAAATGTTTGTTTATTTTGAGAGAGTGTGGGTGCAAGCAGGATGATGGCCAGAAAGAGAGAGAGAGAAGCAGGTGACGTGGGGCTCAAACTCACGAACCACGAGATCATGACCAAGGTTTTGGCTCAAGGCGGTTCGTGAGTTCAAGCCCCATGTCGCCTGCTTGGGGATTCTCTCTCTCCCTCTCTCTCTGCCCCTCGCCCTGCTTGCACACACACTCTTTCTCAAAATAGATAAACTTTTAAAAATTTTTTTAAAAATTGAAAACTGTGGTAAAATGTACATACTATTTACCACTTTAACTCTGTAAGTATACAGTTCAGTGGCATTGAGTATATTCACATTCTCTGCAACTGTCACCCTCATCCATCTCCAGAGCTTTCTTCATCTAGCAAAACCGAAACTTTTGTACCTTATGCCAGTTTTCTTATAGTTGGTTTATATCACTATTTAGGAAGAATTTACACAAATAATTTGTGCTTTATGCTCCTGTTTTAGGGAATGTTTGATACATCTGGTTCATTAACCAAAACTCAGACACAGGGGACAGAGTGGAGTCTGAGCCCAGGCACCCTGGGCAGTATCATTCCCCAAAGTACCTCACACATAAAACAGTCACAAGACAATCCTTGAGTGCACTCCCCCTCCCAACCCTAAAACCAGTCTCCTTAATCTTCCCCAGCTCAGTAGATGGTACCACCATCCATCTAGACTTTCAAGCCAAAAACGAGGAAACTAGGACTCAGTTTCAATACTTCTGTTTCCCTTGCCATCACAACCATCCCACACCATCGGCTCTTCCTCTGAAACAGCTGTATGTTTACTTCTCTACCTCATCTGCCACCTCCCTGGTCCACAATGTCATGGCCTTCCACTTGGATCTTGCCTCTGCCTCCTACCGAGTCTTCCCACTTCCTCTCTTGCTGCCGCATTGGTGTCCCTCCCCAGGAGAGCAGTCACAGTGAGCTTTGAGAAATCACCTTGAAAACACCATGTTACGCGCCTACTGAAAACTTCCAATGGCTTCCCATTAGACACCTAAAATAAGAACTTCCTACCTTGGCTTACAAAGCTTTATGTGATCTCTCCGCTTTTCATACTTCTTGCGTATCACTTTTTTTTTTTTTTAAGTTTGTTTCTCTTGAGAGAGAGAGAGAAAGCAGGAGTGAGGGAGGTGAAGAGAGAGAGAGAGAGAGGGAAAGAGAAGGAGAATCCCAAGCAGGCTTCGCACTGGCAGTGCAAAGCCCTATTCAGGGCTCGATCCCATGAACCATGAGATCATGCATGACCTTAGCCGAAGCCAGTCCCTTAACCGGCTGAGACACCCAGGTGCCCCTGTATGTCACTCTTTATAAGGTTCACTATGAGTCAGCCAGCTGAGACTGAGACTGAAATCATTCTGCCTCAAGATATTGAAACAGGCTATTTCCTCTGCCTGAAGGTCTTCCCAGATCTTCTCACATCTGGCTTCTTACCATTCAGATCTCAGTTGAGGGGTTACTTCTTCACAGATGCTTCCTCTGATCACCTACTCAAGAGGGTCCACTCAGTGATCATCTATTACATTGTCTTAGCTCAATCATCAGCCTAACACTTGTGATGATATTTTTCTTGATTACTTTTTTTTTGATTACTTATGATATTTTTCTTGATTACTTATTTAGGATGGTTATTGTCTCTCCCTCCTAAAACATAAGTTCCAGAGGTAAAAACCTTGTTTTCCATGTTTCCATTTTTGTGTTCTTGGGGCAGAAAAAGTGTTTGGCACATGTAGGAGATGCTAAATAACATTTGTTGTTTATTGAGTAAATGAGCAAATAGAATATTATTAATAGCCAAGGGTATAGTGAAAAAAAACTGTCTAAGACTTAAATAAAAGGACACTTGATACTGAAAACATTTCACCCTGAACATTAGCAAGCCAGGGCATCTGGGTGGCTCAGTTGGTATAAGCATCTGACTCTTGGTTTCAGCTCAAGTCATGATTTCACGGTTTTGTAAGTTTGAGCCCCACGTCAGGTTCTGAGCTGAGGGTGCAGAGCCTGCTTGGAATTCTCTCTCTCTCCCTCTCTCTCTCTCTATCTCTCCCTCTCTTTCTGCCCCTCCCCTGCTCACGCTGTCTCTGTCTCTCTCAAAGCTAAATAAATAAACTTAAAAAATATTAACAAGCCAAAATCTCACCAAGACATATCCAAATTATTATATTATTTTTTAGTTGTTTATTTTCTAAATTCTGAACAAATATGTTCAGAATGGAGACTGTATTTCCAATGCCTTGCACAGAATTTGGCACATGGTGGATGCTTAGTAAATACTTCTTGAATGAACCTCCTTCCAGGTGTAGGTAATAAAATCCAGGGTGTTTGATTTCACATAATGTGATTATAAAATAATTAGAACCTAAAGACAAATGTACTAGAATTTTATATACTCACATAGATCTTAACCCTTTAAAAAATTTTTTTATGTTTATTTATTTTTGAGAACGAGAGAGACAGAGCACAAGTGGGGGAGGAGCAGAGAGAGGGGGAGACACAGAATCTGAAGCAGGCTCCTGGCTCTGGGCTGTCAGCACAGAGACCGATGCAGGGCTCGAACCCGTGGACGGTGAGATCATGACCTGAGCCGAAGCTGGACCAGCTGAGCCACCCAGGCAGCCAGGTCTTAACCCTTTTAAAACAGACCGTGGACCACAGAGACCTTATTCCAGTGCCTCTTACATTTTCTAAAGAGGTGTTTCAAAATGTTTTCATGAAAGGTCTGTGTGCCTTTTATCTCAGGAAGGTAGACACAAAAAGCTAAACAACACAAAATACCATCATTCAGAGATCTTTCATTGGAAAACAGATGTTTGGTTTAATAGACTGAATTTTAAATTTTTTTTTTTCAACGTTTTTTATTTATTTTTGGGACAGAGAGAGACAGAGCATGAACGGGGGAGGGGCAGAGAGAGAGGGAGACACAGAATCGGAAACAGGCTCCAGGCTCCGAGCCATCAGCCCAGAGCCTGACGCGGGGCTCGAACTCACGGACCGCGAGATCGTGACCTGGCTGAAGTCGGACGCTTAACCGACTGCGCCACCCAGGCGCCCCAATAGACTGAATTTTAAATCATGAGAGATTTCTGGTGTGCCTCTATATTTGTGACTACTTTTGGTAGTTTTACTTAGATTCTTTTGTAGAAAATCTTTCACATGAACCATGTCCTTAAATAATCCCAATCACCAAAGAAAAAGAACAATGCTTTTATTACCTCTAATTATCCTGTAACTCATAAGTCCCTTTGCTGGTTTCAGGGGACAGGCTTCCTCACTGGGACAGAAAAATAGGTAGCAGTTGGGCTGTCTAGTTGTTTTTCGAGTGTCGAAGATCATCAGGTTACACGCTTTGTCTCCTGAAATTAAAGGTATCATAAGCATTACACTGAAATTGGATATTCTAAAGAGGATGGCAATTGTATTTCTGCTGTCCAACACAAATACCTTTGTTCATGTTGTGCATTTGCTTGCTGACCACTAATTCATTTCCTCTTCCTTAGCACTTAAAGCAATTTGTGAAGACATTGGGTTAAAAAATCTGAATTAAGGTAATTTTGGCAAAACCCACTTTAAATAGTACATTTAATTCTTTTTTAAAAAAAATAATGCATTTAATTCTTTAGATAAGCCTTCCATTTGCTCAAATATCCATCAAAATACACACAGAAATACTGACTTTGCAATCTTTACACAACTCACAACTGAGTTGGAACTTAAGAAATGGATCTAACCTAATGATTTCATGTATCTCTCATATCCCGAAGGCAGACACCTATATCAGACACCTATGAAGCCATGAGTCTGGCTTTCTTGAGTAGAGTCCCTAAATTTAGCATCACACCATCATTGCCTCCTTCCACAAAGGACCTGAGTAGTGTATGGAGGACAAAGTCTATGTTTTACCTTTATCAGTACCATTCGTCTTTTGATTTTTCTTCTTCACATTTCTACTCTTCCTTATTTCTGCTTTTCCATTTTCCTTCCTTTCAAACTTTTTACTCTTAACTTTCATTTCTTGCTTCTTTTTCTCTTCCACCTATGTCCAGTAGAAATCATTCTTTCTATTCATCATGGTCTAGAGCTGGCTTTGGTCTCAATCTGGTGCCATCTCACATCTTGGCCTAAGACCCTTGAGGCATCAGTATACCCCTGGTCAGGATAAGGTTTTGTTTTGTTTTAATGCTTTTTTATTTATTTTTGAGAGAGAGAGAGTGAGCAGCCAAGGGGCAGAGAGAGAGGGAGACACAGAATCTGAAGCAGACTCTAGGCTCTGAGCTGTCAGCACAGAGCCCAACGTGAGGCTCGAACTCACAAACTGTGAGATCATGACCTGAGCCAAAGTCAGACACTTAACCGACTCAGCCACCCACGTGCCCCAGGATGAAGATTAAGAAGCATATAGGCTAATTATTAAAAATGCATGCTCTTTCTACACACACACACACACACACACACACACACACACACACATAACTAACCTTGTTGTAGTAGTCATTTCACAATATATACATGTAACAAATCATCGCACTGTATATATTTTCACAATGTTACATGCCAAATATATCTCAATAAAGCCAGGGGAAAATATTCTGCATAACTGGCCATCAGCACAACTTCTTCAAATCAGGCAATGGTGAGGATCAACCTTGACTCCCACATTTGGAAAGAAGACTCAGTTAGTTTCTGCAGGGGTTTTAGGCAGAAAACCAGGCAACAAGAAAGGTACTTTAATTTTTCCTTTCTCAGCAATGGGATAATTCTGCAATACCATTTTTGGGGGGCATGGAGGTAAAGGGAAAGGTCCATAAGCCCCCCCAAGTTGTATGCAAAACTTTGTGTCCTTTGTACTTCTTTTTTCTTAATAATTCCTTTTTTTAAATAATTTTTTTAATTTAATTTTATTTTTGAGAGACAGAGAGAGAGAGAGAGAGAGAGAGAGAGCAAGCGGGGGAGGGGCAGAGAGAGAGAGAGGGAGACACAGAATCCAAAGCAGGTTCCAGGCTCCGAGCTGTCAGCACAGAGCCCGATGCAGGGCTCAAACTCACGGACCATGAGATCGTGACCTGAGCTGAAGTTGGTCACTCGACCAACTCAGCCACCCAGGCGCCCCTGGGCATCTTTCTAAAATCTGTGGTTATGAGCAAATTATCAAAGCACTTAAAGACCATTGCTCAATAAATGAAGAAACAGTCTGAGATCCGTTAAAGGAGACCCACAATTATCTCTACTTACCATAAAACAGTAACAGTAATTCTGCTTATACAATAAAACAGCAAACCCTCATTTCTCACTAAACACCCATTATGGAGCTGAAAAGAAATGCAAGGTTTCCTGTGTTGCCAGCAAACACCCACACAGCATTCAGTCCTGTTTGCAGATGATTTGCTATTTCACATAAATGTTGATATCAACATTTAAAGAAAAACTGGAAATTTAAATTAAATCTCTGTAATTTCCATAAATTACTCCTATAGAGAATATCAAAGCACACTGCTGAGTTTGAGAAAACCATTGAAAGTTTTTTTTTCCTCCTGGCATCAAATATGTGGTATCTTTTCCACACTAATACTACAATTCTCCAGGGCACTGACTCAATGTCTTATGATTCAATTCAATTCTTACACTAACTACCTGGAGTTAGCATCAGATTCCATAGGTTTAAGCGCTCAGTCCTGTAAGACTGTCCTCACTTAGAGGCCAGTCAAAAGTATCAGCTCCCAGGTTACTCACGCTTCTGCCCGACTTGGCCATAAATCCAAGCTCCCACCACCCCTACTTCAGGTTTGATAATTTGCTAGAACTACTCACAGGACTCAGGAAAAGGCTATACTTACTATGATAGTTTATCATTGAAAACACAAATGAATAGCCAAATGAAGTGTACATAGGACAAGGTCCAGAAGGGTCCTGAGTACAGGAGCTTCCGTCCCGGTGTACCTGAAGTGAACAATCCTTTTGCACATGTGGATGTGTCTGCCAATGTGGAAGCTCTCTAAATCTGTGTTTAGGGATTTTTTTATGGAGATTCCATTATGTGGGCACAGCTGATTAAATCATTGGCCACTGGTGACTGAATTCAATCTCCAGCCCTTCTCCTCTACCTATAGGTGGGGGTGGAGCTGAAAATTCCAAATTTCTAATCAAGGCTGGGTCTTTCTGGTGACGAGTTCCCATCCTGGAGCTACCTAGGGAGCCACCAACAGTCGTAACTCAGGTGTGGTTGAAAGGGGCTCATAATGAATAACGAAAGAAGCTCCTAGGCTCAGGAAACGGCAAGGTTTTTAGGAGCTCTAACAGGAACCAGGAACCAAGATTATATGCATACATTTCTGACTATACCACACCCATTACACAAAGAAGAGAAACCAAAGATTTAAGAGAAAACGTATGACTCGGTTGGCCAGTGAGTCAGGTAAGAAGCATTACTCCAATGTTGACTAGCTCTTCTAGGCTCCTTGATGGCAAGGCCTTGTCCATGTTATTCATTGTTTTGTCTCCAGCATTCAGCAAGGCATTCGGTGCTCAATAAATTTAGTGTGGGTGTTTTTTTGTGGTTGGTTATTTATTTACTTTTCATTTAGGGAATTAGGACAGGGTCATAAACAACTGAAAAATGACCACTGTTTCTCTTGGATAAGTATTTCTCAAGTCTGGAACTTGAAACATGCAAAGGTATGGCTCAGACCTGTGAGCCTCTTTCCTCTGTGTCATGTGACTGGGTCAGTCCAAACAACTTCCCATGTCCCTTAAGGGTTTTTGTTTCCAGCATCTTAGATGCCTATTAGAACATAACACCAGTGGTTCTCAACCTTTTTTCTACCTACACACCTGGGTGATATACACACACACTCATCAGTAACTTTGACCCAGCTTAGGGGAGGGGAGGACACACTTGTGGCACATGTTCCCAGTGAATTTGTTACCCACATTTCTACCCCATTGAGAATCACTAGGATAAAGTGTGCAGCCAGATCAGCCAGCTACTTATATCACAAAACACTTGAAATGAAGAGTTGCCAAGGGACTATTACTTACCTGTTATGTTTTTCGTTGAACAGCAAGAATTAATGCAGTCTTCCTGAGTTAATGTATGTACAGGTTCATTGCCTCTAATTCCCTTTGAAAGAGATGACTGGATGTCAATGACAACATCTTCTAGACTCTTCGTGTGGCAGTTCTGACTGGTGGACAGCCTCAGTGTCAGGAAGCAAATTACCACAAAAGTGTAACTCAAGCCCCATTCTTCCCTAAAGGACATTTTAAATTTCAATTCAGCCTAGTCTTCCAAGGTCAAGGATAATCCTCCCTCTGGTCTGAGTTTGCTTCAAGAAGATTGTACAGATCATGGAATTTCTCTCTAGAACAAAAATAGAAAATCATCAATGAGTTTTGTTTCTTTTAATAAATCTCACGAAGATACATTTCATTTCCTTCAAGTCAATGTCAACAGCTCATGATTTACAAAACAGAAATAAACAAGCATTTTTTATGTTTCATTTTTAATAGATCAAGACAACCTTCATTAAAAACTTGGTAAAGAACTAATTAGCACAAACATGTATACTATTCCATCAGTGCTTAAAAGCTGACAAATATCTATGAAGGAAGAGATATAAACAAGAGGCCTACCCCCAAAGTTCTAGAATCCTTCCTCTTCTTGCTTCTCCTAACCAAGAGGGGAGAGGACACAAAATCTCTAGCCACTGATGAAGCAGTGATAACAGGCTTGAGCAGAGTTTCTTTCTCAGTATTAACAACCAGCATTTTAAAATCACCTACTAGGTGGTAGGCAATGTGCTATGAAATATACATATATTATCCCATTTAATCCTGATAGTCGGTCTGCAAAAAAAAAAAAAAAAAAAAAAAAAGAGCTACTATTTCCCTCATTTTATAGATGAGGAAACTGGGGCTGCCTTTCTTGTGGCTGCCTCTCCTTAAATATCAAATCAGAGACAGGTAACTCTAATAATCTAATTCTAAGAGTTAGCTGGTCAGTAGAGGGAATTCATTCATTTTGAGAATACAAATTGTTCACTGAAGCATACTGTAGAGCAGAAATACTTCCTCTTCAATCTCATTCTCCTCCTCCTCCTCCTTCTTCTGTCATGAACCCGAACCCTTTGGTAGTCTGGTGAGGCTTAGGATCTTTTCTGAGAGACAGGTTTGAAAATATAAAAATGAGGGGTGCTCAGTCAGCTGAGTGCCCAACTCTTGATTTCAGCTCAGGTCACCATCCCAGGGTAGTGGGATTGAGCCCTGTGTCCAGCTCTGTGCTGGATGTGGAGCTTGCTTAAGATTCTGTCTTTCTCTCTCTGCCCCTCTCTCTCTTTGCCCCTCTCCCCTGCTTTCACGCACTCTCTTCCTCTAAAAAACAAAACAAAACAAAAAAAACCTATAAATTCTTTAAAAAATAAATTAATAAAATACATATATATAATGAAAAATGAAATATATTAGGATTATGAAAGAAGTCAGTTATATGAAATATAATTATCAAAGTAGTTTTTAAAGTGTGCCTAGAGGGGCGTCTGGAAGGCTCAGTCAGTTAGGCCTCCAACTTCAACTCAGGTCACGATCTCATGGTTTGTGAGTTTGAGCCCAGCGTCCAGCTCAGTGCTGACAGCTCAGAACCTGGAGCCTGCTTCAGATTCTGTGTGTGTGTCTCTCTCTCTGCCCCTTCCCTGCTCACGCTGTGTGTGTGTCTCTCTCTCTCAAAAACAAATAAACATTTAAAAAAATTTTGTTTAATATGCCTACAAAACGCTGATGTAAAATATCAAAAAACAAAACTAAACTAAATAAATGGAGAGATGTTCCATGTTCATCAATATTAAGATGTCCATTCTTGGGGCGCCTGGGTGGCTCAGTCGGTTAAGCATCCGACTTCAGCTCAGGTCATGATCTCACGGTCCGTGAGTTCAAGTCCCGCATCGGGCTCTGTGCTGACAGCTCAGAGCCTGGAGCCCGTTTCAGATTCTGTGTCTCCCTCTCTCTCTGCCCCTCCCCTGTTCATGCTCTGTCTCTCTCTGTCTCAAAAAATAAATAAACGTTAAAAAAAAAAAATGTCCATTCTTCTCAACTTGATCTATAGATTCACTGCAAAGTTTTTATTTTATTTTTTTAAATTGTTTTTTCAACGTTTATTTATTTTTGAGACAGAGAGAGACAGAGCATGAACGGGGGAGGGTCAGAGAGAGGGAGACACAGAATCTGAAACAGGCTCCAGGCTCCGAGCTGTCAGCACAGAGCCCGACGCGGGGCTTGAACTCACGGACCACGAGATCATGACCTGAGCTGAAGTCGGCCGCTTAACGGACTGAGTCACCCAGGCGCCCCAAAGTTTTGATTTTAAAGTTTACATGAAATGCAAAAAGGCCCAGAGTGGGCAACATGATGCTGAAGAAGAACAAAACTGGAGAACTGACACTACCTAATTTCAATACTTACTGCAAAGTTACAGTAATCAAGACAGTGTAGGGGCACCTGGGTAGCTCAGTCGGTTAAGCGTCAGACTCTTGATTTCAGCTCAGGTCATGATCTCACCATTCATGAGACTGAGCTCTGCATCGGGCTGTGCAATGACAACGCAGAGCCTGCTTGGGATCTTCTCTCTCTCTCTCTCTCTCTCTCTCTCTCCCTCTCCCTCTCCCTCTGCCCCTACCCTGTTTGTGCTCTCTCTCTCTCCCTCCCCCCCCCTCTCTCCCTCTCTCCCTCTGTCCCTACCCTGTTTGTGCTCTCTCTCTCAAAATAAATAAACTTAAAAAAAAAAAAAGTGTGTGCTACTGGCAAAAGAATAGACAAACAGAACAATAGAACAGAATAACAAGCCCAGAAAAAGACCCACACAAATAGAGTCAACTGCTCTTTAATTTTTTTTTTCAACGTTTTATTTATTTTTGGGACAGAGAGAGACAGGGCATGAACGGGGGAGGGGCAGAGAGAGAGGGAGACACAGAATCGGAAACAGGCTCCAGGCTCCGAGCCATCGGCCCAGAGCCCGAAGCGGGGCTGGAACTCACGGACCACGAGATCGAGACCTAGCTGAAGTCGGACGCTCAACCGACTGCGCCACCCAGGCGCCCCAACTGCTCTTTAACAAAAGAGCAAAGGCAATTCAATGGACAGAGGATAGTCTTCTTAAAAATGGTGACAGAATAATTGGGCATCCATATGCAAAAAGATAAATCTAGACACAAACCTTCCATCATTTACAAAAACTAACTCAAAATGGATCATAGACTTCAATGTAAAATGCAGAACTCTAAAACTCCTAGAGGGGTGCCTGGCTGGCTCAGTTGGTAAAACATGAGACTCTTGATCTTGGTATTGTGTGTGCAAGCCCCATGTTGGTGTAGAGATTACTTAAAAATAAAATATTTTTTAAAATGTTAAAATAGTTTTAATATAGTAAAAATATAACATAGGAGAAAAATCTTTGTGGACTTAGATTAAGCAATGATTTTTTAGACACGATACCAAAAGCACAATCCATGAAAGAAAAAAAATTGATAGGTTGGATTTCATTAAAATTAAAACATCTGCTGTGCCCAAGACACTATTCAGAGAATAAAAAGATAAGCCACAGACTGGGAGAAATATTTGCAAAACACACATCTGATAAAGGACAGGTAGCTAAAATATATAAAGAACTTTAAAACACAACCCAATTAAAAATGAGCAAAGTTGGGGCACCTGGGTGGCTCAACTGGTTAAGTATCTGACTCTTGGATTTGGCTCAGGTCATGGTATCACAGTTCCTGGGATCAAGCCCCATGTGGATCTCAAAGGAGATATACAGATAACAAATAAGCATAAGAGGAGGTGCTCAACATCATAATCATTTGGGAACTGTAAATTCAAATGACAAGATACCACTATGCACCTATTAGAATGACTAAAATCCAAAAAACTGACAAAACCAAATCCTACCAAAAAAAAATCTATGTATATATGTTTATAGTAACTTTCTACATCATTGTCAAAAACTGGAGACAACGAGACATCGTTCAATAGGTGAATGGATAAACAAAATGTGGTACATCCATATAATGGAATACTATTCAGTAGTACAAAGAAATGAGCTATCAAACCACAGAAGTACATAGAGGAACCACAATTGCATACTGCTAAGTGAAAGAAACCGGTCTAAAAGATATGACTTCTTGTCAACTATATGACATTCTGGAAAAGGCAAAACTACATCAACAGTCAGAATATCAGTGATTGCCAGGAGGAGGAAGGGAAGGATGCGCAGGTGGAACACAGGGGATTTTTAGAGTAGTGAAATCATTCTAAATGATACTGTAACAGTTGACACATGTCTTCACATCTGCCAAAACCCATAGAACTGTACCACATAAAGAGTGAAATGTAACATTGGGCGCCTGGCTGGCTCAGTCCGCGGAGCGTGGAACTCTTGATCTCTAGGTTGCGAGTTCAAGCTCCACATTGGGTGTAGAGATTAGATTACTTACTAATAAAATCTTAAAAAAAAAAAAAAAGAGTGATCCCTAATATAAACAAATAGTCTTTAAAACAACAAAATAGTAAAAAACAACACAAATAGTTAAAAAGCAAAAAAAAAAAGAGTATATATTACCCATATATAGTAACCACACAAGTCCAATAGCTTCCTTGCTGTTGTATCCAACTTTTGTAAACAAATAACAAGTAACATTTATGTTTCTCTCATGCCAGTCTCTATACTAAGCACTTTACATGTGTCATGTCATTTAATCCTTACAAGAATCCTAATGAAATAGATTCCTGATCCTTATGAGATAGATCCTATTATTAACCCCATTTTCAGTCAAAATAGAAACAATTGTGAGATATCTGTGCTTCTTTATTAACCTATCAAATATCAAGCAGTACATCTAATAACTGCCATAATTTTGAAGTAGTGTTGAATGAACAAGATACTTGAGATCTGTGTAATCAGTAATATAATACGAAAACACCTGTGATTTCTACTGATGGCAAATTACAGCTGCGTCTAACTCTACCAAGGCTTTTGATCACATGCCTCTTAGAGGAAATGTTACATTTCAGTGAGAGGCTACTAAAATAAATTTTGCCACTGAAGTTCACAGACTTTCAGAGTACTAGCCGTGGCTCTCCAGGTTAAGAATCCTGGCACAAGTGACCTTTTTTCATGTTGCCGCATCTTGCAAGTCTCTTTTCTAGCCCTAAAGAAAACCAGACAGGAGCAAAAAGAGGAAAACCAGGCCAATGTCTTACTTTGCAAGGATTCTGACAGAATCTCTCCTTAAGTTTTTGCAAAGAAACCAGAACTATGAGAGGGGATGGGGCAGGAACTGTGTTTTCTCTATGCAGAATCTTCAAGGCGCCTGGACTGCCAGAAATTACTGAAGAGTTTATCGCGCTAAGGATACTCAACCTCTGTAATTCTTCTAATCGTTATTACATAGGCCTTAAAGGTCCACAGTCAAGTTGAATTCTGTTGAAAGCGTGAAAAAGATACAGGTGGGAGGAAGTTCAGGAGGCACTGAACTTTGACGCCTGCTTACTATAGCCACTAAAACGCACTTGTGCAAAACCGTGTCAGATATTGGAAATCATTTTCTTTCCCTTCCTTTGAGGAAATGCGTGTCGCTCACTGAGCATTCTTCTGTCTTTCCTGATGACGACGCGGAGCCAGGGCCACTTAAGACAGGTGCTGCTACGCGAGCCTGGAGATCCCCTCTGGGGGCCCGCGATCCCCCAAGACCCCGGCCAGCCCTTCCTCGCCCCAACCCGGTCCCTGGCGCTCCCGGAGAGGTGGAGGGGCCTCGCCCCAGGAGTAGGAGGGGGGCTGCACTCTCCGCGCTGGAGGCGCAGCCCGCGGCCGGTCTGGGGGGGAGGGCGGTGACGCCTTTACCTAGAAGCTCCGCGACCCGGGGGCTCCCGTGTCCCACCCGCGCGAGGGCAGCCCCGACGCGCTCCCGAGGAAGGAGCGGCAGATCCGCGCGAGGGTATCGGCGAGGGCGGCAGGGATGCTCCGCAGCTCCCGGCCGGCCCGGGGGCGTGTGCTTCGCCAGTTCCTGCTTCCGTTGCGGCGGCAGAAAGTTGGCCGGAGGCGGAGGGGAGGGGGAGGTGGAAGGGCACATTCCTGCCCTGCAACCCGGAGCTGCTTCCCGGCCACTTGGAGCGCGGTCCTCCGGGAGCCCCTCCCCGCGGTGGCTCCAGGCGCCCGGCGATCGCGCACAGCCTGGGAAGCAGCCGGCCGCTGCCACCCCACCCGCCCTGCTGCGGCCCCCGCGAGGGGCGTGGGCGCGACCCGCTGGATTGTCCGCGGGCCTACAGCGGCGCCCGCTCCTTCCCGAGGCCTCAGGACGCGCGCCCACACCAGAGGAAAGTCAGATGGTGCAAAACGTGTGCCCTGCGTTCTGCCTCTGCCTCTGTGTCCCGGACTCGGTCCCCTCCCAGAGGGGCAACCTCTGAGGGCGGGTTCTCCCTTAGGGACTTTACACTGCTTTCTATCCGGGGCCTGGCTGTGAGAATCTGCTTTCGATAATTCCAGACATGGAGGGTCCTCAATTACAGTTAACAGTTCTGCAGTTAGCCCTCACGCGCAGGTCAAGCCTCAACAAAGGCATTCGGATTCTGCCCGGATTTACTGTTTATAAGTATAGATAATAATATAATGGTGCCTGCTATAGTTATTAAAATGTATCCCCTGACATTTAGCATAGTACCTGGTACCTAATAAGTACTCAATAAATATTTAACTAAAATATATTTGTCGAGTGAATGAATGGGAAAGAATAGGGCATAGGTTGTAGAAGTGTGTTTCTGATTCAATGCTTGCTCGCCCACACCTCTGTGTACGTGCAAACAGATGCAATTTTACCAAACCACTGATACTTGCCAAAGGTTCAGACCTTAGACAACATCTCCACCCGGTCTGTGTGAAGAACTTTCAAACCTAAAGCACTAAGCCATTGTAACTTATTATGCTGGACATAATACAGCCAACAGCTACGTCCTGGTTTTAACCAAGAGCTATAGGAGGCTATGTTGACTGAGAATCCCTGTGAACAAAGGTTGCGTGAAACTAACTCTACGGGTTGTATCCAGAGGATGACCTCCTCTGGAATTACAATGATGTTGCAAATACTTGGCTTTAAAGAGCTATCAAAGGAAACTCCACAGTGATTTCCCATTGGAGTCATTTTCCTGTTGTAGCAAAAGACTGGTAAACAATACATTTTATCTCTGCAGATGATGTACTTGAGGGTCTTGCTAGGAAAAGGTCACATTGTTTTAAATCTCCCTTCACAGCATAGTCCTCGCTAGGCACTAAGGAGACCTTTCCTTGACTTAGAAGCTTCAGATTTTGGATTTTAAACAATGACCCTGTTATCGTTGAAGTGACATATTATTTTTTCAGTTATGACAGTGAACAGAGGACATTGATGAAAATAATGATTAAAGAAATTTTTTTCCATTGATATGAGTTAGGTGTTTACATTAGAAATAGCATCTCTTTTCATCTCACTGCCTGAAAAGATTCTTGATCCTCTTCTCCTGATACTTAGAAGTTCCATTTATGTGGAGGCAAATTTTTTTTAAAAAGTATTTTATTCAGAAAAACACCTGCAGGGAAATTAAAGACCAATAAGACGTTGGATCTACCTTCAAGCTGCTCATAGTGGGGAAGACAAATTAGTTATTGTGTAAAGAATAAATGTAGGGGCGCCTGGGTGGCTCAGTCGATTAAGCGGCCGACTTCGGCTCAGGTCATGATCTCGCGGTCCGTGAGTTCAAGCCCCGCATTGGGCTCTGTGCTGACAGCTCAGAGCCTGGAGCCTGTTTCAGATTCTGTGTCTCCCTCTCTCTGACCCTCCCCCGTTCATGCTCTGTCTCTCTCTGTCTCAAAAATAAATAAACGTTAAAAAATTAAAAAAAAAAAAGAATAAATGTAATGATAGAAGATGCTAACTCAGGAAGCTCAGAAAAGGGATGTCTAATCTGGACTTCTGGGAAGAGATAAAAAAATTCCATCTTTTTTTGTTTGTTTGTTTGTTTGTTTGTTTGTTTTGAGAGAGAAAGCATGGGCGGGGGAGAGGCAGAGAGAGAGAGAGGGAGAAAGAATCCCGAGTAGGCTCTACACTCTCAGCCCAGAGCCCGACATGGGGCTCCATCCCACAAACTGTTAGATCCTGACCTGAGCCGAAATCAAGAGTTGGATGCTTAACTGACTGAGCCACCCAGGCATGCCTCAGTCTTTTTTTTTTTTTTTCAAAGACTTTATTTTTTTTTTTTTAGAGCAGTTTTAGGTTCACAGTAAAATTGAGAGGAAGGTTCCCATATACCTCTTGCCCCCACACATGCATAGCCTTCCCCATTATCAACATCCTCTATCAGAGAGGTACATTTCTTACATCTGATGAACCTACACTGACACATCATAAATTACACAAAGTCCATAGCTTGCGTATGCTCACTCTTACTGTATTACACTCTGTGGATTTGGACAAATGTATAATGAGGTGTATCCACCACTAGAGTATCATACAAAGTATTTTCCTTGCCCTAACTGTCCTTTGTGCTCAGCCTATTCATCCCTCCCCCTCTTCACACCCCCTGGCAATCACTGGTCTTTTTATTGCCACAGTTTTGCCTTTAATAGAATGTCATATAGTTGGAATCATATAGTATGTAGCCTTTATGGATTGGGACCTTTCAGTTAGTAATATGCATTTAAGTTTCCTCCATATCCTTTCATGGCTTAATAGCTCATTTCTTTGTTTTGTTTTCATTTTTATTTTAATATTTACTTAATATTTATTTTAATGTTTAATGTTTTTATTTTTTAATGTTTATTTTTAAATGTTTACCAGTGTTTATTTAATGGTTAATGTTTATTTTTTAATGTTTTATTTAATGTTTAATGTTTATTTATTTTTGAGAGAGAGAGAAACAGAGCACGAGTAGGGGAGAGGCAGAGAGAGAGGGGGACACAGAATCTGAAGCAGGCTCCAGGCTCTACGCTATCAGCACAGAGCCTGACACAGGGCTTGAACTCAAGAGCCGTGAAATCATGACCTGAGCCAAAGTTGGGTGCTTAAACGACTGAGCCACCCTGGCGCCCAAACAGCTCATTTCTTTTTAGCATTGAATAATAAACATTCCATTGTCTGGATGTACTGGTCTGTTTATCCTTTCACATACTGAAAGACATCTTGGTTGCTTCCAAGTTTTGGCAGTCGTGAATAAAGCTGCTATAAACACCCATGTGTAGGTTTTGCGTGGACATAAGTTAACCTTGAAGGATGAAGTTAAATTAGCTAGAGGGAGAGAAAAAGCCTGAATATTCCGGGCAGAGAAAATGACATGAGTATCCAGGGAATTTTATCCTGACTGGCACGAAGTCTCCCTGTGTACATAGAGGAATAGAGAAAAAAGGCTGGGATCAGAGCAAGAAGGTGTTCATGTGCCAAATTTTAAACTTTATCCTGAAGCCATAGGGAGTTATTGAAGGTTTTTATAGGGCATTGGCAGGTCCAAAGAACTTATTAATATTCTAAAAATTCTGTCTGCCAGCCACATGTAGGATGGATTGACGGAGGTAAAGCCAGAGGCCTCCTGTTTTCCAAGAAATTGAAGAAGGGAGGAGGCCCTGAACAGGGTGTGGAGACAGAAGAGAAATTAAGGAGAGAGGCTCTCCAGACTTGTGACTGGTTGGATGCGGCAGTAGAGGTAAGCAGATTTATGGCGTAGGAAACTGGTTGGAGTGCCAGGCAATATAAAGATATAGGAGGAGCAGTCTGGAATGGATAAAAGCATAATGAGTTTCAGAGAATTTGAATCCTGGTTTCATTACTTATTAGCTTCATGATCAAGAATAACCTCCTTAAAAATAAAAAAATAAAAAAATAAAACTCCTTAACCTCTGTGTAAAATCAAGAAAGCATTATCTACGTTATAGGCCCATCATACTGGGCCAATATTAGGAAAGTACTTTATAAACCCCAAAAGCCGGTTCAATTGTTATTTATTATGTGTATAGGTCACATAGTTGCTGTTCACGTGGAAATGGTTTTCAAGGTGCTAAAAGGCATCAGTCCCAAATGTCTTCTACCTCTAAAGCCCCTCCAGCAGAATCCTTGAATTATAAACGCCCAAATCATTTTCTTGCCAACAGACTGTAAGCTTCCTAAGGATGGGGACTGGGTCCTGTTGGATCATTTATTACTAGCCTCTAGCAAGTGCCCAGCACATTATAGGCTACCAATAAATGCTGAGTAAAGGAATAAAGACATTCTATCTTTCTATATCTTTTCTCTGATAACACCTTTATTGAGATATAAGTCACATACCATACAAGTCACCTAATTAAATTGTACCATTTAGTGGTTTTTAATATATTCACAGGGTTGTACAACCATGACAATAAATTTTGAACATTTTCATCACTCCCACAAAGAAACCCACACACCCATTAACAGTCACTCCCCTTTTTCCCTTCCACACCCCTCCTGTTCAGCCTTAGGCAACCACTAATCTATTTGTGTGTCTATAGTGCCTCTTCTGGATATTTCATATAAATGGAATCTACAATGTGTGATCTTTTGTGATGGACTCTTTTCCAATAGAATAATGTTTGTAAGGTTTATCCCTGTTGTAGCACATTTTAGTACTTCATTCCTTAGTGAGGGGCACATACCATTCTATTATATGGATATACCGCATTTTATTTATCCATTCTGAAAAAAAAATGGTGATGTAGGAGATCTCAGCCTCTCTCCCCACAAAAAGATCAATCATTAGTTATCCACAACAAAAGCAGCTATGGGAGAACTCTGGAATTCACTTAAGAAACATCAGCAACACAGTACAACAAAAAACTTGAGAATAGTCACATATATAGAGGAGGAAGATAGCTTCATTCTGACTGCATCATCCTTTCCTCGAAGCCAGCACTGCTCAGCACCAAGAGGAAACCTCCAGCTGGAAAGAGTTCTCCTTGGGGCGCCTGGGTGGCTTGGCTGGTTGAGTGTCTGATTTTGCCTCAAGTCACAATCTCACTGTTCGTGAGTTTGAGCCTTGCACTAGGCTTTTGCTGACAGCTCAGAGCCTGGAGCCTGCTTTAGATTGTGTCTCCCTCTCTCTCTGCCCCTCCCTGCTCGCACTTTATCTCTCTCTCAAAAATAAATATTAAGTAAGGGTGCTGGGTGGCTCAGTTAGTTAAGCATCTGACTTTGGCTCAGGTCATGATTTCAGAGTTCGTGGGTTTGAGCTCCACATCGGGCTCTGTGCTGACAGCTCAGAGCCTGGAGCCTGCTTTGGGTTCTGTGTCTCCCTCCCTCTCTGCTCCTCTGCTCTGTCTCTGTCTCTCAAAAATAAATAAAAGTTAAAAAAATAAATAAATAAATAAACATTAAAAAAAATTAGAAAGAGTTCTCCTTGCCATGAAAGGAAGAACACAGTGTAACCAGCTTCCCCAGACTTTCAGGAGAGTACACAAAGATCCCACCTCAATCTCACCCCACCCAGACTGGCAAAGCTGAGACATACAGACATATGGAGACTGCTAGACACAAAGTCTTCCTTGGTGCCATGCAATTGGAGCTATCTTGGTTCACAGTGACCTGATTTGTAGCCAAATCAAGCAGCTTTCACCACCAAAGTCACCAATGGCAAGCACAAACTGCCACGGACGCCTTGCAGATCTGGCCAGCTTTTGCCTCACAGGCATTCGTGTTCACTGACATCTTCCACCTGATTCCGTCCCCACTCCCTCCTATCCTCAGCCCAGCCCAGGAACCACAATGGCAGCCAGCCTAGGCAGCTGTGCAAGTGCAAGACGCCAGCCTAGACCCGGTGGCTGATCTCCACTGTGTGTGTGCACTCAGGGCTAGTCCCTGAGTGCACTCAGGGCTGCACACTTGCACGACACCTGCCTGATAGCCATAGCCAGACTCTACCACAGTGGAGGAGCAAGGGTACATGAACGGACAATTTAACAGTGTCAGGGAAACAATACAAGAACAAAATGAGAAGTTCAGCAAAGATATAGAAAACATAAAAAAGAACCAAACAAATCCTGGAGTTGAAAAATATAATGATTGAATTGAAGAATTTAATACAGAGCTGCAAACTTGGACTTGACCAAACAGAAGAAGAATTCAATGAACTAGAAGACAGACCAATTAAAATCACCCAATCAGAGGAGCAAAAAGAAAAAAAGAATGAAAAGGAATGAAGAAAGTCCTTATGGGACTTTGAGGCACCATCAAGAGAAACAATGTATATATCATTGGAGTCCCAGGAAAAGAAAAGAGGAGGAAAGGGGGTAGAAAGTTTAAAGAAATAATGGTTGAGAACTTCCCGAACCTGGGGAGAAATTTGTCTATCCAAGATTATGAAGCTAATAGGTCAATCCAAAATTTCAATCCAAAACAATCTTCTCCAAGACATACTATAATTAAAACTATCTAAAATCAAAAACAAAGATAATTTGTTTTAAGTTTATTTATTTTTGAAGAGAGCGAGTGTGCACGGGTGCATGCAAACAGGAGAGGGGAAGGGGCAGAGAGAGACAGAGAATCCCAAGCAGGCTCCACACTGTCAGCATAGCGCCTGATGTGGGGCTTGAACCTATGAAACTGTGAGATCATGACCCGAGCTGAAACCAAGAGTTGGATGCTCAAACACCTAAGCCACCCATGTACCCCGACAAAGATAATTTTAAAAGCAGAAAGAGAAACACGTTGGGGCGCCTGGGTGGCTCAGTCGGTTAAGCGTCCGACTTCAGCTCAGGTCACGATCTTGCGGTCCGCGAGTTCGAGCCCCGCGTCAGGCTCTGGGCTGATGGCTCAGAGCCTGGAGCCTGCTTCCAATTCTGTGTCTCCCTCTCTCTCTGCCCCTCCCCTGTTCATGCTGTGTCTCTCTCTGTCTCAAAAATAAATAAACGTTAAAAAAAAAAAAAAAAAATTAAAAAAAAAAAAAAAAAAAAAGAGAAACACGTTTTCTCTCATATAAGGGAACCCCTATAAGGTGAGATTTTTCAGCAGCAACCTTGCAGGCCAGGAGAGAATAGGATGATATATTTGTTCATTCATCAGTTGAGAATGTTTAGAATGTTGAGAATGAACCTTAGAATGAAGCATTCATCCAATGGGAAGCATAAAAAGCACCACCACATCAGGGTGAATTAGGGCATGGAACACAAGATAAATATAGTCTGATGTGGAAAGGGGGCAAAAAGAGCCAGAATGAGTTGTACTCTCCCTTTTTTCCTTCTCTTTTGCCCACCCCCAAAGAGGGCAAACCTGGGAGAGGAGTCAGGGGCTCTCCAGAAAGGAATGATCCCATCAGCTTGATGGTTTATGTAAACCTCAAGACTACAGTCAAACACCACCTCCTAGGAGCCTACTTGACCTTTACAGGATGTTTTTAGTTCTTTCTTCATATTCCCACCAAATACTGAATTTACATTCATTTATACTTTTCTCAGAGTATTGCAATGGTGAGTAGAGGAAAAAGCATGATTTTGAAATCAGACAGTCCTAAATCCTGGTTCTACCATTTACTACCTGGTGACCGTGAGGAAGGTACCTGTTTGTGGGCCTCAGGGTTGCTATGAAAGTTTGATGAGGTAACATAGGGGAAATGTCTATGATACTGTAGAATAGAAGGGACTTAATCATACAGTTCATTTGGCATTCCTTCTGAGGTTATATTTATAAGTATAAAATGCTAGGACATTTGCTTGAAATTTCACGAAGGAAATGATATAAAATTAATTGTAAAATTCTGAGAACCACAAAACCACCCAACTCCTTGGTGGCATTCGCATTGCTGGTCTCAGTTCTTGATCTGCCCAATCTTACAGTTTCCATTTTGCATCTCTTGTACTCCTCCCTCACCTTTGCTAGTTTTGGAATGGCCTGTGGATAATTGTCAAGGTTCCCAGAAAATGCCTAGATTATAGGGGCATCCATTTTCCTCTGAGGATACATACACACACACACACACCCTAACATGTGAATCAGTATTTTTTTTTTTAACATTTTTAAAATGTTTTTATTTTTGAGACAGAGAGAGCACAAGTGGGAGAGGGGCAGAGAGAGAGATGGAGACGCAGAATCGGAAGCAGGCTCCAGGTTCTGAGCTGTCAGCACAGAAACTGATGCGGAGGTCAGAACTCATGAGCTGTGAGGTCATGACCTGAGCTGAAGTGGGATGCTTAAAGGACTGAATCACCCAGGTGCCCTGAATCAGTATTTTCAATTTCTTCATTTATCTCTCATTTCCATCTCCTTCCTTCACCGTCTATATTTTTTGCATGGTTGTCCACAGCCAAACTCCTACCTTCTGGAACTGAAACAGGAGCTTTGCATCCAGACAGTTGTGAATTCTAACCCTAAAACAAACAATTCCCACGCCGCATTTTATAAAGTTCTAACAATAAAGTGCCAATAGCTGGGTGATGCTTAAAGGCAACGCATCATTACACTAGAGAAGGCCTTGCTCTTTGGGGGCGGTGGTTCTGGCTTTGAGGCGGTGGAGCCCTTTAAGGGTGATTACACTCTCCCCGCCCTCCCCGAGGCGGGGGCGTGGTCGCGGGGGGGGGTGGCCTCCAACCCGGAACTGACGGCCGCGCGCAGCCGGCGCGGCCAATCCGCGTCCCGGAAGGAGCGAGCTTGCGGCCCCGGAGCGAGTGAGTGAAAGCGGCGCCGCCCGCCGGCGGCCGGCGCGGCTGAAGCTGGGCGCCCTCCACCTCTTTCCTTAGGGTCCCCCAAAGAGAGCGGGCAAACACCGTGCATCCGCGCTACGCCTCTTGGCGCGTCGGTTCCCCAAGTAGGGCCTCCCATCCCCCAACGCCAGCGCACCTGAGTGGGCTGGGCGCGTCATCTCCACAAGTCGGCCCTGCAGCGGCGCCCACATTTGGTGTAGCATCCCTGTCCCAGTCCCCAGCCCCTGCCCGGTCTTCCCGCCGCCGGAGCGGTGACCGCCTGGCCCGCCGTTCTTCCGCTGCCACCGCTGCCGCCACCATGGGCAGTGAGCAGAGCTCCGAGGTCGAGAGCCGACCCAACGATCTGAACTCCTCAGGTCGGTGTCCTAACTTCCACCCTCCTCCAGCCGGCCCTGTCTGCTTGCGGAGGGGGCTGCCTCCCAACCTAGCGGGGACTGGGACCGTGGACACGAACGCACAGAGAGCCCTCACCGTACGTTTTTCTTGAAAAAGAGAAAAAAGTCACTGTCTGTCCTAGCCGTCATTCCCCTGATGGGAGTGCCTGTGACTGCAAGCTAAATCAGCTTGTGCGCCCATGCCCATTATTTATTGTCAAAACAGCTGTTTCTCCCAGCTCTGCCTCCTCTTTAAAAGACGACCTAATTAACTTTTGGCGTTAGTACTCATGCCTGACACCGTGAGATTTGGCTCACACAGTGGATGGATCAGAGACAGAATCTCTAAGAACATGTTCCTTTTCAGAAGGGATGTGTGACAGGTGTACAATCGTTTTTGAACCCTTGGGTGCAAACATCTCCAGAAACTGCATTTTCTCTTAAGAAGGGGTCGCGACTCGGTTTCTATTATCATAGGGGTTGGCCAGCACCGCACGCTCTGGTGTTTTTCTCTATTCTTCCCCCGTTCGTAATTTTAAGGTTTCTCCCAGCGTTTGAAATAGGATCAGAAGGATTATTGTGCTGGGAATATAGTAAGCAGTCAATAAATAAAATAGTTGATACTTAATTAAGGATTCTATGCTCTGTTGTTGTTAGCGACAAACCCTAGCACAACTGGCTCTGCTTGAGTTGCTAATCCAAATTGGATTCAATCTGGAGCCTAAATATAACATATTAGTTTCAGGTGTACAGTCTAATGATTAGATATTTGTATATATTATGAAATTTTAAACAATATTTTACACTTGCAGAGAGGTGTAGATACACTAAGAATCCACAACTGTCATTTATTCCTGGTAGGATCTGTAATTCAGAAATGTAGACGCTGACAGAGAGTTAGTCCACACTGAAGTGTGTCCTTTAAGACTGGTTCAGGTCCTCATTTGGGGGGCTAGATTGGGACACATTTCAATGGTGAACAGCATCTACTAGCTTTGCTACATTCTTCTATTTCCTTGGAAGACCCAGCACATCTGATCTGTTAATAGCAAACACAGTAATAGTTGTTACCCTTTATTTTCTTGCTCCTATGTCAGGCCGGAAGCATATTTGAGGGGAAGAAGCATGGCATCTTAAAAAATCTGCTTGCTCACCTACTAACTAGCCAACAGCATGAGCTCTAACCAATACTATAGCATACACCAGTAGCCTAGGTTAGAATCTGCCCGATTCCCCTGGGCTAAGTGGTTTGCATACATTTATATTTAATCCTCACAGCGGCCCCATTTTACAGGCAAGGTGATAGAGGTTAGCTAGACTCTAGTGAAATTTGTTTTCCACTGGGGAAGAAGAAATCAATTTGTAGGAGGAAAGACTTCTGACTTGGGATTTGTGAAATGTTAAGTAAATTAGCAAAAGGGGTTAAGACATACTTCTTGAAGAGCGGTAAAAGTAGCAGAGATTCTACAAGAGGGAATGCCAAGCCACAGGAGACTCTAGCCTCTAGGAGGCGGGGCAGTTCTGTGGCCTTCCTGCGTCAACCTTTGAGACATAAGTATGATGAGCCCGCAAATACTACCTTCTAGAGGGTAAACCACTTTAAAGGTTTATTCTTGCTCTAACCAGGAGGATAGTGAGCAGAGGGAGGTATCTTGGTCTAGGAAGTTGTTGGTAGTTTGCATCAGTTCCTCCAAATGCTTTGCTTTCTCGCAACAAACCTGAAATTGGCCTGCCTCTCTTAACGGTCCTACAAATTTCTGAATTTGGCCTCAGCCTAGAATGGACTTCCTGTTTATTTCTATTCTTCTTAGACTACTGCCTGTAATTGTAAGGGTCAGGGGGCTGGTGCCTCAGGAATAGACCCATCTCATATAGGGCTGAGAACCAGGGGTTTTTTGGGGGTTTTTTCCCCCATGGATAGGATCTATTAAATATACCTGGCTTGCTGTGAACTGGTCTGGCCACCAGTTCTGCAAACCTGTTTCACAGGGATGGGCCATGTATACCAACACCCCATAGACCTCCAATTCCTTTCCTAATTCTTTTTCTAGCACTATTGACTTTGGGCAGTTCACAACCAAGTCTTGTATGTTCATTTCCTCATTGGTAAAATAGGGACAATGTCAGGAAGATCAAAGAAGTAAAAATTAAAAACAAAATCTACCTTATATTTTTATGTGCTGAATAATAAGATATTTTTAATCACAAAAGCAATTTCATACATGTTATAGGTTCCTATAATGCTTTTTTTTTTAGTAGAAAATACAGATCCCCTATGATTTATCTCCCCTTTTCCAGCCTCCACTGCAGGATGACTACAGTTAGCATTTTTTTTGTGTAAAAATATTCTTTTTAATGACTGTACTTTAGTGAGACAGAGGGGGCTAACATGCAGCTCGTGAGCAGTGTAACTTTATTTTCAGTGACTCCTTCTCCAGCTAAGCATAGAGCCAAGATGGACGATATCGTGGTTGTAGCTCCAGGCTCCCAGCCCTCACGGAATGTCAGTAACGATCCCGATGTCATCAAACTGCAAGAGATTCCGACCTTCCAGCCACTTTTGAAAGGTAAGCACTTGGGTTTTGTCTTATCTGGACTTGCTGGAAAGGTTTGCACAGCCGCACTACTCTCCCCAGAGGGCGTGTGCCTTCCGCATCTACTTTGGGTCTTTGCTTAAACGGCATCTTCTTGGTGAAGCCTTCCTTGACTGCCCTATTTAGAATTGCAGCCCTTTTTGCTGCTTTTCTCTGTAGTTTTTAATGACCATTGATCTAATGTATAGTTATTTACTGTCTGTTTCCTTGTTAGAATGTGGGAGGAAGTTTCTGTGTTTTGTGTGTTGTTGAATTGTAAAGCCTGGTATAAAGCAGGGACTGAGTAAATGAATGAATGAATGATGCTGGAGTTGGCCTTTACCTGTTACATTTCTACAAAAAGATTTTCACTCCTTTTTTTAAAGTTTTATTTATTTAAGGAATCTCTGCACCTC
Organism: Neofelis nebulosa; assembly: GCF_028018385.1. NCBI lineage: Eukaryota > Metazoa > Chordata > Mammalia > Carnivora > Felidae > Neofelis > Neofelis nebulosa. The sequence goes on along the minus strand of NC_080789.1, from coordinate 96,306,227 downwards.
ACGCTCAAACCCACAGCCCTGAGATCAAGAGTTGCATGCTCTTATGACTGAGCCAGCCAGGTGCCCCAAAGATTTTCATTCTTATCTGTGGCCTGGACTATGTTATCTTTGACTAGCTTAGATCCATAGAGAAAATCTCCATAATCGTTGGTACACTTAAAATTAATTTTGGCAACTGTTTTGTATGAGAGGAGAGGGTATGTATGAGAGGATTAGCATATATTGATTACTGTATACTGAGGTAGAGTTACCTTTTAGTATGAATTTTATTATTCATTTGATAATTTCATTATATATTTTTATTTTATGTTAATAAATTCCTTTTCACACCTATTAAGTAGTGGCAATGATTTTCTATTAACTGAACAGGGTTTCTACTATAAGAATCCCTCTTTCTGTCTCTGTCTTCCTCCAAAAGATTAGGAAATATAAATGAACATAAGGTCCTGGTGTACTTAAGCTGGTACAATATAACCTAAAACATCTTACATTTATAGAGCTATTTCTTTTAGAAGATACCCCCCCTTCACACACGCACGCAAACACCTGCCATCCATTTAATTCTTACATCGTTAAATATGTTAGAATGATTTGTGTCAGATCAGACAGCTGGCAGATACAGAGGTTGAACTTGAACCTTCATCACTGATTTCAGATACTAGTTACACTGTTCTACACTCTACTTACAAAACAAAAATAAAAACAAATAGTGCTTTATCGAACCATGTATCATCTCATTGTTCCCAGTACGTCGTCTGCTTTACGGGTAAGGAAATACAAGCTTTTGATCTTTTCCCACAGGCCTCAGTGTTGGACTTTGGGAAACTCTTTGGTTCTTACATGAAACAACACGTTACATCCTGCTACCCATCTTAACAGTTTTCTTTATTTTGAGAGAGAACATGATTCTTCAAAGCCATTAGTAAACATTAATAAAATTTCCATCTCCACATGTCCTCCACAAGTCCTCAACATACAGCTTTGTTTCTAGCTGTAGAAACATAGAGGTGGACACTTGTATTCTATACTCCAGCACTTCCAGATATGCATGTGGTCACGCTTTCATGCCTCTGCTTCCTGTTAACTATGTCCAAAGTCTTCCAAAGTCTTCTAGTCCTGGCTGAGGCCTTATGGGACCAGTATTTGTCCCCACTTTAGGGAAATACCAAAAAGAAGCAAAAACAGAACCCAAAAAACTCCCAGAATTTTGAGATATACTTAATGATTTTCAGGGATAGTGTTTCTAAGCATTTGAAATGATTCTTATTTTATGATAGTAAATTGCCTAGAAGGGGAAGCATCTAGGAGAAGGCTTGGTGTTAAGGGAAACTAACCTTAGATTTAAACTTTTTTTTTTTTTAAGTTTTTATTTATTTATTTTGAGGGAGACAGAGAGGGAGAGCAGGGAGAGGCAGAGAGAGAGAGGGAGATGGAGAATCCCAAGCAGGCTTCATGCTTATAGCACAAAGCACAACTTGGGGCTCAATCCAGGAGATCATGACTTGAGCCGAAATCAAGAGTCGGACTCTCTACCAACTGAGCCACCCAGGCGCCCCTCCCAGTGATGATTTTAAATCTGAGGTTAGGGGTGCCTGGGTGGCTCAGTTGGTTGAGTGTGTGATTCTTGGCCTTGGCTCAGATCATGATCTCACTCACGGTTTCATGAGCTCAAGCCCTGTGTGGGGCTCTGTGCTGACAGTGCAGAGCCTGTTTGGGATTCTCTGTCTCCCTCTCTCTGTCTCCCCCTGCCCTGCTCATGCTGTCTCTGTCTCTCTCAAAATAAATAAACTCAAAAAAAATTTTTTTTAAATAAAATAAACTCATCACTGGGAACCCTAAAAGTGAATAATGACTGTAGTCCAGTTAATGCCATGTAGCTGGACCTGGTTGCATTGATACCGGATTTAAATGGGGCCTTGGCTACCAGCTAGCTGTGTTGCCCTGGCTTTGTTTTTCACCTCTTTGAACCTTGGTTGTTGAGAACATTGAGAATAGGTATGGGAGAGAAGAAAGCTGGTGGGGGGCAGGGTGCAGTGAAGAGGTGATTTGGGATTTGGCTAAGGAAGGTGGAGAAATCACTTGATAAGGACGGCGTGAAAATAAAAATGGCAACATGTGGCAGGGGCCAGACTGCAGGGAACAAAAAAAAGCCAGCAAGCATTTAAGGGAACGCTCCCATTTCACTTGTGAAGAAGAAACATCTTAGTGATTAGAAGAGACAGGCAAAGGAGACAGTTGGGTGGAAATAAGAAGGATAATTACGATAATAATAGTAGCTAACCCCTCCCCTCCCTCCTGTACCTCTGCAAGATATTATTTTCTTTCCATTTTATAGATTAAAACACTGAGACTCAGAGAGTGTGAGTGCATTGCCTAAGGTCACATGGCTATAAGTTATAGCCCATCTCGAGATGGCATCAGGACATGGAGTTTTCAGCTGTTTTGTACATGGAATGAGACTGTTTCCAATTCTAGCAAAGCCAATTAGAAAGATCACTGGGCTGTAAAAGACAACAGGGCGATGGTTGTGAGGCCGCTTGGATTTCTGGGGCAGCGTACAGAGCCTCCCGCTTTGCCGTTGCTCTGCCTGGTAATTTAAAGCTCTGCCGCCTGCCTGCTGGGCTGCTGGAGGGCCACTCATCACTGTCGCCTTTATACTCTACTCTCTTTTTTCGCCCTTTACTGCTTTCAGGATGAGGCTATTTCTCAAAGTAGTAGAAAGGCCACACAGTGAGGGCTGTACCCCCCAGGTTTGATTTCAGAAAGCTTTTCATGCAAGTTAATCACAGCTTATTCTTTCAAAACAATATATTCAAGTATTACACAGAGTTCACTATTGTTCCGTAATGTCATGTGATGTAATGCTAATGCTGGTGGGTGATCTGCAGAGGCAGTGGCTGGGCGAGTTTGGGGCTATTCGGATGACTGAGGTAATGTTTGCATTTTTAATAAGCAAGCAGATTCTTTCTTTGGCCTTAACCCTTTTGGATAGATATAGCAGAGTATAATTTATGCTCTATACTGGTGCCAAATATCTGTTCCTCTTTTTATCTAAGCAGGAAGAATGTCTGTTTTTCATAGCAGTCTCTGAATTAGCAATTTATCTTGAAGTGTAAAACATTTACTAGAAAATGAAAAATTAAGAAATTACAAGTAGCAAAAAATGGCCACAACAAGACACAAAAGCAAAATGTAGATTTGATGCAAATGATATTCCCGGGGTTAAAAAAAAAAACTATAAATCTCTTACTTAACATTCAACCACTTATATTTTTTAATGAATTGCATAATTTTATGTCAATCTATAGAAATGAAGTATTCATAAGAGAAATGCAAAGTTGACATTTTATGTATAAAAGTTATATAATCATTCTGTTCACGCCTGAAGATGAATATATGCATACACACGTACACGTGCTTGGGCATGTATGCACATATGACATTCTTTACAACTGACCTATCATTTTTGTTACTGACCTTGGATACAACATCAGATTGTCTTGCTGCTTAAAGAAGGGACTGTCCTTGTTACCAGCAAGGAAGGTCAGACAGATACAGTGTAGAAACTTAAGTGAGACGAAGCAAGTTTGTTGGGAGTTACGCATTTGTTTGTTAAGAACATGATTTCTGTGAAGTCGATTTTGACAGTTAAGAGCCTGGGGCTTTTCTTGGTGGAGCAAAATCTCCTGGAACAGCGGTGAAGGCTCTCAAATCACATGGAACATTGAGAATTAGTGCATGAGGTTGAAGCTGGGAGAGAATGAATCAATGGGAAATGGTAGTAAGGAGAAAGTGAGGGAGCTACATTTCAAATGATCAGTTTATTAACATCTTTCTCACCCACTCATCTGTTAGCCAGACAAATAGAATAAAGGTAGAGAGTCTTGGCGTTTATCAGACACTTGTCTCTGCCAGCTGTCAGACCTTATCTCTGTTTTGGAAAATGGAAGAGGATAAGAGACTGGATCTTAGAGCTTAGTCTTTTCTGAATGACTTAAAGGTGACCTCTGAGCCCAAGGTTGATCCTAAGAGCCTAAGAGTCTGTTCTCTCCTGAATACCATATTTGAAAAGTTGATAACTTATTCCTGATTACCATGTGGATTATTTGTGTATGTTAACCTTTTAAACATTGCTGTTAACCAGCAAAGCGTTAGTCTTACTCAAGAGCTGGAAGTACGAGGCGAATGATCGCTTTAAACCAGTTGCGAGAGCAAAGCCATTTTGCAAGAGCAGCCTCACTTTTTTCCTCACTTCAGTGAACGTATACGGGCATCCATTCTTGTTTCTTTCCATCAAATCTCAGAGAAGGTATGTCGATGCCTTTCTCTGAAACTTAATGCTTTTCCATTTCCCTTTTTTCTACACTTCTTGGGACTTTGCTTGTGTACTCTCCTTCTTGTCTTTAGCATCCAGCTTAGTGAACCTCTTTCCTCTCATGTTGATGTATAGATCTTTCCGTCTTTTTTTTTTTTTTTTGAGAGAGAGGCGTGCACAGGGGAGGGGCAGAGAGAGAGGGAGAGAGAGAATCCCAAGCAGGTTCCATACTGACAGCACGGATCCCAATGTGGGGCTCCATCTCATGAACCATGAGATCGTGACCTGAGCCAAAAATCGAGTCAGAAACTTAACTGACTGAGCCACCCAGGCAACCCTAGATCTTCCCATCTTTTATTTTATTTATTTATTTTTTAAATGTTTTATTTAGTTTTGAGAGAGTGGAGGTTGGGGAGGGACAGAGAGAAAGGGACAGAGGGTCTGAAGTGGGCTCTTCGTTGACAGCAGTGAGCCCGACATGGGGCTCAAACCCACACACCATAAGATCATGACCTGCATTGAAGTTAGACTCTTGACCAACTGAGCTACCCAAGCACCCCTGATGATATTTAATTAGTTAGTTCTACCACTTAAAAAGAAGTGTTAAAATCTCCAGCTGTGATTGTGTTTGTCTATGCCTTTTATTCTGTCTGTATTTTAGATGTCTGTTATTAGGCATGCACACGTCGATGTTTATTATATCGACCCTTTTATTATTATGAAGTTGTCCTTGTATAGAAGGCACTATTTCCTATCTTGAAATCTATTTTGTCTTATGTTAATATAGCCACTCCAGCCTTTTCACACTTATTGTTTGCACAGTATATATTTTTTTCCATTCTTTCTTTTTGTTTTTATGTATTTGTGTCTTTAAAGTGCATCTCTTGCCGACAGCATACAGTTGGGTCTTGTTTCTGTACCTGTGTTGGCAGTCTGTCTTTAACCGGGTGTAAATTGATGTGGTTGGATTTAGGTCTACCATTTGTTCTTCATTTTCTATTTGTGGTCTCCTTTTGGTTCCTTTACTTTCCTGACTTTTTTAAGATCAACTAAATTTTGTAGTATTCCATTTTAAGTCCTCTATTAGCTTTTTTAGTTGTATTCTTATGCATTATTTTTTTAGTGGTTGCTCTACGGATTATAATACACAATTTTTTTAAAGATTTTATTTTTTATTTTTATTTTTAAAATATTTATTTATTTATTTTTAAGTTGATTTGTTTATTTGAGACTCAGACACAGAGACAGCACACATGGGGAGGGGCAGAGAGAGCGAGAATCCCAAGCAAGCTCTGTACTGCCAGCCCAGAGCCTGATGTGGGGTTCAAATCCACGAAACCGTGAGATCATGACCTGAGCCAAAACCAAGAGTCAGACACTTAACCAACTGAGCCACCAAGGTGCCCCTAAAGATTTTATTTTTAGATGATCTCTACACCCAACGTAAGGCTCAAAGTTACAACCCCGAGATCAAGAATCACACTCTCCACCGACTTGGCCGACCAGGCGCCCCCATTGTACACATCTTTAACATCATAGTTCACACAGAGTTAATATTGTACACATAAAATGTAAGAACTTTTCAGTGGTATGGTTCCATTTACCCCACTTCTCTGTGCTATAGTTGTCATACTGGTACATCTCCATATACTAGGAATCCCATGTGGTGTTTATATATATTATTTATTTTTTTATATATTATTTATATATATATTTATAAGTTATATATTTATATATAAATTAAATATATGTTTATTATTTACAAAACTTATGTATTACTGTATTATGTTGTATAATTATATACATTATAACAGTTTAGATTTTATTTTTTATTATTTTTTATTTTTTAAAATTTACATCCACATTAGCATATAGTGCAACAATGATTTCAGGAGGAGATTTCTTAGTGCCCCTTACCCATTTAGCCCATACCCCCTGCCACAACCCCTCCAGTAACCCTGTTTGTTCTCCATATTTATGAGTCTCTTCTGTTTTGTCCCCCTCCCTGTTTTATATTTTGTTTCCCTTTCTTTATGTTCATCTGTTTTGTCTCTTAAAGCCCTCATGAGTGAAGTCATATGATTTTTTCTTTCTCTGACTGACTAATTTCACTTAGCACAATACCCTCTAGTTCCGTCCACGTAGTTGCAAATGGCAAGATTTCATTCTTTCTGATTGTCGAGTAATACTCCATTATATATATATATATATATATATATGTGTATATATATATATATACACACACACACACATATACATATGTATATATATATATATACACACATATACATATGTATATACACACACACACACACACACCACCTCTTCTTTATCCATTCATCCATCGATGGACATTTGGTCTCTTTCCATGCTTTGGCTATTGTTGATCGTGCTGCTATAAACATGGGGGTGCATGTGTCCCTTCGAAACAGCACAGCTGTATCCCATGGATAAATGCCTAGTAGGGCAATTGCTGGGTCATAGGGTAGTTCTATTTTTAGTTTTTTGAGGAACATCTATACTGTTTTCCAGAGTGGCTGCACCAGCTTGCATTCCCAATAGTTTATATTTATTTTAAATGATTATATATCTTCCAAAGAAATTAAGAGAAGAAAGAACTACATATAGAATACAATGTTATGCCTCCCCACATATTTACCATTTCCAGAATTCTTAATCCCTTTCTGTAGATTCAGGTTTCTATGTGATGTCATTTATTTTTAGTCTGAAGACCTTCTTGTAGCATTTCTTGTAGTGCAGATCAGCTGGAAACAGATTCTTTGTTTTGTTTTTTTTTTTCAACATTTTTAAATTTATTTTTGGGACAGAGAGAGACAGAGCATGAACGGGGGAGGGGCAGAGAGAGAGGGAGACACAGAATCAGAAACAGGCTCCAGGCTCCGAGCCATCAGCCCAGAGCCCGACGCGGGGCTCGAACTCACGGACCGCGAGATCGTGACCTGGCTGAAGTCGGACGCTTAACCGACTGCGCCACCCAGGCGCCCCTCTTTCTGTTTTTATTTATGTGAAGATGTCAGTTTTTGCCCAGGTTCACTATAAAATTTTTACCCCCTTTTTTGGTAAGTTTTTAAGGAGATACTATGGAATTTTGTGAAATCTCATTTCTCAACACACTTTCCTTCACCGGTTATAATATCCATTACTGTTTCTTGTTTGAATTAATTACACAGAGACGGTTGCCAAATAGTGATTTTTCTACCTTTACCATTCCTTCTACATTTATTAGTTTGTATTCCACTGTTAGGAAGAGCTTTCTCTTCTCTCCATTTATTTATTTAAGTCCATGCAGTCACTATTTTCAATCTCAAAATGCTTCAAATTTAGGAGCACATGGCTAGCTCAGTCAGTGGAGTGTGCAACTCTTGGTCTTAGGGTTGTGGATTTAAGCCCCATGTTGGGTGTAGATATTACTTAAAAAAATCTAATCTTGAAAAAAATGCTCCAAATTGAGACAGTTGGAACCCTGTCAGTCTAGTTTACTTTGTCCTTTTGACATATTCTCATTATTCTTTGAACATGTTTTTATTTTCTGGCATGATAGAATGTTCCAGACTTTTCCTGTTCTTCCCTGGCTCCAGCACTAGAATCAGGCATTTCTCCAGGAGTCTTGATTCTTTTAGTGGAGAGTGGTATTTAGAAGCTACTCTTAGGCCTTCTCAGTGGATTTAGCAAGGAAATAGATATGTGTGTATATACATAATACACACATTTATACTTACATGTATTTTTATATTTATCTGTATATATTGAATATACTGAGTTCATACTGACGTGTTCTAAATGTTCTTTGATCTATAGGTTTATTGTTTTCATCAAATATTTTGACCATTATTTCTTCCAGTGTTTTTCTGCCCCTCCCCCCCCCCCCCCCCCTCCTTTTTGGGGACTCCATTTTCTGTGTTATGCTGTCTCACAGGTCACTAATGCAGTTTTGTTTTTTGGGTTTTTTTGGTCTTTCTCCTTTCTGTCCTTAGTTTGGATAATTTTATTGCTTTGTTTTTGTCTTTCTCCTTTCTGTTCTTAGTTTGGATAATTTTATTGCTTTGTTTCCAGATTTAGGTTTGTTTTTTGTTTTTTGTTTTTGTCATGTCTATACTGTTCTTAATCCCATTCAATGTATTTTTAATTTTAGATAATTGTATTTTTCAGCTTTAGATATACCTCCCTTTTAATAAAGGCTTCATGTCTTTGCTTATCATGCCTATGTTTTCCTATACTTTTTGAACATGTAGGGTGCATTTATAATTTATAATTTTAATTCTTGACTGCTAGTCTATCATTTTTGGATCTGTTTTTTATTAAATGAAGTTTCTCAGTATTACAAGTCATATTCTCCTGCTTCTTTGCATTCCTGGAAATTTCTTCATTGTATGCCAAACATTGTATATTTTGTATGTTTCTGGGTGCTAGGGTTTGTTTTATTCCTTTAAAGTATATTAGACTTTGTTCTGGCGTAAAGTTAAGTTACTTATAATCAGTTTGACTCTTTCTGACCTGCCTTTATGTTCTGTGAAGGTTTATCCAGAGCAGCCTTTAGTCTAGTTTAACTGAGTCTCACTTCTAAGGCACTACCCTTCTGAGTGCTTTACCTGCGGCCCATGTGTTATGAAGTCTCACTACTCATGCAGGTGGGAATGCAAACTGCCCTCACAGTCCCGTGAGAATTTCAGACATTGTTTGGCCTACGGCTTTCCTGTAGTTCTTTCTCCAGCCTGGTGGAATTTTACCGCAAATTCATAGCTTAGTGTAAACCAGAGACTCAGGGTGCCCTGTGCAGTTCCGCAGGCTGCTCTCTTACTGAGCCCTCCCCTCCCCCATATTATTTTGTGTACCTTCTGATACCTCTGTCTCTCCAAACTCCACGTTCTCTTTCTTCAACTCACTGAGGCCACTGGGCTCTTGATGGATGTCTCCCCCCACCCCCCTGCCTGGAAAATGTTTTTCAGTAATAAACTGGGGAAATGATAGGACTTGCTTGTTTTCCTTCTCTCAAGGATCAAAGCCTGTTAGAGAGTATCTGAAAAGAGTGTGTCATATATTTGGTCCGGTTCCTAGTTGTTTATGACTGGAAGGCATAATAGCAATTAATCTTTCATGGGCAGAAGCAGAAATCCTCAAAAAAATGCTTTTTAATCTTTATTTTTCTGTCCATTACCACTTCTTTCATTTTAAACGCCTCATGCCAACAGCCTTCGATTACTACCTTGGTTTATTTCTGCAGTATACAATTGACTCTTGAACAATGCGGGTGTCAGGGGCCTGGACCTCCCTGCAGTTGAAAATCTGTGTGTTACTTTTGACTCCCTCACCCCAAACTTAACTGCTAGTAGCATACTGTTTACCAGAAGCCCTACTGGTAACATAAACTGTCGATTAACACATATCTTGTACGTTATATATATTATATACTGTATCCTTACAAAAAAGTCAGCTAGAGAAAAGAAAATTTACGAAGAAGGTCATAAGGAAGAAGAAATACATTTACAGTACTGTATTGTATTTATTGAAAAAAATCCAAGTGTTAGTAGACCTGCGCAGTTCAAACCTGTGTTGTTCAAGGGCCAATTGTAATGGTAAACATTGGTGCTCCTGGTGGTGTTCCAGCTAGTGGAGATACAAAGAATATAAGACACAGCTGCTGTCCCTTAGGAGCTTACAGTTTTGTGAGTGATTAAGATAGGTAAGGAACTTACAGTAATGTAGCATGGGTCATATTGGCCATATGGCCAAAAGATCAGTCATGTGTAGAGAAGAGAATCATTAATTTGGCCTGGGAATTTGGAGGCAGGCTTCACAAGGGAAGTAACAGTCGAGTAGGGCTTTGAGGGATAGAAGGTAGCCACATGGGGAGGATGGGGTCAGGGAGTGGATTCATGGTTTAAGGGATCATCCATATAATCAAAAAGTTATAATTAAAAGATGCCAAAATACTTCTTGACCAAAATTATATCTGGGATGTGCTGCTTTGATTTTCTTGTATTACTCTAGATACCCATATGTATGCAGGTTAAAATCTGATTTTAATTTTAAGCCATATTAGACATTAACTTACTGGAATAATTAACTGTATACTATTATTCATTCTTTTGTGTTTCTTTAAGCTTTTAATTTGTGTTATATTATTAATTTAAAAAAATGCATTCTGAGGGTTGATGGGGGGTGGGAGGGAGGGGAGGGTGGGGGATGGGTATTGAGGAGGGCACCTTTTGGGATGAGCACTGGGTGTTGTATGGAAACCAATTTGACAATAAATTTCATATATTGGAAAAAAAAATATGCATGGTTTACTTTAGTACCCAAGGATATATCTTTCTAAACAATATCATTTCCTGGCTAAGCTAGCCAATTACTCCTGGAATATGACAATAAAGATAGATGTATTTTTTTAAATATATTTCTTTTTAAGGTTCTGTTTTGTTAGTAGTTTTTGCTACATAACATCTTAGAAACATTCCAAGGCTGAATAGTATAAAATTCTGTTAGTCATCTTCAATTTTTCTACTTTTCCAAAAATCACATAAAAAATTCTATTTTTAAAACATTAGCATTTGAGACTGAAATGTTTATTTAGGAAAGCCAATGTTCTAAAGGCGTTCCAAGAATTAAAAAAGAAATTCCTTTTCCCCCACCCCCCCAAATTTTAACTGATTATTAGATTAATAATAATTTTATAGTATTTGGAATTGTTAATAGATAAGGCTTTTTCATCCTGGGCAAAAGTGAAAGTCATGTACTCTTTTTAGAATTGTGATCTTTCATATATTATTCACTTAACTAAATTCATTGAGCTGTTGCTGTTTGTCAGATATTTTAGGCTAGAGATACAAAAAAAACCATTATTCCTTCCTATGAACAGCTCACAGTCTTGTGAGGGAAACTATATTCTTAACAGGTCATTGTGATTCAGCATGATAAGTGCTTATAAATGTAATGCATTAGAGAACCTACAGGATGGAACAACTTATTCTGAGAGAGGCAGGAATGGTTGACTAGAATCAGAACAATTGAGAAGAATTTATATGTGTGCTCTTGGTATTAATTACTTCCAAAGTTTTATTATGCCTAAAAAGCCATGTGGAAAAACTTACTTTGTTTTATTTTTTACGTTTAGATGGAACATGCGATCAGGGGAGAGGGGGAGAGAATCTTAAGCAGGCTGCACACTCAGTGCAGAGTCCAACAGGGGCTCAATCCCACCATCCTGGGATCATGACCTGAACCAAAATCAAAAGTCAGTTTCTCAACCAACTGAGCCAGCCAGGTGCCTTGAAACTTTTAAAAAAAAAAACACTGACTTTAGGGCCCCAGACTCAGAATCTGATTTATTAGTAAGTTCAGTTGTAAGACATCTGTATGTTAAACTAGCATTCCAAGGGATTCACTTTGGAAAACACTGAGCTAGATGTTTTTGAACTTAAGTACTACTTGAGATCACAGAAGTGTTAGATCATTCAAATAAATGATTTTAGATATCTTTTAAAGAGATACAGTTGTCAAAAGAGTATTTTAGAGTATGTCATTAGGTTTTTGCTATTTTTGGATGAACTCCATTGTTGAAACTGATTCACATTTAATGCCTGTACATTAAATTTTGGACTCATTGAGAGTTCATTACTTGCTGAAGAATTTGTTAAAAGTCCCTGGGTTTTGGTAATGTTTAAATATTTCTTCTCATCGAAATTTGGTTTCACAGAAAGCCAGTGAAATGCAAAGTGATATTTTAAAAATGACTTTAGATAATTATTTTCCTCATATGAGCTAATGAAAATTATTAACAAAATATTCTAAACACATTTCTAAACGGGTTTATCCACATGTGAAAGTGTTGGTAAACAAATACACAAACAAAAATGGGGTTTTGAGTTGCAAGATTTTTGGAGCAGACATACTACAATTGGGAGTTGTTTTGTTCTTCATTCAGTCTTTTTAACCAAGGACTTTTTTCTAACAGTTAAACTATTCATACTTTTATTTCAGTAAATCTTACATCAAGATTAATGTTTACCAGTCTCAAGGGAAGGAAAAAAATGATACATCCCACTGAGAGGAATAAATATAGGCCTAAGAAACATTAAAACATTCTTTAATGCTAATAAATATCCTAAGTCATTCTCCTATTTTGCTCCTTTTTTTATAAGATGGCCTCCCTTTAATGTAGTTGAATTTATTGCAGTGCTGTTTTTAACACCACCTTCGCCACTAGATGTCGCTAGACTATAATGATTAGTAAGTCGGTTCACACAGCTACAACCTGTGGCAGTATTTGCAAAGGCCTTTGGTTAATTAAGTTTACTCTGTAGCATCTGGATTTCTCATAAAACGAGGTCACAGCTTGCTTCAAGCACAAGCTAGTTGGAAAATATGTCAAATTATGTAACACATGAGTAATCTATAATTAGTTATTTCAGTGTTTATCAGGACAACAAAGAAAAAAATTGCTACCGGAAACTTTTAGTGACCTTAATATTTTAGAGTGAAAACTCTATTTTTAGTCTATCACTGTATTCAAAGAAATATTTATTACACCAAATATTTCTCAAGAGTTGGGGTTGTGTTTTAATCATCTCTAATTTCTCAGGGCCTAGCACACAAAGCTTGGCACTTGATAGGTATTCAGTAAATGTTATTAAGCATTAAGGTAATGTGTGTGTGTGTGTGTGTGTATGTATGTCATAGGGGAAAGAATCCTTGAGTTCTCTTCTCAAAAAGTCTCACTTAGGAGACAAGAATCTGTATAAACATACCTATAGTCCAGTATCGTGTGTACGTACCAAATGAGTACTACAGGCATTAAATTCTGGGATGCCAGAAGATCAGTAGCTCTTGAGCAGTGATAAGAGGTGTACTCATGAAAGCATATTTAGAGATGAAAAGGAAAGGCCAGTACAAGAGAAGAAAGTAATGAGCCAAGGTTTAAGGGTAGGAAAATGTGGGCAGTAAATATTCAGAAAGGTCCTAAGTTTAAGGCTCTGAATTTAAGGCTTACACTTGGACTTAATACTTTTTAGGGGGCAGGGGACTGTTAAGGATATTGGGGTGGGTGAATAATAATATGTTTTATAATGCATTGTAATTTACAAAACACTAGCACCTAAAGAAGGGTGAATGGAAGATGATTACTCTTTGATTTTAGAATGCTTCTGCTCTAAAGTTTGTTAAAAGCACTTCTATTTGAAAGAGATAATACAGGGGCTCCTGGGTGGCTCAGTCGGTTGGGCATCGATTCTTCGTTTCAGCTCGGGTCTTGATCTCAGGGTCATGAGTTCAAACCCCACATTGGGCTTTGGGCTAGGCATGAAGCCTACTTAAAAAAATCAGGGGCGCCTGGGTGGCTCAGTTGGTTGAGTGTCTGACTGAGGTTCAGGTCACGATCTCACAGTTCATAGGTTCGAGCCCTGCGTAGGGCTCTGTGCTGACAGCTCAGAGCCTGGAGCCTGCTTCAGATTCTGTGTTTCCCTCTCTTTTTGCCCCTCCCTTGCTTATGCTCTGTTTATCTGTCCTGTCTGTCTCTCTCTCTCAAAAATAAATAAACATTAAAAATTAATCAATGAGATAATATAGATAGGGGGCTTAGTGCCTGGCCCTTAGTAAACCTTCAATCAATGATTCTTTTTTTTTTATTTTTTTTTTATTTAATTTTTTTTTTTTTAATTTTTTTTTTTCAACGTTTTTTTAATTTTTATTTTTGGGACAGAGAGAGACAGAGCATGAACGGGGGAGGGACAGAGAGAGAGGGAGACACAGAATCGGAAACAGGCTCCAGGCTCTGAGCCATCAGCCCAGAGCCTGACGCGGGGCTCGAACTCACGGACCGTGAGATCGTGACCTGGCTGAAGTCGGACGCTTAACCGACTGCGCCACCCAGGCGCCCCATTCAATCAATGATTCTTGATAACAGATTATTAAATCAGTAAAAAATATTATGGACATTCTGCAAAATAACTTTCACAAGAGTCAAAATCATGAAAGGTAAGGAACGACTGAAGAATTGTCATAGATTGGAGGAAATTAAAGAGATGTGCAATGTCTATTCTAGGACCCCAAATTGGATCCTAGAATAAAAAAGGACATTAATGGGAAAAAATGGTACCTTATGATAAGGTGTATAGTTTAGTTGATTGTATTGTACCAATGTTAATTCCCTGTTTTTGATAATTATACTATGGTTAGGTACTGTGTTAATATTAGAGGAAGCTGGTGAAGGGCATATAGGAATCTTTTATGCAACTTTTCTTAAATTATTTTAAAAATAAAACATTCGAGGATGTCTGACTGGCTCAGTCAGTAGAGCATGCGACTCTTGACGTTGGGGTTGTAAGTTCAAGACCCACATTGGGTGTAGAGATGACCTAGAAATAAAATCTTTTAAAAAATATGTAAAAGTTTAAAAATATAATATCATCTTAGAAAATATTGCAATTCCATATTTGGGATAAGTTTTCTTTTCTTTTTTTTTTTTTTTTAACGTTTATTTATTTTTGAGACAGAGAGAGACAGAGCATGAACGGGGGAGGGTCAGAGAGAGGGAGACACAGAATCCGAAACAGGCTCCAGGCTCTGAGCTGTCAGCACAGAGCCCGACGCGGGGCTCGAACTCACGGACCGCGAGATCATGACCTGAGCCGAAGTCGGCGGCTTAACCGACTGAGCCACCCAGGCACCCCTGGGATAAGTTTTCTACAAAGAGGTCAGATGTTGGAAGAAAGGTTTTATATATGATAATAATTTTTAGGATAGACATCTGCCAGGACAGCTTATGGCAACAATGTGTTCCCTTGAAGACAGGGAAGTAGAACTTCTGAGCACCCTGGACTTTAGCACCTCTCTCTATATTTTAGCTAATAGATACATTTCCCCAGTGTCCTGTTTTGTTTTTGTTTTTGTTTTTGTTTTTGTTTTTGTTTTTGTTTTTGTTTTTGTTTTGAGGGAAAAAAAAAAGTATAGTTGACACACAATTACATTTAAAAAAGAAATTTATTTAAGTAGTCTCCACCCCCAGCACTGGGCTTGAATTTACAACCCTGAGATCAAGAGTTGCATGCTTCGGGGAGCCTGGGTGGCTCAGTCGGTTGAGCGTCTGGCTTCAGCTCAGGTCACAATCTCGCAGTCCGTGAGTTCGAGCCCTGCATCAGGCTCTGGGCTGATGGCTCAGAGCCTGGAGCCAGCTTCCGATTCTGTGTCTCCCTCTCTCTCTGCCCCTCCCCCGTTCATGCTCTGTCTCTCTCTGTCCCAAAAATAAATAAACGTTAAAAAAAAAAATTAAAAAAAAAAAAAAAAAAAGAGTTGCGTGCTTCTCTGCCTGAGCCACCCAGGCACCCCACATGTTTTTTTTAATTTTAGGGTTTTTTTAATTGAAGTATAGTTGATGTACAATGTGACATTTCAATGTTCTGGCCTTTAAGTCCACTTGAACTTTGGCTCTTCAAACTGTTATTTAATACCCCCATTCCCCTTTTCAATATGTTCAGAGTAATCTAATGAGGTTTCCCTGGGCTTTACCACCAATACCCTATATTTTAATAAAAAATACTTTCTTATAGAATCTGCCTATGGGCCTTCCTTATATGTTTCATCATCTTTATGTAGATTACTCTGTGGGCCCAGAAGAACAACAAAGGAACATCTGGTGTTTGTAGAGGCATTGGGTATAATTAGGTTCTAAAATCAGTGC